>NC_064627.1:932844828-933459114 GCF_023864275.1 Schistocerca cancellata
CGAAACTTCAAAAGCACACCTCTATGTGAGACGTTTCTCAATCCTGTTAAGATCATGTTAATAAAATCCTTTGATAGTGGAAAACAGGAAAACAATGTGAAGCTAATTTGATAAATAATGACATAGTATACTGGAATTTTGCGTACCAGTAACAGTTAAACCCAGATAAATTAGGATCTAAACATGAACGAATGGGAATATGACATTAAGTGGCATGTAAACAAAGAGCGCATACTTTGATAACTGTCAGATTGAAAGTTCTCTCCAATACTTGACCCAAAGGCGAATAAGCTACTTCCTTGTAATTGGTCGGTGTAAATAACTTCAATGGCAGATGTCTCAACTTACACGTTTGGTCACATTTCTCAGCGCAACACATAAATTCTCCTGTCTAAATTACTGTATATACACATCGAAGCAAGCGCTTCGAAAAGACACATACAACGCATGCAACGAATAGTACAAATACACTAAAAGAAAAAACAAATAAATGCTGGCAATAACTACTGTTAGGGATGGGGTCAACAATCGCTTAAGGTGAAGAGTCTTTGCAAAACACTACTTTTATTTACAGAGAGAAACATTAAGAGATAGTCTATTACAAAACATAACGCAATTAAATTGGTTAAATTGTGTTTCTCTAAGAGAGGAATGTTTTTGATTCTCTTCTGTTCTGGGTCGGTGTGATGTGGCGATGGCGATAGAAGCAGTTTGAAGTTGCTGACATGAATCCTGTAAGTTCATCCAGTCGTGTCCTTGGCATTAAAATATCCTCTTTCCTTATTTCCTGTTTCGGCTGGCGGTGGTAATAAGTGGCGTAGCATTCATTTGTCGTAGGCCGGAACAAAGTAACTGCTTATGCAGCACCTGAAGATCATATTAGTTCAACTGCAACTTTCACACACGATAGTTTGACACACTCCTCTTGAGGTGTTTAAGCTAACACTCCATTTGCTATATCTTGCCAATTGCGGACTTAGACAGTCCGTCTACTGTTAATATTGATGGCTCATAGTAACACTGTTCTCGCGAAAACACTTACGTAGCAACACAGTTCACAGCATTACGCACGTCCATGCCCGAGGCAGGATTCGAACCTGTAACCGTATCAGCGGCGCGGTTCCGGACTGAAGCGCTTAGAACCGCTCGGCCACAGCGGCCGGCTCCACATTGCAGTTAGTGTTTTAGCACACGCCATATATGGTAGTCAAGAAAATGAGCAATATTAAATTCACATTTTATGTAATGCAGCTCATTTCTTAACCGACGACTGTACTGTCTGTTCACGAGTGCATTGTCACTGCCACAAGCATCATTCTGCAAAAACCAACAGTGTTTGCTTTATACAACGTCCGTTTAGAATACCCATCCTAAAGTGAAATTTCAAACCGGTCTAACACAGAAAAGTCCGCTATTAATATCGCGTTAAACGCGAACCATTGCTACACACAGTACTTGCTTCCATACCGCCATGCTTACGCGCCAAGCCGACCTGAGTGGCCGAGCAGTTCTAGGCGCTACAGTCTGGAACCGCGCACCCGCTACGGTCGCAGGTTCGAATCCTGCCTCGGGCATGGATGTGTGTGATGTCCTTAGGTTAGTTAGGTTTAAGTAGTTGTAAGTTCTAGGGTACTGATGACCTCAGAAGTTAAGTCCCATAGTGCTCAAAGCCATTTGAGCCATTTTACGCGCCAATTGCCACTGTCTGCTCACTGTTCGACCCGACAACTATCGATACCTCTGACGCTCCACAGTTCTTACAACACTTATGCCTATTGCATTCCGTTTCACACAATACATTTAATAAAATTATCTAAAAGATCATCAGAAAAAAATCCAGTTCTTTATATAAGGAACTCGTATAGAAAATAGCACAGTAAACATAGTCATACACACTTCATGTCCTACGCTATACAACCAAATGAAAAATGTTCTACGTCATCAGAAATATATCTATGGCGTACAAGATGGTAAAAGAAAGGGAAAAAATACATCTCTTTATTAGTCATGACATCACAAGGTTAACACTGAAAACTCAGAAATTGTTGATTTCCTTAGTCATACCATTGATCAGTGTTTTGTTAAATCCTCTGACTGGCGCTCCAAAAGGTACAAAGATGCAAGAGCGAGAGTGAGTCTGGAGAACGAACAGGAAACTCCTTCCGAGTCTGGAGAACGAACAGGAAACTCCTTCCCCAGGCACCGAACGGAACTTTTTTTCCAGGCGCCGCGTAGAACCATTTCTCTGCCGAGAGCGGACGAGGGCTGACTTCCTCACAGCCAGCTACACTTGGCAGCAGATCGTGACTTCTGCTCCACTACATGCAGACTTTGGTATGACCTGAGCTTAAGCAAACGGACGATGAGAGACTGAAGTTATTGGCAGAAGCAGTGTTAGGTGTGTGCGGTAGTTTCGGACCTTGTTATTTCATGGAGAGTTTGAGGGGACGTTCAGTTTATGTCACGATGTAGTATGCATGTTTAGAGAAAACCTCCTTCCGGAGTAATCATGCAATCACTGATAAGCTACCGCGATCTCTTATTCGTCCCGATGATTTCTGAGACTATAACATCATGTACCCTTCTTTTATTCCGGTCTTTGCCAACACTTAAGTACCATTCATATTCGACAGTTATTGGGCTGTGTACTTGCAAATTCAGTCAAATAGTATGATTAAATTCATGTCTACGTGTTTTAATTGCAGTTCATAATAAATTAATCTGATATGGAATCCTGTTTCATTTGGTAATTAAATTACCTCCTTGGCACTAATTAAATATTTTACTAGATGTTCAACCCAAGTCTCATATTTCATTAGGGTCTCCCTTTTTGAGTAAATTTTATCCGTTACACGCAATTCAACTATTTCACATGAACATATGGAAGTTTAGTCATTTCTGAAATGCCCTGCTTAACCCGCAGGACAGGACAGATAGAATAAATTGCGAAAAGGGGCCAAAATAAGGGGCTGTCAGTTACACTCGAACATACAACTTTATTATTTGATCAAACATTACAAGAGCCCAAACAAAATTTTAAACACACAGCTTTAATCTTTGGGACTTAATGACCTGCTGAAAGCCACTTTGATTTAAAAACGGCTGAAGGCCAATAACTTAAAACGCAAGCATAATCAGAAATTTAAAAGGCAAGCCTTATCTCAAAACTGTTCTTTAATTAGGCTGAAGTAAACAAGTTAAATTCAAACTGGCTGAAGGCCGAACACTTAAAACTCCAAAACATTAATTTTTTTCTCTTTTAAATACCAAAGTCCTTACGTGAAACAGTTCTTTAATATAGGCTGAAGGCGTTAAGAACAAACAATTGAAACTCAAACCGGCTGAAGGCCAAAGACTTAAAAATTCAATAGGTTTAAGTAAACAAGTTAGATTCAAATTGGCTGAAGGCCGAAGACTTAAAAATTCAAAAACTTTTTAAGATGCCAAAGGGCTTACGTGAAACAGTACTTTAAACTAGGCTGAAGGCCTTAAGAGTAAAACAACTCTAATTTAAAACACCAAACCGGCTAGGAGCCATACAAGTACCAACAACAGGAACAAATTAAAAAAATAAGGCAATACACACAAGGGCGCCCAGATGTTCCAGGGTCGGCTTGTAATTCAAACACTAACGCTCGCTTAGGTGAGACAGGCAGTCGGTCCAACCATTCACGATCCGACGACAACCCAACCGACCGACAGTCAGCGGACCCACCGACAAGATAACTTCCACTTCACCAGACCAGGGCACAACAGGGAGTTCAACGGAACAACGTACAAGATATTGGCGCCCAAAACCAATCCTACACGGAGCTGTCAAACTACACACAGTTTCACGAACACTTGCACGAAGAACTAGACAATGCTAACGGCAGTGACTGTACAGTAACAGGGATCAATCACGAGTCGGCACACACAGCCAACCCATAAGCGAACACCGATCAAATACATGTCGTCCAGCACGACGACCGACCGACGACCTACCAAAGTCGTCCCCATTCCAATCGTGTGTGTCAGCAGAAGTCGGACGAGTCATGGCGGTCCGGACCTCATTGTTGCCGTGCCCCGACTGAACTTCTGCCGCGTGTGAACTGAAATACTGCCAGGTCCGAACTAACTGATGGCACGTTCCAACTGACTGGTCGACACACGACGACCGGGAATCAGTAGCAATCCAGCAAAAATAATACAGCAGGGCTGCCACTCACAGGCAAGCAAAGCAGCAACTCAGTGACACTAGCATAAGCCACTGTACATACACTCCTGGAAATGGAAAAAAGAACACATTGACACCGGTGTGTCAGACCCACCATACTTGCTCCGGACACTGCGAGAGGGCTGTACAAGCAATGATCACACGCACGGCACAGCGGACACACCAGGAACCGCGGTGTTGGCCGTCGAATGCAGCTAGCTGCGCAGCATTTGTGCACCGCCGCCGTCAGTGTCAGCCAGTTTGCCGTGGCATACGGAGCTCCATCGCAGTCTTTAACACTGGTAGCATGCCGCGACAGCGTGGACGTGAACCGTATGTGCAGTTGACGGACTTTGAGCGAGGGCGTATAGTGGGCATGCGGGAGGCCGGGTGGACGTACCGCCGAATTGCTCAACACGTGGGGCGTGAGGTCTCCACAGTACATCGATGTTGTCGCCAGTGGTCGGCGGAAGGTGCACGTGCCCGTCGACCTGGGACCGGACCGCAGCGACGCACGGATGCACGCCAAGACCGTAGGATCCTACGCAGTGCCGTAGGGGACCGCACCGCCACTTCCCAGCAAATTAGGGACACTGTTGCTCCTGGGGTATCGGCGAGGACCATTCGCAACCGTCTCCATGAAGCTGGGCTACGGTCCCGCACACCGTTAGGCCGTCTTCCGCTCACGCCCCAACATCGTGCAGCCCGCCTCCAGTGGTGTCGCGACAGGCGTGAATGGAGGGACGAATGGAGACGTGTCGTCTTCAGCGATGAGAGTCGCTTCTGCCTTGGTGCCAATGATGGTCGTATGCGTGTTTGGCGCCGTGCAGGTGAGCGCCACAATCAGCACTGCATACGACCGAGGCACACAGGGCCAACACCCGGCATCATGGTGCGGGGAGCGATCTCCTACACTGGCCGTACACCACTGGTGATCGTCGAGGGGACACTGAATAGTGCACGGTACATCCAAACCGTCATCGAACCCATCGTTCTACCATTCCTAGACCGGCAAGGGAACTTGCTGTTCCAACAGGACAATGCACGTCCGCATGTATCCCGTGCCACCCAACGTGCTCTAGAAGGTGTAAGTCAACTACCCTGGCCAGCAAGATCTCCGGATCTGTCCGCCATTGAGCATGTTTGGGACTGGATGAAGCGTCGTTTCACGCGGTCTGCACGTCCAGCACGAACGCTGGTCCAACTGAGGCGCCAGGTGGAAATGGCATGGCAAGCCGTTCCACAGGACTACATCCAGCATCTCTACGATCGTCTCCATGGGAGAATAGCAGCCTGCATTGCTGCGAAAGGTGGATATACACTGTACTAGTGCCGACATCGTGGATGCTCTGTTGCCTGTGTCTATGTGCCTGTGGTTCTGTCAGTGTGATCATGTGATGTATCTGACCCCAGTAATGTGTCAATAAAGTTTCCCCTTACTGGGACAATGAATTCACGGTGTTCTTATTTCAATTTCCAGGAGTGTATTAATTATTCATATAATCGCCTTGGCACTCTAAGCATTTGTACCGTCGGTGTCCACGTCTAGGAGTCACTAACTCCTTCTGAAAGTCGCACCAGTTCTCAAAAGGCGACCGGCTAGGTGCTTTTTGAAGGATGAAAATCGCTTGGTGCGAGATACGGGATGTGTGGTGCATGCTCCCACACAGCCCGTCGAAAGCCGGAAACACCGAACTAACTCATGCGTAACCGAGTTCGTATACGGTCGGGCGTAGACGCGCAACAACACGACTCCTTTCGAAATCAATCCCAGTAGTTTCTTTTGAATCCAGTTCTGTGGTCTCTCCTTGGATGAGGAAATCAACCAGCAGCACAGCTGCGTGTCTCAAAAGTTTGTGACATTCGCGAAAACTGTTGGTTTATCACATGACTCACCCGCTTTTTGTCCCGTCTGACGATACGGAGCGGGAGTGGAATCCATATACTCTGTCTTTATCAAATTCCTGGTACCAAATCGGCACCTGACGTCACAAAAATAACTACATTATCGTCACTGATGGAGCACCCTAGTAAAACGGAGAGAATATTCATGCAACATTCTCCAGTGAGGGCAACAATCACGCCCAGTTTCCAGAACAAAGCTTTCACACTGCAACAGGGTGTAAACTGTTAGGAGACGTCCTACCAGGCTGAAATTTTGCTGTACATGGACTCGACCAACTGAACAATCCATTCAAGATGCACGACGAGACCTTACTAATTTACCTCGCCCAGCACCTCATCTTTTACCTTCCAAACTTCACGCAGGAGAGCTTCTGTGATGGTTAGAGGTAGGATCAACCAGAGAAGGCATTCTTTTTATTGCCACCCTAAATGGCCGTTCCTACCTGTCTTCCAAGCGAGTTCGGAAGGAACTCTGCAGATCTGTTGGAACCCCATCAGCTGGCTGGTCCTAACCGCAAATTACCTCCGAGGAAGGTGTTATGGCTACCTTTTCCAAACCATGGAGTCTCTATAACGGTAACTGCCATCTTAGTGACCATCAGCTTGAAAGACGTTGGACTAAAATTAACCTGGCTCAAAGTAACTCCTGTACGGAGGGAATGATGGTAAGTAATTTCCGTCTGCCTGTCGGCTCCGGAACACAGAAAGTCGGGAGGCAAGTTTTTTTCAATTTTAATTTACAACATAATTCCCTAACAAAATATACACTACTGGCCATTAAAATTGCTGCACCAAGAAGAAATGCAGATGATAAACGGGTATTCATTGGACAAATATATTACACTAGAACTGACATGTGACTACATTTTCACGCAATTTGGGTGTATAGATCCGGAGAAATCAGTACCCAGAACAACCACCTCTGGCCATAATAACGGCCTTGATACGCCTGGTTATAGAGTCAAACAGAGCTTGGATGGCGTGTACAGGTGCAGCTGCCCATGCAGCTTCAACACGATACCACAGTTCATCAAGAGTAGTGACTGGCGTATTGTGACGAGCCAGTTGCTCGGCCACCATTGACCAGACGTTTTCAGTTGGTGAAGGATCTGGAGAATGTGCTGGCCAGGGCAGCAGTCGAACATTTTCTGTATCCAGAAAGGCCCGTACAGGACCCGCAACATGCAGTCGTGCATTATCCTGCTGAAATGTAGGGTTTCGCAGGGATCGAATGAAGGGTAGAGCCACGAGTCGTAACACATCTGAAATGTAACGTCCGCTGTTCAAAGTGCCGTCAATGCGAACAAGAGATGACGTGTAACCAATGGCACCCCATACCATCACACCGGGTGATACGCCAGTATGGCGATGACGAATACACGCTTCCAATGTGCGTTCACCGCGATGTCGCCAAACACGGATGCGGCCATCATGATGCTGTAAACATAACCTGGAGTCCAAAAAAATGACGTTTTGCCATTCGTGCACCCAGGTTCGTCGCTGAGTGCACCATCGCAGGCGCTCCTGTCTGGGATGCACCGTCAAGGGTAACCGCAGCCATGGTCTCCGAGCTGATAGTCCATGCTGCTACAAACGTTGTCGAATTGTTCGTGCAGATGGTTGTTGTCTTGCAAACGTCCCCATCTGTGGACTCATGGATCGAGACGTGGCTACACGATCCGTTACAGCCATGCGGATAAGATACCTGTCATCTCGACTGCTAGTGATACGAGGCCGTTGGGATCCAGCACGGCGTTCCCTATTACCTTCCTGAACCCACCGATTCCATAGTCTGCTAACAGTCACTGGATCTCGACCAACGCGAGCAGCAATGTCGAGATACGATAAACCGCAATCGCGATAGGCTACAATCCGACCTTTGTCAAAGTCGGAAACGTGATGGTACGCATTTCCCCTCCTTAACGAGGCATCACAACAACGTTTCACCAGGCAACGCCGGTGAACTACTGTTTGTGTATGAGAAATCGGTTGGAAACTTTTCTCATGTGAGCACGTTGTAGGTGTCGTCACCGGGGCCAACCTTGTGTGAATGCTCTGAAAAGCTAATCATTTGCGTATCACAGCATCTTCTTCCTGTCGGTTACATTTCGCGTCTGCAGCACGTCATCTTCTTGGTGTAGGAATTTTAATGACCAGTATTGTAGTTGCATAACGATTTAGCAACATTGCTCCCTGTGGCCCAGTAGTTGATTTAGCGCGGGACATCTTGGCAAAGACTGTACTTCACCTCAATTTCTGCACTCAAAGGCCAGATTTTGGAAATGGATATTGATTCCAGTTCTTAGTTACATCTATAAGGGGCGTTCAAAAAGAAACGAGCCGGAGTCTGGAATGCGCTAACCGGTGACAGGAGGGTAATATCGTGTGTAACGAGATGTGGTTCCGACCAGAGCGCGGAAATTCACAGCCCGTCGCTAGAGGGCACGCGTGCACGTCACGTGACTGTAAAGAGCTAGCAGCAGCATGCATCTGTCGTCCAATGCTGCCAGTCGCATTGCAAACAGTGTCATGGAGGCGTCAAAAGAAGAGCAAAGAGGTGTTGTTCGTTTTCTGACAGCGGAAGGAGTAGGAGGAACGGACGTTCGTCGACGAACGTCACAAGTGTACGGTGAAAAATGCATGACTCTTGCAATAGTCAAGCCGTGGCACAAGCGCTGCACGGGAAGGACGGGTGTCAGCCGATGATGCACGGTCTGGAGCACCACACTGCATTACCGATGACATCGTCCAGCTGGTGGATGCACTCATTACCCAGGACCACATCATCACAATGAAAGCCAAAGTCCCCTTAAAAAGGCTTTGAGGGGCAAACGATTCACCTCGGACGACGACGTCCAGCTGTACGTGAGGAACTGGTTAACATCACAGCCCTGGGAATTTTATGAGACAGCCATTCCGGCCTTGTGTCACAGTGTGACAGGTGCCTCAACAGCCAGGGTCAATACTTCTAACATTCAGGTACTAGTTTCCGTAATTATACCCCTGGCTCGTTTCTTTTTGAATGCCCTTTATACATCTATGCAATTATTCTGCAATTCATAATTAAGTGTCTGGCAAAGGGTTGATCGAACCACGTACTTGCTATTTTCCTACCGTTCCATTCTCAAACAGTGCGCAGGAAAAACGAACACTTAAATCCTTCTGAGTCCTCTTTTATTTATTATGATGATCTTTCCTCCCTATGTAGGTGGGCGTCAATAAAATATTTTCGTACTCTGAGGACAAAGTTGGTGATTAAAATTTCGTGACAATGTCCTGCTGCAACGAAAAACGCCTTTTATTTCATGACTGCCACCTCAATTCACTTGTCATATGCGTGGCACACTTTTCCCTATTTCACGATAATACAAAACGGGTTGCCCTACTTTGAACTTTTTCGATGTCCTCCGATAATCCTGTTAGATGCGGATCGCGCACCGTACGGCAATACTCCAGAAAACGGGGGACAAGCGTAGTGTAAGCAGTCTCTTTAGTACAGCTGTTACATTTTTTAAGTGCTTTGCCAATAAAGCGCAATCTTTGGTTTGCTTTGCCCACAATATTATCTATGTGATCGGTACAGTTTAAGTTATTCGTAATTGTAATCCCTAAATATTTAGTTGAATTTACAGCTTTTAGATTTGTGTAATATATTCTGTAACAGAAAATCAGAGGATTCGTTTTGGTACTAATGTGGGTGACTTCAAGCTTTTCATTATTTAGAGTCAGTTGGTACTTTTTACACCACAGATATATCTTGTCTAAATTGTTTAGCAATTTGTTTCAATCACAACTGAAAGAAAAACAGTCTTCGGTCACTATTTTTAACATATTAACCTGGTTTCAACACTGCTAGGAGTGTCTTCTTCAGAATTTAAAACAAAGAATGGTCTATAATCTATAACATGGTCACAGAATAATGACTAAAAAGGTATGATAGTGTATAAGTGCGGAATCATCGTAAAAGAATGACAGTACTTATATGTCATTTATAAAATTATAAATATGCCAAAAGGGCATTAGCCACAAAGACATTTAAGATAAACCTGTACCAAGCAAGTAACGAGCAGCCCTTAGTGGCTCGCCATCACAGTTTTCTTTATCTTAAATATTTTCGTGACAAATACCCTATCATACGTTTTTAGTCATTATTCTGTGACCATGTTATAGAATATAGACCATTCTTTGTTTTAAATTCTGAAGAAGACACTCCTAGCAGTGCTGAAACAAGGTTAATCTGTTAAAAATAGTGACCGAGGGCTGTTTTTCTTTCAATTGTAACTATTCACGGTCTCTGAAAATTTTTTTTCAATCATCTGATGACTTTATCGGACAGCAAATGACGGTATCATCTGCAAACAATCTAAGAGGGCTGTTCAGATTTTCTCCTAAATCGTTTATGTAGATCGGGAACGGCAGAGGACCTGTAACACTTCCTTGTGGCTCTGCGAGGGGACTGGGAGTTTGTGTTCTCCTCATCATTTCATCATCATCATCCTCATTCGTGACAGTGGCTAGATTGGAGGGGGTAAAATATCTGGACTGTGTACATGTTGGGACTTTGTGCGGGCGCTGATGGCAGCGCATTTGAGCGCCCCAAAAAACCAAACATCATCATCATCACTTCCTTGGAGAACGCCAGATATTACTTCTCTTTCACTCGATTACTTTCCGTCGCTTAATACGTACTGTGTACTTTCCGGTAGGAAAGAACGAATCCAGTCGCAGAACTGTGACGATATTCCATAGGCACCCAATTTCATTGGAAGTCCCTTGTTAGGAATGGTGTCAAAAGCCTTCTGGAAATCTAAAAATATGGAATAAGTTTGACGCCCCCTGTCAGTAACAATTATTACTCTGTGAGAATAAACAGGCAGATGTGTTTCACAAGACCGATATTTTCTGAATCTGTGATGGTTGTTTGTCAATAAATCATTTTCTTCGAGTCATAATGTTCGAACACAGTTTATGTTCCAAAACCTTACTACAAACCGACGTTAGCGATATGGGTCTGCAGTTCAGTGTATTACTCCTATTTCCCTTCTTGGGTATTGTGTACTAACACACAGTACAGATGGATGAATCCTGTGGGGCAGAGAAGCAGAGTGCAGGCTCTAGAAATGGATGGAATAAGGAGAGCAGCCAGGATATCCAGGTAGGAGCAGAGAAGAAATAAGGAAATTAGGGAGACAGTGGATATGGAACAACCAGTCGTGTAAAGAATTGAGAGTAGAGCTCTTCAACGGTACGGCTATTTACGGCGAACGAAGCAAAGATGACGGACAAAAGCAGTCCTGAAATGGTCGCCACCAGAAAGGTGGAAACGTGGACGGCAGAGATTAACATGGAGAGTGGAAATAATTGGAATGATGAGGAACAGAGATCTGAAAGAAGACTGCAATGATCGTGAAAGCTGGCGAATGAGAATATTGAGCAACTGGTGAAGAGTGGAGAAGCCCTTAAAAACAAGTAAGGATATTGGTATGACTTGTGCTACGGAGCGACTTCGGCCAAGGAGGGCCATGCAAGAGATGCAGAAGTAAGAGAAGTTGCACTGCAGTCTCAGCAAAAGCTGGTCTATTCAGTGTGAATGCTCCCCAGCCAGGAAGCCGCCTGTGAAGGAGACGTCGGTATGCGAGAGGCGGCAGTGGCAGCTCCTGGTCAGAAGCCAAGGCGACTCACAGTGGGCGCGTTTCGCCACCGCAGCTCAGATACGGACCCGGAAGATAAGTGCCGCCCGTTGCTTAAGCGACTCCTATTGCAGCTTCATTTTCCCCGATGACCAGGCTGTTCCTATCCGCATTCTGGAGGAAATTTCCATCCACTAGATTACACAAACGCACTCAGAATAGCAACACTGCGGTTCATGCTTTATTAGGTGACTAGTACTGGGGGTGGCATTTAGATGTTACGCAGGTGACTCATGTGGTTCGTTACAGCTGCACTATATAATACACAATACAGAAAACATACACTGTCTGATCAAAAGTATCAGCATAGGTCAGTATTTCCCAACCTGAAGGGGAAAATTAAATTTTCTATGGAGTAAAAAGAAAGGGTTCAGTAGGATTTTTATCTCGAAACTGAACTATTTTCAACAGGTAATTATTATTATCATCACAGTTTCGTAAAACAGTGGTACTGATTGTGTAAGTTACCAATAATTACATTTTTTATTTCAAATACTAGCATTAACGCTTGAGACAGTGTGGTGGAGGTTAAGGCTTGTGAAACGAAACTATAAACAACTCCTTCCTTGTTCCTCACATAGTCCACCTATTGCACATATACTTTCTATCATCCAGTTGTGACAGTAAAATTGATACATACATGCTTAAACATATGAAAATGCCTTCTCCTAGTTGGAAGCTTCTTTATTCACTTCACTACAATAAACGATCTAACTGATATCAGAACACGGCGGTAATTATGAATGGCTGTTACACTGCTGTGCGGCAGTGGTCAGACGCAAAGCACTGACAGCCAACTCTGGAGTCCAGTAATACAGTGGTACACAAGCAGTAGGTGTAGTGTACACCCTTTGGCGTGGTTGATTTTAAAATGGGGTTGCAGGCTGTGAGTGAAGCAAGTGACATTAGGGAGAGGAGTGGTGCGGAGGAAGCACGTTTTGTAATAAGTGTCTACCAACAATGGGGGCAATTAACTTTCGTTTCGGCTGGTTAGAGTAAGCGGTACCAATTGTGTCACAGACTCAATATTTCTAGTTTTAATAAGACACCTACGAAAACTAAACGTCATTTATCTTCCATTATTTAAAAAAATAGAAGAGTACAAAGAAAATTCTTTTTCATTCCAAAGTTCAGTTAGGCGCTAATGTTGTTGATGATGGAGGGAGGGGGGGGGACTTGCCAATATCTGATTGCACTCACGGGTAATAGTCTCAGAAAGATTGGGAACCACAGGCATAACTATTTCTGCACGTTAATATGGGATATGTCCACCTTTCGCAATCACGACGACTTCAACTCTGGTATGGACACATTCAAAAAGGTGTCTGAATGTCTGGAGGAATGGCAACATTTTCTTCCTCGACAGCGGAAGCCAGAAGGATTCCGATGTTGGAGGCCGGGGTCTGCAGCGAAGTCGACGTCCAGATTTATCCTAAAGTTGTTCCATTGGGTTCAGGTCGGGACTCTGGGCAGGCCAGTACATTTGAGGAGTGTTATTGTCCTTAAAACATTGCCTCGCAGATGCTGCTTTATGACAGGGTACCTTACCATGCTGACACAATCACCGTCTCTGAATCGAGCCTCTGCTACATCTACATCTACATGATTACTCTGCAATTCACATTTAAGTGCTTGGCAGAGGGTTCGTCGAACCACAATCATACTATCTCTCTACCATTCCACTCCCAAACAGCGCGCGGGAAAAACGAACACCTAAACCTTTCTGTTCGAGCTCTGATTTCTCTTATTTTATTTTGATGATCATTCCTACCTATGTAGGTTGAGCTCAACAAAATATTTTCGCATTCGGAAGAGAAAGTTGGTGACTGAAATTTCGTAAATAGATCTCGCCGCGACGAAAAACGTCTTTGCTTTAATGACTTCCATCCCAACTCGCGTATCGTATCTGCCACACTCTCTCCTCTATTACGTGATAATGCAAAACGAGCTGCCCTTTTTTGCACCCTTTCGATGTCCTCCGTCAATCCCACCTGGTAAGCATCCCACACCGCGCAGCAATATTCTAACAGAGGACGAACAAGTGTAGTGTAAGCTGTCTCTTTAGTGGACTTGTTGCATCTTCTAAGTGTCCTGCAAATGAAACGCAACCTTTGGCTCGCCTTCCCCACAATATTATCTATGTGGTCTTTCCAACTGAAGTTGTTCGTAATTTTTATACCCAGGTACTTAGTTGAATTGACAGCCTTGAGAATTGTACTATTTATCGAGTAATCGAATTCCAACGGATTTCTTTTGGAACTCATGTGGATCACCTCACACTTTTCGTTATTTAGCGTCAACTGCCACCTGCCACACCATACAGCAATCTTTTCTAAATCGCTTTGCAACTGATACTGGTCTTCGGATGACCTTACTAGACGGTAAATTACAGTATCATCTGCGAACAACCTAAGAGAACTGCTCAGATTGTCACCCAGGTCATTTATATAGATCAGGAACAGCAGAGGTCCCAGGACGCTTCCCTGGGGAACACCTGATATCACTTCAGTTTTACTCGATGATTTGCCGTCTATTACTGCGAACTGCGACCTTCCTGACAGGAAATCACGAATCCAGTCGCACAACTGAGACGATATCCCATAGGCCCGCAGCTTGATTATAAGTCGCTTGTGAGGAACGGTGTCAAAAGCTTTCCGGAAATCTAGAAATACGGAATCAACTTGAGATCCCCTGTCGATAGCGGCCATTACTTCGTGCGAATAAAGAGCTAGCCGCGTTGCACAAGAACGATGTTTTCTGAAACCATGCTGATTACGTATCAATAGATCGTTCCCTTCGAGGTGATTCATAATGTTTGAATACAGTATATACGCAGTACACAATGTTGTAAAATATGTTCATACCCTTTCGCATTTAGCGTTTTCTTAAGCGCTAGGGAACCATACCCTAAGCACGAAAACTCCCCAACACAGTAACAACCCCTCCTACTTCACTGTTAGCACTGCATATGATGGCAGGTAGCGTTCTCCCTGCATTCGTCAAATCCAAACCCTTACATCGTATTGCCGAAGGGTATAGCATGACTCATTACTCTAAATCCCTGGTTTCCAGTAATCCACTGTCCAATGGCGTCACTCTTTAATCCACAAAGATCTCTTGGGATTGGCTACGGAAATGTGTGCCTCTAGAGGGGCTGGTCGGCTATTGCAGCCGATTCTTCTTAACCCATCCTACGTACCTTCTGTCACCTGGACTGCTGGTCGCACTTCAACCTCACGAGTGATTCCTTCTGTTGATTTCATGCGATTTTTTACAACCACCATTTGCAATGCTTCTTGGTCACTGCCTGTCAGTACATGAGGTCTGTATGATTTTGGTTTAGTTGTGGTTGTTCCGTTGGGTTTCCGCTTCACGAGCACAGTCGACATGGGCAGTCTTAGACGGGCCGAAATGCCCTGATGGATTGTTACTCAGGTGACATCCTAGTCTACGGTTGAAATCATTGAGCTCTCCTGACTGACCGATTCTGCTGTCACTGCTTCTCTACCGTCAACACAATACTTCTCACCTCCTTTTATACTGGCGGCTCCGCCTTTTGTGACATCTAGTGGTCATTTCCGCATTACAGAGGGGTGTCTGGGTAAATTTGAGCATATACTGTATCCGAAGGTTTCGCGGCTTCGAAAAAAATTTCATGTATATGGATGTTTTGGCGTATATTCCTATATTTTATCACAGTTGTGCATCGTTTCATGTCTGCTGCCAGATATCAGTAACATTGTCAACAGCACAGTCGCCGATTGAAATATGCAGCAATTACTTCCTGATGACGCTTACACGGATGAGGTCAGCAAGGCGAAAATACTTAGAAACTGATGGCAAATGAAAAATTGATCTTGGCACAAGCTGCAAGTTGCCAGCTCATATTGTTTCCACCTGCTGATTCATGTGCTTACCCGTACAGGTCACCGAGGCGCAGCTAATTTGCTGGTTCAGTGGGTTCCATGAACACTCGCTCGGTCGGTTACTGGTTATGTTGGAGACTGGAAAGTCGCATTGCATTTGGAGATTATGAAAAAGCCTTCGGTAAAATGAAAAGCTATACGCTGTGGAATATAATGCAGATACGAAGTTATCCGAAACATTTAATACGAGTGATAAAAAATTTGCATTTAAAGATTGAAATTTTAATTAATACAGGCAAAGATAGAACAGTACCAATAGTAGCGACATACAGTACAAAAAGGATGCAAGCTCTTATCTAGTTTATTTAATGTATATATTGACGACATTGTTAGATGGTGCAAACAAGGAATTAACCCAGGATTACAATTACTTCCTTGAAACAAACATTTAAATACTGTACTCCTTTCTGATGGCCAAATAATTGTACAGAAGACGGAGGATGGTTATATATATATTGGTTAAACTTAATAGCGAAATGCTATACCTTGAAAATATCAGAAAATAAAATCATGTTATGGCTTTTGAAGGAGTAAATCCATTTCGTTCTAAGATCGTACTAAACAGAAAATCAGTTGAAAAAGTATCTCAGTTTGTCTATTAGGGAACGATATAGATGATGAATATAATAATGACGTCCCAATAAATTAAAAAAGTTTCATTTTGACATGTGGCACAGTACACAGAACAAAAAAAAAAAAAAAAAATGGTTCAAATGGCTCTGAGCACTATGGGACTTAACATCTATGGTCATCAGTCCCCTAGAACTTAGAACTACTTAAACCTAACTAACCTAAGGACATCACACAACAACCAGTCATCACGAGGCAGAGAAAATCACTGACCCCGCCGGAAATCGAACCCGGGAACCCGGGCGCGGGAAGCGAGAACGCTACCGCACGACCACGAGCCGCGGACAGTACACAGAACATTACCCAATAAAACCACGAGAGATAACAAGAAAACATTCTACAAAATAACGAGAACACCTGTACTCACATACGGAAGTGACACCTGGATAATAACCAAGAAAGACCAAAGAAGGAAACATTCAGCAGAAATGAATTTTTTAACGAAAAGTAAAAGAACATACTCGTAGAGGACAAGTAAAGAATTCTGAAGAGTTTAATATGCATGAATCAAAGAATAGAATACGAGATCAGAAAATGGAAGAAGCATATTGAAAGATTGGAGCATAATGAGTAGTCAGATATGTAAGACACCATAAGCCTAGAGGAAAAAAGATACAGGAGACCACGGAAAAGGCGGCTTTTATGAAGTCGGAACACGTTATCAGCCTACTCCTTCAACTGAAGAAGAAGAAGTAGAAGAAGAGGAAGAAGAAGAAGAAGTGGAAGTTGGAGATTTACCTTCTACCTTAGCAGCCAGAACAGACTGAACATTTAATTCTTGGTTTTCCCTCGCACTAGCTTCTATATGTAAGAACATTTCTTAACTATGAACTGCCTTAGCGATGGATAGACGGTAACGGGCACCACTGATGTCCACCAAATTCGCCTGGTATGTGAGTTTTTGTGTTGTGAAAATTTACCTTCCAACAACTTTGGGTGCGCTACGACGTCGCATAGCAATAGTTGTGAATGTAGCGACTTCAGCAATGCACAGAAAAGTGTGGAACGAGGTAGCCTATCGTGTATATCCCTGCGTGCGTCCGATCGAGGGTACATTTAACATTTGAGAGATTTAAATGAAAACTTTTTCCTAACTGTAATTGCAAGATATAGACGAGAGTATTTTACCTGGACAATAGTGTACCTATCACAACAACCCACCCTTGGATAAACTACGAATATTTCATGCACGCACTTCTAGCGAATGTCACTAATGCTGAATTTTCTGTTTAATGATCAAAGAGGAGACGTTATATCAGTACTGTCTTCATCTGTCATCAACTTCTAGAGGACGATTTCAAATATGCATTGATTATAATAAGGTCCATCTGGGTTTTTTAGTTATACCAGACTGAAGCACACAGCTGAATTTTGACTTTGTCATTTTTATACCGACGGTTTCTTGTCACAAGTTTGTTTACAAGAGGGTTGCTGTACAAAACACAACATACAGTTTTAACACAAACGAGAGCTTTTTGCACCGCACATTGTCAGAACAAAGGACATATGATGCGTGCAGTAGAAGTGCTTACAGACACACATACGAATCACAGTCTGTCTGTTCCAGACTATGTCTTATTTAGCACGCATTCAGTTCCATCCATCATATCATTGTTTTGCAAAATGTTCTGGAAGGTATTTGTTCTAACCGAATATTGTAATAATAGCCGGTTTTTGTAGTCCAGACAGTTTCAAGCAAACTTACATCATTTTGTGATTACAAAAATCTAGGGATCACAATAGTAACAGAATATACTTCATACAATTACGAAAATGAATTCAACTATTTCAAAGGATACCACACGTAAAAATTCATATTCATCTAGCTTTTATGTCACAGTAAATTGTTTTCGAAGAAACTTATTGTTTTCGCATTGTAATGATGGTTCTTAATTTGGTGAACAATGACGTTTCATTTGGCATTACGTAAATCAAATCTGGAAATCAATCACTTCAAAAATGGTTCAAATGGCTCTGAGCACTATGGGACTTAACTTCTGAGGTCATCAGTCACCTAGAACTTAGAACTACTTAAACCTAACTAACCTAAGGACATCACACACATCCATGCCCGAGGCAGGATTCGAACCTGCGACCGTAGCAGTCCCGCGGTTCCGGACTGAGCGCCTAGACCCGCTAGACCACCACGGCCGGCGAAATCAATCACTTCCACGTGGTATTATTTATAAATTATATGAAAAAAATGAAAACAAATTACAATTCTCATAGAAACAAAATCATTTGACTATATCTTTTTGTAAATTATGATCTACAAGATGATCAGGTATCGTACTGCAATATCTTCACGTAATAGTTCGCAAAAATGTGTTATTATGAATGAGATTTTCACTCTGCAGCGGAGTGTGCGCTGATATGAAACTTCCTGGCAGATTAAAACTGTGTGCCCGACCGAGACTCGAATTCGGGACCTTTGCCTTTCGCGGGCAAGTGCTCTACCAACTGAGCTACCGAAGCACGAACCACGCCCGGTCTCACAGCTTTACTTCTGCCAGTACCTCGTCTCCTACCTTCCAAACTTTACAGAAGCTCTCCTGCGAACCTTGCAGAACTAGCACTCCTGAAAAAAAGGATATTGCGGAGACATGGCTTAGCCACAGCCTGGGGGATGTTTCCAGAATGAGATTTTCACTCTGCAGCGGAGTGTGCGCTGATATGAAACTCCCTGGCAGAGTGAAAATCTCATTCTGGAAACATCCCCCAGGCTGTGGCTAAGCCATGTCTCCGCAATATCCTTTCTTTCAGGAGTGCTAGTCCCGCAAGGTTCGCAGGAGAGCTTCTGTAAAGTTTGGACGGTAGGAGACGAGATACTGGCAGAAGTAAAGCTGTGAGACCGGGCCTCGGTCGTGCTTCGGTAGCTCAGTTGGTAGAGCACTTGCCCGCGAAAGGCAAAGGTCCCGAGTTAGAGTCTCCGTCGGGCACACAGTTTTAATCTGCCAGGAAGTTTCATATCAGCGCACACTCCGCAATGCGAACTAGAAACCGCCATAAGCAGGTTCCGCCATTTTGTACAGTTTTTGTTGTTCTCAGATATGAGCCTGCGTTTTTTGCGCCATTTGTAGAATGCTACATATTTACGTGCTTTATAATATGTTAAAGGTATTTGCAATATATAGTTCAATGTTCAGGTAGGTACAGAATTTTATGCTGAGTAAAATGCTATATTTTCTAGGACTGTTTACAAAACATGTGTACAGTTAAGCCGTACTTTGTCAGGCAGGTACCATCTTGTACCATGAAGGAGGAGAAGAAGGTATTTTACAATGGAGCATGTGATACTTGCAAATGAAGAGAGTCTCTTTAACGTCTTAAAAATTTTTGCTTCTCTTGAAAATGTATATTTATATACATTTTTTGGGCAGTAGCTTGTATTTAAAAATGTATTTAACTTGTAACTGTTTTTTTTTGTGATACTGTTGTTTAATTTGATTTCATTTCTGACTGTTGGTGTGTAGTAGAGTAATAATGTAACACATAGATTATTAAATACAGTACTGACAAAATTTTTCTCGATTGCAATGCTCTTAAATTTCAGTCAATCATCTTTTCTTATGGGCATGCCTATATTGTACAAGGGAATACGTTTTCACATTTGGAAAAAAAACCTTAATTTTTCAGAGTGTGTAGTAGAGTAATAATGTAACTCAAGGTTATTAAATACAGTATTAACAAAATTTTTCTCAGTTGCAACGCCCTTAAATTTCAGTCAATTATCTGTTCTTATGGACTTGCTTATATTGTACAAGGAAATACGTTTTCACATTTGGAAAAAAAACTTAATTTTTCAGAGTAATTTTTGTAATTTTAAGAAAAGACTGTAGCACATAAGTGAATGCACTCATTTAAAAATGGAAAAGAAAATATATTAAACTTTTGTTACAGGGCTAGAGACGAAAGTCTGAAAATTGTACCGAGGTGCAACACTCTGCCACATTGTAAAGTCAGGTGCTTCTTTAGAGAAGGAAAACTGTGTTGTCTGATTTGTAACTTAAAGTTTAATCTGAATTTACTCCATACCTCTGGAAGGAATAGTCCTTGGAAGTAGGATGGTACTTTATGCAACACCATGCATACCTGTTTACTGTTCACCAGATGACTTTTTTTCATGTCCTTTGAAAAACGTTTTTTACTAGAAACGTGCTGTATTTATGCGCCTGTCTTATGATGTGTACCAGTCACGGCCGTGTGTGTGAAGACAAAAACACGGGCGTTATTTGGAGCAGAGCGAGAAAGCCTGCGGGTGGCAGCAGACGTCTGTTGCGGGAGCTCATTAGCTGGCTATCCGCGAGGGCCCTTCCCGCTACGTGGGCGGAAGGTCAAGGGTGAAGGGCCGCGTCCCCGCCCACGGCTTCATCCCACAAAGGGCTGAAAGTCAGCGGCAGCCATATGCGACCGCACTGCCCTATAAAGCAGCTGTCAGGCCACACGGTGCGACCTCTGACCGAACCCACTTCAGATGCTGCAGGTCTTCCCTATGGGCTTCTGTTCAACTGAATATGAACGTAATGTACATGTTGCCTCTTTTGCTTTTCAGTCTCTTTTACCGAAACCGCAGTTATACAGGGTGACACACGGCACACGGGCGCTTTTAATGAAATAATACTCAGCCAACTTTAAAATTAATGCATGTTTATTTACACAAAATCAGAGCTCGTTATTTGCCATTTTAGTTAACAAAGTCATTTGTGAAAAGTAATGTCGTCAAGGTGATGTCCATCATTTCGAATGCAGGACTCAAGTCTCTTCTCAAAATCCTCCATCACACGGACTAAAATCTCTGCAGGGATGGTAGCAATTTCTTGAATGATTGCATTCTTCAACTCGTACAAATGTCGTGGTTTGTTGTTATAGACGCAGTTCTTAAGGTATCCACACAGAAAAAAGTCACATACTGACAAGTCGGGAGACCTGGGAGGCCAAGGAACATTGCCAAAACGTGAGATAATCCAGCCAGGAAACAAGCGTCTAAGAACTGTCATTGAAGTGTTTGCGGTGTGCGATGTAGCCCCATCCTGCGGGAACCAAACGCGTTTTAAAGGGATTCGTCGTCTTCTTAGTTCTGGTTTCAAGGATGTTTCAAGCATGTAACGAACCCAATTAACAGTAACTGTGGCCCCGTTCTCTTAAAAAAAAAAAAAAAAAAAAAAAAAAGGGTCCAATAATGCCAACAGAGCCAAGACCACACCAGACTGTTACTTTTTCTGAGTGTAGAGGACGCTGGTGGATAAGGTGTGGATGCTCTGGAGCCCAGTAACGTAGGTTTTGCTTATTCACGGTCCCGTTTAAATGAAAATGAGCTTCATCGCTCATCAATAAAATTTCATTTTCATTCGATCCCAAAATTACTTGCATTCTGTAAGCGAAGTCTTCTCGTACAGCAAAATCAGTTTCCTTAAGTTGTTGGACAATGAGCATTTTGTAGGGATGGAATTTTAATTCTTTACTCAAAATTCGTCCAACCGATTTACGATTGATTCGTAACTCACTACCATGACGTCTAGCTGACTGTCCTGGGCTTCTGACTGGCGCTTGCCTTACCCTTTCAACATTTTCTGGTGTCGTTACTCTGCGCCTTGGGCCAGGATGCTTCTTATCCAGTATGTTTCCACTTGATCTGAAGTTTTCCACTCATGTGAGGATTGTGTTACGGCTCGGAACAGCTCGATGTCGACCGACATTAAACCGCGCACGAAAGAATCGCTGTGTAACAATAATAGACTCACCACTTTTCAAGAAACCGTCATAGACAAACACTCGACGTTGCAAGTCCCACTGTTCCATAGTGACTGAGTAAATGAAATGGCGTCTCGTGTGGATCAGGACTATCCCCACCACGATCACCGCGCCCTCAGTGCTACGCAGTTTTTAAACCGTCCGTCTCCCGTGTGTCACTCTTTACAAGTTATGTAGGATAATACTGCCTATTCCAACTGTAATAGAAGCCTCATTTAGACCATATGCGTTATGCTTTGTTTTAAAGCATCTTCAGACGTCCCTGTAACGATACGATTTTTGTTACAGTTCTGTTTGCAAGGATCAGAGACACTTCTAGTGCTGTAACGTATTACTATAAACGGAATTAAATTATCGTTACTCACAGTTTCTTTGCTTCTACTTCTTGTACACAGTACTTTCACTGAGAGGAATTATGTTTGAGTTTTTATGTTGAGTAGATAACTGCCATTCCGTGCACTTTGTTCTGATATTGCGGCATGCGATCGTGTTTTGTTTCGTTTTGATGGCAGTGACATCTGCTATTGTTGTATGTGTGTGTGTGTGTGTGTCACAATCTCAAAACAAAGAATGAGAGAAGAGGAGATTGCAATGGACGTGTAGATATGTCTCGTGGCATTGAGAGTGTCGCGTACAAAAATGTGGAATACATGTGTAAAAGAACGTTGAGAATGAGGTAAGAAACAAAACACCAGTGGGTAATGATAATAATCTACTGCGGTTTATAGTATTAACTTTTTGCGCGAGAATTGTTCACCTTCAGAATTGTAAGAAAAACCATATTCAGCGTAAAGTAAGCTTCAGATATGAAGCTTTTACTGCTCTGATTGCTTTTAGGTACACTACGGTAGTTCCCGACAGTACTAAGCTACCAACTTCAGATCCACTGTGTACAGGATATGAAATCATGCTGCGCGGTAAACCACACGTCTGTTTTCGTACCATCGAACAGATTCATAATAAAAATAGAGTAGGACATTAAAAAATATAACTCTGTTCTTATGGTAAATGTAAATTTCATGTGACTAGGGCCTCCCGTCGGGTAGACCGTTCACCGGCTGCAAGTCTTTCGATTTGATGCCACTTCGACAACTTCCGCGTCAATGGGCATGAAGCGGAGATGGTTAGGACAACACAACACCCAGTCCCTGAGCGGAGAAAATCTCCAACCCAGCCGGGAATCGAACCCTGGCACTTAGGATGGGAATTCTGTGGCGCTGACCACTGAACTACCGGGGTCGGACTGTCCTTATGGTAAGACAGGGTCATAAAGGAGTTAGCTGACGCGAGGTCGCCCTGCGTGTTGGAAGCGTGTCATACAGCTGAAATCCGATGATGGTCTGGCTCGTATACTGATGCTAACGGTTTCAAGCTCCGTAACTGCACAGTTGAGGTATGCAACTGGACACACAGTGGAAACGGTACGTGTGAGGTTATTGGTGAACATTATTGCCGTGTATCGTACGCTGCCGGGCCTTGCTAGACGATCTGTATATTATTCTAATCGTTGCGCAGCCTCCGCACGTAATTTGCTGGCCTGCTATACGTGCACGCGCACGCATTTGGGTGTAGATAAGCTCACATCAAGCCTGTATCATTATGTGTAGTAAAGCTGAGTGAGTTCACCTGATCTGTTATGGGTTCCTTTGTCAAACTGTTTCTTACTGTGCTGCAAGGGGTTATCGAGAACCGTGCCTAGAAGCTGAAATCTAGCACTGACACTTCTTAAAATTTTATTACTTAGTGAATGTTGTAACTGTTACTATAGCTTAGGATTTAGATTATTGGTTAATTCATATGAGTGTCACTGTTTGAGGCTGCCCATACTTCCACAATTCCATCCAACTCACTTGCCCTACCATTTCTTGACTTTTTCAGCATCTCTCCTACTACTTCCTCTGGCATAGGCTCTGTTTTACCTCGTGTACAGCCTTTGTTGTAGACTTTTATCACGTGGTCTCTTCTTTTTTCTACCAGAAGTTCTTCAAAGTGCTTTCCCCACAGTCCAGCAGCTATACGTTTTATTGTGGGTGCGGGGTTCCTAGTCATTTTCATCTTCTTTATCATTCTCCATGTCTCTGTCTATCTCCTGTATCCAATCGAATGATCTGTTTCCCTACATACTCTTTCTCATTCCTCTTCCTTACACTTCTTGATAGTTTATTAGCTCTCGCTTTATATACTTTGTACCTATTTCAGTCATCTTCTCTCCCAGAACTTAAACATATGTGATATATCCAGAATGAGATTTTCACTCTGCAGCGGAGTGTGCGCTGATATGAAACTTCCTGGCAGATTAAAACTGTGTGCCCAAGCGAGACTCGAACTCGGGACCTTTGCCTTTCGCGGGCAAGTGCTCTACCAACTGAGCTACCGAAGCACGACTCACGCCCGGTACTCACAGCTTTACTTCTGCCAGTACCTCGTCTCCTACCTTCCAAACTTTACAGAAGCTCTCCTGCGAAACTTGCAGAACTAGCACTCCTGAAAGAAAGGATATTGCGGAGACATGGCTTAGCCACAGCCTGGGGGATGTTTCCAGAATGAGATTTTCACTCTGCAGCGGAGTGTGCGCTGATATGAAACTTCCTGGCAGATTAAAACTGTGTGCCCAAGCGAGACTCGAACTCGGGACCTTTGCCTTTCGCGGGCAAGTGCTCAAAGGTCCCGAGTTCGAGTCTCGCTTGGGCACACAGTTTTAATCTGCCAGGAAGTTTCATATCAGCGCACACTCCGCTGCAGAGTGAAAATCTCATTCTGGAAACATCCCCCAGGCTGTGGCTAAGCCATGTCTCCGCAATATCCTTTCTTTCAGGAGTGCTAGTTCTGCAAGTTTCGCAGGAGAGCTTCTGTAAAGTTTGGAAGGTAGGAGACGAGGTACTGGCAGAAGTAAAGCTGTGAGTACCGGGCGTGAGTCGTGCTTCGGTAGCTCAGTTGGTAGAGCACTTGCCCGCGAAAGGCAAAGGTCCCGAGTTCGAGTCTCGCTTGGGCACACAGTTTTAATCTGCCAGGAAGTTTCATATCAGCGCACACTCCGCTGCAGAGTGAAAATCTCATTCTGGAAACATCCCCCAGGCTGTGGCTAAGCCATGTCTCCGCAATATCCTTTCTTTCAGGAGTGCTAGTTCTGCAAGTTTCGCAGGAGAGCTTCTGTAAAGTTTGGAAGGTAGGAGACGAGGTACTGGCAGAAGTAAAGCTGTGAGTACCGGGCGTGAGTCGTGCTTCGGTAGCTCAGTTGGTAGAGCACTTGCCCGCGAAAGGCAAAGGTCCCGAGTTCGAGTCTCGCTTGGGCACACAGTTTTAATCTGCCAGGAAGTTTCATATGCGATATACTTTCTTCTTTGCCTCAACCACCTCCAACAATTCAGTGGTTATCCAGTCAGTTCTTACTCTTCTCTCCCTTTCCCTTCCTAAAGCCTCCTGCTCTAGTAAGACTTGTGCGTAAACTGTTCAGTCAGATTAAGGAGGGAGAGGAGATAGCAAGAGAGTGGTGTGTATCGTATATACACTCCTGGAAATTGAAATAAGAACACCGTGAATTCATTGTCCCAGTAAGGGGAAACTTTATTGACACATTCCTGGGGTCAGATACATCACATGATCACACTGACAGAACCACAGGCACATAGACACAGGCAACAGAGCATGCACAATGTCGGCACTAGTACAGTGTATATCCACCTTTCGCAGCAACGCAGGCTGCTATTCTCCCATGGAGATGATCGTAGAGATGCTGTGGAACGGCTTGCCATGCCATTTCCACCTGGCGCCTCAGTTGGACCAGCGTTCGTGCTGGACGTGCAGACCGCGTGAGACGACGCTTCATCCAGTCACAAACATGCTCAATGGGGGACAGATCCGGAGATCTTGCTGGCCAGGATAGTTGACTTACACCTTCTAGAGCACGTTGGGTGGCACGGGATACATGCGGACGTGCATTGTCCTGTTGGAACAGCAAGTTCCCTTGCCGGTCTAGGAATGGTAGAACGATGGGTTCGATGACGGTTTGGATGTACCGTGCACTATTCAGTGTCCCCTCGACGATCACCAGTGGTGTACGGCCAGTGTAGGAGATCGCTCCCCACACCATGATGCCGGGTGTTGGCCCTGTGTGCCTCGGTCGTATGCAGTCCTGATTGTGGCGCTCACCTGCACGGCGCCAAACACGCATACGACCATCATTGGCACCAAGGCAGAAGCGACTCTCATCGCTGAAGACGACACGTCTCCATTCGTCCCTCCATTCACGCCTGTCGCGACACCACTGGAGGCGGGCTGCACGATGTTGGGGCGTGAGCGGAAGACGGCCTAACGGTGTGCGGGACCGTAGCCCAGCTTCATGGAGACGGTTGCGAATGGTCCTCGCCGATACCCCAGGAGCAACAGTGTCCCTAATTTGCTGGGAAGTGGCGGTGCGTTCCCCTACGGCACTGCGTAGGATCCTACGGTCTTGGCGTGCATCCGTGCGTCGCTGCGGTCCGGTCCCAAGTCGACGGGCACGTGCACCTTCCGCCGACCACTGGCGACAACATCGATGTACTGTGGAGACCTCACGCCCCACGTGTTGAGCAATTCGGCGGTACGTCCATCCGGCCTCCCGCATGCCCACTATACGCCCTCGCTCAAAGTCCGTCAACTGCACATACGGTTCACGTCCACGCTGTCGCGGCATGCTGCCAGTGTTAAAGACTGCGATGGAGCTCCGTATGCCACGGCAAACTGGCTGACACTGACGGCGGCGGTGCACAAATGCTGCGCAGCTAGCGCCATTCGACGGCCATCACCGCGGTTCCTGGTGTGTCCGCTGTGCCGTGCGTGTGATCATTGCTTGTACAGCCCTCTCGCAGTGTCCGGAGCAAGTATGGTGGGTCTGACACACCGGTGTCAATGTGTTCTTTTTTCCATTTCCATGAGTGTATATGCTATTTGCCTAAAAAGGAAATAAGAAACACGCGTTATGACATCCGTCAGCAGACTATACTGAAAAAGTGGTTGCAGAATGAGATTGAGGGATAGATGTGAGAGGAACAAGCAGGTTTTACAATTGGACGACCTTGTATGGAACACACTTTTAGCCTTAGACAAAAAGCGATAAGGTTTACTCTAAGTATCAGGAAGTACACATAATATTTCTGGATTAAAAAAAAAATAGCGTCTGATTCTGTACCTGTCAATGCACTATGGGAAGCAGTGGAGTATACTGAAGCACAAAAAGTATACATAATTAATAGAATATACGACCAATCGTACACAGTAATTGCCTTAGGGAGAAAGTTGAGTGAGACATTCCAAACAACAAAAGGACTGAGCCAAGCCTGCAATAAAGTTTCATATCAGCGCACACTCCGCTGCAGAGTGAAAATCTCACTCTGGAAACATCCCCCAGGCTGTGGCTAACCCATGTTTCCGCAATATCCCTTCTTTCAGGAGTGCTAGTTCTGCAAGGTTCGCAGGAGAGCTTCTGTAGTTTGAAAGGTATGAGACGAGGTACTGGCAGAAGTAAAGCTGTGAGGACAGCCCGTGAGACGTGCCTGGGTAGCTCAGTTAGTAGAGCACTTACCCGCTAAAGGCAAAAGTCCCGAGTTCGAGTCTCGGTCGGACTATTATTAAAAAAAAAAAAAAAAAAAAAAAAAAAAAAAAAAGTTAGTAGAGCACTTACCCGCTAAAGGCAAAAGTCCCGAGTTCGAGCCTCGGTCCGGCACACAGTTTTAATCTGCCAGGAAGTTTCATATCAGCGCACACTCCACTGCAGAGTGAAGATCTCATTCTGAAGCCTGCAGTATGTCGCCGACCCTGTTTAAAACATATATGCAGTGTATTATTGGAGCGGTGGAATCAGTCATGAGGAGTTATGGGAATTCCTTTCCAGCATGGTACTCTCTACCGGTACTCATTATTATTTGCCGATGATGAAGTACTGACACCACAAAGTAGAGACAATGTCAGATTTGTGTTAAACAAGTTAATGTAAGCACTTGAATGAGGCGGGCTTACAATAAGTAAGAGCAAACGTCAGAGGAAATGTAAGGATGGATTACTGCTGCAATGATCTATTAAAGTTAGAAAACAGTTTAAATACTTAAGAATTGATTATCAATTCCTCGAGAAGCTGTGAAACGTATGTGGGAATGCAGCATGCAGAGGGGCACGAGGAGCAATTAAAATGTTAAATGGCGTTCTGTGGAATCGGGCAATATCAAAAGAAACAGAGTAGGGGATTGTGCAAATACTAGTGGAAATTATACTTACATACGATGTAGGAGGATGGGTTCCGGGGAGTGGCAGAGAAGTAGAAATGAGGTAGAATAAAGAGGATAGCCAGAATATGCAGAACAGAGCGGAGAAGAAATGAGGAAATTAGGGAGATAATGGATGTGAAACAACAGTCACGTAAAGAACTGAGAATAGATCTCTTCATTGGTATTGCCATGTACGGCGAATGGATCAAGAAAGCAGTCTTGGTATGTTCGATGCCAGGAAGGAGGAAGCTTGGGTAGCCTAGAGTAACATGGAGAACGGGAGAAATTGGATGGTGAGAAAGAGATATCTGAAAGAAGAAGATTGCCACGATCGTGAAATTTGGCGAACGGGAGTACAGGGTAACTGCTGCAGAGTGAAGAAGCCCTTATAAGCAAGTAAGGTTAATTCATTGATATCTGACTTATACGGCGAAATCAAGCTTTACATTGTTGTACATTAATTTTTAACTGGGAAGTGTTTAATTTCACGGTAAGGGTGTTAAAGGGGAAAGGGAGTTGTTATTAAATGTTACCGTGGTCAGGTTCTAATATAGTTTCCCATGCAGATGACCTTATTGTGATATCATTTGTATTTCCCTTTGTCACCTAGTTCTGACAGTGTCAGAGGAGCATTACATTGCACACAATTAAGGCGTCCACTTGTGTTGATTGTATTGTGGTCGTGGTTCCAGCTGACTTGACAAGATTATGAGATTAATTCAAGTTACGTATTGTGTACATAAACATTTGATTGATGCCTCAAAGGAATGCTGAAATTTTTCTGCTCTGCCGAATTTTTATTTAATTGCTTAGGCAATCAATAAATCTTTTGAAAGGTCACTCTGTGCTCATAGGCCCCAGTTCCCGTCCCACTCCTCTACATGGAAGACCGTTTGGTTCACGTTGTTGAAAATGAAGCCATGCAGCAGACGACATCTGCCTGCGTGTTCACATGTTGACCCTTATAGCATCGTCAGTTACGATTGCTTTGGGCACGAGAACACCGAGACTGGGTCATGGTTCGATGTGGACGTGTAGCCTGCTCGAATGAATCACTTGTCTTTTACCACCAGGGCGATGGCCTTTTCCGGATAATTCGTCGTTCAGGCGAACAGTTGCTCGAAACTTGCATCGCCCCAGGGATACATGTCCGTCGGTGCAGAACTATGCTGTGAGGGACACTCACCTGGGTTTAGATGGGACCTGTGGCGGCACGCGAAGGCAGCATTACCGCTCTGGACTACATTAACGTGCATACCTTTATGCATGGTGTCAGCCATGACATCGATGGCATCTTCCAGCAGGACAACAGCCCATGTCACAACGTCAGAATCGTGCTACTGTCATTTGAAGTGTATGATAGTGAACTCACATTCAAGTCCTGACCACCAAATTCGCCTATGCGTCACACGAAGGAACACATCTAGGATGCTACTGAGCGGCAGCTCATCACCCACAAACCATCGGCCCATATTTCATGCGGATTTCGTTACCTGTGCGTAGACTCTAGTGTCTCATACCCTCAGATACCTACCAAGGATTATCGAATGCATGCCATACAGAATCGCAGCTGTATTGCGTTCCAAAGGCGCTATTAAGCAAGTCGCCATACTGCAGTGATTCCCAACCTAGGGGTAAGTACCGCCTGAGAGGTAAATGAAATTCTTGAGCAGTAAAAGGAAGAGAATTGGACTGTTTCGGTTATGAAACAAAATTATGTTTAAGAGATCATTACAGTTATCATTGTTTCACAAGACTAATACTGATTACTTAAGCTACCAAACATTACTTTTTTTCAATTGTTTGCATTAACGTAATGTGGTGGAGAGTACATCTTGTGAAACAAATGTATGAACGATATCTTCTTGACACAACTCTTCCGCTATACGTGTACGGAAGGAGGAGGAGGAGGGGGGGATGTCGTCCTGAGGGATACTGTGCCAGATTCTGTATCGCAAAAGTCCAGAGACGATTGGAGGACCGTGACCATAATGGTTCAAACGTTATCACTTAGCGAGAGATCTTTTGACCATGCTGGCCAAGGTAAGATTTGGAAACCACGAAGAAAAGCAGTAGAAACTCTCTCTCTGTGCGGGCGGGCATTATGTTGCTGAAAGGTAAGCCTAGGGTGGCTTGCCATGAAGAGCAACGAAAAGGGGGGTAGAACTTTGTCGAAGCATTACAGACCGATATCCGGCGATCTTTGCATTGCGGCGTCGTACGGATATCGCCAGAGCGCTGCAAGACGATCTCAGAAAGGACACTGGAGCCGCTGTGCCCGATCAGACGTAGTGAACAGCTTATGAGAAAGAACCTTGCGATCGAGACGTACTGTTAGAGTACCCTGCTCGTCATGACAACATCTTGCAGCTCGCCTTCAGTTATGCAGTTCCCATGTCAACTGACAACTTCGTAGCTGGACAAACGTGTTATTCACATACTAGTCCAGAGATCCTCTGACGCAAGGAGATGGCCGTGTTCGTGTGCGAAGGCCGTTGGTGAGTGGTACCTGCCAAACGTTGTCCAGAAAATCCATACATTTTCATGGTTATGTGATGTCGTGGGGAGGCTTCAATGTTGACAGTCATACCGATCTTGCCATTTTTCATGGTCGCCTTACCGCCTGGCAGTGCGTCGAACAGATCCTGTGGGTCCAAGTGTTGTCTGCTGCACACGGTGGAGGTTCTTAATTCCCTTAACTCCCGGGTCAATGTGGAGGGCTTCAGAAGGGATGTCTTGCGAAGCCTGGACATTGAAGTAATGGAATGGTCAACGGTGAGTCCCGACCTATACCCCATCGTACATATATGGGACACGATCGACAGACGTGTACGTGGTCGTCCTGTTCCATCACAGACTCTCCAACAACTCTCACGGACTCTCATTCCAAAATGAGAACGGATACCACAGGATGACCTCCGTAGACTGATACGGACCGTGTCACGTAGATGTCAGGCAGACATATATGTTCACGGAGGGCATACAAGTTATTGAAGCTCTTGAAGTCAAATGAAAAGCATGAATGATCGTTTCCACTTTGTTTTCGGCACTTGCCGGATATTTCAGTTTTTTTATGTAAACGACCGACGATGTAATGATATTTTGTTGTGTACTTAATTCGTGAAAGATAAAGATGTAGCTTGGTAACACACGCAGTCCTCAATTAAGGTTCGATTGAGTATGGCAGACACCCAAAGTCGTGTTCCCCTAATGCTTTTGAGCAATGTATAAATAACTTTTCAGTCCCTATATTTTATCCCTCCTGCAATCAAAATTTCAGAGAGTCTGGTCCACTCAACATTCTCTAAATATACAAATGCTACAGAAGTAGGCTTGTTTCTTCAACCTAACTTCTAAGATAAATCGTTCCTACATTTCTCCGAAACCCAAGCTGATGTTCCCAAGGTCTGTTTCTACCACTTTTTACAATCATATGTAAATAATTCATGCCAATATTTCGCGACCATGGCCTTTTAAACTGATGGTGCGGCGGTATTTACAACTGTTAGCACCTGCATTCTTTGGAACTGAAATTATTATATTCTTCTTGAAGTCGGTGATATTTCTCCTGTCTCATACATTTTGCACTTCAGTGGGATTGTTTCCATCGTGGCTACGAAGGTTCTCAATAATTTTAACGGAGTGTCGTGTGCATCAGGGATCCTGCTTCGAGTTATATCTTTCAGAGGTCTGTAAAATTCTTCTCCCAGTATCGTTCAAAGATGCTACTCCAGATGGGTGTAAAATGAAAGTGCGCGATGGAAAATACTGAACGCGAAAATGAAGATTCGGCCCTGTCTGACTACCCCCTGAAGCAGATATTAGGATCTCTTGATTGCGATATTATCTCCTCCTTCTTGCTATTTAAGACATAAATTACAACATAAACATAAATGGACGATTAAGGGAACTAGTAACTACAAATGATAAAGCTGTTTATGCTTATACATTTACTGTAGATTAAAACCCCTTTATATATTACGAATGTTTATATATCAATGTCCAATGGACATAAAGAGATGCAAATGAATTTCCTAACCAATATGATTGATCAGTTGCGCAAATCTGCCCCTTTTTATGGCTACGCAATCCAATATAAATAACGTGAGATGATGGACATCATGTATGTACCAAACACTAGAAGACACTGCTTTCAAATATGATCTATAGTGTTGTGCAACCTCAGTGGAAATAAAGTTTGCATGATAACAGCTGGTTAGCTTTATAGCCCTAATAAGCCGAAGCAATTACCAATATCACCGTTCGTACTGCGTCCGATGCGTCGGAGTGATGATTCCCGTACACGTCTGCAACGACGCAAGAACTTCAGCCACAAATTATTTAAAAAAAAAAAACCCTCATTCAAACACTAGGACGGCATAAGACGGTCCTCTGACTAGTATAATCTAATACTGTCTTCTCCTCTCTGTGTTCTACAGACGAGAAACGCGAACTCCCAGCCACAAGTTCAGATAACGTCTCAACATGAGTATAGGCAGAAAAGTGCTTTCAATCACTGAACGCTGCGTACTCAACGACGGCTCCCTACCCGGAGGCGAAGTCCACAATCGTGTAAGTTCGCAACAGTACAGCTCATAACCGTTCTAACTATAAAATTTCCTGAGAGCAAAGACAGCAGCAAGTTCGTCTGTACCAACAAAAGCTGATACTGAGCGACCGTCAGACACGGGCGCTCAAACAGAAGACCTCTTTCTCTCCACAGCTGGCTTCCCAGCAAAGCTCGGCTCCCCTCCCTTGTAACTGCCGAAGGCGAATCACATTCTCGAAACCACGGAATATTCTCCCTCTTTACAGATTCTTCCAAACACCGACCAACCATTTTTAGTCTTTTGTCGTCCAGTGCGGAAAGTTTGTGAGGAAATACCTACCCCCGTTAATTAGGTATTCATAAAATGGTACGCTTCTCAGAGTAAAAATCCTTGGAAATAACTCATCCTGTGTGATTTCTGAGGTAACGCTTCCTCGTTCCTCTCTGCTGCGTCCAAGATTTTCAGAGTTTCTGCAGTATTATTCGCTTATGGTTCCGGCCCTGCTACAACACCGCCGCCCGCCGCTGTATTGTGCTTCAGCACTCAGGTGCCCCGACCGTGCGTCTTGGCTACTTCCTGTGTCAAGCAGGACCAACACACCCGTGGAGGCTTTTCCACCCAGGGCTTGAGTCACTCCTGCCGTTTCATTTCCACTGTCGTTCCAATCTCTACTAGTACAGGCAATCATTCATTACGCAGTTTTGATAATAAAGACACTCCGTCACCTTTCATGCAATAAGCGTTACCAACTATTTATAAGGTGTAGGCCTACGTGACAATGTCAGTCTTCTTTAAATATTCAGTTATACGATATACAACCTATCAAATGATATCTAATTGCAGTTGTAAATCACGGGAAAGTATGTAGACGAGTGCTTGTAAGGTGCGAAATTATAGCCACCTTACGTCATATGTCCCATATCTTCATGTACTTCCTCTTCCGTTTCTGTAATATTGGCTCCACTTCCCTTGTTTAACCCTTATATTCATTCATTCCTCTTTTCAACTTTGCCTTCTTGTCTTAGTACTGGCTTATCATCTGAGCGCTGCGCGGGTTAACCGTGCGGTCTCGGGCCCCTTGACACGGTTCGCGTGGCTTCCCTGTCGGAGGTTCGAGTCCTCCCTCGGGCATGGGTGTGTGCGTTGTACTTAGTGTAAGTTAGTTTACGTTAGATTAAGTAGTGTGTAAGGCAAGGGACCAATGACCTCAGCAGTTTGGTCCCATAGTAACTTACCACAAATTTCAAAAGAAAAAAAAAATTCTGAGCTCTGGCTTTTCACACAACTTCTACTCTTTTCTATAAAGGTCTAATTTTCCCTTAGAGGGTAACAATATGTCCCTTAATCATATACGTTTCTACAGCGTTCCGTTTATTGCCTAGTCATACCCGCTTAGCTGTTTTGCATTTTCTGTCAGTATCAATTTTTGCTGCGTTTTTCTATTTTGTCCTTTCAGTACAAATTTCCGTGGCACCCAGAGGTTTCTATAAGGCCTCGCCTTTATACTACTTTTATCCTCTGCTTCCTTCACTATTTAATCTCTCAAAGCTGCACATTCGACTTACGTTGCATTCTTTTTGACTGTTCTAATTTTCTATCTTTCTGCAATTGCTTCAGGTTTATTCCGCGTTAGTAAGTTATGAATTATGGTCCGAGACCACATTTGCCGCTGGAAATGTCTCAGAGTTTAAAATCTTGTATAGAAATGCCTCTCTTAACAACGTACAATCATTCCGAAACCTCACAGTATCTCCAGGCCAGGCAATAAATAAGGTGTGGCTCTGCAAACAGCAGAATGACTTCACTACTTTTGGAGCGGAAGACAATCTAGTAAAATGACAAAGAGAGAGATAGAGTGACACCAGGGAAGAGACGAGGGAGAGATCGAAGGCAAGCAACAATTAGCGTTCTCCATAACTTTCTTCCTTAATCCTACAAGATTTATACTGTACAGAAGAGTTATTGTTTTGCTCTACAGCTCTTTGTTCCAGACTAAAGTTACACAACAAGATGAGGATGACACGCAGGCAACCTCTGCGTGCCCGTAACACCTTCCTAACGGCGGGGAAAGCCGAATTCCTATTAGCATACAATGCTGCATCTGAGGATGAGTAACGGAGGTTTAAACGTTGTATGAACAAATTAGTACCCTTTGCTACATAAATAACGCTTAGGATGCCAGCGCAACAAGGATGAAATATAGTGGACCTTCAGTTTACCTTTGTTTACAAGCGACAACATATGCTAGATGAACAGCCTTTCAGATATCAAACGAGCGGAACCTTTTATTCTCAAGTCAACAGGTGGACTCATAGGATCGTTATCATGTCTGTACGACTGATTGTGAATCGTTGATGTCACACCGGATAATGTTTTGTGCAGTGAATTTTTCACGAAGAGGTAAAATGTAAATACATCAGTTATGTGCGCAAATCAGTAAGTGAAACCATTTACATTCTGCTCCAAGTATTGACAACACAGTATCAACAATGATACGCCTTAACTCCACTGTTGTCCTTGTACGGTGACTGTGTTGGTTCAGTGAACTGATCTATTCTTTATTTCAGAACAATTTATGAAGAGTACCTTATTGTACGTATGCACCAAGGAACAAATGACGGGTTTGATTCGCCTTTCGTACTCTGAGGGGACTTAATCCGCAAAGATTATTCGTAGAAAAGCGTGGTTATCACTGCTCCAGTGAAATACAAATTTACGAATGTATACTTCGGCTTAAAAGTGGAGGTGTCTAGCTGTGACGCAAAGCATTCTGGTATCGCAGGCACTTATAAATGGACAGAAACATTGAGACAGGTGAGCAAATGATTTGTCATGATTGCCATCCTAGAACTGATGATACTGCGCATGAGTCGAACATTATTTACGGATCAGCATCCGCAGTCGTGCAAGACTGTCTAAACTGTTACACACTTTGTTATTGTTGGGTGCTACGTCAACTGACAGAGCAGGAACGTGTGGAAATGTCTACATTACCTTTCTAGTGTTATTAAGAGGAAAGACTTCGTCAGCCACATAGTAACCGCTGATGTGACCACACAGTAAGCGGTGAAGCATGGTGTGAAATCAGGCATCCGCCGACAGCAAAAATTTCGAAGACCATGCTTCTGCAGGAAAGTTGATGGCGAGAGTACTTTGGGACATGAAATGTCCATTGTTGATTCATTACAGTTCCAAAGGTCAAATACTGAATAGTGACGGCTATTCTGAGCTGCTACGTGATCTGAAACCCAAAATAAAAACGAAGGGTAGAGGTAAGCAACAAAAAGGTATGTTTCGCTTCATGCAGGTGATAACATAACCCAATGCATTCAGAATCATGGTTCTGAGCTGTTGGAAGACCCACGGCACAGTCCTGACATGGCTAGAAGTGATTTTCTGCTTTACAGTACGTTGTATTGTATTGTATTATCGCGAAATATGGGAGAGAGTGTTACAGAAATGATACAGGATTTGGGCTGGACATCATCAAAATAAAGGCGTTTTTCGTTGCGACAAAATCTTCTCACGAAATTCCAGTCACTAACTTTCTTCTCCGAATGCGAAAATATTTTGTCGACACCGACCTATGTAGGGAGGAACGTTCGAAATGATAAAATAAGGGAAATCAGAGCTCGTACGGAAAGATATAGGTGTTCATTCTTCCTCGCGCTATACGAGATTGGAATAATAGAGAATTGTGAAGGTGGTTCGAAGAACCCTCTGCCAGGCACTTAAATGTGACTTGCAGAGTATCCATGTAGATGTAGTTGAGGGGAGTTATGTACAGAAATGATGTTACATGCGATTTCGTTTTCCAAATGGAATGTGGAATGTTTACTTCAAAAATTGCCTTTACCCTCTGTTTTCCCTCGTACTTTTATAACGGGTGTTGTGAGTGGCTGGGCGATCTTTTTCACCATTATGGACATCTTTAGTCTCGTGCCTCTTCAAGCTCTAGTTCTAACTTTTCCATCTCGTAATTGAGGGTATGCCGACCGTGAAGGTAAAGATTTTTAACGGTGTATCGGAAGCAAAATTGCATCGTTCTTCTTATCAACACAGACAATGAAATATCATATTTATCCACCGATATCATGCAACGACTTGTACAGGAATTACATAAGGTGTACGAGTGCAACTTGTGACGCAGGAACGACGACATATGGAAGTCTAGTTCTCGCCATAGATCGTGCACGGATGGCCAAAGCGGTTAAGGCGACTGCTCGCATAGAGCGGGAAGTCAGGGTTCGAGTTCCGGCCCGGCACAATTTTTCATTGTCGTCATTCCATTATAGAACTTATGGTCGCCAGTATTGGTGACTGCGAATATATTTCATGTACGTTCTGAAAACGTCAACATCCATACATGACACAGGGGAGATCAGTACAGTATCGGCTAGTTTAAGTAATTTGAGTTTACTGTGGTGGTTAATCGGATTGTTAATATACTGTCCTCTTACCTTAACACATGTTCTGTGAATGGCCCAGTCTAATGACTGTAACTTCAATTGAAAGAAAAACAGCCCTCGGTCACTATTTTTAACAAATTAACCTGGTTTCAACACTGCTAGGAGTGTCTTCCTCAGAATATTAAATCAAAGAATGGTCTATATTCTATAATGTGGTCACAGAATTATGACTAAAAACGTATTATAAGTTCGGAATCATCGTGAAAGACTGGCTGTACTTATATGTCATTTATAAAATAATAAACATGCCAAAAGGGCATTAGTCACAAAGATATTTAAGATAAAGAAAACTGATGGCGAGCCACTAAAAAAAAAAAATGCGACTGTAATTTCTTATTTGCAGTACTTACTTACAGTGAAAGTAAAAGAGCTATAATTATAAGGCTTGTAGAAAATGTCTTGCAGTATCGGCCATTGGCTTCTCTTTGATAACATCAGTTTTTAAACAGAGATGAGGCCCCTCCACGCCCGCACCAACGTGGTGACCAAACCAATAGTTCTACTGTCACCTCCGTCAACGTGTTAGTTATCTAATAGGTGGATCACAGGATGCTGGGCTGTGATGTTATCCGTGCGTCTGGGTAACACGGTCCATCAGGCTCACCTGTACTATTGTGTTTGCGTGTGCTTGGCCATAGATGTGAGGTCCTTACAAGTACGATAACATCAGTTGTTAGTTGTACACTGCACTAACGCTTACTGATTAATAACAGAACACATAAACGTGGGAACTCACTGTTAATATCTCAGCTCATTTAACCAATGTCTAGATCACTTGGCATCTGATCAAAGCTATAGCCCTTTGGATGCTTGTAGATTCTGGCTTTCTTAGAGAGAGACCACAACATCTCGACATGAAATGATAGTAAAATTGCTTTCCAGTAACCACATTCTGTTTGTTGAACTGGTGAGGCACCTTCGGATGTAAAAATACAAGTTGCAAGAATTCCTTTTATTGAGGGGCATGAACTTATTACCTAATTGTTGTTGCAAGAATTCCTTTTAATTGAGGGTCATGTTACCTAATTGTTCCATGCAGTATACTACGTGTTTTTTCATTCCTTCATCAAAAGTGGTCTTCAGTCTGCCATCTAAGGAGTTACTTTTACGGGAAATTACGTTGTTTAATTGAAGACGAGCGCGAAAAAACGGGCTAACCCTCAAATTTAAAAACTTAGAGATACGTGTAGCCATCTGTTGCTGGGTACGGAAAATATCAAAAGTGACATTGGTCTCACCCCTAAATATCCTAATGTGACATTTAGGGTTGAGACCAAACTCAGTTTTGATAGTTCCCGTACCCAGCAACAGATGGCAACAGTTATATCTAAGTTTTTACATTTGAGAGTTAGACCGTTTTTTCAAGCATGTCTTCAATTACTCTTATCCTGTCTCCAAGTGTTTTGACGTACTTTAACGCTTCAGCTGCCACCCTCGCAGTCATTTCATTAAACGTAACCTTTCTCACAGCCATTTTCATGCACACTCATTCCATTTCCCTCTTACTTTTTTCTCATTCTGTGCCATGTCAGTCTGAAAAGAAGTAAGAAGAAGAAATATTAATTAAAAATTGAAATTACATTTGGCAGGCAAATAACGAAATAAAATAGCCTGGCTGGTACTGCACGACTAACATGCCGTAGGATCTATTCACATTGTACTTTACTATACAGAAATTATCGCGAAACCTTTGTTAGATGTTGTTCCTTACGTAACATAGGTAACAGAAATATAACAACTAAATTAGTCACTTACATTAAAAAGGAGCACAAAAGGCCTCGAATTATCTTCCAAGCGTTAAGAGCTACAGCAGCCACAATCAGGTACTGAGAACAGAAAAAATTACTGAAGATAGGAAAAAGATATTCGACTTCACTGCACATGGATGCACAAGCTTGCTACTGCTTCCCCCCGTTTCCGCCATCCGGCGGCGGAAATCGAACTCGCCATATTGGCCGGTATGTTAAGCTGGCCGATACTGGACGACTCTCCCTTAATCAAAGATGGCTCTTCATCTTTCGTGGCCACACTAACTAAACGATGGTTATAAAACAAAGCCGTGGTGCCGTTAAAACCTAGTAATTTACACAAATTTTAACGGCATAAGGCCTTTGTTTTGTAACCGTCGTTAAATTACACTGAGCACGAACGACGAAAAGGTGTTTTTAATTATGTCATGTTTGGATGTTGTCACTTTAAGAAAGATTTTAAAAATATGTAAATCCGTAATAGGACCAACACTGATCGAGAATGTTTTACGATCTGAAGATGGGTAGATTGTTAGTCGAAACTAGTAATCCATCCAAATAAAGAAGATTTCAGGTGCGACCATAACTTCATTAGTTTTTAGTCCCTAACATACCATACTGGCCATTAAAATTGCTACACCAAAAAGAAATGTGGATGATAAACGGCTATTCATTGGACAAATATATTATACTAGAACTGACATGTGATTCCATTTTCACTCTGTTTGGGTGCATAGATCCTGGGAAATCAGTACCGGAACAACCACCTCAGGCCGTAATAACGGCCTTAATAGGCCTGGGCATTGAGTCAAACAGATCTTGGATGGCGTGTACAGGTACAGCTGCCCATGCAGCTTCAACACGATACCACAGTTCATCAAGAGTAGTGACTGGCGTATTGTGACGAGCCAGTTGCTTGGCCATCATTGACCAGACGTTTTCAGCTGGTGAGAGGTCTGGAGAATGTGCTGGCCAGTGCAACAGCCGAATATTTTCTGTATCCAGAAAGGCCCGTACAGGACCTGCAACATGCGGTCGTGAGTTATCCTACTGAAATGTAGGCTTTCGCAGAGATCGAATGAAGGGCAGAGCCACGGGTCGTAACACATCTGAAATGTAACGTCCACTGTTGAAAGTGCCGTCAATGCTAACAAGAGGTGACCGAGACGTGTAACCAATGGCACCCCATACCATCACGCCGGGTGATTCGCCCGTATGGCGATAACGAATACACGCTCCCAATGTGCGTTCACTGCGATGTGGCCACACGCGGATGCGACCATCATGACGCTGTAAACAGAACCTGGATTCATAAAAAAAAATGACGTTTTGCTATTCGTGCAGCCAGGTTCGTCGTTGAGTACACCATCGCAGCTGCTCCTGTCTGTGATGCAACCTCAAGGGTAACCGCAGACATAGTCTCCGAGGTGATAGTGCATACTGCTGCAAACGTCGTCGAACTGTTCGTGCAGATGGTTGTTGTCCTGCAAACGTCCCCATCAGTTGACTCAGGGATCGTTACAGCCATGCGGATAAGATGCTTGTCATCCCGACCGCTAGTGATACGAGGCCGTTGGGATCCAGCACGGCGTTCCGTATTACCCTCCTGAACCCACCGGTTCCATAACAGTCACTGGATCTCGACCAACGCTAGCAGCAATGTCGCGATACATTAAACCGCAATCGCGATAGGCTACAATCCGACCTTTACCAAAGTCGGAAACGTGATGGCACGCATTTCTCCTCCTTACACGAGGCATCACAACAACGTTTCACCAGGCAACGCCAGTCAACTGCTGTTTGTATATGAGAAACCGGTTGGAAACTTTCCTCATGTCAGCACGTTGTAGGTGTCGCCACCGGCGCCAACCTTGTGTGAATGGTCTGAAAAGCTAATCATTTGCATATCACAGTATCTTCTTCGTGTCGGTTAGATTTCGCGTGTGTAGCACGTCATCTTCGTGGTGTAGCAATTTTAATGGCCAGTAGTGTAAATAAAACAGATTGGATCGTTCCTGTCCTGTCTCCTTTGCAGCTTCTATGGTGTCACGCGAAGTCTCATTCGCGGCTAACGTCAGAATCCACAAACTGTTAGCGACGTGACATGCGGAGCGTGGAACAACGAACTGAATTCTACCGAATATCTGCTTGGAAACTTTTAAATGCGGATCCGCAGAAAGTCTCTACACCGTTACAAAATTGAAACCAGTCTAAATAAGAATCGCCAGAATCGTTTTGACCTGCGAAAGAGTTTTCAACTTTTTTGATCTGTACGGATCATGATGTCTGTACGGAACATGACGTTGCAAACGTGATATCACTTGGGATCAAATGACAACACCAGTTGCACTTTTATCTTTATTTTTGATTTACAAGACCGGCCACCAACGCCATTTGCCAGTGGTCGTAAGAGCACATGGACAGAAACGCTGCCGTTTGACCTCATATCTTGGACTTATCACTGCTCCGAAACCAGTGATTCATGCCCTGTAACTGTCTAACTCTGTTCGGGAAGATACCGAGATTCGACTATTAGAGTGGAAAATGTACACAGCTTCCAGGCGGCTCCTAGCAAGCTCTGCCAGTAATGTTCACGAAGACGAGACAGGTTAACATTTCGAAATCGGTGGGGGAACGCCACACTTCAAATTTACAGGGATACAAATGTAATTTATGGACTTCAGGTAGACACACCAAGTCTGTCAGTTTTGTTAAAGATCACGTCCAATTAGGCAATGAGGCTACGCTCCGACATAATACCTTCTCCTACTCCTACTGCGTCCTCATCAAAGTTGCAACACTCGCTTGTAAAACTAGAAACTGACTAAGCAGAATTCCATGCTCATTAACGCGAACACGATTTCGATTTCTTATTGGTTGACGGTTGTTGTTGTTGTTGTTGTTGTTGTGGCCTTCAGTTCAGAGACTGGTTTGATGCAGCTCTCCATGCTACTCTATCCTGTGCAAGCTTCTTCATCTCCCAGTACCTACTGCAACCTACATCCTTCCGAATCTAGTAAGTGTATTCATCTCTTGGTCCCCCTTTTCGATTTTTACCCTCAACTCTGCCCTCCAATACTAAATTTGTGATCCCTTGATGCTTCAGAACATGTTCTACCAACCGATCCCTTCTTCTAGTCAAGTTGTGCCACAATTTTCTCTTCTCCCCAATTCTATTCAATACCTCCTCATTAGTTATGTTATCTACCCATCTAATCTTCAGCATTATTCTGTAGCACCACATTTCGAAAGCTTCTATTCTCTTCTTGTCTGAACTATGTGTCGTCCATGTTTCACTTACATATATGGCTGCACTCCATAAAAATACTTTAAGAAACTTCCTGATACTTAAATCTATACTCGATGTTAACAAATTTCTCTTCTTCAGAAACGCTTTCCTTGCCATTGCCAGTCTACATTTAACATCCTCTCTACTTCGACCATCATCAGTTATTTTTCTCCCCAAACAGCAAAACTTCTTTACTACTTTAAGTGTCTCATTTCCTAATCCAATACCCTCAGCATCACCCGACTTAATTCGACTACATTCCATTATCCTCGTTTTGCTTTTGTTGATGTTCATCTTACATCCTCCTTTTAAGACACTGTCCACTCCATTCAACTGCTCTTCCAAGTCCTTTGCTGTCTCTCATGGCTGCCGGTATCGAAAAAAAATTTACTGAACATGAATAGTTACTAATTTGCCACTGGTGGGGTGACAGACAGTTTAAAACCAACGCCTCCTCTATAGCACATGATCTGTCTTCTACACAAATGAGAGCTCCAAGAAACTCCTCAAAATAGTCTCAACATTCAGGCCTTTCCAACAGTCATTCTCAGGAGCAAAATGGAGATTTTATCGTCCATTTTCTGCTCCATTTGTAAAGCACCACTTTCAGCGCAGATATTTCAGAATCTAACGTCCAACATTTGGAAAACGCTCATTAGTTCCTTAGATCACCCTTGTGCGTACCTTTTTAGATAATCGGTTTCGATCTTTTTAAGAGAGCACCATCAGATCTATATTCCCTGTTGACAGAACACTTACGTGGCACCGATATATTGATATTTCTTATTCGATTCATCGTCGATATGGAGAGTAAGTAGGGTGGTATTTGATTATATCGAATATTGGCATTTATCTCTCGATCCCCCATTCCTAAGCTGCACTAGACATAGAATATACAGTATATATCTATGGAATGAGCATAGTCTACTGCGAGTGTTCTCAAGACCAAACCCGGCTAGTCACGCGATTTTGGGACGACGCTGCTTGTCTTCAATTTGCGGTAACAATGAAACTTGTTTATTACTAGTATTTGCTTTGTTTTATATGGCTTTCTGCACGTTTGTGTTTTAGTAACAGCTATCGTGCAGTATTGTTTTTGCTAGGGATGTTAAGGGAAGTATGTGAAAGGAGGAACAGTTACTTTTGATAGGTATGTACAACAAATATATAATTGTAAGTATCTTATTGAAATGAGGCATTTTATATTTTGAAAAATATCGAGACACGGTATTGTAGATACAATTTCTGCGATTTTATGGCCTTGTGTTTATGAGACAAGTGATAGATAAATTTGCAAGTGTCTGTGAATAAACTACCAGTCAGTGTATACATCCTGGTGCTATGCTCATTTGCAGATAAAATTTATACATGAGTGTTTGATTAATTTCCTCCTCTTTAGTCGCCCGCTGTGAACGAGCGGTTCTAGGCGCTTCAGTCTGGAATCGCGCTGCTGCTACGGTCGCAGGTTCGAATCCTGCTTCGGGCATGGATGTGTATGATGTCCTTAGGTTAATTAGGTTTAAGTAGATCTAAGTTCTAGGGGACTGATGACCTCAGATGTTAAGTCCCATAGTGCTCAGAGCCATTTGAACCTCCTGTTTATGCAGGTTCTCCAATCCTTGTGTGTCTCTAAATGTTTCTGCATGAGACAGTTTACTATTCAGCGCCATTTCAATGTCATTAATTATAACATATTCGACAGTATGAATCAGTGCAGTAGAAAACCTAAAAAAAATTATTGTTCGCTGTCACTTCTTAAAAGAAGTGACCCCAAAATTCAAGTAATGATCTTGTAATATTATTTTTTCTTGTGCTTATTGTATAGTTTTACTTTCCCCATGAGTTGACGGAAAAATGTTACAAATATTTCACTTATCTACACTCCTGGAAATGGAAAAAAGAACACATTGACACCGGTGTGTCAGACACACCATACTTGCTCCGGACACTGCGAGAGGGCTGTACAAGCAATGATCACACGCACGGAACAGCGGACACACCAGGAACCGCGGTGTTGGCCGTCGAATGGCGCTAGCTGCGCAGCATTTGTGCACCGCCGCCGTCAGTGTCAGCCAGTTTGCCGTGGCATACGGAGCTCCATCGCAGTCTTTAACACTGGCAGCATGCCGCGACAGCGTGGACGTGAACCGTATGTGCAGTTGACGGACTTTGAGCGAGGGCGTATAGTGGGCATGCGGGAGGCCGGGTGGACGTACCGCCGAATTGCTCAACACGTGGGGCGTGAGGTCTCCACAGTACATCGATGTTGTCGCCAGTGGTCGGCGGAAGGTGCACGTGCCCGTCGACCTGGGACCGGACCGCAGCGACGCACGGATGCACGCCAAGACCGTAGGATCCTACGCAGTGTCGTAGGGGACCGCACCGCCACTTCCCAGCAAATTAGGGACACTGTTGCTCCTGGGGTATCGGCGAGGACCATTCGCAACCGTCTCCATGAAGCTGGGCTACGGTCCCGCACACCTTTAGGCCGTCTTCCGCTCACGCCCCAACATCGTGCAGCCCGCCTCCAGTGGTGTCGCGACAGGCGTGAATGGAGGGACGAATGGAGACGTGTAGTCTTCAGCGATGAGAGTCGCTTCTGCCTTGGTGCCAATGATGGTCGTATGCGTGTTTGGCGCCGTGCAGGTGAGCGCCACAATCAGGACTGCATACGACCGAGGCACACAGGGCCAACACCCGGCATCATGGTGTGGGGAGCGATCTCCTACACTGACCGTACACCACTGGTGATCGTCGAGGGGACACTGAATAGTGCACGGTACATCCAAACCGTCATCGAACCCATCGTTCTACCATTCCTAGACTGGCAAGGGAACTTGCTGTTCCAACAGGACAATGCACGTCCGCATGTATCCCGTGCCACCCAACGTGCTCTAGAAGGTGTAAGTCAACTACCCTGGCCAGCAAGATCTCCGGATCTGTCCCCCATTGAGCATGTTTGGGACTGGATGAAGTGTCGTCTCACGCGGTCTGCACGTCCAGCACGAACGCTGGTCCAACTGAGGCGCCAGGTGGAAATGGCATGGCAAGCCGTTCCACAGGACTACATCCAGCATCTCTACGATCGTCTCCATGGGAGAATAGCAGCCTGCATTGCTGCGAAAGGTGGATATACACTGTACTAGTGCCGACATTGTGCATGCTCTGTTGCCTGTGTCTATGTGCCTGTGGTTCTGTCAGTGTGATCATGTGATGCATCTGACCCCAGGAATGTGTCAATAAAGTTTCCCCTTCCTGGGACAATGAATTCACGGTGTTCTTATTTCAATTTCCAGGAGTGTATAAAGAGCAGCGGTGTGAGTAAAGCAAAACGGAAAATAATAATGGACATGCATTTGGTTTCGTAGTTCGAAATGCGTTGCGTTTTCGTGACACTTCGTCGTCGACTGCGGTGTCACTGAATCGTAATTAACTAGAACAGAGATTCGACAACATAAATAAGTACAACAGATAACGTAAAAAATGTTGTTGACTATCATTTCTTATCCCGTTACACCTGAGGAAACGTAAGTGACCTGTAATCCGAGAAATGACACTGTGGCAAAAGAGCACAATTCCATTTGCTCTTTACATCTGTAAGTCAACTTCAGTTCCTGGTATCAAATTGTTAAGATGCCTGTAAAACGCATATACAAAATTTCACGTTACTTTTGAAGGTAATCTATCTGTAGCAGGGAAGTAATAACACTCAAAATAAGGCCTTTGTTTTGTGACCCTCGTTAAATTACACTGGCCACGAACGACGAAAAGGTGTTTTTAACTATGTCATGTATGGATGTTGTCACTTTGGTTTTCAGTCCCTAACATACCATACTGGCCATTAAAACTGCTACATCAAGAAGAAATGCAGATGATAAACGGGTATTCATTAGACAAATATATTATACTAGAACTGACACGTGGTTCCGTATTACTGCATAGATCCTGGGAAATCAGTACCGGAACAACCACCTCAGGCCGTAATAAAGGCCTTAATAGGCCTGGTCATTGAGTCAAACAGATCTTGGATGGCGTGTACAGGTACAGCTGCCCATGCAGCTTCAACACGATACCACAGTTCATCAAGAGTAGTGACTGGCGTATTGTGATGAGCCAGTTGCTCGGCCACCATTGACCAGACGTTTTCAGTTGGTGAGAGATCTGGAGAATGTGCTGGCCAGTACAACAGCCGAATATTTTCTGTATCCAGAAAGGCCTGTACAGGACCTGCAACATGCGGTCGTGCGTTATCCTACTGAAATGTAGGCTTTCGCAGGGATCGAATGAAGGGTAGAGCCACGGGTCGTAACATATCTGAAATGTAACGTCCACTGTTGAAAGAGCGGTCAATGCGAACAAGACGTGACCGAGGCGCGTAACCAATGGCACCCCATACCATCACGCTGGGTGGTACGCCAGTATGACGATGACGAATACACGCTTTCAACGTGCGTTCCCCGCGATGTCGCCAAACACGGATGTGACCATCATGATGCTGTAAACAGAACCCGGATTCATCCGAAAAAATGCCTATTTGCCATTCGTGCACCCAGGTTCGTCGTTGAGTACACCATCGAAGGCGCTCCTGTCTGTGATGCAGAGTCAAGGGTAACCCGCAGCCATGGTCTCCGAGCTGATAGTCCGTGCTGCTGCAAACGTCGTCGAACTGTTCATGCAGATGGTTGTTGTCTTGCAAACGTCCCCATCCGTTGACTCATGGATCGAGACTTGGCTACACGATCCGTTACAGCCATGCGGATAAGATGGCTGTCATCTCGACTGCTAGTGATACGAGGACGTTGGGATCCAGCACGGCATTCCGTATTACCCTCCTGAACCCACCGATTCCATATTCTGCTAACAGTCATTGGATCTCGACCAACGCGAGCAGCAACGTCGCGATACGATGAATCGCAATCGCGATAGGCTACAATCCGACCTTTACCAAAGTCGGAAACGTGATGGCACGCATTTCTCCTCCTTACACGAGGCATCACAACAACGTTTCACCAGGCAACGCCAGTCAACTGCTGTTTGTATATGAGAAATCGGTTGGAAACTTTCCTCATGTCAGCACGTTGTAGGTGTCGCCACCGGCACTAACCTTGTGTAAATGCTCTGAAAAGCTAATCATTTGCATATCACAGTATCTGTTTTCTGTTGGTTGAATTTCGCGTCTGTAGCACGTCATCTTCGTGGTGTAGCTGTATTAATGGCCAGTAGTGTAGCTTGTAAGAGGTCCGAGCAGATGTAATTTCGATGTATTGCTCATGCGCTGCCTGCGATATGCAAGGTATAAGAGAATCGCTGACCAGAGAGCAGTGTTGACTGAGTAGGAACTGTGTAGCTGTAGCAGTAAGTTGTTGCTAGTGGCTAGTCTGGAGTCCGCTCTGGTCTGGTACAGAGTATCGTGTTGGCTGGGCCGGTCGCGGTGCAGCGATGCCGGAGCCTGAGTATTATTGTATAAGTTAAAAAGCAGCCTCGCGCATATCTAGTAATGTTATCTGAACTCCCGTGCAAATGTTTTAAAAATGTACTAATAATAATCTTTGTCATATAAAGTAATTTTTTTGCAAGCATTCATTTCAATTTAAAGAATTTACTAATTTCTCCAATCCATGATCATTCCGATTGTTGCAAAAGAAAAATCAGTTGCTTCCTTTCATAAATGACAAATCCTTTCTGCCAGCATTGCACAGAGCTGTGCCGGAGAAATTTATTGTAAGAACAGATATTTGGCGACTTTATTGAGTTAAGAATTTTGCTTTTTTATTCAGAATGATCTTACAGGGCCATGACGCAGCACTGCTGTCGTCCAAAATTTACCAGGTTACTGAATTTATTTTTTATTACGAGATTTAGGAATTTTTCTGTTTCGAGCTTACATTAAATGAGAAAAGAATTTTGTGAGTACATTAAATGGGAAACAAATTTTGTGTGGAGGTTAAATGTGAATGAATTTCTGTAGGGAGGTTATAAATGGGAACCAATTTTGTTCTGAGGTTACACTAAAATTAGAATCACTATCCATAATAATATTTATTTTATTATTTTTTTGTGGGGAGGTTACACTTGGCGACAACCGGCCAGGATCGTATTTCTTTGTGAATCTCTGAGAAGTAGATATATATCTGCTCTTATTTACTTAAATGTAGTTTGCATCTGGCGCAACGCATTTACTGACTTGTCACTCTTTCTTTCACAGATCATCGGCAATTTATTGCTCTTTGTTGTAATTGTGTTTGTTCCATTTTTGGTCTTTGTTTCATTTTTGTGCTTAATTTTGATTTGTTAAAAATGCCGCGAAAAACTGTTAACAGTACATCGCGATGTGCAATGAGTGAAATAGCCGACTCGATTAATTTGACCGATAATACTTGCGACACTCAGTGTAATAGCGATAATCCTCCATTTACAGACAATCAGTGCGTACCGACCACTAGAAATGATTTTAATCCTAATGATCAGCAAACAAATTCAATTGTGTCCACTGTTAATTTAACGACAATAGATGACGCTGCACGTTCCGTTACAATGAACGCTGCTCTGCTTGACACAACCGATTTGCAAAATTTACGTAACGAACAGATAATTGTTTCTAATGAAGGTGAACAATGTAGTCAGAATACGTCAGATTTATTTGATTCCGAGGTAGTGACCAACAGTGCATATCCGATTGGCAAACCTTTTAGTGAATCAGAGAATGACCAAATGGTTACACAAAACGTGACAATTGCAGGTACGCCATCAAACAGCACAGAGAATAGAGTAGGTAATATAGGCTGGGATCAAGTTGTGGCACTATTGCTACAAATTAATGAATCGTACAAACAACTTCATGAAAGTTTCAAACAGCGGTATGAAAAATTCAACAACCATTTCAAACAATTTAATGAAAAACTAGACACAACAATTATAAACAACTTAATGAATCGAACAAACAACTTAATGAAAGTTTCAAACAGTCGAATGAAAAACACGACAACCTTAATGAACAGAACAAACAACTTAGTGAACAGATTACAGCCGTTGCCGTGCAACGACATGATACTAAAGAACAATTACCTGACGAAATTTGCTTCCAGGGGCTCAGCATTCATTTGCTGAGTACCGGCTTGGCGACCCCGGGGTCCTGAGCTGGGGACTGGTCAGCGCCGCCAGTCTCCTCTCACCGTAACCCCCGGACATGCTTCAGCGACCACCGCATGGCGCGGCGGTGGAATGTTGTGTGCTGCGGGGAATGGTAATCTTGGCTTGACCGCCTGGATTGCGAGGAAGGTAAACCTCTATAAAAACCCCTCAATCTTATGGTGTGCTGCGCGCCTATAAGATGCATGGCTGTTGGGGTGGAACAGTCGCAAGCGGGCAACCTCTGGGGCACCTGCTGCACCCCAGTTGTATAAGGCTTACCTGGGCACGCGGGGCTCTGTCTAGGTGGACTTCTAGTTCCCTAGCTGCTCGTGGGACCGAGATGGAACCCTCGAACTTTTATTCTTCTCCTGCCAGCGGAAAGGGTGGACCGCTGGTGGGTTCTAACACCCAATCCAACAAGAGGGCTCGTGTAGCCAGTCCTCCTGATTCAGGTAGTAGTAACAGAACGCCTGCTGCTTCGCAGAATGTGTTTTTCATAATTAAAAGAAAAGATGGGAGTTTTGAAAAAGTTTCGTCATTTTATATACAGAAGGGCTTAGAAGGTATTGCTGGCACATTAAAATCTGTAAAGCGCTTGCGAAATGGCACCTTGTTGGTTGAAACATCTAGCTTCCAGCAAGTCCAGAACCTTCAGAAGGCACAATTTCTTAGGGAGTTTGCGATAGGGACTGAATTTCACACCTTGAACTATAGCAAGGGTGTTGTGACTTGCAGAGATCTCGTTGACATTCCCCAAGACGAACTGAAGGCTGAATGGTCCCGGGAAGGAATTGTCGACGTGCAACACATTATGAAACGGGTGGATGGTGCTCTCATAAAGACTGACTCATTTATCCTTACATTTAACAGCACCAAATTGCCAGAGCATGTGAAGGCAGGTTTCCTACGTCTCAGTGTACGGCCTTATTACCCCAACCCCATGCGGTGTTTTAAATGCCAACACTTTGTAAAGGGGAAGCCACTTGCGGGAATTGTGGTAAAGCCGCCCATGAGGGAGTTGGTTGCTCCTCTCCTCCCAAGTGTGTCAACTGCTCTGGGGATCACCCTGTGTGGAGTAGGGAATGCAGAGTTTTCCTTGAGGAACGGAAGATCCAGGAACTAAAAACTACAAAACGCATCCCGTATGGTGAGGCGAAGAAAATTTACAAGTCCATGCAGCCGCCCACGTTCGCTGCTTCCTTTTCTTCCGTTCTCAAACAACCAGTCTTGAAAACCGATGCCGCTACACAAACGGAGGTTGCTACTGTTAGCACTAGCACCTGCGCTTGTCAATGTATGTTTGCTGGTGCCGTTCCTGTGAAGCCTGCTGCTCCCCCCCAGCCTTCTGACCAGGCCGTGGTAGCTGACATCATGGAACTTCCTGCCCCTTCCCGGGTCCAGTCTTGTGCACTGCCCAGCGCTGCTACACCCCGTACTGCTTCTGAGGTTTTGGCTCCAATGCCACCTCAGGCCAGAACATCGAAGCCAAGGACAAAGGTGAAGACTCGCCCACTAAAGGAGACTGCAGTTATACAGTCTCCTGATGTGGATGTCATTCTCTCTGACGTCTCTCTCGACTCCTCTTCTGAGGCGATGGAGGTTGATGTCAGACTGGGGCAATCATCTCGCCCCAAAACTGAGCCTCCACCTGTTGTGGGCTCTCCTCCCCGACAGAAAGTGAGGATGAAGGTACTCCCACCCTGATAGATGGCTCCAATTATACAGTGGAACATGAATGGATTCCGGGCACATGTGGAGGAACTGAACCTCCTAGCACGGCAACGACCCCTGTGCTTGTGTTTACAGGAAAAGCATTTAAAACCATCTGATGCTCCTGTACTAAGGGGCTATACGTCATATCGCAAAGATGACCTGACTGGAGAAAGAGCCAAAGGCGGAGTCGCTGTGTTTGTCAATAATGACCACCACTCCTCTGCTCTCCCCCTGGATACTGACCTGCAAGCAGTTGCAGTTGAAATTCATTCACCTCGGAGGCTTACCGTTTGCTCCCTTTATTTACCCCCTCTGGATGCAATGACCTTACACGCTCTCACAGATCTTGTCGACCAACTCTCCCGCCCATTTCTCCTCCTGGGAGACTTCAATGCCCATCATGACCTGTGGGGCTCCACTTCTCTTTGCGCTCGAGGTCGAATTTTGGAGAGCCTCCTAACATCTCAAGTGTTGTGCATCCTCAACACAGGTACTCCGACTCATTTCTCTACTGCTACAGGGTCATTCTCAGCCATTGACCTATCTTTCTGCTCTCCAACCCTCACCGACTCTGTTTACTGGGAGGTCATTGACGACCTTCATTCCAGCGATCACTTCCCTATCCGCATTCATCTCCTGGATGGTGTATTGCTGGAGCAGCGGCCACCATCGTGGATGATTGGCAGGGCTAACTGGCCACTGTTCACTCGGTTGGCTGTCTTTGACCGCCACAATAACGTACAGGAATGGGTGGATCACATCACGCTTGTGGTCCATCATGCTGCTGACCTGTCCATACCACAGTCTTCTGGCACTCTTAAGCGGCGCCTTGTGCCTTGGTGGACAGAAGAGTGCCGTTCAGCCATCCGGGACAGGCGTGCTGCTCTTCGCCGATTTAAATGCCGCCCAACAGCGGTCAATCTTACCGCCTTTCGAATTGCGAGAGCCAGGGCACGCCGTGTCATTAAAGAGAGCAAGAAAAGGTCATGGCAGGAGTTCCTGGACTCCATCAGCCGTTCCACTTGTTCCACAAGAGTATGGGAAGCCATCCGGAGGATTTCCGGTAAACATAGCCGTTTACCAATAGCTGCTGTCCTGAAACAGGGATGCCTCCAAGCGATACCCAGAGCCATTGCTCAGACGCTGGCAGAGCATTTTGCACAAAGTACTGCCACTGCAAATCAGGATCCAGCGTTTCGTCGCTACCGTGCGACTGTCGAAAGAGCGACCTTGGACTTTCGGTCGAACAGTTCTGAGGCCTACAGTTTCCCTTTCTCCATGTGGGAACTTGAATCGGCACTTACTGAGACTTCTGACACTGCACCAGGTTACGACCGCATCCGGTACTCCATGCTTCGACATCTGCCAGCGGCGTCAAAGGAAATCCTCCTCGAATGTTTTAATCTCATATAGCAGACAGGAGTGTTCCCCACCTCGTGGAGGGAGGCAATCCTCATCCCTCTCCTCAAACCAGGAAAGGACCGCACATGTCCCGGTAGTTATGGTAGTATCGCCTTGACAAGCTGTGTCGGAAAGACCCTGGAACGGATGGTTAACTGGCGTCTGGTCTGGCTGTTAGAGACCAGACAGCTCCTTAGCCGCTTTCAGTGTGGATTCCGAAAATTTCGGTCCACGGTCGACAACCTGACCCTCCTAGAGGCGGCTATTCAGCAGGCTTTTCTCCGTCAGCATCACTGTATCGGTATCTTCTTTGATATCAGTAAGGTATATGATACTACTTGGAGACACTATATTCTTGCACAACTGCATCAATGGGGCTTTCGTGGCCGCCTCCCCATTTTCATTCGGTCTTTCCTGTCTCAGCGGTTTTTTCGGACCCGAGTTGGTAACACACTGTCTGATCGCTTTGAGCAAGAGAACGGTGTCCCCCAGGGCAGTGTTTTAAGCGTTACCCTCTTTGCCATAGCCATCAACAGTATAACGTCTACAGTGAGGAGTCCAGTAGAGTGCTCCTTATTTGTAGACGACTTTGCTGTTTTCTGTTCCTCCTCCAGTGTTGCAACCGTGAGCCGTCAGTTGCAGTTAACAGTGCGGCGGTTAGAGGAGTGGGCTGCAAAGACGGGTTTTCGGTTTTCTGCCGATAAGTGTGTTTGTGTTCATTTTAATCGTTCTCGTCGTGTTTTTAATTTGCCTGCCTTGCATATGGGGGATACTGTCCTACATTTTAGAGACACAGTGCGGTTTCTAGGCCTAATTTTTGACTCCAGGTTGTCATGGCTGCCACACCTACGTGACTTGAAAGCCAGAACGCTGAAGGCACTGAACATCCTCAAGTGCCTCAGCCACAGGTCTTGGGGCGCGGACAGGGCGCGTCTCCTTCAGTTTTATGGAGCTTTTGTGTGTTCACGGCTGGACTATGGGTGCACAGATATGGGTCAACGAGGCCATCTTATTTGCGGATCCTTGACGCTGTTCACCATTCTGGGATTCGACTGGCCACGGGTGCTTATCGGACGAGTCCCGTACACAGCCTCTGTGCTGAGTCTGGCGAACCGCCACTTACCATCCGGCGGCAGCTCCTGCTGGTGCGCCAGGCTTGTAAGTTTCTTGCAGCTCCCAGCACTGTCTTGTTGCCCATCCACCTCTGGACCGCCTTTTTTGCCGCCGTCCTCGGGCTACGTTGCCGTTTGGGATGCGTGTGCAACGTGTACTAGAGTCCATCGGTGTGGAGTCTGTACAACCCCAAATCCAAGGTTTTAACGGCCTGCCACCTGGTTACTGAAGAGGCCCGGAGTGATTTTAGATTTATTGCAGTACAAGAGAGATTGCACTCCTTCCACCGTTTTTAATGCAGCATTTTCTGCCATTTTATCTGAGCACCACGACTATGTAGCTGTTTTCATGGATGGGTCGAAACAAGGGGATTCTGTTCGTTGCTCAGTTGTTTTTCCGGATCGTGTCCTCAAGGTCCGACTGCCTCAGACTTTTACTGTCTTTAATGCAGAATTGTCTGCGATCTTGCGGGCACTGGAGCACATGAGACATTCTTCCTCTCCTAAATTTCTTGTCTGTTCCGATTCACTCAGTGCCCTTCACTCATTGCAACATTTGTATCCGGCAGACAAAATTGTCCAGACCATCCAGGATGCCCTCCTACGACTACAGCGACTGGAGAAGGTTGTAGCTTTCTGCTGGGTTCCGGGGCATGTCGGCATTGCTGGGAATGAAAGGGCAGATCTCGCAGCCAAGAAGGCGTGTCTCGCCCCACAAGTATCTCTGTGTGCTATCCCCTTGCACGCACTCACCTCGCTCACGGGTCATGCGTCGGTGGGAGGATGAATGGCTGGAAGTGACTGACAATAAGCCCCGTATAATCAAGCCCACAACGCGTGTGTGGTGTACTTCCTTTCAGCCCCATCGACGGGACGAGGTTCTCCTCACTCGGCTTCGAATAGGCCACAGCCCTATGACGCATGGCTTCCTGCTCCGGCGAGAGGACCCTCCATTGTGTGGTGCTTGCGGCGTCCAGGTCACTGTGCGCCACGTTTTATTGGATCGCGTTTTATTTTCTGACCAGCGGGTCGCGGCTGACTTGCCAGCGGACCTGCCATCTCTTTTAGGCAACACTCGGACGAATGTGGCTAAAGTTTTAAAGTTCTGTGCCCTGTCAAATGTTTTTACAAAGATTTTAGGGAGAGGATTTTAATTTGCTCACCGTGTGACAAGCTCTCCCATATTTTATGTAAGTGGCCAGCCAATAACAATTTCCTGTGACATTCTTGTTGCTATGTTTCCCCTTTCCTTAGGTTTTACTTTCTTATGTAGCATTTTCCTTCTTTTCCTGCTTTCTTTGAGTGTGTGCTTTAGTTTTCTTAGGTCTGTCCACATTCGTTCCTTTTAATGTGTGTCAAGGCGCTGATGACCTCGATGTTGAGCGCCCATAAGCCCCAACACACCACCACCACCTGAGGAAATTAAGGGTTGTGCTAGGAACAGTAGTGAAGAAATTAGATCTGTTGCACAAGAATTAAGTAATACGCAAGCAGCCACAACGAAATTACTTAGAGATGAAAGTAGTGCAGTCACTGAACAATGTTCAGAAAACGCAACACAGATACGCGACGAGTTTAATTTAATGTCAGCAGAACTTTCACGCACTCTGGACGCGAAAGTCGATAAAAAATTTGAACAACAGATCAATCAAATAGACGAACGTTTTCAAGTGACGGATATAAAAAATGTTTCAGTCTCTAACACGACTCAGCATACGCCACATTCCGAACATTTGTCACACTCACACAGCCAGTGTAACTTAGGTAGTTTACAGAGACTACGCGACTTAGAATCCGAACAGACACAGACAAACAGAGCCTCATGCAATCTTGAACCTGTTCAGACATTGAAAGACGAAAATTTTGATTACAAGCACTTTCTATCCGTGAGAAAATTTGAAGTATTTAAAAATGACAGAACACAGATTCACGCTTTGTACTGGATACGACAATTTGCTTTCGTATTTTCACCAGCTTGGCCTGTAATGCAGAAACTAGAATTGGACTGGATACGACAATTTGTTTTTGAATTATCACCGGCATTACCTGTAACGCAGAAACTAAAATTTATTTGTAGCGCGTAATTGACCTCAGGGGATTCATTACACTTCGATGAATATGTGCCGTAGCGTGCACAGGGCCTCGAGCCGTAGTAGTGCTATTTCATCTTTAGTTTTCTGCACTGCTGCCTTCTCTTCTACTATCCTTTATATCTATCAAAACAGCTCTTCAACTATCGATCTATCTAGAATTAGGAATGAATAATGAAAACCTGATATGACAAGTTTTACCGAAAGTGACAGTTTTTATTAGACACTCATGAACTACCAGCATAATTTTAATAACAAACAAAATTTTAATCATCAGTAGGTACAAAATTTTTAGCTATCGCAGACGCATTTTGGCAACAATAGAGTCTTTTTCCCAACAACAGCAACAAAACCAGCCGGTTAGCATACCTAACCAACAATGTAGTCTGCAAGGTCAACCAAGCTTTAATGTTTCGCCGCCTACACGTATAGCGTCGGCCACACCAAATAGTAACGCACAGCAACAAGGAAATCAGTACGTACAGAAAACAGACCATTTCAACTCATATCGCAATGCACCGTATAGAAATGACTATCATGACAGACGTAAAAGTAATGGGCACAATTTTCAGCGTACGTTTAATAACAGTCGGTCTTACCAGCAACAAAATCACCCGCAACAACAGATTATCATGAATGAACCAGACAGTAGATATCATCCCAAACGTAATACGTCAGGAAGAAATAACAGAACAGTACAAATAGTTGAAATGCCACAGCATCATCCCGAAAATAACAGCACATCAGAAAGAATTTCACTAGATACAGTACAGGTTGCATCTTCCAGCAACGCAAGCAATGCTTTTGACACACAGAATCTTGTTCACGAAAATGTTATTACTTTTGACGACATCCGAGACACTCTTTTGCAGGAAAGACCAGTTATTCAAAAAACCATTTCCCACCCTGTCATTGAAGTAAAGATTGGATCATCCAAATTTTCAGCAGTAATCGATTCTGGATCACCTATGTCAGTTATAAATGAGGAAACTTTCAACGAATGTAACAAAGAGAATACCTATCCTAGGTTACCATTAGGCAAAACTAAAGTAAAAGGAGCAATATCTGGTAAAGGAGTAGATGTAAAATTACAGACACACTTATCGTTTTGTATTGCAGGTCATACGTTTCACTCAAATTTTTGGATTGTTCCCTTATTGACAACAGACGTTATTTTACGTACGAATTTTCTGGTACAACACGACGCAATTATTGACTTTCAAAATTCCTATTTAATGTTAAAGGATAAAAATGTACAAATGGCATTAGAATTTCAGCACTCTTTATCTGCAGAAGAACAAACAATTAATCGGACAGAGGTCATTTCTGCATCACGTAACATAGACTGTCATTCCACATTGTTCACAGATACGTACGTACACAACTATAATACTCCAGACGAAGCCGACTATGACGTTATACAGATGATTTCTGATAAAGTTAAACAGAGCAGTGCAAATACAGACGACGAACGCACGCAATTACGCAAAATTCTTTTACAGCAAGCTCCAGTTTTTGACAACGTCCCTGGTACTATGTCCGGTTTTATGTATGAATTTCAAGTTAAACAGCACGACACATTTCAGGCCAAACATTATCCTATTCCGTATATTCACAGAGAACAAGTTAAGAAAGAATTGCAAGCTATGCTTGACCAAGGAATTATTGAACCGGCAGTTAGTCCGTACATAAACCCACTCCACATTGTTAAGAAAAAGGATGGTCCACTTCGCCTCGTACTTGATTCGCGTCACATCAATGACATTATTATTAATGAAACAGATCGCCCACAGACACTAGAAGAACTTCTACAGAAATTTCATGGTACTGCTATTTATTCTACATTAGATTTGAAATCGGGATTTTGGCAAATTCAGCTCCATCCGAACTGTGGAAAGTACACGGCTTTTCTCTGTTTTGGTGACTGTTATCAATTTTGTAAATTACCGTTCGGTTTAACTATTTCTTCAGCAGCATTTATTCGCGGATTGAATACTATACTTCCGACAGAATTAAAGGACAGAATCACAACGTATGTAGACGACATTCTTATTGCAGAAGCTAACTGGTCTGAACACAATTTGATTCTCGAACAACAGTTACAAACCTTTCGTGCACAAGGACTCACAGTTAATCTTAGCAAATCGCACTTTGGCAAAACTTCTATAAAATTTCTTGGACATGTAATTTCAGCAGAAGGCATTGCGCTTGACCCGAAAACTTCAAGCTGTACGTGACATTACTGTTCCTACGACGAAGAAACAACTACGCAGCTTTCTGAGTTTAGTTAACTTTTTTCGTAAATTTATTCATTACTCTGCTTTAGACACCCCTAGATTATGTCAATTGACAGGTAAAAACACTATTTGGTCCTGGGATAAGCAAGCACATTCTGAATTTATAAACCTGAAACATGCTTTGTTGAATGCACCACTTTTATCACATCCAGATCTTACTAGAAATTTTTCCATTGCCACCGACAGTTCTAACACCGCTTTAGGCGTACACATTTTTCAGGAAATTGAAGAAGATGGTTGCACAGTAATTAAAAACATCGCCTTTGCGAGTCGCATTCTGTCACATGCTGAACGCAATTATTCTGTCACAGAACTTGAAATATTATGTGTTGTGTGGGCATTTACGAGATTTCGGCATTTTCTTTATGGAAGACATACGACCGTTTACACAGATCATAGAGCTATACAGTTTTTACTTTCCGCAAAATTTACACACGACAGGTTAAGGAGATGGAAACTTTATTTACAGGAATTTAATTTTACAATTGTTCACATTCCCGGTACACAGAATATTGTAGCAGACGCACTATCCCGTTCTCTCAGCAACAATCAGCAAGACATCGCAACCAACTTCTGCCAAGCAAATTTCAGCGTCATATATATTCAACAAGTTGCATTTGAAAATTTCATTTCGTCGTCATTACGAGACATAGCACAAGAGCAGAGTAAAGACAACGTATGGAAAGAAATAAAACGCCTTTGGCAAGATAGGAATAATGTTACCATTAGAAACCATTACATTGTACGCAATAACATTCTGTTTCACCGCTCTTACCCTGACAGCAACAATTGGTTACTATGTATTCCTGACGAGCTTGTTAACAAATTAATTTGGTATACTCATTTAGGATACGCACATTATGGAGCCAGAAAATGTTTTCTTATACGGAGACAGAACTGTTATTTTGCCAATATGGAGAAACGTATTCGACGAGTTTTAGCGTCATGTAAAATCTGCCAGAAAGCTAAGTCAGATACGACTTCACATATTCCTCCATTACGTCCCATTGTACCTGTTAAATTGAGACACATGGCCGCTGTAGACATTTTTGGTCCGATTCCCAGAACTAATAGAGGTTTTTGCTACATCTTTGTCGCAGTTGAACTCACTTCAAAATTTGTTACCTTCACTCCGTTACGCAAAGCTACTGCTAAAACTGTTTCGAAAGCATTTGTAAAACATTTTCTATTTCATGTAGGGCATGTATTGAAAGTAATTTCCGACAATAGACCACAGTTTCGATCTGCTATATGGACACGTATGTTACGAGCTAGAAACATTTCTCCGATCTATATATCCAGGTACCACGCTTCTTCAAAGCCTTGTGAACGACTAATGAAAGAAATTGGTAAACTATGTAGAATATACTGCCATAAAAAACTTATTGATTGGGATACACACATAGTGTCATTCCAGGATGTAATTAACTCGATACCAAATGAATCTACTATGCTATCTCCGACTGTTATATTAAAAAATGTTGAACCATCTAACAAAATTAATGAATTAGTATCCTTTCCTACATCTCGTCGACTACGACACATGAAATAATTGACATTGCACTCAACAACATCAAACGTGCCGCAGAGCGCCGGAGAAGACAGCAAAAACAGGTTTGTACATGCCGTGACTTTCACATTGGACAGAAGATATTAGTACGTACACACTATTTATCCAACAGAGGAAAGAATAGATGCAGTAAATTTGAGCTTCTATACGCAGGTCCATATCGAATTCGCAGCATTCCTCACCCCAATGTAGTACACGTCGAAACTCTGAGAACCAGAAAAAGTAAAGGCAAACCCTTTATTGAATGAACATACTTTATGATTTACCGCACTGTAATGCCATTTTCTGATTTTTATATGACCAATGATGCAATTATATTTATGAGACTACTTACTGATGATTATCATATTTTTTTCTTGGCAAGTGCCCGGCAAAGTAAGGTTAGCAGGTCGCTTTTCTTTTCGTTATATATCAGACCCTGCACATTTTCCATTTTTCGTGTATGCATGATTGTTTTCCTGTATGCACTATGAAATGTTTAAGATATAACAAACACCAGTTGACTTTGACATTTTGCCTTATGATATCTCAACATCGTGACTATTTTACATTTTTTTTTTTTTTTTTTTTTGCTACTACATTATGATACTCTATGTACATTTTGCACCTGAACACTGTCTATGTTTGTGACATAATACGTTTTCTGACATGCTATGCTGTATGCTTAATTATATCACTAGCAACCAGTTTTTATTTAATGGGTACATGATTTAAATGCAAGATATAAATCCTTATTCATCATTTTCAGAAAGCAGTAACGTGTAAAAGAAATAAATTAAACAAACCACAGTGGATTACTATGAAATGGGAATTTCATCTTCGGAATGAACGAAAGAAGATGCAATACCTCGTCATGAAGAGTAAATGGATCAGAATTAACAAGCATTAACAAGAATATACTATACACATCGTATGATAGCAGTCTTAACTAATTATTTTTCTTTCAGAATACGAGGCGATTGATGCAGGCTGTCAGACAGAACTTCACATCTTAGTTTTAGTGATGAAATATGCTAGAAATAAGAAACTCTATACTATGAATAGTTGTATGAAGTAAATGGTAATATGAATAATGAATAATGAAGTGATTTTTTTTTTGCAGATGATAATGAATGATGATGAATAGTGATGAAGAATATGCTAATATGAATAATGAAGTTTTTCTTTGCAGGTGATGATAGTGATGAATTTTATATGGCCACTTAACGCACCACTTTTAAGTTTTTCTTTGCAGATGAGAATAATGATGAAGTTTATATGTTTACTGTTAGTTAAGAAATGCTATGTAGTTATTTAAGTATTTGTTGCAGTTCGTTTTGACAGTATGTCTTATATCGCATGGTATAATGACTGAATGTTTTGGAAAGGACAGCTAGAGTACATACATACTGAGTACACGTTTCATTACCTGTTAATTCGAATTTCACTGCTTTTCAGCATAATATGCGTTTCTTCTTTCAGCTTAATAATCCGTTTTGTATTTTTTCCAGGAGAAGCTATTCATGAAATTAATGTGCTACAAGCAGTTAATTATTAAACCTGTTCTAGTACTTGCATTTTTTACCCAATTGTGTGGTCATTCATGAATGTGATCACATATACTCTACTTGTTTCATAACCTTGCTACAGCTGACTCATGACGAATGACGTTACTAATCCTTATTTGCAGCAATAAGTCAAAAGCAAATCTTTTTATGCCCCAGCAATTAATTATCGATCCCAACGCAATGCATTGCTAGCACAAAAAAATGTATTACCAGTCCCAAATAATGCTACCAGTTTAAGAGAGTTCTGAGTAATACTGAATGATGTTTTCTAACCACAGACCTTGAGTAATAGTTACAGTGTGTTACATTTTTAAATATGTCCTATGTCACTTGAATGATGAGTTCTGAGTAATACTGAATGATGTTTTGTAACAATGTATAAATGCTATGCCAATAACTTCTGTAAATAATATTTTTGTTATACTCTATAAATGCTGTGCCAATAATTAACTCTCATTTTGAATGATGACTTCTGAATAATACTGAATAATGTTTTATAAAACTACATGAATACTTTGTAATTGGCCAACGAATGACACTGTTTCTTATATTTTAAATTTGTCTTATGTCACTTAGATGCTATTATATATGAATACCAGTAGCTTGATTTACACTCATTAGCTCCTGTTTTGAATGATGACTTCTGATGTTTGTAACTGGCCAATGAGTGCCAATGATTACTATAACTAGATGAATTATGTTAATGCTATGTCATTAATTAACTCTTGTTTTTGAATGATGACTTCTGAACAATGCATAAAAATGTTTAGTAACTGGCCAATGAGTGCCAATATTTAGTTTAATCAGATGACTTATGAATAATATTCTATAATACTTCATACATAGTACAGAAATGTTTAGTAACTAGGCAATGAGTGCCAACAATTACTCAAATCGGTTGATAGACTAGTGTAATTCTCAATTATGACTAGCATAAGACTTAATGTCCTTCACCTTCTGACCTAATTACCAGAAATTACTGCAATATCCGTTTGTCCTGTCCATCCTCATGATCATGGAGCACTATACTTGGTTTTTGCACTAATTCTACGTTGGTGAAAGAGTATGGATTCTGCAAGAGTGTGGTGTTGACACATCATGCTGTCCACCACCTTGAACAATGGAGATGTTATTATGGTCCCACTGTTTGGTGTACCTGATGTACTACCAAAATGATAACATTGAATATTAATACGACATTTCAGTGTCTTGGCTACACTGATTATACTTCAGGGAAGAGAACTTCAGATTGTCTCACTTGGTGTTGTGCTCCTGTAGAAAGATATGGACTTTCAGTGCAGCTACGTGCAACCTACTGTGCTGCAACCATGATGCAATCCTTCCCTTTCCTATCCTAGTTCTTGTAAAATGGTAAAAATATATACAGTGCGTGTGCACTTTATGTCATTTGTTAATATGTTTTGTACTCATTGCGTATACATTTTGTGATTTCTTGATATGTTCTGTACTCAGTGCACTCTATGTCATTTTATGTTCTGCACTTATATATATGTATATACTCTGTGACTGTAAACTTAGTTAATTAAGAAAAATTTGTTGCTCATGGCAAGTCCAATTGACTCACCATCGCTGCCAAATTTTTGCCCCCCCCCCCCCCCCCAGTGGAGGGTTATGTAAGAGGTCCGAGCAGATGTAATTTCGATGTATTGCTCATGCGCTGCCTGCGATATGCAAGGTATAAGAGAATCCCTGACCAGAGAGCAGTGTTGACTGAGTAGGAACTGTGTAGCTGTAGCAGTAAGTTGTTGCTAGTGGCTAGTGTGGAGTCTGCTCTGGTCTGGTAAGGAGTATCGTGTTGGCTGGGCCGGTCGCAGTGCAGCGATGCCGGAGCCTGAGTATTATTGTATAAGGTAAAAAGCAGCCTCGCGCATATCTAGTAATGTTATCTGAACTCCCATGCAAATGTTTTAAAAATGTACTAATAATAATCTTTGTCATATAAAGTAATTTTTTTACAAGCATTCATTTCAATTTAAAGAATTTACTAATTTCTCCAATCCATGATCATTCCGATTGTTGCAAAAGAAAAATCAGTTGCTTCCTTTCATAAATGACAAATCCATCGGCCAGCATTGCACAGAGCTGTGCCGGAGAAATTTATTGTAAGAGCAGATATTTGGCGACTTTATTGAGGTAAGAATTTTGCTTCTTTATTCAGAATGATCTTGTAGAGCCATGACACAGCACTGCTGTCGTCCAAAATTTACCAGGTTACTGAATTTATTTTGTGTTACGAGGTTTAGGAATTTTTCTGTTTCTAGTTTACATTAAATGAGAAAAGAATTTTGTGGGTACTTTAAATGGGAAACAAATTTTGTGTGGAGGTTAAATGTGAACGAATTTCTGTAGGGAGATTATAAATGGGAACCAATTTTGTTCTGAGGTTACACTAAAATTAGAATCACTATCCATAATAATATTTATTTTATTATTTTTTTTTTTTTGTAGAGAGGTTACAAGCTATTTCCATTTCCGCAATATTTTCGGTGCAAGTTGGACGTGATTCATGTTGTGTATACTCCACGGCACTGGATGGAGGCATGGAGCGACGCTGGCTGTGTGTGTGTGCACTCAGCGCACGGGCCATGTGGCGGCGGTACGCGTGGCGCATGCGCCGTAGGCGCCTGTGACCTTGCCCTGGGCGGGCGCGTGGCGCATTGTCTGCCGCCTGCGTGTGTCGCAACGCGTGGCCGGCTCCAGCGGGGCAGACGCCAGCCATTCATCCAGACGCGGCGCGCAGCCTTCGCCGCCAGACTTTTCCGGCTGCGGCTGTCCGCCGGCTTTCGCAACGGCGCGGGCAGCGACAGCCGTCTCCGATAACTCGCGCCGACGGCCGGAGATGACGCCGCTCCGAAAGCGAGGCGCTCCACTGCGCCACTGTGCGTGGGCGGTGCGGTCGCTGTCCACTGGCTGCGGAGGACGAGGTTTCCAGGCGTTGACAGCTCCCAGCAGCTGCACGCCGCACGTGTCTCTGAAATAGTCACTGGGTCTAGACGCAGCAGCTACAGCAGTAGCTACAAGACATCCAAGTAACTTGTGTCACCGACTGTAAATAAGCCCCTTTTACACGATCGACTTTGTTATCGGAACTCACAACTCGAGACAAGTGCGTCTACTGCAGCGCCTCTAGTGTTTGACGCCTGTACTGGTTCTACGTCTACGTCTACATACATACTCCGCAATCCACCATACGGTGCGTGACGGAGGGTACCTCGTACCACAACTAGCATCTTCTCTCCCTGTACCACTGCCAAACAGAACGAGGGAAAATGACTACCTATATGCCTCTGTACGAGCCCTAATCTCTCTTATCTTATCTTTGTGGTCTTTCCGCGAAATGTAAGTTGGCGGCAGTAAAATTGTACTGCAGTCAGCCTCAAATGCTGGTTCTCTAAATTTCCTCAGTAACTATTCACGAAAAGAACGCCTCCTTTCCTCTAGAGACTCCCACCCAAGTTTCTGAAGCAAGAAAATATGTACTTGAAACACATCAGACAATATGTAGAATTCAGTAAACAGCGACTTCCTGCTTTATCCTTTGTATCTTGTGCCAAGTAACAAAGAAAATTATTTTTCTCCTCCAATTATTTTGACTTTTTCACTGTTGAAAAGATTTTCTTTAAATGGTTTTAGCTGCTTATGTTCTTATTTATGGGCAGTGTAGGTTTACTCTCTGTAAAACGTAAATACTTTTCCCTTTCAGATATTTCCTCTCTCTTATAGAATAGGCCGGCCGATGTGGCCGAGCGGTTCTAGGCGCTTCAGTCGGGAACCGCGTGCCCCCTACGGTCGCAGGTTCGAATCCTGCCTCGGGTATGGATGTGTGTGATGTCCTTAGGTTAGTTAGGTTTAAGTAGTTCTATAGTTCTAAGTTCTAGGCGTCCTAGGCGACTGATGACCTCAGATGTTAAGACCCATTTTTTTTTTTTTTTTTTGTAGAATAGATAAACACTAGTACGAAAAAATACCAGGACTATGTGCAACTTTTCAGTGTGCCCTGAAAACACAGCAAACAAAACAATAAAGATTAAGAAGACAAGAAAGAACAAATTCTATTTCTGTAAACGGAGCGAACTGGAGCAGAATAGGTTATACCTTCCGATGTTAGCAGACGTCGCTATAGTTCCTTGTCTCTGCGCATGCGTAGTGCGCAGCGTTCTCGGAAATTTAAAACTCCACACTCGGCACAGTCTATAACTCTTTAACATCGCAGACATAGCAGCCACGTGGTTGGTTGCTGATTTACACGCAGGCACCAAAGGCTCACACAGTTCGAGTTGTCGATTTTGGCCAGAAAGTCGCTCGTGTAAAGCGGGCTTAAGTCGTTGTATACTTAACACAAGCACATACGTGTCGCCAAATGACAGTGACTGGTGTCAAGCTACACACATCAAAAAAAGTTTTGCATCACCTCGATTCCGAGAGTTCCGGAACCCGTACAGAAGACTGGTATAAAGATCAATATAAACATAATTTCTGCCCTTTTTACTACTCACGAAAACCGCGCACTGCATGTTGTATCGCCATACAGCGAGACCTTCAGAGGCAGTGGTCCAGGTTGCTGTACACACTGGTACCTCTAATACCCAGTAGCACGTCCACTTGCATTGATGCATGTCCGTATTCGTTGTGGCATACAATCCACAAGTTCATCAAGGCACTATTGGTCCAGATTTTCCCACTCCTCAAGGGCGATTCGGCGTAGATCCATCATAGTGGTTGGTGGATCACTTCGTCCATAAACAGCCCTTTTCAGTCTATCCCAGGCATGTTCGATAGGGTTATGTCTGGAAAACAATGTGGCCACTCTAGTCGAGCGATGTCGTTATCCTGAAGGAAGTCCTTCACAAGATGTGCATGATGGGGGCGCGAATTTTGTCCATGAAGAAGAATGCGTCGTCAATATGCGGCCAATATGGTTGCATTATCGGTCGGAGTATGGCAGTCACGTGTCGTACAGCCGTTACGGAGCCTTCCATGACCAGCAACGGCCTACGTCGGCCCCACATAACACCACTCCAAAACAGCAGGGAACCTCCACCTTGCTGCACAGTGTGTCTAAGGCGTTCAACCTGAGCGGCTTGCCTCCAAACATGTCTCCGACGATTGTCTGGTTGAAGGCATATGCGACACTCATCGGTGAAGAGAACGTGATGCCAGTCCTGAGCGGTCCATTCGGCATGTTATTGATCCGCGCTGCATGGTGTCGTGGTTGCAAAGGTGGACCTCGCCATGGACGTCGGGAGTGAAGTTGCGCATCCTGCAGCCTATTGCGCACAGTTTGAGTCGTAACACGACGTTCTGTGGCTGCACGAAAACCATTATTCAACGTGGTGGCGTTGCTGTCGAGGTTCCTCCGAGCCATAATCCGTAGGTAGTGGTCATCCACTGCAGTAGTAGTCCTTGGGCGGCCTGAGCGAGGCATGTCATCGACAGTTCCTGTCTCTCTGTACCTCCTCCACGTCCACACAACATCGCTTTGGTTCACTCCGAGACACCTGGACACTTCCCTTGTTGGGAGCCCTTCCTGGCACAAAGTAACAATGCGGACACGATTGAACCGCGGTACCGACCGTCTAGGCATGGTTGAACTACAGACAACACGAGCCTTTGTGGTGGAATGACTGGAACTGATCGGCCGTCGGGCCCCCTCCGTATAATAGGCGCCGCTCATGTACGGTTGTTTACATCTTTGGGCGGGTTTAGTGACATCTCTGAACAGTCAAAGGGGCTCTGTCTGTGATGCAATATCCACTGTCAACGTCTACCTTCAGGAGTTCTGGGAACCGGTGTGATGCAAATCTTTTTTTGATGTGTGTGTACTATAAGAGAATTTTATATTCGTACAACATACGTGCTCGCAAACTTTATCTTAGATAAGCGATGAGAAGTCTGTGGAAAGTGGGCGGTACGGAAACGTACTGACTGTGCGCAGTGATATTCAGATGTTTCAGAGGATGAGTATTTCACGTCAACTACCTTATTTTAAATTGACCTTTCTGGTCCTAAATCACACAGCGGTTTTTAGTGTCCGCCTATTGTTTATTCACTCTTCGTCCTTTTGTACAAGTCTCATAGGCCATTCTGTATTCTGCTTGTACAGAAAAAGCACACAGAGGCGCTGAGTTTAAACTACTGCCAATTTTCGAGTAGGGACTCGAGCCTCGACCTGCATTTCAAGAGACGGCACTTTCTCCCTCAGTCACTGAGGGAAACGTCTGCTGCGGAAAGGAAACGGGGGTAAGGAACTCATGTCGCGTCCCAGACGTGAGTGTTGTTGGGGACTGAGCAACAGGTGCTCGCTAGGTATAAATTAGCTTGTTGGCCTACATGAGAGAGTCTTGACATACCTATTCCTGCTTCCAAAATACGACAAGGAGTGGAAGGTACTTTCAGTTGATAACAAGGAGTGTGTTAAAATTTATAGTTTATTTCCTGAAATGGCTTCTCTTCTGCCACAGTTACTGGTTGAACTTCGTACTCCAAAGATATCAATTCTTTACACAGAGACAGTGATTGGACGGCACCGTTCCATCTACACTGAGTTTCACTGTTAACTTATACTGTACCCACTCTGCAGCAAACAGAGTTCTTTAGTACTATTCCCATTCAGAGTTCTGATTCTGTGACGATAATTATTTTACTTAAACTCTCTGGAGCAGCACTGTGCTCCTTAGTTTTGTGTCGCCTTTCCTCTTCATCCCCATCTGTCTGTGACATGGCGTGTTGGTGAAGGCGTGTTGCCTTTTCATTGGCTGTAATCTGCATTCAGCGACTTTGCATAGGCCGTGTAGAGACGGAGAGAAGTTTGTCCAAATACTGCGTCTCTAGCCTGTTATTGACTTTACATAATGTGTAGATTCCCTTTCCAGAACATTTCTCTCTGTCCTCTTTTAGGGCTACGCTTGCGGTTACTTCAGAAAACTTTCCGTTCCCTTACAGTGATATACGTAGATGAGTCCTGAGTACCCTTGGCAAGGATACAAACTAATGTTGTTGTGTTCACATCCTATCTGGTAGTCACCGCCTTCCAGGAGCCGGCTGCATACTCGACGTCGGGTGACACCTGGCACCCTGCCGATTCCTGCTACTGCATCGAATCTGACTTAACTTTTCCTTTACAAGACTTGGCCCTTTCGTCTTACTTTTTCTTTACAAGACTTGACCCTTTTTCTCTCTGGATATGACTGCCAGGTGTATGCCATATAATCAAAATCAGAAGTTCCGTGATCTGTCTGAAATTGCATTGGACATCATTGCTACACGTTAAAGTAGGCAGCACATTTCACAAGACCAGACGCTGGTTAGTATCTGGTTGTAACGCGCCCGGTGGTACAATGGTGGGCGAGGGTCCCTAAAATTGGTTGTCGTTTCGACCGTGCGCCCTATCTCACACCACGCACCTGATAATGCCGGGGCGGTCGTACTGTTCTGCTCCACACTGCTGCTGGATTGCCTGGAATTATCCATCTAAATACGCAAGCGGGTTTAGGGGAGCCACTCAGTGTCAAGCACAACACCGTGGTTCAACAACAACGTTAGGAACTACTGCAAAACAAAGAGATCTTCACTGCAAGTTTAAACGCAGCCGAAACCTCTCAGACAAACAGAAGCTAAACGATGTTAAAGTTAGCGTAAGGAGGGCTATGCGTGAAGCGTTCAGTGAATTCGAAAGTAAAATTCTATTTACCGACTTGACGGAAAACCCCAGGAAGTTCTGGTCTTACGTTAAATCTGTAAGTGGCTCTAAACAGCATATCCAGACACTCCGGGATGATGATGGCATTGAAACAGAGGATGACTCGCGTAAAGCTGAAATACTAAACACGTTTTTCCAAAGCTGTTTCACAGAGAAAGCCCGCACTGCAGTTCCTTCTCTAAATCCTCGCACAAACTAAAAAATGGCTGACATCGAAATAAGTGTCCAAGGAATAGAAAAACAACTGAAATCACTCAACAGAGGAAAGTCCACTGGACCTGACGGGATACCAATTCGATTCTACACAGAGTAAGAATTTGCCCCCCCCCCCCCCCTTCTAACAGCCGTGTACCGCAAGTCTCTTAGAGGAACGAAAGGTTCCAAATAATTGGAAAAGAGCACAGGTAGTTCCAATTTTCAAGAAGGGTCGTCGAGCAGATGCCCAAAACTATAGACCTCTATCTCTGACGTCGATCTGTTGTAGAATTTTAGAACAAGTTTTTTGCTCACGTATCACGTCGTTTCTGGAAACCCAGAATCTAATCTGAAGGAATCAACATGGATTCCGGAAACAGCGATCGTGTGGGACCCAACTCCCTTTATTGGTTCATGAGACCCAGAAAATATTAGATACAGGCTCCCAGGTAAATGCTATTTTCCTTGACTTCCGTAAGGCGTTCGATACAGTTCCGCACTGTCGCCTGATAAACAAAGTAAGAGCCTACGGAAAATGAGACCAGCTATGTGGCTGGATTGAAGAGTTTTTAACAAACAGAGCACAGCATGTTGTTCTCAATGGAGAGACGTCTACAGACGTTATAGTAAGCTCTGGCGTGCCACAGGGGAGTGTTATGGGACCACTGCTTTTCACAATATATATAAATGACCTAGTAGATAGTGTCGGAAGTTCCATGCGGCTTTTCGCGGATGATGCTGTAGTATACAGAGAAGTTGCAGCATTAGAAAATTGTAGCGAAATGCAGAAAGATCTGCAGCGGATAGGCATTTGGTGCAGGGAGTGGCAACTGACCCTTAACATAGACAAATGTAACGTATTGCGAATACATAGAAAGAAGGATCGTTTATTGTATGATTATATGACAGCGGAACAAACACTGGTATCAGTTACTTCTGTAAAATATCTGGGAGTATGGGTGCGGAACGATTTGAAGTGGAACGACCATAGAAAATTAATTGTTGGTAAGGCGGGTGCCAGGTTGAGGTTCACTGGGAGAGTCCTTAGAAAATGTAGTCCATCAACAAAGGAGGTGGCTTACAGAACAATCGTTCGACCTATACTTGAGTATTAGTCATCAGTGTGGGATCCGTACCAGGTCGGGTTGACAGAGGAGATAGAGAAGATCAAAGAAGAGTGGCGCGTTTCGTCACAGCGTTATTTGGTAAGCGTGATAGCGCCACGGAGACTCAAGTGTCAGACTCTGCAAGAGAGGCGCTCTGCATCGCGGTGTAGCTTGCTGGCCAGGTTTCGAGAGGGTGCGTTTCTGGATGAGGTGTCGAATATATTGCTTCCCCCTACTTATACCTCCCGAGGAGATCACGAATGCAAAATTAGAGAGATTCGAGCGCGCACGGAGACTTTCCGGCAGTCGTTCTTCCCGCGAACCATACGCGACTGGAACCGGAAAGGGAGGTAGTGACAGTGGCACGTAAAGTGCCCTCCGCCACACACCGTTCGGTGGCTTGCGGAGTATAAATGTAGATGTAGATGTGAACACTGTCCTACGTCTGGTCTGAACATCTGTATTCTGAGACGATAAGAAATTACTGGTTGCACTGCTTACATTCTAAGTCATAAGTTTTGATGCCAACTTCTAAGTTCAAATGGTGGAAATGGCTCTGAGCACTATGGGACTCAACTTCTGAGCTCATTAGTCCCCTAGAACTTAGAACTAGTTAAACCTAACTAACCTAAGGAGATCACACACATCCATGCCCGAGGCTGGATTCGAACCTGCGACCGTAGCGGTCTCGCGGTTCCAGACTGCAGCGCCTAGAACGCACGGCCACTTCGGCCGGCCCAACTTCTAAGTGATTGTCTGTCCACCAAATCACGTGGACGAGCGTACGCGTAACCGAACACGGCGCGGATGATTGTTGATGATGCGAAAGCCGAATAATCGAACGAAAGTTCTTACGCTCGTCACGCGTACACAGATTTCTTTTGGTACCAGTCCTCCTTGACATTAGTAATGATATAAAACTGTTCGTAAAGTTAATTTTTCAGTTCTCAGTTGTACGAGCGTGCGCGTAACCGTCGCGGCGCGGCTGATTGTTGATAATGCGGAAACGCGATGATCGAACGCACGTCCTCACGCTCGCTACAAGATACTGGCACTTGACTGCACTCTTTTATGGTTCACATTAGTTCATTCTGCGAAACCAAACACGCCGCGGATGCTTGATACTGTACGGTACGACACGCAACGAGAGGATACACAAATACGTTATCAGCGCCACAACTCATTTTTAAATTATTTCTTGACGCACTTTCCTCTGAATCATTTGCATATTTTATCACTTTACTGTAACGGCACTTGTAGCAACACTTCAACTTCCATAGTGCCTCTCACACGCAGAGCTACCCACAACACAACACAACAGTTCCGTGTCCCGCGCTCGTCTCGACAGACGCGGCTGCCCGCAAAGATACTCCGCAACAAATCCAGCGATATGACAGTACGCTTATATGGTGACTGAAAGAACAGCTCTTGACTTTAATTTTTTTTTAAATCTTATGGTACTTAACTGCTAAGGTCATCAGTCCCTAAGCTTACACACTACTTAATCTAAATTATCCCAAGGGCACTCACACACACCCATGCCCGAGGGAGGACTCGAACCTCAGCCGGTATCAGCCACACAGTCCATGACTGCATGCTATGGTTTTCAAACCAAGTTGGTGAGGAGAGGATCAAAGAGCAAATTTGCCGGCCGGAGTGGCCGTGCGGTTCTAGGCGCTACAGTCTGGAGCCGAGAGACCGCTACTGTCGCAGGTTCGAATCCTGCCTCGGGAATGGTTGTGTGTGATGTCCTTAGGTTAGTTAGGTTTAATTAGTTCCAAGTTCTAAGCGACTGATGACCTCAGAAGTTAAGTCGCATAAGAAAAAGAGCAAATTTAAAAATTGGGATCAAAGAGTAAATCAAAGAGTGAAAGCAACTATTTTAAAAAAGTAAACTTGTTATCGCGTAAACAACAGTGAAAATAACATAATTTCTCCTCCGTCCGACAGGCATTGGAAGGCCCAACGGTACCGCCTTGTCATCCTCAGCCCACAGGCGTCACTGGATGCGGATATGGAGGGGTATGTGGTCAGCACAACGCTCTCCCGGCCGTATGTCAGTTTACGAGACCGGAGCCGCTACTTTTCAATCAGGTACCTCCTCAATTTGCCTAACAAGGGCTGAGTGCACCCCGTTTGACAAAAGCGCTCAGCAGACCGGAGGGTCACCCATCCAAGTGCTAGCCCAGCTCGACAGCTTCGGTGATCTGAAGGGAACCGATGTTGATATTGCGGCAACGCCGTTGGCAAATAACATAATTTCATTAAATAAATTCCCACAATCTCCATACACTTGCTCCATCTCTTGTTAAATTTCCTGCTTCTATCCTGGAAGAAACTTTGCAGCATCGTGCACATACACTCTTACACAACTTCGCCATCCAACGACAACATAAATTTAGATAAGTTCTTCTTCATCGAGCCAAAGTGGTGAAAATGGTTCAAATGGCTCTGAGCACTATGGGACTAAACATCTGTGGTCATCAGTCCCCTAGAACTTAGAACTACTTAAACCTAACTAACCTAAGGACATCACACACATCCATGCCCGAGGCAGGCTTCGAACCTGCGACCGTAGCAGTCGCGCGAGTGCTGAAAATCATTTTTAGCTAGGTCAGGAGTGTCCTAGCATTCCCAAACTAAGATTTTTCGTGCAGTGGTTTAGTTTCTCAGCTGTATGAGTGCAGACATTACCCTAAAGCAAAATAATACCTTTAGAAAGCTTACCTCTCCATTTCGTTTTGATACTGGGTTTCACACCTCGTAGTAGCTCATAGCAACTGCCAGTATTCGCTGTTTGACGTTATATAATGTAACGTATAACCAGTAAACCTCTCTTATTGCAAAATACCCTCACTATCAACTTTCTTGAGTTTCAATGTATTTTTTCTGTAGACAAAGACGGATGTTTCCACATCATGCTCTGACGTTGACTCTGTGGTTTGTAGGGATTTATCCACGTAACATCAGCGATTACTGACGAAGTCTTCTTCCTATTCAAAACGCCGTAAATGACATTTCGACATTTCCAAACTTTCTATTTGTGTTTACCTGTTAGTTGATATGGTATCCAATCATCACAAACTTTGGAATAATTGAAATGGTTCAAATGGCTCTGAGCATTATGGGACTTAACATTTGAGGTCACCAGTCCCCTAGAACTTAGAACTACTCAAACCTAACTAACCTAAGGACGTCACACACATCCATGCCCGAGACAGAATTCGAACCTGCGACCGTAGCGGTCGCGCGGCTCCAGACTGAAGCGCCTAGAACCGCTCGGCCACATCAGCCGGCTTGGAATAATTCAGAAATTCATTTTCAACTTACACGAAATATCTTCAGTTGTAACATAACAATCATGAAGTAATGAACGCTCAGAACTCGATTTTTCTGTCTGTTTTCGAAACACTCTTCATCACATAAATACATATCCACTTATAAAGCAGTTTTTTCACTTGTACCTTTCACGCTCAATAAAACAGCTATCATACTGCATCTGTATTCTACGAATAACCTCTGCCTGCTTCATTTCTCCTTTCGCGCACTTGTCCAACGACTCTCTAATAATAAAATGCCCAGAAATTACTATGAACAGAGCTTCCTCTGAATCAACACAGATAATTCATGAGAACAATAGTGAAAATGAGCGTTTGGCGTCATTGGCCGGGAGGCCCCTTACGGGGTAGGTCCGGCCGCCTCGGTGCAGGTCTTATTACATTCGCTGCCACATTGGGCGACCTGCGCGCCGGATGGGGATGAAATGATGATGAAGACAACACAACACCCAGTCCCTGAGCGGAGAAAATCTCCAACCCAGCCGGGAATCGAACCCGGGCCTGTAGGAGGGCAATCCGTCACGCTGACCACTCAGCTATCGGAGCGGACAGAACAATAGTGATATTATCATGTCATCATTGACTCTGTTTTGTCAACTTATGGAGCAGAAAAAAACTATCTTTAGTCATTGACTTTTTCTCGTGGTCAACTTATAGAGCAGAAAAAATTACCTTTACTCATTGACTTTTTGTCGTGGTAATGGTACAGGATATTACAAAATGGTTGAAATGGCTCTGAGCTCTATGGGACTTAACTCCTGAGGTCATCAGTCCCCCAGAACTTAGAACTAGTAAAACGTAACTAACCTAAGGACATCACACACATCCATGCCTGAGGCAGGATTCGAACCTACGACCAAAGCAGTCGCGCGGTTCCGGACTGAAGCGTCTAGAACCGCTCTGCCACAACGGCCGGCACAGGGTATTACAAGAATGACTGTCCCTGACAATCGGCTTTAGGCATTTCGCTAACCGAAACTTCCTAATATATCTAAATTATGTACCTCGAATTCGTATTCTTGCTTTTTACTAGTTAAGCTACCCGACCACACCTCATGACCAAAGCCGTCACTTTAACTAGCCATACCCTCTCCTACCCTACAGACTTTGCTGCCTGCGTATTGCTAGACTACAGCTTCGAGTCAGGCTGTGAAGTGTGTCCTGACACTCTGTTCGTGTCAATACTGACCAAGAATCGTCACGATCCTATTCATTACATAATTTTTATCTGTGTTATTCAGTACTGTGCAACCTCTGTTACAGAATTAAGTATCCTTGTGGATATGTTTCTTCATCTGTGAGACTGCTACGTTTCTGTGTTGTACACTAAGAGTTCAGTCCACAAGCAGTACAATATAGGTCAGAAATAATAACTTCATTCTAAAGACCGATAGATTTCTACATTATTCATGAAATACTCACAAGTTGCATTTTCATTTTCTAACTTTTTAACACAACTTTGCATGTGTGGCGGCTGTATGTACATCAGTAGGATAGCAATACCAGATCTAGATACAAGTGACCTTGAGAGATAAGAACTTCTCATGACAGGTTAAACTTGACCTTGAGAGGAAGGTATCATGCTACACCTGAGGCTATTGGGGAAGTTATATTCAGGGTCACTCACCAACCCCTGGGGCCTGCCCATGCATTTTTATGTGGTACATACAAGATCACTCCACCTCAACTCTCCCCATGCCCCCCTCCACCCCTCCAGGCCCCCCATAAACCAGAGACACTGCTGATTCTAGATACAAATGGCCTTCAGCATCAGGTTACACGTATTTCACATGCCTCTCTTCCCCTTCCCTCCCTCCTGGACCAACAAGATTAAACCTCCCACTCCTTATCCTTTATAACTGGAGCAACTGTGTGGGTTTCCTCATTCAAGATCTGTGCACTGTAGTGAGAGGATCAAGCTTGTTTGAAATCAGGCCATAGGTTTTTGAAATAAATAATAATAATAATAACAAATTAATTTTATTATTGTTCAAGTTACATGAGTTTTGTCTCACTGCTACCAGTGTCACTTCAGTGTTGTGTCGCACCAATGTTGTTGCATCATGTCACTGACGTGTCACATCACTGCCACATTGTGTTGACATCATGATGTTCTCAGCCAGTCGCTGTGCAGGTGGCCCCGCAGTTTTCAAACAAGACCCAATTACGATGAAGCCCGTGCTCAAAATTATCTGAACTGAGTTATTTATTCGTCATGCATTGTTGTTCTCCATTTGAAGTATGTGCTCAGTAGTGCGAGGATCAGGGAGTGGCTATTTGTTATAACTAACAAATTCATTTCAATATTGTTCGACTTATGCGAGTCATATCATTTGAGGTCTCTGCATCACAGTGAGATTTTCATCAGCCGTATGAGAGTAATTCTACTAAGAAAATGGTGGTACATATTATGAAGTAAGATCATTGACATTGCAGTTTGTTTATTAATTAAAGATATCATGTTCATGTGTCCAGTGTCAGAAATAGTTTCTTTCTTGTGGCGATCATCTCTGGTCCATATCGGCTACAATATTTTTATGTCAACTGTTCTTACGCCATGTTACGTGGCTTCGAATGGTACACCATTCCATGTTGATAGCCCACGTTGATAAATCAACAAATCATGCAAATCCCATACATATTATAAATGCAAAAGTATGTATGTTTGTGAGACGGCTGGACGGAATTGGAAGAAATTTTGAATTAACTCATAGGCTACTTATAAATATGTATATTACAAGATATTTATTGTTTTGAAGAATATAACGTGAAATGTGAAACAATAATCACCGGTACTTTTAGAAAAAGCTATTTAGTGTTTGACTATGGAATTGTATTGTATTTGTACAAATACTTTTTCCGTTTAATATGTCCTACATAGCAGGATTCAATGTAATGAGTACAATGCTTATACAGTCCCCAGAGTGTTTAACAGAATACACGCCCGTTGCATTTTAGTCGCTGAGCGGTCAGGCGTATGTTATAGCTTCTGAGACGCTTAAAGACACTCACTCAACAACGATGTCATTTAAATGCTGTACGACAGAGAGATGTCGTACCTTTACAAGTAGAAAGGGGTAGGCTTTTAGTGAGGCTGGATTTAATTGTAATATGTGAGCGTATCTGATGGTAACAGGCACACACATGAGGGTAAATGACATTGTTTGCCCGCATCTCGTGGTCGTGCGGTAGCGTTCTCGCTTCCTACGCCCGGGTTCCCGGGTTCGATTCCCGGCGGGGTCAGGGATTTTCTCTGCCTCGTGATGGCTGGGTGTTGTGTGCTGTCCTTAGGTTAGTTAGGTTTAAGTAGTTCTAAGTTCTAGGGGACTTATGACCACAGCACTTGAGTCCCATAGTGCTCAGAGCCATTTGAACCATTTTTTTGACGTTGTTCCACATCCACCGAGCTAGAAACTGCTTATTTTCTTTCTTCGTCGATTTATTTTGTTGGTTACTCCATCAGCTGAAGCGGCTGGAAGGATCTGGACAAACTTTGACAAACTTTGGAAGGGAGATAGCCTATATCCTTAATTAACACAGAGGTTACCTTTTACTTTGATTGGTTATGTGAAAGATCAATGTTGGCGCCCAAGAATAAATCGGTAGGAAACAATTAATTAAAAAAATATTGATCAATTACCTGGTGAGGTGACCACCTGCGCTTTAATCCGTACAGTGATGACAAAAGACGGCGGTACTACATACCCTGTAGAGTTTCTAAACCCGTTAGGGGTGTCGGTCATGCTGTCCTACAAGTTGGAGCTGAAAGTGGCTGTCATACAGATGCGTAACCTAGCTGCACCAAGACTGTGCAGTGGCACCAGGCTATGCATCACGGAGCTGAGAAGGCATATCGTGTGGCCACCATCGTCACCAGCGGAGCCAAAGGAGAGATACCATTGATACCACGAAATCACGTCATCCAGTCCAAACGTTGTCATTTCCCTTTAGAAGTGGTGTTCTCGACCACTGTAAATAAAGATCAAGGACAAACGTTAAAAGTGGCAGGTATATCACCTGGGCACTCGACGTTTTTCCCACGGGAAGCTCTACGTAAACTGCTCACGTATATAGAGAGCTCAAATTCTCTACACATACGCAGAGAACAAGAAGTCTCGGAATGTCGTTTATAGAGACGTATTACAGTTTATTTTTGGCTCTCCATACATACCAAGACAATTATGATCTTTTCCGTGCTAGGCATGTCCCAAACACAGTCGTGAAACTATTTACTGCCTTTCATGGCACATCTTGTAACTCGCTACTCGGCTGCGAAAATTTTTTTCCCTGAAGTAAGCGAATGAGTTGTGAGCTACATGTATTCCATCTGCTTCTACCATCGTCTCAGAATTCGGTGTTGGTTTTCCTTCCCGGTTGCTAGGCCGCAAAGGGCTCTCGTTTCAGTATCTCAAAGAGATAACGTCTGTGATGCCGCATACGCGTGGACAGTGTGTTTCGGCATGTACGCTTCTTTACAGACAACTGTTTACCCGCGGGTAAGACTGCGGGGCGCATCTAGTACATTCATAATGTTCTCATGTGCCCACCGAAAAACGAAAGCTGCATTCGTCATGGTGCCATGTCTGCATGACGGCACATCCTGCTGTGCTAGTTCAGTACATGTTTGTTCAATGGCGTAACTTACTCAGTGATGATGAGTCACATGATCGGCTACTGCCAGTTCTCCATCTACAGTGCTCCAAAGCGACCAGTTTCCTCCTCAAAGCGGGGAACTAATATTTTGTCATCTGAGCGTATCTTTCGAGAAACCGCTTAGGAAGCGTCAAGAAACCAGCCTTAGAGGTGGAATGTGCGACTTTCCTTCAGCCTCTTGTTTATGTATCTCATGCAGATCGTAAGGTGAGGCTAATGGTAATTCACACAGAGGCGTATTAGCAGCCGTCTCTCATACTTTACCCCCTAAAAGTACGAGGAGAAAGGATACGATATGGTATAATACACAACTACCCTTGCTACAGTTATTCGTAGAGTACGGGTACAGATTCACACCAACAGAAAAATGCTCCTTTCGGAGTACAAAAAAGGCGAATGTATTGCTTGTTGCTCGTTAAAAGACATTGACGGAGAAATGGGGAACCAGCTGCTTCAAACCTTATTCCGTCTTTCTCACCAAACATTTGGCATGCGAACATAATCGCGCTATTTTAACACAAATCATTCTAAATCATTTTATCTACTCTCTGTTTGTAGTTAAGCCTTCATACTGAGCACCTCCCTCCAACTTCCACTGTCTACATCTCTCTCTCTCTCTCTCTCTCTTTCTTTCTTTCTCTCTCTCTCTCTCTCTCTCTCTCTCTCTCTCTCTCTCTCTCTCACACACACACACACACACACACACACACTGTCTCTCACTCATTTAGAGTGTATCCCATTGCCATTATCTCCTCTCACTTACAGTCTCCTTTTGTCTTTCTTTCCCACTGACAATGTCTCAACCTTGGCAAATCAGAAATACTGGAGGTCCAACTTACCTTTCCCCTATACAAATCTGCTTAAAATTTCGCTCCTATATTCGCCCTCCCCTATACCTTCATGTTAAAGTTCACTGGTCTGGGAGGGCCCATATCTCCCAAGACTATATATGGTCTCCGCTCATTTGTACTTTTCATTCCCACTGTCCACTCTCTCTTTCAATTCCACAGCTTATATCTCCATTGATCGCTCTTTCTCATTTACTGCTACTGTCTCTCTATGACCACAGATGTTTTCTCTCTCTTTGGCTCCCATTGCTATTGTGTTCATCCGTCACTTTCCCTTTCACTGTCACTGTCTCTCTCCCACCATCGCTGCCTCAAATCTCTTCCGTCGTACTGTCTCTCTGGTACTCTCTTTCAGCACAAAAAAGGGCGAATATATTCGTGTACCAATGTTTCTGGTGAGGAAGAAGGTGATGATTCAGGCAGCTGGTTGCCACTTCCCTGTCAGAGTCTTTTAAAGAGGAACATATTCGCCTTTTTTATGCTTTTTGAGCCGTTCTCTGCTGGTTATTTTCTTTTTCCTGCTACAACAAGCTGTACTTCTTGTATAAAACGGATTCTATAGGTCGGCAAAGTTATGACAGTTTATTTATATAGTTCGACACTTTAATATACTTAAAAATACGCACTAATGGGACAAACGTCTTGGAATTACCCCCTAATATCATGTCGGACCTCCTCCTACTCAGCATAGTGCAGCAACTCGACGTGTTATAGGCTCAATATGTCATTGGAAATCCCCTGCAGAAATACTGTGCCGTTCATAATGAAACGTCCCCTTTAGAACAATTTATACACGACTGTGCTTAACCTGACACACAATATTATTTAGCGCAACGCAATCTGACTTTCAAAAATCCCTACAAAAGAATGGCCCTGACTAACATTAAACTATACCTTTCACAAATAACTTACCTCACAAAAATCTTCATTACTCGAACTACTGCAATACAGCGAGCGCCACTATTGCCAGCTAAATAAAAGATTCAAACTACAGAAGGCACTAACTACTGATAGGGATAGTTAGCAAATGAAAGATATTAGTAGAGAACAAACAATGTATTTACCTTGATAGTCATAATATATGTAGCAGTTCATGACAAATTACAAAACTCCGCCATCTCTCTCCCCACATCCACCACTGCTGGCGGCTCACCTCCAACTGCGCAACGCTATGCGCTGTTCACATCCAGCTGCCGCTGCCCAACACTACAATGGCAGACAACAATGCAAACTAGCCACAGACTGCACACAGCACAGCCAGTGATTTTCATATAGAGCGCTACGTAACGTTGCCAATAAGAAAACATAAACAGCCTACTTACAATAATTGAGAAAGTGTTTCGGATACAAGATTTTGTGCACAAACTGACCTCTCCCATATATGTTCGATGGGATTCATGTCGGGAGATCTGGGCGGCCAAACCATTCGATCGAACTGTTCAGAATGTCTTCAAACCAATCGCGAACAGTTGTGTCCTGGTGACATGGCCATCATTGTTTGTAAGGTTGATGAGGAAGAACATGCTAATGACGTTTTGTGAGCTCCTCACGGCTGCGTAGACTTCTGTGAGGCCTTGCGTTGTTGTTCGGAAGCAGAAGTTCTTCTGCATTTTTGTAGTTACGAACACGCCGAAGTTGTTTCTTCAGTTTCCTGCCGCGCGGTGTAGCCGCACTCTCGCGCGGCTCCCCCCGTCGGAGGTTCGAGTCCTCCCTCGGGCATGGGTGTGTGTGTTGTCCTTAACGTATTTTACGAGGGTAATCCTAAAAGTAAGGTGTCCTTTTTTTTATAAGTACAGAATTCTGTTTGTGTGGCAGTGGATCACACTGTTATGAAGAGTGCTTCACGCGCTGTGTGTAAACATGCGCACTCCGCGCTAAGGCGCTCAGTCTTGGCTTGGCAGCCGTTGAGAATGTAGCTCCCGTTGGATGTTACCACCAAGTGCGAATTGCGCACAGTTATTCGGTTTTTGAACTTAAAGGATACTGTGCCGTTTGAAATCCATCGCCAATTAACGGAAGTGTATGGTGAGTCGTGCATGGGTGTCAAAAAGTGATGTAGAGAGTTTGCAGCTGGACGGACCGAAATTCACAACGAACAAAGGAGCGGGAGACCGTCAATTTCTGAGACAGTGCTGAAGGTTGAGCAAAGCATGCGTGAAGATCGGTGGATCACCTTGGATGATCTCTGCACGTTGGTTCCTGAGGTTTCCCGAAGCACCGCTCACACAATTTTAACGGAAACATTGAACTACCGTAAGGTGTGCGCAAGATGGGTGCCACGGATGCTGACTGAGGACCACATGCGGTAACGAGTTGATGCTTCCCGCGCATTTCTTCACCGCCTTGCAGCCGAACAGGACAACTTTCTGGACTCAATTGTCACGGGTGACGAAACGTGGGAATACCACTTTACACCTGATACCAAGCAACAATCACGCCAGTTCATAACTTTCTGAACAGCATGGTGGCGAGCTGGTATGACATGGGCATACAAAAACTGCCACAGCGTCTACAAAAATGCATCGACAGAAATAGTGATTATGTCGAAAAATAGGTAAATGTTCAGGCTGTAAACTGATGCAAACCATTGTAGAAATAAACAGTTCTATGTACTTATAAAAATAGGAGACCTTACTTTTGGGATTACCCTAGTAGTTTAAGTTAGGTTAAGTAGTATGTAAGCCTAAGGGACCGATGACCTCAGCATTTTGGTCCCATAGGACCTTACCACAACCTTCCAAATTTCACTTTCCTGGGAGTAGCACAGTACACTTCAGAATTGATCGTTGCACTGTGAGGGAGGATATCAAACAGAATAACCCCTTCATAGTCAGGCAGACTGTAGCCATGACTTTACCACCTGAGGCTGTGGCTTTCAACTTTTTCTTCAAAGGAGATGTGACGTAGGCCAACTCCATGCATTGACGTTTTATCTCCGGTTCGAAGTGATGAACCCATGTTTCATCGTCTCGATAAAGCTCGAGAAGTTTTGTTACGACCAGCCTCGTAACGCGCAAGCAATTCAACACAAATGGTCCTTCGTTGCTCTTCATGGTCTTTGTTAGGCGGCGAGAAATCCAGCGCGCACGTAACTTTGAGCATCCCAACTAGTGAATGAGTGCGTCAGAGCAACCAACAAAGACGTCCAGTTGAGCAACGAGCTGTTTGAGTGTGATCCTTCGGTCACCTCGAATGAGAGTGTCCGCACGTTCCAACGTTGTAGGAGTCACAGCTGTGTGCCGCAGACCGGCAGGCGGCAGATCGGACTGGTTTGCGCTACTTTCTTGCTATCACGACACACATCTTGTCCAGTGAGTCACCGTGCTTTTCTGCACTGCCGGATCTCCACTGACATTCTGCAAGCGCCTGTGAATGTCTGCGATGCTCTGGTTTTCCGTTAAAACTCAATGGCAGCTTTCTGCTTGGAACGCACTTCCGTTACAGACGCCATTTTGTAGTCTACGTGTAGCGTCGCCACCTATCACAATTTCATAGAGGCTGAAACGGAAATATTCCACCACGTCCCACAACAAACTCCACATTTTTTTCAACCGAATTTGGCAGAGAAATAAAATGTGTTGCATTACTTATTGAACGCCCTTCGTATATTAAACTTCTGTCACAGGGCTGTCTAGAGGCGAAAGTCTGTAAAGTGTTGCAACGTGCAACAGTGTCCCCTGTCCTCTGTCCCCTGTCGACCCTTTTTCGTGCTAACATTGCAATACTGTGAACACAGAACACTGGAAACAGCTGTCGCCGGCTTGATTTACGTGCTAGTGCAAAATGAAAAACAAACATGCCGAAGCAATGATGCCACATTAATGGCGATTTAGCCATACACTACGTGTATTTTACACTGCATACCATCATAGCCACATGGACATACACCTGTAGACAGGTTATCTTGCACAATGATTTCAGTATCTACACACACCAAAAAAGGTTTTGCATCACCTCGGTTCCAAGAGTTCCGGAAACAGTGCAGAAAATTGGAATATAGATGGACAAACATCATTTCCGCCCTTTTTATTGTTCATGAAAACAACACATTGCAGGTTGTAGCACCACCTTCAAAGGTGGTGGTTCAGGTTTCTGTACACACTGGTACCTCTAATACCACCTCCTCTTGCATTGATGCATGCCTGTGTTCGTCATGGCATACTATCCACAAGTTCATCAAGGCACTATTGGTCCAGATTGTCCCACTCCGCAAGGCAGATTCGGAGTAGATCCCTCAGAGTGGTTGGTTGGTTACGTCGTACATAAGCAGCCCTTTTTAATCCATCCCAGGCATCTTCGATAGGGTTCATGTCTGGATAACATGCTGGCCACTGTAGTCGAGCGATGTCATTATCCTGAAGGAAGTCATTGCCCAAGATGTGCACGATGGGGACGCGAATTGTCGTCCATGAAGACGAATGCCTCACCAACATTCTGCCGATATGGTTGCACTATCGATCGGAGGATGGCACTCAAGTATCGTACAGCCGTTACGGCGCCTTCTCGGCCACCCATAATGCAATCGGGAAACAGCAGGGAACCTCCACCTTGCTGCACTCGGTGGCCAGTCTGTCTAAGGCATTCAGCCTGACCGGGTTGCCTCCAAACACGTTTCCGACGATTGTCTGGTTGAAAGCATATGCGACACTCACTGGGCGGCCTGAGGGAGGCATGTCATCGACAACTGCTGTCTCTCTGTATCTCCTCCATGTCCGAACAGCATCGCTTTGGTTCACTCCGAGACGCCTGGACACTTCCCTTGTTGAGAGCCCTTCCTGGCACAAAGTAACAATGCGGACGCCATCGAACCGCGGTATGGACCATCTAGGCATGGTTGAACTACAGGCAACACGAGCCGTGTACCTCCTTCCTGGTGGAATGACTGGAACCGATCGGCTGTCGGACCCCCTCCGTCTAACAGGCACTGCTCATGCAAGGTTGTTTACATCTTTACATCTTTAGTGAAATCTCCGAACAAAGGGACTGTATCTGTGATACAATATCCACAATCAACGTCTATCTTCAGGAGTTCTGGGAACCAGCGAAAGGCAAAACTTTTTTTGATGTGTGTATTTCGCTTTTTAAAAAGACGTACAAATTTCGACGTCTATAGAGCTAGCTGGCGCATTGGTTAGCACACTGGTGTCGCATTCGGGGAACGACGGTTCAAATCCACATCCAGCCATCCACATTTAAGATTAAATATTTCTGTATTATGAGAGACGGCAGTTTTCTTTGGAATATTTTCCACAGAAAGCGTGTATCCCACAGTCTAATACATACAGTCGCGACACACTGTAGTGTGAAACTTGTTACCTGTAGACAGCTGCGGCAGCACTAGCACTTCAAGCGGTGAAGAAGCAGACAGCGACCTGTTTCATAAGCATAATGCATGTTTTAATTATTTTTATACTTAATTAACGAAATAATTGTTATATTTTTGCATTCTGTGCATTAATAAATTGCCGAAGGAATAGAATTATTGTGAAATAAATGCAATATAGTAGAATTTTACTGATCCAGTATTCATGAAGAAACACTTTCGAATATGTGCATAACAGGAGCTAACTCCACTGACAGGAAGAGAATATAAACACATATTCCATGCATGAGAAGCATATCCTTCTGTTATTGTCTGTTGTTACGATAAGCACGTTCCTTCACACAATTTTTTTATGGAATGTATTGATTCACCAATTCTTACACTTCTTTCTATTTTCTGGTGCACGAATATTTTTATAAATTAACAGCTTTTGCTTCAAAAGCGAATGTGTTGAAGATTCTGCCCGTTTGTGACTCAGATGGGGCAACAATGTGTAGTTGGTTTCTTCTCTGTTGGGGACAGATTTATTGATTTTTGACATTTTATTATGATTTATGTGCGGCTCTCCATTCAACTACAGGTGTGATGACTTATTTGGTATGTTATATAATGTAGGTGTTACATTCCATGCAGGTTTTCTGCATTCCATGTTCATTGATTTGGATGGAAGCGTAGCGAACAAAACTTCCTATTGTTAGGTAGACATATGATGTCCTGCTGCAAAATGTCAGATCTCCTAGTGTTTACTGAAATTTTTTGTTGTGAAAGAAAAACGACACTCTTCAATAAGTATCCCTACGTTACAAGAGAATTGTAAATCAACTCTCCTGTAATCTACTGTTTCATACCTCCCTTGGTCGTTAGTAAACTAAAGAATGACAAATGTGGTGTCACTCTTTAGTTATTGTCGATTTTTATTGCACTGCACATGATCCCTATTGTAAAAACCATGTTAAAATCAATATAAACGATGGAATTCGCACTCCTCCGATATCCTACTCAGAAGTGTCACATGCTGGCCGCTTGGCGCGCTGCAGTCGCAGTGTGTAACAAAAACGAAACGGAGTGTCGCGAGGCTAGTATATCCTGAGCACAGGTAAAGAGGAGAGACTTTGGATTCCAAAGTTTATATTGCTGTCGAGTTGTCAATACGCGCAAGCATGTACGTCTTTATCGAAAGTTGCTAGAGTCGGACGTGTTGTCTTGGCTAGGCTGATGTGGAAGCTTGATTTTGGAATGCATTTGCTGCAGCTTGGGACATATGGAGCAAGGTAATATCTGGCTATGCATTTGTATTCGTTGTAATTGCAGGAACTGGAATGTTGCCTTTAGCTTATCCAATATTGTAACTTGTGTCTTGGCTATTTGGTTATCTGGAATCTTAAAACACAGTACAAAGAACACATTAAGAAGGAAATATCAAACAAACTATTCCATATTTGCAGCGTACTTAAGCCACAACAACCACCACCACAAAAATTTCGAACAGGTTATGATAATAATCAGAACAAACAACCATGACAAATACCTTTTACAAATGCAGAAAACTACCGCATCCAGAAATCCGTTGCTGAGAACAAACATGTGATAAAAGACCAAACGCACATCAACACAACTCTTTACTAAACTTAATAAATGGAACGATAAGATAAAAATCATACCAATTGTACATGCAACTACGTTAACACAAATACGTAATCTCTCTCTCTCTCTCTCTCTCTCTCTCTGTCACACACACACACACACACACACACACACACATACACGCACGCACACACACACACACACACACACACAGACAAGAAAAATATATCCACACCTGATCATAGCCGTTGTGGCCGTGCGGTTCTGGGCAATTCAGTCCGGAACCGCGTGACCGCTACGGTCGCAGGTTCGAATCCTGCCTCGGGCATGGATGTGTGTGATGTCCTTAGGTTAGTTAGGTTTAAGTAGTTCTAAGTTCTAGGGGACTGATGACCACAGATGTTAAGTCCCATAGTGCTCAGAGCCATTTGAACCATTTTTTTGAACCTAATCATACCGAAACCAACAGCAGTTCAAACACACACATATGCACATATAAAACGATCGCAGATTCACAAAAACAAGAACATTCGATATTTGGCAATAGCACTCAACTGCTGGCAACACCAAACAAAACAAAACGTCAGTGCGAGTGTTTAGTTCCTAGTCCAGGGAGGCCTGAAAACGAAACTTCAAATGGTAGTTATGAGAAGAACAGTGATAAAGAAACAAAGACACAACATGTAGACCAACACCCACGAAATCTGAAAGTAGAGCTTTAAATTATTATTGCAGCACAGAAAAGAAAAAAGTGCTAGAAATATTTTTCACCTTTATACATACAAGTCCGCCGCGATAGCTGACTGGTCAGCGCGGCGGTCTGTCTCGCCAAAGGGCCTGGGTTCGATTCCCGGCTGTGTTAGAGATTTTTTTTTCCTCTCAGAGACTGGGTGTTGTGTGTTCTCATTATTATTTCACCATCATCAGTGGAAGGCAACGGGAAGCCACCAATGGAATCACTTCCCTAGACGCTCATGCCGTGACCTCTCTGCTGAGGCTTTCCCCATGACAAGACCTGCCCTAAGGCAGAACACAAAGTTTTTTTAAATATATATACAACATCCTAAATGTAAAGTAAATTATATGAACAAAAACATATACATATTCCAGGCCACTGAAGATGCCTTGTAAAGAATAAAGACGAAACGCGTAAGGCACAAAAATTGTATTTCAATCAGTTGTAATTAGACGGTCCCAAAATAAAAATTATCAGCGTACTGTAATATAAAAAGTACACTCAGTTTACTTACATAGCTCACCACCCCCTCCTCACTCACTAATTTACAAAGCCCATTCATAATTAGCATATCTCCAACATATTTTCGAAAACTTGTACTTTAACCTAAAAAACGACAGTCAAAGAATAAAACAACGAATCTTTATTGACAACATGAGGTAATATAAAGACAGCAATACTACAACACTAGGCAAAAGAAAAAGCATTAATTCCATTTTACTCTAAAATTTGGCAAATTGCGTAAGAAACATTTAAAAAACCATGAATAATTGCAGATGACATATGGGAGCCCAATAATTATGGCTATACTGCGAATGTCACGTAGTCAGGTGAAATTAATACAATACTAAGATATAATTTTTCTGCTGACGTTTTTCTGTTACTATTTTTAAAATAAATAGTACCATAACATCAAAAACTGTTGTGTATTATGATGCAAAATTCTGTATGTGTTGTTTGACAGAGAATAAGTGAACCCACTGAAGATGGAGACACTTCTCTAAAACATGTGTGAGTATTATAACAAGGAGAACTGTGTTTCTTCAAGGCTGAATTACGTTTCCGTATTATGGAATTCTGATGCTATTAATGCGGGCAAGAATCTGATTTTTGAACATTCTGGCTTATTAGGCTAAGCACTTGCGCAGTGATTTCTTTCAGAATGGAGTTTATAAGCGTAGACTTCCCGAAATGTCTAAATATTATTGTTAATATACGTGCCGAACAATCCTTGAAGACGTCTTCTATACTTTCCCCTGTGTGGTTACATTCCTTCGTGTCACGTATTCATATCCCTCAGGACCACAGAATTCTCACTTCCTTTCACAGGCTTCTGTATGGTTATTTTGTCATTGTCCCCTTGCAAAGTGAGCCGCGTCGCAGTCTAAACGTTCCTGCCAGGAAATCGTAATGGCGCTATGCGCACTGCATGCAGGATTCTTAAGAGAGTCTATACCTCCGCTTTCCAGTGTAAACAATGGGTGACCAGTGTTGGATGGTACGTGCTCATCACCTCAACTTGTGGCAGCTGCCGTTCTGAGAGGTTTCGGCTCTGGAATGGAACGGAGTATTGCGCTAAATTTATCTGGTACAGACGGCCGCGGTGGCCGAGCGCTTCTAGGCGCTACAGTCTGGAACCGCGCGACTGCTACGGTCGCAGGTTTTAATCCTGCTTCGGGCATGGATGTGTGTGATGTCTTTAGGTTAGTTAGGTTTAAGTAGTTCTAAGTTCTAAGGGACTCATGACCTCAGAAGTTAAGTCCCATAGTGCTCAGAGCCATTTGATCGACTTTTTTATCTTGTACTTTTAGAAGGTTAGAGTAAAAGCAACACCAATAAATTTGATATTATACTCGAAATTATGTTCACCTTTGATCTTATCAGATTAGTATATCATATTGATGAAAAAGAAGAAGGTTCTGGATAGTACATGTAGAGTAACCATAGAAGATTGTAAAGAAGGAAAGACGATTATTGTTTGAACTCCTGTCGTAATGAGGTCATTAATAAGGGATTTGGTTAAATCTTCACTGCTAACCTTCAAGTGCTAACTACGTGTAGTCTATCATATGTAATTAATGAAATGATTAAGCCGGCGACTGCATATGCCAGTCCCACCATTCCCACAGGAGAATGACAACTCGCAGGATTATACACTCAAAGGAGGGGGAATAAAGAAAGACGCTACACGAAGGAATTTTCCGAATTGAACGGAAATCGGTAGATGTGATGCAGAAGAACAGACAAACAATTGATTACAGTTTCAGAAAAAAATAAATGATTTAATCAAGACAACTTCACGAATTGAGCAAGTCAGTAATGTGTTGGTCCCCCTCTGGTTCTTATGCAAGTAGTTATTCGGCTTGGCATTGACTGACGGAGTAGTTGGATATCCTCCTGAAGGATACAGGGCCAAATTCTGTCCAACTGTCATGTAAGATAGTCAAAATCCCGAGCTAGTTGGAGGGCCCCGCTGATATCTAAACATTTTCAACGGGGGGGGGGGGGGGGGAGATCCGGCGACCTTGGTGGCCAAGATAGGGTCTGGCAAGCACGAAGACAACCAGTAGAAACTCTCGCCGTGTCCGAGCGGGCATTATCTTGCCGAACTGTAACCCCTTGATGGCTTGCCATGAAGGGCAACGAAATGGGGCGTAGAATATCGTCAAAGTATCGCTCTGCTGTAAGGCTTCCGCTTATGACAACCAAAGAGACCATGCTATGAAATAAAATTGCATCCCAGACCGTTACTCCTTGTTGGCGTGGCGTATGGCGGGCGACAGTGATGTTGCTATCCCACCACCATTCGGGGCGTCTCCAGATAAGTCTTCGCAGATCCTCAGGCCTCAGTTCGAAACTGGGCTAATCACTGAAGACAGTTCTACACCATTCATTGAGATTCCACATCGAAGACGTATCTGGCGACATCCTGGAGGGCAGTGGGATACCAACCTGGACAGTCGCCCGCCGTACGGCACAACCACGGGTGATAGTCTGAGAGGCCATTTCATTTCATAGCAAGACCTCATTGGTTGTCATTCACGGCATCCTTACAGTACAGCGGTACGTCGACGGCATTCTATGCCCCGTTTCGTTGCTCTTCGTGGCAAGCCATCCTGGCCTTATATTTCAGCATGATAACGCCCGTCCTCACACGATGGAAGTCTCTTCTGCTTTTCTTCGTGCTTGCTAAATCCTACCTTGACCAGCAAGTTCGCCGCAGATCTCTTCCGTTGACAGTGTTTGGAGCATTAAGGGCAGGGCCCTCCAGTCAGTTCGGAATTTTGTCCATCTGTCGTGCCAATTGGTCAGAATTTGGTACGACATCTCTCAGAAGGAAATCCATCAGTCAATTTCAAAACGAATAACGGCTTGCATGAGGTCCACATGTGGCCAAACGCGTTACTGACTTGTTCAGTATGTGGAGCTATTTCTCTTGATAAAATTATGCAATTTTTCTGTAATTGTAATAATTTGTTTGTCTGTACGTGTGCAGCATATCTACTGATTTCCGTCCCATGAGGATAATAACTTGTTGAGGCGTCAGTTTTTTTTTCCGTGTTACAGTGTATCAAAAGTTTAGTTTCATTGGCAAATCGAATAACATGGCTGTTGATCACGTCGTAATTTGATTTGAAAAGCTGTCGTTGACAAATGAACAAAACCGGGAACGAGTGCTCACTATTTGTTGTAGAGAGACACACTTCGAAGGATACATAGTGAAAATGGCATAAAACAGGATAATGGACGGTTATCCAAAACAGAAATAAAAGTTGAATTAATGAGAAATCGAATAAGAAGAGAGCACATGCCTATATACAAAGGGATACAGAGAGAGAGAGAGACAGGGACACACACACACACACACACACACACAGAGATAGATAGAGAGCATAATTCACTAACCCTCACAAGTAAATTTACTCACAATCGCAAGAGTAAATAATCCTAAATCCTACAGCATTTGTATAACTAGAAAACGTGTGTTAATCTGCAGGCACACACTTATTTGGCTAAGTAATATTGCAGAGTAACTTCCTCTGGCTTTATTTCTGGCCTTAGTTCCCTTGACAGCACCACACTACCCATGCAGAGCGTTTATACATGGGCCAATACCTTGTCTTTCAGTCGTTACCTACTCGTCCGTTGAAATGTATGCAGAAAAAATAAGGTAATCATCTTCAACCAACTTGTCAATTTTGCAGTCGCATCTCTTCATGGAAGTTTTCAGTTTCATCTTTCTTTTCGCCTGCTGGAACAAATGTGCCTAGTGTGGTGAGGTAGTCTTTAATAACAGCTACTCTTTATAATATAAAGTGTTTTGTGAAGATTTCGATCTCCTGATCACCTTCAGGCGTCTTAAAGTTGTTTACAATAGGTTACGTGGCATAATCAAATTCAAAATAGCTCTGAGCACTATGCGACTTAACTTCTGACGTCATCAGTCGCCTAGAACTTAGAACTAATGAAACCTAACTAACCTAAGGACATCACACATATCCATGCCCGAGGCAGGATTCGAACCTGCGATCGTAGCAGTCGCTCGGTTCCAGACTGTAGCGCCCAGAACCGCACGGCCACTCCGGCCGGCGCATAATCAAAACTATGGCTTCAAAGAAGGCAGGAGCCACTTTTTGTCAACTGTTAATTTCACTCGACAAGTTTCAGTGACACCTTTTCGTGTAGATGGAATATACAGCATACAAGAGGAAATTTTTCAAAGGTGAATATTTTGAGAAACAATGAAACTATTTACCAAAAGAAATAAGTTTATTTCATTATTTTTGTGGCTAGGGTTTTAACATGCTGATACTTCTCGCACAAAGGAGTGTCAGAAATTCTCGGGAAACTCAATTGGGAATTCTTTGTAGAAGGATGACGAAGTTCTTTTGAAGCCCTGCTGGATAATTTTAGAGAAACAGTATTCGAAGAAGATTGGGTGACCATTATGCTGTTACCGTGGTATTTCTCTAATGTATCGTGAGAATGAAAAAGAGATTAGGGTACATACTGAAGGATATAAGTACTTATTGTTCCCTCGATCAGTACTTGAATGGAGTATGATAGAAAATCAGAAGAACTGACGCTAGTACCCTCCACCATGGAGAGAGCAGTGGCTTGCAGATAATGTATGTAGCAAATGGCCCGTACTTTTCCGATCATAACACGACGAAAAAGAACCTCTTCTCACAGGAAATGTGCACTGAGATGACAGAAGTCATTGCATGCCTCTTATATCGTGTCGTATCTCCTTCTTCCCGGCATAACGCTGCAAATCGACTGGCGTGGACTCAAAATGTCGTTCGAAGTCCCCTTCGGAAATAATGAGCCATGCTGCCTCTACAGCCGTCCGTTATTGCGAAGGTGATGCTGGTGCAGGGTTTTGTGCACGAAATGACATTCACGTCGGGCGACCTAGTTGGTCAAATCATTCGCTAAAATTGTGCGGAATGTTGTTCAAAAGCAATAGCGAAAAATTGTTGCCCAGTCACTTAGCCCATTGTCATTCATAAAAATTCCATCGTTGTTTGGGAATGTGAAGTCCATGAATGGGTGCAAATGGTCTCCAAGCGGCCCAACATAGCCACTTTATTTCAATGATCGGTTCATTCGGACCAGATGACCCAAAGTATTCCATGTAAACTACCATTATGGATGTACCACCAGCTTTCACGACTTGGGTCCTTGGCTTCGTGGGGTCTGCGCCACACTCTAACCCTGCCATCAGCTCTTACCAACTCAAATCGGGACTCATCTGATCAGGCCACGGTTTTCCTGTGAACTAGAGTCCAATTAATACAGTCATAAGCCCAGGAGAGGTGCTGCAGGCAATGTCGTGCTATTAGCAAAGGCATTCGCGTTGGCTGTCTGCTGCCATAGCCCATTAACGCCAAATTTCGCTAGACTGTCCTGAAGGATACGTATGTCAAACATCCCACTCTCATTTCTAGGGCTATTTCGCACTGTGTTGCATGTCTATTAGCACTGACAACTCTACGCAAACGCTGCTGCTCTCGGCGGTTAAGTGAAGGTCATCGGATACTGCATTGCCCGTGGTACAACGTAACGCCTGAAATTTGGTATTCTCTGGACACTCTTGTCAATGTGGATCTCGGAATACTGAATTCCTAACGAGTTCCGAGATGAAATGTCATGTCAGTCTAGCTCCAACTGCCATTCCTCGTTCACAATCTGCAAATTCCCATCGTGCGGCCTTTATCACGTCGGAAACCTTTTCAAATGAATCACCTTAGTACGAGGGTGAGTCAAATGAAAACCTTAAATATTTTTTAAATATTATTTATTGTGCAAAAGTGGTACAAAGCTGTATCACTTTTCAACATAATCTCTCCCACGCTCAATGCAAGTCCTCCAGCGCTTATAAAGTGCATAAATTCCTGTAGAAAAAAATTCTCTTGGTAGTCCGCGCAAGCACTCATGCACCGCGTGGCGTACCTCTTCATCAGAACGGAACTTCTTTCCTCCCATTGCGTCTTTGAGTGGTCCAAACATATGGAAATCACTTGGGGCAAGTGTGTATGGTGGATGAAGAAGACACTCAAAATGCAGATCTGTGATTGTTGCAACTGTTGTATGGGCAGTGTGGGGCCCTGCATTGTCATGTTGTAAAAGGACACCTGCTGACGGCAATCCACGTCGCTTTGATTTGATTGCAGGCCGCCGATGGTTTTTTAGGAGGTCTGTGTATGATGCACTGGTGACAATGGTCCCTCTAGGCATGTAATGCTCCAAAATGACGCCTTTTTCGTCCCAAAAGAGAGTCAGCATAACCTTCCCTGCTAATGGTTCTGTTCGAAACTTCTTTGGTTTTGGTGATGAGGAATGGCGCCATTCCTTGCTCGCTCTCTTCGTTTCCGGTTGGTGGGAGTGAACCCAGCTTTCGTCCCCAGTAACGATACTCGCAAGGAAGCCATGACCTTCTCGTTCAAAGTGCCCAAGAAGTTCTTCACAAGCGTCAACACGTCGTTCTCTCATTTCAGGAGTCAGCTGCCGTGGCACCCATCTTGCAGACACTTTGTGAAACTGGAGTACATCATGCACAATGTGGTGTGCTGACCCATGACTAATCTGTAAACACGCTGGAATGTCATTCAGTGTCACTCGGCGGTTTTCCTTCACTATGGCTTCAACTGCTGCAATGTTCTGTGGAGTCACAAGTCGTTGTGCGTGACCTGGACGAGGAGCATCTTCCACATAAGTCACAGCATTTGCGAACTTCATACTCAATTCGTAGACTTGCTGCTGCGACAAATGTGCATCACCGTACTGAACCATTCGTCGGTGAATTTCAATATGGTTCAAATGGCTCTGAGCACTATGGGACTTAACAAATGGTTCAAATGGCTCTGAGCACTATGGGACTCAACTGCTGTGGTCATAAGTCCCCTAGAACTTAGAACTACTTAACCCTAACTAACCTAAGGACATCACACACATCCATGCCCGAGGCAGGATTCGAATCTGCGACCGTAGCGGTCATGCGGTTCCAGACTGTAGCGCCTTTAACCGCTCGGCCACTCCGGCCGGCTGGGACTTAACATCTATGGTCATCAGTCCCCTAGAACTTAGAACTACTTAAACCTAACTAACCTAAGGACAGCACACAACACCCAGCCATCACGAGGCAGAGAAAATCCCTGACCCCGCCGGGAATCGAACCCGGGAACCCGGGAACCCGGGCATGGGAAGTGAGAACGCTACCGCACGACCACGAGATGCGGGCGAATTTCAATAGGTTTCACACCTTCACTACGCTAAAACCGAATAACAGAACGCTGTTCTTCCCTGGTGCAAGTCGCAAGTGGGGCGGCCATCGTTATACCGATACTGCGACGGTATGTGTGCATCTGCACTATGCTGCCACCTAGAGGCTATTCTGCACGCTGTTTATAGCACGCTTACCAACTTACAGGATAACGACGCGAAATTTCGATTTGTTATAACATATTTAAGGTTTTCATTTGACTCACCTTCGTACAAACGACAGCTACCCAAATGCACTACCCTTCTATGGCTTGTGTAAGCGACACTACCATCATATGTATAAGTGCATGTGTACTTTTCGAATACACCTCAGATCATTGCACGACGCAAAATAATTTTGCCTCACAGGAAACGTGAAGAATGCGTCGGGTGCGGCAGAGTGGGAGGACCAGATGAGCGGCCGCTGACGCAGTGGAATAGGGTGACGCGAGAACTGACCTTTCCCGGGCAGTGGCCGTTGTGTCGCAACGCGTCCGGCCGGCGAGCGCGAGCGTTCACCCGTTCAGCGAAAAGGCTGCAGGTGGCGCCGCAGCGCCACGCGACCAGTGCGGCGACGCCGCGCACTAGGGCACTTGGGATGAGGAGCGACACGTCGCAGGTTTCCCGCCAGCCGCCCCCTCTTTCTTAACAGCTCCTTCCTTCCCGCCCGCTACCGTCTCGCTGTTAGTGACTCTTGCCTCCTCCCCAATGCCTGCCGCAAGTCCCTGCTAAGCTGCTTCACAGGGCATTAACCACGGTAACTATCTAGAGAGCGCGCAGAATAAACGTAGCTGGTAGATGCGCAGTCGGCTCGGCCTCCTCGGGGCGGTAGTGGTGGGTGTTGCGAACAAGCAGTGAACGCGCTGTAGGGGGAATGCCGTGCGCTGGAGGGGAAGTGCCTTGAAGCCTACGCTCATATATTTTGTAAATACACTACTGGCCATTAAAATTGCTACACAAAGAAGAAATGCAGATGATAAACGGGTATTCATTGGACAAATATATTATACTAGAACTGACATTATATTTTATTTTCACTATATACATCCTGAGAAATCATTACCTAGAACAACCACCTCTGACCGTAATAACGGCCTTGATACGCCTGGGCATTGAGTCAAACAGAGCTTGGATGGCCTGTACAGGTACAGGTGCCCATGCAGCTTCACCACGGTACCACAGTTCATCAAGAGTAGTCAATACTGTGACGATCCAGTTGTTCGGCCACCATTGACCAGACGTTTTCAATTGGTGAGAGATCTGGAGAGTGTGCTGGCCACGGCAGCAGTCGAACATTTTCTGTATCCAGAAAGGCCCGTACAGGACCTGCAACATGCGGTCGTGCATTATGCCACCCCATACCATCACGCCAGGTGATACGCCAGTATGGCGATGTCGAATACACGCTTCCAATGTGCGTTCACCGCGATGTCGCCAACACGGATGCGACCATCATGATGCTGTAAACAGAACCTGGATTTATCCGAGAAAACGACGTTTTGCCATTCGTGCGCCCAGGTTCGCCTTTGAGTACACCATGGCAGGCGCTCCTGCCTGTGATGAAGCGTCAAGGGTAACCGCAGCAATGGTCTCCGAGCTGACAGTTCATGCCCCTGCAAACGTCGTCGAACTGTTCGTGCACATTGTTGTTGTCTTGCAAACGTCCCCATATGTTGACTCAGGGATCGAGACGTGGCTGCACGATCCGTTACAGCCATGCGGATAAGATGCCTGTCATCTCGACTGCTAGTGATATGAGGCCGTTGGAATCCATCACGGCGTTCCGTATTACCCTCCTGAACCCACCGATTCCATATTCTGCTAACAGTCATTGGATCTCGACCAACGCGAGCATCAATGTCGCGATACGATAATCTGCAATCGCGATAGGCTACATCCGACCTTTATCTAAGTCGGAAACGTGATGGTACGCATTTCTCCTCCTTACACGACGCATCACAACAACGTTTCACCAGGCAACGCCGGTCAATTGCTGTTTGTGTATGAGAAATCGGTTGGAAACTTTCCTCGTGTCAGCACGTTGTAGGTGTCGCCACCGGCGCCAACCTTGTGTGAATGCTGTGGAAAGCTAATAATTTGCATGTCACAGCATCTTCTTGCTGTCGGTTAAATTTCGCGTCTGTAGCACGTCATCTACGTGTTGTAGCAATTTTAATGGCCAGTAGTGTATTAAATGGAGCATCTCCAAGACCATACAAAAAGACCTAATGCACCTCTGCTTTGGTTAGTATCTAAAAAGAATTCCGCTGAAAATACAATAAAAGCAGCGATCTATTTTCACCTGACTTATTAACGATTTGCATTTTTGAGAGAAGCTTCATGCGTAGCGAGCGAATATTTGAATCAAAAGAAAATTTCTCTTGTTGCAGTGTGAAAGTTTGCTTCTTTTGCCAAAACACAGCAGACTTTAGACAAATTCGCCTCACTAACATTGAAACGTGGGACTTACGGAAAGCAGGAAAAGGTGTGGACGGGGCCTAATCAGTTACCGTTGGTTGCACAGTAAACATGTACAATTTATTTTAGGAAATAATTTTATAAAAACAATCTTTTTTTAAAAAAATGACTGTAACACGAGCTACACTGACGGCTGAAGGCCAGATTACGAAAGAATTTAAAATTATTTGTCGGCTGAAGGACACAAGCAATAGGAATAATTTAAACAAAATATTATTTTTAAACAATTGACACAATCAGACCAAATAAATAAGTGAGTGATCCACAGACAGTGCTCCAAGGATCGACCTGAGGAAAGTCCCTACAGCTGCGTAAGCTTTGGGACAGGCAGCCAAGAGTTATGTTCACTTACCGGGGTGGCAGCTCAAACTAGGGACAGCTTAAACGCCCACCAACCCTCTTACCAAATCCACCTGACATCTGATAACCCTTACAACGATTGAGTAATTCAGGCGAGGTCGAAGTGACAGACAGCACTGCGTCTGCAGAATCCGGCTTTTAAAACACCGAAAGGCATAAGAAACCACTCTGCAAATGTAGTACGCAGACAGCGTTAAAATAACTTCTTATTCGATCACACTAGATACACACGAACCCGCGAAAACAATTTCACCAACAACTCAAACAATGCTAAAACCAGTCACTGTGGAACAACAAGCACAAACCACAAGTCGACACAAGAAGCCAGAAGCAGTCGGAAGACCAAGTACACGTCGTCCGATGAGACGACCGACCGAACGACCAACCAACGGTCGTTCCCGCTCAAGTCAGGCAAGGGAAAAGTGCCAGTATGAGTCGTCGACTGACAGCTTATTGCCATGAGGTCACTTCCACGGGCGAACACACACACACACACACACACAAACACACAAGTGAAGGTTGCACTATTCGAATATAACGATCCATTCAACTTAAACCCGCTGAATCCGGACCGCGACGTGGTCGTGCACTCTGGCGACCACATCCTTCAATCGGACAGTGCATGTGTCGCCAACTGTCCCGGCGAGTACTGGTGCTCTGCGGACCTCACTGCTCCTCCGTCGTATGCCAACTGCCTGACACACGACGACCCGGAAATGCTAGAAGTCGCTCCAAAGACAGTACCACAGTAGTTGCTATGGATAAGCGCTGCTGCTGCCACTGACGGACAGACAAAGCGAGCAAACGCAGCGGCGCCAGTGAACAGACTAAGAAAACGAGAGCTGACAATCCCAATACGCGACGCCAACTTGTCGATGGCACTAAGGCGAGCCGGAGCGCAGCTTGTGTGGACACAGTTGCACTGTGGTTTATTAAGGGGCGAACTGAGATCAGGTATGGTCAATAGCTTATGAAAAAGCAAATCCTTTAAATGAGTAATACAGGGGTGGCCAAACTTTTCCTTAGGAGGGCCAAATTTTTGAGAGGGGATTTCCCCACAGACTGCATTATCAATTTTTGTTTTGTGAACCAAAACAAGCAAAAAATGTTAATTTATTTTTTAAATAAAATAAGAGATATCTGAGGAAAGATTATTTATTACACAGTTTAATGAAATACAATGTAAGTGGGATGTGTGGCTTTGTTTAACTGAACTTAGTGACTCAATGTTGAAGTCAACTGAAGTTGTCGCTACATGTAAACAGTTTTCCAGATGAACATCAGTAATTCGTGTTCTCATTTGTAATTTGATGTAATTCATCCGACTAAAAAATTGTTCACTCACGTAAGTGTTTCCAAATAATGAAATCATTTTTAAAGCATCTTTGTAAAATGCTGGATATTTCTTCTTGTCTAAATACGTTTTATAGAACTATTCCAAAGCAACCTGATTAAATTTCTCTTCTAACTGTGCATCACACTGCATTTCGCAGCAACCCATTTATAAATGTTCCGGTAGTGAACTCATGTCTACGGAGAATGGCGTAGCAAATACAGAAAAAGGCAGACGATGTTTCTTAAAATCTTGAAATCATTTTTCGATTTCGTATTTCAAGTCAGATACCAAATAAGTACATTTAATCGCTGCCAGCTGTGTGACGTCCGATTGCTTTGACAGTGTAGGAAAATGTGTGAAGTTCTTTGTTCGTAACTGTTGTTCCCAAAGCCCAAGTTTCATTTCGAATGCGGAAATAAGATCATGCATGGCATTAATCAGCTGATCTTTTCCTTGGAGGCGAGTATTAACATCATGTAGGTGGCTAGTTATATCGACCAAGAACGCAGAGTCGGAAAGCCATTCTTTATTTCGAGCTCCGGTAGTCTCTTTCACTTGCTTTCAAAGAATTGCTTGGCAAAAAAATGGTCTCCACTTAAATTGTTCCAAAATCCACAACAATGATCGTTTCACCAGCTATAGATGGCCGTTAAAAAATACATTGTTTCATCGAAAAAAAATCTTTAGTTAGTTGGATAATATGGTAGATAATGAAGTTTTGCATATTAACCACATGGTGAAATACTCTCCTCTGTGTATGCTATCAGTCGGCAAAATCTTGTTTCAATGTCTCAAAACGTGTATGGGGTATGAGGAACGTTATGGATATGTCATTCTGGTTCTATCGCTGGCGCACACAATCGTAAATGAGTGCTCTACATAAATCCAGTTTTTCTCGAGATTCATGACTCATAGAGACTTCCAGCCAAGCACGAAAAAAAATCAAGTTGTCAACTAAATTTTATACGCAGTAACATGTTATGTAATATGTACCAAACGGAAAATCATATGTTTCATGGCAAACTTTTTCGAATTTCGCACGGTGTCTTACTTAAGTGCAAATATCACACTAACTATAACCAATAACTAAATGATAGGCGCTTCATCATGAAGTTGACTTACAAAGCTTTGAGTAACACAGAAATGAAACTTTTTTGCATGACAGTCACTGTAAAATCCTTTGAGAAGAATTACAGGGCCTGCGCTTCTATTCTGTTAGTGCAGCACATCGCAAACCGGCCGAAAGCAGGCGAACAATGGTTGCCGCCCCTTCCGAAGAAATGAATGATCCTACCCTTCGCTTCGCACAAAAATTCGTTATTCCGCACTGGCCACCGTAACCTGCGTTGATTCTACCTATCAAGTATAGAGCTGGACGTCTATGGATTCATCGCATGCGGTACAGACAAGCAGTCTTGTGAAGTAGTTCTGGACACAGTTTACAGAAACTGTCTTGAGGAGCTAGTTCGACAACCCACATATAACGGAAATATTTTAGACCTTGTAGCTACAAACAGGCGTGACCTTATCGACAGTATCAGAATAGAGACAAGGATTAGTGATCACGATCCCGTAATAACGATGGTGGTTACTCAAGGTAATAAATCCGTCTAGAGTCCAAGGAGAGTATTTATGCTGGAAAGAGGGGAATCAGTACTTAGTATCCAAATGATGAGCAGACAACATGGCACTCCAATTTTTGCACCTTTTACTCTAATGGCCATTAAAATTGCTACAACAAGAAGAAATGCAGATGATAAACGGGTATTCATTGGACAAATATATTATACTAGAGCTGACATCTGATTACATTTTCACGCAATTTGAGTGTACAGATCCTGAACAATCAGTACCCAGAACAACCACCTATGGCCGTAATAACGGCCTTGATACGCCTGGGCATTGAGTCAAACAGAGCTTGGATGGCGTGTACAGATACAGCTGCCCATGCAGCTTCAACACGATACCCCAGTTCATCAGGAGTAGTGACTGGCGTATTGTCACGAGCCAGTTGCTCGGCCACCATTGACCAGACGTTTTCAATTGGTGAGAGATCTGGAGAATGTGCTGGCCAGGGCAGGAGTCGAACATTTTCTGTATCGAGAAAGGCCCGTACAGGACCTGCAACATGCGGTCGTGCATTATCCTGCTGAAATGTAGGGTTTCGCAGAGATCGAATGGAGGGTAGAGACACGGGTCGTAACGCATCTGAAATGTAACTTCCACTGTTCAAAGTGTCGTCAATGCGAACAAGAGGTGACCGAGACGTGTAACGAATGGCACCCCATACCATCACGCCGGGTGATACGCCAGTATGGCGATGACGAATACACGCTTCCAATGTGCATTCACCGCGATGTCGCCAAACACGGATGCGACCATCATGATGCTGTAAACAGAACCTGGATTAATCCACAAAAGTGACGTTTTGCGATTCGTGCACCCAGGTTCGTCGCTGAGTACAACATCGCAGGCGCTCCAGTCTGTGATGCAGCGTCAAGGCTAACCGCAGCCACGGTCTCCGAGCTGATAGTCCATGCTGCTGCAAACGTCGTCGAATTGTTCGTGCAGATGGTTGTTGTCTTGCAAACGTCCCCATCTGTTGACTCAGAGACGTGGCTGCGCGATCCGTTACAGCCATGCGGATAAGATTCCTGTCATCTCGACTGCTAGTGATACGAGGCCGTTGGAATCCATCACGGCGTTCCGTATTACCCTCCTGAACCCATCGATTCCATATTCTGCTAACAGCCATTGGATCTCGACCAACGCGAGCAGCAATGTCGCGATACGATAAACTGCAATCGCGGTAGGCTATAATCCGACCTCTATCCAAGTCGGAAACGTGATGGTACGCATTTCTCCTCCTTACACGACGCATCACAACAACGTTTCACCAGGCAACGCCGGTCAACTGCTGTTTGTGTATGAGAAATCGGTTGGAAACTTTCCTCATGTCAGCACGTTGTAGGTATCGCCACCGGTGCCAACCTTGTGTGAATGCTGTGAAAAGCTAATAATTTGCATATCACAGCATCTTCTTGCTGTCGGTTAAATTTCGCGTCTGTAGCACGTCATCTTCGTGGTGTAGCAATTTTAATGGCCAGTAGTGTATATTTATGGTATATGAACTTCAGAATTCAAATATCAATCTGCAAGAATTGATCGATGCAATTCTCAAAAATTGTCGAGAAATCAACTTCGAACTTTTCCGAACATCGTTGATACCGTCATGGTGCAAATGGTTCAGATGGCTCTGAGCGCTATGGGACTTAACATCTATGGTCATCAGTCCCCTAGAACTTAGAACTACTTAAACCTAACTAACCTAAGGACATCACACACAACCATGCCCGAGGCAGGATTCGAACCTGCGACCGTAGCGGTCGCGTGGTTGCAGACTGTAGCGCCTAGAACCGCTCCGCCACCACGGCCGGCATACCGTCATGCACATTCTTTGTATCAAAGGCCCGTATGTCTCTGGGGTCTAATACTCATCTGGCATGTCGGCGGCAATAGTTAAATTCCTGACCCCCAAAGTTTCTAAAACGGATACATGTTCTCTCAGCATTTTCATGTTGAGTAAAACACACAAAGCTGAAAAAATAATTTGTGATGTTTTCATTTTGACTGGACAATTTTTACTGGACAATTTTTATATAAGATCAATAATTCAGGATTTATACTTGCAGTGGAAAATGGTGTTTTTTGTGTGATATGTAAATAAAAATAGGAAGACGTGCATTGCTCATAAAAATGACCATATGTCTTAATTAGAAGTTTTGATGGGTATTTACTTGTCGTAGCTGTTTGAACTGAGAGAAAAGCAGCCAGGTGCGAGCAGGACTCGCTCACTATGGGTTCCATAGAAACCCAGTTATGTATACAGACTGATGGCTCTCGATCTTCCACCATAATCGAGTCCATCAACATAAGGTGGAAAATATGAGGCAGCCGAGGAGGTGGAAACGTGGGTTCTACTATGCCAAGACTGCTTGGTAGCTACAACAGGAAAACACAATTAATTAGCAAGAGTACAAAACACGAAAGTATTTATTACTTCACTTTGCTGTAGTCCATGATCGGTTGGTCGACAATTCTGCACTTCTCCCCTGCTGCACGTGAAGTGGCCTAGCGGCGCCTCGCAGCGAGCATAGGTACTGCGACTGGCTGTGTACGCTTTGGCTAACACAGCCGTTCTTCTGTTTCGTTTATCGCATCCGGCGGATCGATCTCTCAGGCGGCGGTGTGGTGGTATGACTGACGACATCACATAGACAGTTCATCCATTCCGGGAACCGATAGTTTTTGCCTGTTGTCGACACTGATACTGGTCAGACATTGGTCGGATTGCAGGAGTTCCGAGAATTTTTTTTTAAATTCAAGTTTAAAGTCGGTAACAAATGAGAATAGAAATATTTTCATCGTAATTACAAATTAACGATATCGAATTTTTGTGGTTACTTGTCCTGTGAAACCTTCCTTCTTGCCGAATTTCATGATTCTCTACCAACAGGAAATACCCTATAGGTTTTGATGAGTGAGTTTGCGCGTGGCAAAAGTATATGACATATATGGCTGTATCTTTGGTTTGCATTGGCTTAGTCCTTTGATTTACTACACCATCGAGTGACCATAGACCTTGGTGTGTGACATAAATTTAAACTTGATACGTGTACCCGTTCCTGAGAAAAAGGGTTTTGAACAGTCGGACAGACAGACTGACGGGCAATAAAGCGATCCTTTTAAGTGCTCTGTTTCTATCGATTGAAGTACGGAGCCCTCCAAACTAAAATGTAATCGAAGTGAGACTCGGACCAGAGACTGCGTCCCAAACGCTACCGATTCTTTTCTCATCTTTATATACCTTGGAAATGCTCGTAGAACAAGAAACTTTGCTTAAAAATTTGCAGTGGCCAGCTATCGAACCTAGGCCACCAACATGGCACCCAGACTCTCTTCCTCAGAGTCTTGCTACCGACGATATGTTTATCGGAAAATTTTCAAAGTCTCTTTTATCGAGAATTTTTGATAGTTGCATCGAAATGAGTGATTGATAATTGAATTCTGAAGTTTAGAATTATAACTATCCGATTGCTGTGTGGTCTCCTTGTTAGACAGTGAATGGACATCATTTAGTTCCAATATGATCGACGTAGAGAAATTATGGGCAACGTTAAAACTTACTGTAAACCACATTCCGGGAAAACATCCGCAGAATAAGTGTATTACGAAAGAAAAGACCCAACGTGGCTTAATATAATAGCAAAAATAAATTTGAAAATGGTGAGGAATCAGAGACAACTGCACTCATCGTACAAAAAAAAAAAAAAAAAAAAAAAAAAACAGAAATGTTTACAGGTAAAAGTCAGTAGAAATTCGTGCGCCAATGAAAAGATGGATGCGCGAAGCATACAACTTTCACTATCATACCTTAGCGAAAGATCTTACCGAGATCCCGAGAAAATTCTGGTCCTACGTGAAATTGCTGTGTGAGTCGAACGCTTTTATCCCATAATTCGCCGGCCAGTTTCGTGTGGCAATAGACGACAATATAAGGAAAGCTGAAGATTTAAATCTACCGGTTAAGAACTTATTCACACAGGGAGACCGTACTGATATACCTTCGTTTGACCATCGCACAAGCTCCCACGTGCACGACATACACCGAAGAGCCAAAGAAACTGGTACACCTGCCGAATATCGTATAAGACCCCCGCAAGCACGCAGAACTGCCGCAACACGACGTGGCAAGGACTCGACTAATGTCTGAAGTAGTGTTGGAGGGAACTGACACGATGAATCCTGCAGGGCTGTCCATAAGTCCGTAAGAGTACGAGGGGGCGGAGGTCTCTTGTGAACAGCACGTCGCAAGGCATCCCAGATATTCACAATAATGGCTATAATTTTTTTTCGTAATGCGGGGCCACAGTCATAATATATTTCTTTAAAGTCAATAGCGCCATTAGACTGTTGTTTATTTACAGTGTTACATTTACACTTACACAATCATGATTTCGGCTTCAGAGTGCCATTATCAAGTGTTTTAAGTGTTACAAATTGCCTAACATGGCATAATGTCGTATTAAAATACACTAATAGACACATTTTCTAAGAGTCGATATTTCTGGCAGAGCCTACTGTTTTGTTTCATTACTGAGTACACCATCTTGATTGAATGACCTTCAGTAGTGAAACAAAGCAGTAGGCTCTGCTAGAAATGTCGACTCTTAGACAATGTGTCTAATAGTGTATTTTAGTACGATAGTGTGCCATCTTAGGCAATTTATAACAGTTAAAACGCTTGATAATGGCACTCTGAAGCCGAAATCATGATTGTGTAAGTGTAAATGTAACATTGTAAATAAGCAACAGTCTAATGGCGGTACTGACTTTAAAGGAATCATGGTTATGTCTGGGGAGTTTGGTGCCAAGCGAAAGTGTTTAAACTCAGAAGCGTGTTCCTAGAGCCACTCTGTAGCAATTATGGACGTATGAAGTGTCGCATTGTCCTGCTGAACTGCCCAAGCCTGTCGGAATGCATAACGGACATGAATGGATACAGGTAATCAGACAAAATGCTTACGTACGAGTCACCTGTCAGAGCCGTATCTAGACGTATCAGGGGTCCCACATCACTCCAATTACACACTCCTCAAACCATTACAGAGCGTCCACCAACTTCAACAGTCCCCTGCTGACATGCAGGGTCGGTCGGTTCATGGGGTCGTCTCCATATCCGCACACGCCCATCCGATCGATACAATTTGAAACGAGACTCGTCCGACCAGGCAACATGTTTCCAGTCATCACCAGTCCAATGTAGTTTTGAGGGGCCCAGGCGACGCGTAATACTTTGCGTCGTGCAGTCGCCAAGGATACACAAGTGGGCCTTTGGCTTCGAAATCCCTTGTTGATTATGTTTCATTGAATGGTTCGCACGCTGACACTAGTTGATGGCCCAGCATTGAAATCTGCTGCAATCTGCGGAAGGGCTGCACTTGTGTCACGTTGAACGATTCTCTTCAGTCGCCGTTGGTTCTTTTCTTGCAGGATCTTTTTCCGACCGGAGTGATGTCGGAGATTTAATGTTTTACCAGATTCCTAAAATACACAGCGCACTCTTGAAATAGTCGTACTGGAAAATCCCCACTTCGTCGCTACCTCGTAGATGTTGTGTCCCATCGCTCGTGCGCCGACTATAACACCACGTTCAAACGCACTTAAATCTTGATAACCTGTCAGCGTTGCCCACCGCAGCGCCGTATTGTGCCTGTTTACATATCGGTATTTGAATACAAGTGCCAATACCAATTCTTTGTAACAGACATCCCTGGCGTAGCAAATAAGCACAAGTGACATCTGTATATTAGAAGGCCAAGAACGAACTCGCAAAATTATAGACCAAAATCCTTAACAACGCTATGGAGCATGAGCCTTGGAGCAGCTGTTCGATTTATATTCGTTGGAATATATCGATAGATGTCAGCTCTTTGGGTTTTAGCAAAGGGTGTGATGGAGGGGCGGTTACTCGGGAGTGCTCGGGAGCGCCCGCTTGGAGAGCGACCATCAGAGAGAAAAACAAGGGTTGGATGGCCTTCGTTGAGCCGATGTAAGCTCTGGCGTGGAAGCTTCTGCCGCACGCTTTGGGAGGAGCCATGGCTTTTGTGTTAGTGGGATTGTGGCTTCTCACCTGGTCGTGAACAGCCTACTGATACTGCTTGGTATATACACTTTTGTGGAGACTTTCTTTGTTTAATGGTGAGCTTTGATAAATTTCTTTGCGAAATCGTTGCTCTTATGGGGAAAACTACCAGCCCTCTCACACTCTAGATGTCTGCTGCTGTAACGTTTTTTTTAAAGATGGAGGAGAGTCCGGAAATGAATTGAATGTAGTTAACCACGCTGTTATTAAATTTGTCCTGATGCTTGTAAAGTTCTTAACGTGTGCTGAGCACAGGCATTTGGTGACTGAGATTGTCACAGTGGTTAAATAATTACCTAGTTGTGTAAGACACTGTTCGGAACCGTTGATTTATTTAAATTGGCAATTCGAGTAGGCTTCTTAATCAATATGGCAGTTACTAAAGTCCAAATAGTCAAATTATTTTAATTTGTGCAAATCTGAAGCCGGCCGGAGTGGCCGCGCAGTTCTGCGCACTAGAGTCTGGAACCGCGTGACCTCTACGGTCGCAGGTTCGAATCCTGCCTCGGGCATGGATGTGTGTGATGTCCTTAGGTTAGTTAGGTTTAAGTAGTTCTACGTTCTAGGGGACTGATGACCTCAGAAGTTAAGTCACATAGTGCTCAGAGCCATTTGAACCATTTTTTTGCAAATCTGAATGGATTCCTTTTAAACTGTATTGTTCATATGTTCCGAGCCTTTGCTTACATTTCCTTTATGTGTTCCAGGTAGATTAATAATTGTTCCTGTAAAGCTTGCAAAGTTGTCTGACCAGCTTTATGTGTGTCACGGCCTACTGGCCCCTTGTAACCGCTACGTATAATTATTCCGTCACCTGATGGGAGTAGCTCCTCCTGTTGGTTCTGGGTGCCAAAGTCTGTTATTACTGTAATACTTGAGACAACGTGCAACTGTACAGATGTGTCAAATTTAATTCTTTAACTAGCTCAGAAAATAATTCATGTAATAGAATGCTGGTTATTACTCTGTTATTGTCTTGCAGTTTACTTTGGTCATTAGTAAATTTTGTCAGTGTAAGAACACTTTGGCCTGTAGCCGCAGCAATTTTCTCCAATTTAAAGTTAACTGAGCGTTTCAAGGTGTAAATGAGAAGCTGCGATTGAGTTTTCTTCTGCAGTATTTGTTTATTTATGTCCTTTGTTGATGAGTTCAATTAAAAGAGTAATTAAGATCCGGTTTATCCTCTGGGAAATTTAATCTGGAACAAATGTGTTCTGAAGTATTATGTGTTTATCAGCTAATCCAGCCTCTCACTCTTCCACCACCTAGCTCGTGGCTACTGCGCCATACCACTGAAAAATTATTGAACGTACACTCCTGGAAATTGAAATAAGAACACCGTGAATTCATTGTCCCAGGAAGGGGAAACTTTATTGACACATTCCTGGGGTCAGATACATCACATGATCACACTGACAGAACCACAGGCACATAGACACAGGCAACAGAGCATGCACAATGTCGGCACTAGTACAGTGTATATCCACCTTTCGCAGCAATGCAGGCTGCTATTCTCCCATGGAGACGATCGTAGAGATGCTGGATGTAGTCCTGTGGAACGGCTTGCCATGCCATTTCCACCTGGCGCCTCAGTTGGACCAGCGTTCGTGCTGGACGTGCAGACCGCGTGAGACGACGCTTCATCCAGTCCCAAACATGCTCAATGGGGGACAGATCCGGAGATCTTGCTGGCCAGGGTAGTTGACTTACACCTTCTAGAGCACGTTGGGTGGCACGGGATACATGCGGACGTGCATTGTCCTGTTGGAACAGCAAGTTCCCTTGCCGGTCTAGGAATGGTAGAACGATGGGTTCGATGACGGTTTGGATGTACCGTGCACTATTCAGTGTCCCCACGACGATCACCAGTGGTGTACGGCCAGTGTAGGAGATCGCTCCCCACACCATGATGCCGGGTGTTGGCCCTGTGTGCCTCGGTCGTATGCAGTCCTGATTGTGGCGCTCACCTGCACGGCGCCAAACACGCATACGACCATCATTGGCACCAAGGCAGAAGCGACTCTCATCGCTGAAGACGACACGTCTCCATTCGTCCCTCCATTCACGTCTGTCGCGACACCACTGGAGGCGGGCTGCACGATGTTGGGGCGTGAGCGGAAGACCGCCTAACGGTGTGCGGGACCGTAGCCCAGCTTCATGGAGACGGTTGCGAATGGTGCTCGCCGATACCCCAGGAGCAACAGTGTCCCTAATTTGCTGGGAAGTGGCGGTGCGGTCCCCTACGGCACTGCGTAGGATCCTACGGTCTTGGCGTGCATCCGTGCGTCGCTGCGGTCCGGTCCCAGGTCGACGGGCACGTGCACCTTCCGCCGACCACTGGCGACAACATCGATGTACTGTGGAGACCTCACGCCCCACGTGTTGAGCAATTCGGCGGTACGTCCACCCGGCCTCCCGCATGCCCACTATACGCCCTCGCTCAAAGTCCGTCAACTGCACATACGGTTCAAGTCCACGCTGTCGCGGCATGCTACCAGTGTTAAAGACGCGATGGAGCTCCGTATGCCACGGCAAACCGGCTGACACTGACGGCGGCGGTGCACAAATGCTGCGTAGCTAGCGCCATTCGACGGCCAACACCGCGGATCCTGGTGTGTCCGCTGTGCCGTGCGTGTGATCATTGCTTGTACAGCCCTCTCGCAGTGTCCGGAGCAAGTATGGTGGGTCTGACACACCGGTGTCAATGTGTTCTTTTTTCCATTTCCAGGAGTGTATTTTGAATTCGAATGTAATAAATGACCTTGAGTCAGAAAGGCCTCTGTTCACAAATTAGCACGAATATAGAAAGATTTGCTCGTGCGAAACTCAGCTTCACCTTTCGTCACGTAATATAAGTGCGAGCCATACACAAATAGCAACAGATTCCATATTCATAGCTATCTAGAAAGCGATGACACGTGCACCACTACAGACTTCTAACGAAGATATGACCGTACAAATTAGGTTCCCAGATAGAACACAGTACATTTTTCTCGACGGCAAGCGTTCATCAAAGTCAAGAGTATCGCCAGGAATGCGTCAGGGAAGTGTCATAGGATAGCTCTTTCTCTCTATAAAGCGTATCCCAGGAGGATTGCTTAGTAAGCAGGGATATGACGGAACGATCTTTCGAAGCAAGAAATGTATACTTCTAAAACGTATATCTTAAGAGCTTTAAGCATTACTTCATCTTCGATACTGTGAAACAAATCTCTTCTACTGCAAGCTCTTTTTGCTTTCCATATTTCGAGGCATGGTAGTGTGGACCAAAATAAGGAAAAAATATCTAATAAATGTCTGCCGGCCGGGGGGACCGAACGGTTCTAGGCGCTTCAGTCTGGACCGCGCGACCGCAACGGTCGCAGGTTCGAATCCTGACTCGGGCATGGATGTGTGTGATGTCGTTGGGTTAGTTAGGTTTAAGTAGTTCTAAGTTCTATGGGACTGATGACCTCAGAAGCTAAGTCCCATAGAGCTCAGAGTTATTATAATAAATGTGGGCCCTAAAGTGCTTACTTTAAGAACTAGAGCACTTGTTCATGTACGCTACTGTGAAACACATCTCTTCCACTGAACAAGTTCTCATCATTGCGAGTGGCCTACCCAGAATCCCGAACTGAACCCAACAAATCTTTGGTGTCGACTTGACACCAGACCACGGTGTCCAGTACCCCCACATTCTCTGGTTTTGGATCTTGAGAATAGGTTTCCATCCCTCCACAGACATTCAGACACGTTATTAAAATTGTCCTCAGCAGACCTCAAGCCGTCATAAAGGCGAAGGGTGGATATATCCCACGTTAATATCCGCTAATGGCGTGTGAATACTCAGTTTATATGCAGAAAGCATAGGTTACATTCCTTCGAAATTTGGGAAATCATTGGGGAAAGTGGCAAGCATCGACTATTGAAATTGATATGTAGAGTCTACGACGTTGGAGCGATACCATCAGACTATCTGAAAAGTGTCATCCACACAATCCAAGCTCAGGAAGATTAGATTGCGAAATGTATCGCTCAGGACCTAAAATTGCGGGCAAGAATAAGATACAAAATAATGTGAAAGAGAATTCAGGATCTGTTTGATGACAACCAACTTGGCTTTAGAAAAAGCAAGGCACCAGATCGGCAGTTTTGGCGTTGTCTGGTAAATCAACACACATCCATAGGATTTGTTGACCCACAAAATTCTGTGAGATGATTGAAATTTTCAGAAAAACAAGTGTAAGTTAAAAGGATTAAGAGTAATAATATGTACAATAATTATGAACAAAACCATTGCCGTCCTCATTAAAAGTGAAGAGTAACTACAGTACCGGTTGAATGTAATGAACAGCCTAATGTGTATAGAATACGGATTGAGGCTAAACTGAAGAAAGACGAAAGCATTGAGAAGACGCAGAAAATAGAATAGCGAGAAGCTTAACATCAACATTTATAATCGTGAAGTAGACAGCTACCAGACGAAGCAAGGTTGGTATAAAAATTTGACTAGCACAGGCGAAAAGAGCATTCTTAGTGGGAACGAGTTCCTACTATCGAACATCGGCCTTAATATGAGGAAGAAGTTTTTGAGAATGTACGCTTGGAGCACAGCATTGTACAGAAGTGAATAGTGTGCTATGGGAATGTCACACAAAAATAGAATCAAAGAGTGTGAGATGTGGTACTGTGTAGGGATGTTGAAAATTAAGTGAACTGATAAGAAATTAGGAGGTTCTCCACAGAACTGGAAAGGAGCGTATGGAGAGCACTAGTAAGAAGATGGCACAAGATGATAGAACATGTTGTAAGACATCAGAGGATAACGTCCATGGTTCTTAGCGGGACACGTAGAGACCAAACACTGTAGGGGAAGACAGCGTTTAGGATTTATCGAGCAAATAATTGAGGATGTTGGGTAGAAGTGTTAATCTGAGATGAAGAGGTTGGCAAAAAAGACAAAATCAAGGCGCGTCGCATCACAACAGCCAGAAGATTAATGACCCAGGAAAAGAGAACAACAAATAAATAAATAAATAACAAAATTATTTATGTTTATGAATATCCTATTAACAAACGAATCACACCCAAATAATAGTTAAGATTTGTGCACGTGGTGACCCACAATTTATATGCATAAAAAGGAGCTCCTGATAACATAAGCACATACTGTATTCACTGCCAGAATCGATCGTCATCCGCCGGCCGGAGTGGCCGAGCGGTTCTAGGCGCTTCAGTCTGGAACCGCGCGACCGCTACGGTCGCAGGTTCGAATCCTGCCTCGGGCATGGATGTGTGTGATGTCCTTAGGTTACTTAGGTTTAAGTAGTTCTACGTTCTAGGGGACTGGTGACCTGAGAAGTTAAGTCCCATAGTGCTCAGAGCCATTTGAACCATCCATGCCTCATCACAGAATGTCGGTATAGGAGGCTTGCCTGATTAGTAAGACAGAATAATCGGCAATCTGTGGCAGATCAAACGACATACTATAGTGCTGGTGTAGGCACAAGTGGCTCGGAGATCGATTCCGCATCAGACGGCCCCTACGTGTTCTCACGTTGACGCTAAGATACCGTTACTTACGATTGCAGTGGTCATGAGAGCGTTGGGATGTAACAGTGGATCAACGGAAACGTGTCTTGTGAATCACGTTTCTCGTTACACAACTTCGATTTTCGTGTTTGTATACGACATATTAGGCGAACGGCTGTTAGAAAAATGCCCTGCGACAAGGACGCAGGTCTGTAGAGCGGTATGAACGTATTCATTGTGCTGGCCTACTCCTTTGGCAGCACACTGGTCGGCACGAGGAAACATTGTATAGCAGGAACTGAACTAAGCGCGCCTGTGACAGGCTACGTGCCGATAACGCCGCCTGGGCAGCGTGCATATAGGCCGCCGCCGCTGACCGAGCTGTCCTGGTTGCTCCTCTCCTCTCCCATCCCCGCCCCCTGCCTCGTCTTCACCGTTGTGTCCCCCCTACCCTCCATCTCTACACCATACATCTCCTTTCCCAAGGTGGCTTCCATCAACTCCCCCTCCCGGATGATGCCCTCTCTCCCTCCATTTATCCCTCCTATCAACTCTGATCCTCACTCCCCCTCCTTTCCTCTGTCCTTTCCCTGGGCTCCCTCTTCCCCCCATCCGTCCTGTTTTCTCCCCACTAAACCTCTCCCTACCTCCCTCTTCCCCCCCCCCCGAGTCCTTTTGTACTCCCCTCCTCTGCCTACCCCACTCCCTGTCGCGTCTGCCCAGCGCCCCCACCCCTCTTATGGGTCCTCATCCTCCATCAGCTCCTTTCCCGGCTCCCCCCCTTTTTTTATTTTTTTTATTTTCCCATCATCTGTCCACTTTACCCCCACCTGCTCTCGGCTGTGATATGTCACATTTGACAACTTTTTAGTGCAGTGTTCCAGTGACTTTTCAGTGTTGTTCATCTTTCTCGTGTTGCGAACAGAAACCATGCTGTCGCTGGGTGTGAATTTTATGTCTTTTGCGAACAGAAACCAGACTGTCGCCGTGTTTTTTTTAATTGTCTCTCTCTTGTTTTACCTGTCTGCTTTTTATGTATTTTCTTAGCGTCATCATCCCTCTGTTCTTTGTTTTAAGTTCCACGATTTCTTTTCGCCATGTTACTCTTTAAGTCTCAGATTTTATCGCCTGTTTTTTATTATTTATTCTCTTCATCTTTCTAACAAAGTCTGTAGGCTGAAGAGCGGCATACTAAGCTGCTGCCAGCCCGCCCCCTTCGGGGAGAATTGAAATTCAATAAAGGAAAAAAAAAACCGAGCTGTCTCAATCGCTCTATCTCCCGTCTCAGTACCTCAGTACGTCGCATCGGGACTCAGTCCGCATGGCATCTCAATACGTCACACTGTGCTCTATTCTTCCATGGTGATAGTCGTCGCCTCGTACCTTAGCTAGCTGTGAGGGAACGTTAGTCCTTGTACACTACTGGCCATTAAAATTGCTACACCACGAAGATGACGTGCTGCAGTCGCAAAATTTAACCGACAGGAAGAAGATGCTGTGGTATGCAAATGGTTAGCTTTTCAGAGCATTCACACAAGGTTGGCGCCGCTGGCGACACCTACAATGCTCTGATATGAGGAAAGTTTCCAACCGATTTCTCATACACAAACAGCAGTTGACCGGCGTTGCCTGGTGAAACGCTGTTGTGATGCCTCGTGTAAGGAGGAGAAATGCGTACCATCACGTTTGCGTTTTATCGTATCGCGCCATTGCTGCTCGCGTTGCTCGAGATCCAATGACTGTTAGCAGAATATGGAATCGGTGCGTTCAGGAGGGTAGTACGGTAACGCCGTGCTGGATCCCAACGGCCTCGTATCACTAGCAGTCCAGGTGACAGGCATCTTATCTGCATGGCTGTAACAGATCGGGCAGCCACGTCTCGATCCCTGAGTCAACAGATGCGGACGTTTGCAAGACAATAACCATCTGCACGAACAGTTAGACGACGTTTGCAGCAGCACGCACTATCAGCTCGGAGACCATGGCTGCGTTTACCCTTGACCCTGCATCATAGACAGGAGTGCCTACGATGGTGTACTCAACGACGAACCTGGGTGCACGAATGGCAAAACGTCAATTGTTCGGATGGATCCAGGTTCTGTTTACAGCATCATGATGCTCGCATCCGTGTTTGGCGACATCGCGGTGAACGCACATTGGAAGCGTGTATTCATCATCGCCATACTGGCGTATCACCCGGCGTGATGGTATGGGGTGCCACTGGTTACACATCTCGGTCACCTCTTGTTCGCATTCACAGCACTTTGAACAGTGGACGTTACATTTCAGATGTGTTACGCCCCGTGGCTCTACCGTTCAGTCGATCCCTGCGAAAACCGACATTTCAGCAAGATAATGCACGGCCGCATGCTGCAGGTCCTGTACAAGCCTTGCTGGATACAGAAATTGTTCGACTGTTGTCCTTGGCAGCACATTCTCCATATCTCTCACCAATTGAAAACGTCTGGTCAATGGTGGCCGAGCTACTGCCTCGTCACAATACCTCAGTCGTTACTATTGATGAACTGTGGTATCGTGTTGAAGCTGCATGGGCAGCTGCGCCTGTACACGCCATCCAAGCTCTGTTTGACTCAATACCGAGGCGTATCAAGGCCGGTATTAGGGCCAGAGGTGGTTGTTCTGCGTACTGATTTCTTAGGATCTGTGCACCCAAATTGTGTGAAAATGTAATCACATGTCAGTTCTAGTATAGTATATTTGCCCAATGAATATCCGTTTATCATCTGCATTTCTTCTTGTTGTAGCAATTTTAATGGCCAGTAGTGTATATAGTTGTGATGTGGACACGGACAAGATTCGAGAATTCGTAGATGTTATTTGACTACTGTTAACCACAGAAGTTCAGACTGGACATCACTGAAGATAAGTACTCAACTCGTTCTTGTAATAAAGTGTATTTTAACCACGTCTGCATTTTGTGTTGTAATGAGAGAAAGCTGGCCACCCACCTATCACATAACCCTCTCCTCATCTGGCCAGAAACCACAAAACATTACAAGAGGGCACAGCCACAACATTCCTCGGGCTTCCATCGGACCTGTGATATGACTGTCCATTTCACAAGGCCAGAATCGCGCTACATTGGTTTGAGGAGCGTATTAGTGAACTTACCTTGATGTCTTGGGCATCAAATTCGTCTGATCTGATCCAGTGGAACACATCGGGATGCCACCGGGCGCTAACTCTGCGCCCACTACCAACCGGACCGGAACTGAAGGAAGTTGCGCGACCTGTGCATCGCCATGTGATGTCTCATACTTATGGAAATCTACCAAGGACTTTTAGAATCATATCGCGCAGAATCGCTAGTGATTGCGTTCGAAATACGCTATTAAGCTGATCGTCATAATGTTTTGGCTCATCACTGAATATATTTTGCACGTAGCTTTAATGGGTGGAGTGTTCACATGTCTGATGTCACTGAACCAAGGCAAAATACAGGGTGTCCAGGTAAAAGATATAACAATATAAAATGCAACAACTTCAGAAGTAATTGAGACATTTATTGACGTTATGTTCCGACACAAGTACGGTAACTCACAATGATTTTTACACACCTCGATGTGCAAGAGTCATCTATATCTGTCTTCCCTCAGAGTGTTTTGCAGTATTGCAGGCGTAACATTTGCGGCGGGTGCGCGAATGCGATGGCGCAAATCTGGTAGATCACGAAATGATTTCTGGTACGCTTGATTCTTTATAAAGACCCACAGAAAAAAAATCATGTGACTTACCACACCCTAGCTCTGCGAGAGAAAGCACACAGAATACCTTCTGCTGTTGGGGCCACATAGCTACTGACATCAAAACAATTTAGCGCCTACGCACTTGGTACCAACGTCTGCGCCGGCCGCGGTGGTCTAGCGGTTCTGGCGCTGCAGTCTGGAACCGCGGGACTGCTACGGTCGCAGGTTAGAATCCTGCCTCGGGCATGGGTGTGTGTGACGTCCTTAGGTTAGTTAGGTTTAAGTAGTTTTAGGTTCTAGGGGACTTATGACCTAAGACGTTGAGTCCAATAGTGCTCAGAGCCATTTGAACCATTTGAACCAACGTCTGCAAGCAAACACAGAAAACATTTCGAGTTACCACAATTGTGGAAACAAACCGGCAATAAATATCTCATTTACGTCTCAATTTGTTACGTTTTATATTATTATGGGTTAACCTGTACACTCAGTAGTTGATATTGACGTAAACCTCACCAGGCTAACGAATTTATGGAGTTATCCGGATTCTGTTCATGTAGATAATTGCTGAACTAATCAGTGACTGGATATTCATTTCGCTCTAAGCTCCTTACGCCTACCCTTACCTTTTCTTATGTAGTCATATACGGTTAACGTCAGTTTTCATCTCATTCTACGAGAAGAGTGTTTTTCTTGTGTATAATATTTTACGTACTTCTTACCGAATAATGATTATTTGCGTCTGTGTAAAAATACCCACGTACAAAATCTTGCATAACTGACTTGTTGCTGTGTTTTTTAGCCGATCTTATGGTTAAAAAATAGACAGCTTTTGCCAAGTCGGAAATCTTAACTATCAGAAAATAAATTTGGATATGAATTTTTGAAAATTCCATTTAGAAACCTGACAGTTGCCGAACCAGGTCGCTACCACTACGCCTTGAACAGCAGTTTCAGTGAATAACAGTCATGTGCTATCTCTTGTACTGAATTCTGACACATATGCTTCGAGAAAAAGGTTTTTACGGTCTGCTTTCTTTTCTCCCTGTTTCAGAGCGAACGCTGACACAAATCACAGAGAGGACGTGGCGGGGGCACGTACGCCGGTCTCTTCCAGAGCTGGCAAGGACGGCGTACATTATGCCGAGGTCACTCACTACTGATGCTTCGACTCGTAATAGATGGAGTTCCCTGCAACAAAATAATTGGCAGGATGGAATCTTACAGTTAAGGAGGTCACTTCCTCGTATCCGGTATTGCGTCAGTCGACAAGTGACTGTGATTCCAAGCAACATCAACAACTGTATTCTTCAGCGTTCATCACCTTCGGTGCGACTCGTTATTCATTGCGTGAATGTAACTCGTAACTGCGTTCGAGAAATCGTTCACACAGGAGAACCGTACAAACATACCATCATTTGACCATCGGACAGACTCCCGTATGCCGCGCTGGGTATCCGCATGGTCTATGGCGCCTTGCCACGGTTCGCGCGGCTACCGCCGTCGGAGGTTCGAGTCCTCCCTCGGGCATGGGTGTGTGTGTTGTCCGTAGCGTAAGTCAGTTCAAGTTAGATTAAGTAGTGTGTAGGCTTAGGGACCGATGACCTCAGCAGTTTGGTCCCATAAGACCTTACCACAAATTAAAAAAAAAAAGAAAAGTGCACTTCGTATCGCCAACTTTACCGAAGGTGACAGTGAAGACGATTCCTGTGGCTTTCGGAGGGCGGCGGGACGAGGCCTCTTTGCGTTATAGCTGCAGAGCCTGTCATGGAAGGAGGACAACGGCAGCAGAAAGAGTATTCGACAGTATTTAAATATCTTCAACATTTGGCTGCCCTGTCAGCAACTGTATAAATATTAATTTTAATTTTAATAATAAACAGCCTCAGTTGCACGGTTTACCTATAATTTACCTAGGTTTCAGACGGGATAGCCCAACCTTCTTCAGAATAACAGTATCTATCGTTTGTCCATACAGCACTCGTGGCTGCCGCGTCGCGGTCACGAAATGCGGCCGTGGCAGTGACAGATAAGTTTTACATTCTGACGATAATCTATGGATTTGTAGTTTTAGCTCCCCCCCCCCCCCCCCCCCATGAACCATGGACCTTGCCGTTGGTGGGGAGGCTTGCGTGCCTCAGCGATACAGATAGCCGTACCGTAGGTACAACCACAACGGAGGGGTATCTGTTGAGAGGCCAGACAAACGTGTGGTTCCTGAAGAGGGGCAGCAGCCTTTTCAGTAGTTGCAAGGGCAACAGTCTGGATGATTGACTGATCTGGCCTTGTAACAATAACCAAAACGGCCTTGCTGTGCTGGTACTGCGAACGGCTGAAAGCAAGGGGAAACTACGGCCGTAATTTTTCCCGAGGGCATGCAGCTTTACTGTATGATTAAATGATGATGGAGTCCTCTTGGGTAAAATATTCCGGAGGTAAAATAATCCCCCATTCGGATCTCCGGGCGGGGACTACTCAAGAGGATGTCGTTATCAGGAGAAAGAAAACTGGCGTTCTACGAATCGGAGCGTGGAATGTCAGATCCCTTAATCGGGCATGTAGGTTAGAAAATTTAAAAAGGGAAATGGATAGGTTAAAGTTAGATATAGTGGGAATTAGTGAAGTTCGGTGGCAGGGGGAACAAGACTTCTGGTCAGGTGACTACAGGGTTATAAATACAAAGTCAAATAGGGGTAATGCAGGAGTAGGTTTAATAATGAATAGGAAAATAGGAACGCGGATAAGCTACTACAAACAGCATAGTGAACGCATTATTGTGGCCAAGATAGATACGAAGCCCACACCTACTACAGTAGTACAAGTTTATATGCCAACTAGCTCTGCAGATGACGAAGAAATTGAATAAATGTATGATGAAATAAAAGAAATTATTCAGATAGTGAAGGGAGACGAAAATTTAATAGTCATGGGTGACTGGAATTCGAGCGTAGGAAAAGGGAGAGAAGGAAACGTAGTAGGTGAATAGGGCTAAGAAATGAAAGAGGAAGCCGCCTGGTAGAATTTTGCACAGAGCACAACTTAATCATAGCTAACACTTGGTTTAAGAATCATGATAGAAGGTTGTATACATGGAAGAACCCTGGAGATACTAAAAGGTATCACATAGATTATATAATGGTAAGACAGAGATTTAGGAAACAGGTTTTCAATTGTAAGACATTTCCAGGGGCAGATGTGGACTCTGACCACAATCTATTGGTTATGAGCTGTAGATTAAAACTGAAGAAACTGCAAAAACGTGGGAATTTAAGGAGATGGGACCTGGATAAACTGAAAGAACCAGAGGTTGTACAGAGTTTCAGGGAAAGCATAAGGGAACAATTGACAGGAATGGGGGAAAGAAATACAGTAGAAGAAGAATGGGTAGCTTTGAGGGATGAAGTAGTGAAGGCAGCAGAGGATCAAGTAGGTAAAAAGACGAGGGCTAGTAGAAATCCTTGGGTAACAGAAGAAATATTGAATTTAATTGATGAAAGGAGAAAATATAAAAATGCAGTAAATGAAGCAGGCAAAAAGGAATACAAACGTCTCAAAAATGAGATCGACAGGAACTGCAAAATGGCTAAGCAGGGATGACTAGAGGACAAATGTAAGGATGTAGAGGCTTATCTCACTAGGGGTAAGATAGATACTGCCTACAGGAAAATTAATGAGACCTTTGGAGATAAGAGAACATCAAGAGCTCAGATGGAAACCCAGTTCTGAGCAAAGAAGGGAAAGCAGAAAGGTGGAAGGAGTATATAGAGGTTCTATACAAGGGCGATGTACTTGAGGACAATATTATGGAAATTGAAGAGGATGTAGATCAAGATGAAATGGGAGATACGATACTGCGTGAAGAGTTTGACAGAGCACTGAAAGACCTGAGTCGGAACAAGGCCCCTGGAGTAGACAACATTCCATTGGAACTACTGACGGCCTTGGGAGAGCCAGTCCTGACAGAACTCTACCATCTGGTGAGCAAGATGTATGAAACAGGCGAAATACCCTCAGACTTCAAGAAGAATATAATAATTCCAATCCGAAAGAAAGCAGGTGGTGACAGATGTGAACATTACCGAACAATCAGTTTAATAAGCCACAGCTGCAAAATACTAACACGAATTCTTTACAGACGAATGGAAAAACTAATAGAAGCCGACCTCGGGGAAGATCAGTTTGGATTCCGTAGAAATACTGGAACACGTGAGGCAATACTGACCTTACGACTTATCTTAGAAGAAAGATTAAGGAAAGGCAAATCTACGTTTCTAGCATTTGTAGACTTAGAGAAAGCTTTCGACAATGTTGACTGGAATACTCTCTTTCAAATTCTAAAGGTGTCAGGGGTAAAATACAGGGAGCGAAAGGCTATTTACAATTTGTACAGAAAGCAGGTGGCGGTTACAAGAGTCGAGGGACATGAAAGGGAAGCAGTGATTGGGAAGGGAGTAAGACAGGGTTGTAGCCTATCCCCGATGTTATTCAATCTGTATATTGAACAAGCAGTAAAGGAAACAAAAGAAAAATTCGTAGTAGTTATTAAAATCCATGGAGAAGAAATAAAAACTTTGAGGTCCGCCGATGACATTGTAATTCTGTCAGAGACAGCAAAGGACTTGGAAGAGCAGTTGAACGGAATGGATGGTGTCTTGAAGGGAGGATATAAGATGAACATCAACAAAAGCAAAACGAGGATAATGGAATGTTGTCGAATTAAGTCGGGTGATGTTGAGGGTATTAGATTAGGAAATGAGACACTTAAAGTAGTAAAGGAGTTTTGGTATTTGGGGAGCAAAATAACTGATGATGGTCGAAGTAGAGACGATATAAAATGTAGACTGGCAATGGCAAGGAAAGCGTTTGTGAAGAAGAGAAATTTGTTAACATCGAGTATAGATTTAAGTGTAAGGAAGTCATTTCTGAAAGTATTTGTATGGAGTGTAGCCATGTATGGATGTGAAACATGGACGGTAAATAGTTTGGACAAGAAGAGAATAGAAGCTTTCGAAATGTGGTGCTACAGAAGAATGCTGAAGATTAGATGGGTAGATCACATAATTAATGAGGAAGTATTGAATAGGATTGGGGAGAAGAGAAGTTTGTGGCACAACTTGACCAGAAGAAGGGATCGGTTGGTAGGACATGTTCTGAGGCATGAAGGGATCACCAATTTAGCGTTGGAGGGCAGCGTGGAGGGTAAAAATCATAGGGGGAAACCAAGAGATGAATACACTAAGCAGATTCAGAAGGATGTAGGTTGCAGTAGGTACTGGGAGATGAAGAAGCTTGCACAGGATAAAGTAGCATGGAGAGCTGCATCAAACCAGTCTAAGGACTGAAGACCACAACAGCAACAACAGTTTTAGCTTGACGATGTCCACTATGCACAAACGATAGATACTCTTATTCTCAAGAAGGTTAGGTTATCTCGACTGAAACCTAGGTAAATTCTAGGTAAACCGTGCAACTGAGGCTGTTTATTATTATAATTAAAATTAATATTCGACGGTATGTCTACAGCCGAAAGTTGAACCGTTCGCCATCTTGTGGCTTTCTTAATTTAGCCGATCGGCGGATATTAAAAACGATTCCCACCTCCATCCGGCTACCCTTTCCCTAGGCAACACACGGGGATCCATTGACTGAGGCAAATTAACGGAAAAAAGATTCCAACACAAAGAAGGAATTGTGCGAGACAAACGAGAGTTGCTAGACGTTGTAACCTCCCCACGAAATAAAAATAAAAGAATAATATTCTAATTTAGTGTAACCTCCCCACAAAATTTCTTTCCCATTTAACGTGCCCACAAAATTCTTTCCTCATTTAATGTAAGCTCAAAACAGAAAAATTCCTAAACCTCTCAACAGTAAAAATTATAATTATGTCTTTCACATTGAGTGTGACGTCCCAATAAATAAATAAATTCAGTAACCTGGTAATAAGACAATGTAACTAACCTCTCAATTAAATTGTCGCTCACTTATGACTTATCAATAATTCACTGTGAATTTAACCTGGTAAGTCTTGGATGACAGCAGTGCTGCGTCATGGCCCTGAAAGATCATTCTGAATAAAAAAAAAGGAAAAATTCTTACCTCAATGAAGTCGCCGAATATATCTGCTCTTACAATAAATTTTTCCGGCAGAGCTCTGTGCAATGCTGGCCGACCTATCTGTCATTTATGAAAGAAAGCAACTGATTTTTCTATTGCAATAATCGGGATGACCATGGATGGGAGAAATTAGTAAATTCTTTAAATTGAAATGAATGGTTGTTAAAAGTTACTTTTTATGAGGAAGATTATTATTACGAGAGTTTTAAAACATTTACATGCGACTTGAGATAACATTACTACATATGCGCCAGGCTGCTTTTTACCTTGTACAATAATACTCAGGCTCCGGCATCGCTGCACCGCGACCGGCCAGCCAACACGATACACCAGACCAGACCAGAGCAGACTCACAAAAATCTTCGTTACTGGAACTACTGCAATACAGCGAGCGCCACTACTGCCAGCTAAATAAAAGATTCAAACTACTGACGGCACTAACTACTGATAGGGATAGTTAGCAAATGAAAGATTTTAATAGAGAACAAACACTGTATTTACCTTAATATCATCATATATATAGCAGTTCATGACAAATTACAAAACTCCGCCATCTCTCTCCTCACATCCACCACTGCTGGCGGCTCACCTCCAACTGCGCAACGCTACGCGCTGTTCACATCCAGCTGCCGCTGCCCAACACTACAATGGCAGACAACAATGCAAACTAGCCACAGACTGCACATGGCACAGCCAGTGATTTTCATACAGAGCGCTACGTAACGTTGCCAATAAGAACACATAAACAGCCTACTTACAAAGTCTGAAAAGTCATAGCTTTTCTAACGATCACAATCAGCATTTTTGTGTAGAGAATTTAAGAAACAATGCCTGTTTGAGTGGACGATGAATACATCTTGTTTCAATACACAAATTGCATTCCTTAACGCTAATTGCTATCAGGACTCACATTAGACCTCAGTACACTTCCCTGCGTGGTACGGAAAAATTGAGTTTTATTTCGAAATAATTAAAGAAAAAGTTTCTACCGACAACCAAATTCTTTAGTTGGCTCCTCTTAATATATGGTAAAAGGTTGCCACTCCTATCGTGTCAAATTTTGGGTGAGGGGTTGAAAGATGGAAAACATTTTCGGTTTCTATAGTTTCTGTAAAATAAATCGTTAAGTATGAGGTTGATCGAAAATTATGCCCTATGTAAGATTAATCATAACAAAAATTCCAGTCAAAAAGGTCTTACACATAACTGTGTTGCAACTAATGGTTGACATGATATCGTGGGGGCAAAGTCAACTCCGATTTCTAATTTGACTAAGGCCACTCTTCCTTGCCCAAAAAAATTCTGAAATAATGTAACCTGGGTGCGCTGGAGGAGTGTGGATGTATCTCGGCAGCTGCCCGGGCCGGCACGAGCCGAGCGCTCAGTCACACTAGGCGGCAGCTGGTAGTGGCCGAGCAGGTAGTGGCGCAGCATTTGCGACACACCCTGTGGCGTTCCCTTAGCATCCCGGATTTCTCAAAAGTGTCGCTACATTCCAGTTTCTCACTAAGTGTCGCTTCTCACAAGTGTCTACAACTCGAGCCAGCACCCCGTAGCGCGTTTTCCACTAACCCACCGCAGTGTTGTCAAGCAAGAATTCGTTGGAGTGCGGAGGTCTGTAGCGTTTTCTGATGAAATCCTGTCCTGCCTCGGTGACAGATCGAAGGTGGCCAGATGAACGCATGCAACCAATCTGTCAATGGCGTAGACATACTGTATCTACACTTGGTGTTATGGTATGTGGTGCGATATTGTATGACAGCAAGAACATTGCATGGGGTATTTTCCAACAGGATAACGCTCGCTCAGATACTGCTGTTGTAACCCAGCATGCCGTACAGAATGTCGACAGGTAGCGTTGGCCTGCTCTGCTAACAGATCTGTCCCCAGTCGAGCACGTGTGTGGCACCACTTAAATAAGTTACCTAGACAAATGTATTCCTGAAATTTCATTACTCTACATTATTTATTCCTTGGTGTTGCAGTTCTTTTCCGTCAGTGTATCCATGAATAAATTTACCACTTAAGGGGAGGTTTACTGTCTTTTGGTTCAAAAGATCGATTTTTTTAATTGCATTTTTGGATCCATAAAAGTGTTTAGAATCCACCCCTGAAACGGTTTTTCCGAATACGGAACGGAAATGTTTGTTATTCGCGGTTGAACAAAAAAATGCACCTGCCTGAAATCGGCCTTTTTCACGCACCAGTTTTTTTCGAAAATTTCGACTCTGTAGCCACGAAAAATTATTCTATGTGCTTGCCCATGACTGAAACTGATAAAGTGATCCAGGAGCTTACGACGTACTGCGCCTTGGCAATCTGATGGCATTCCATTTCGGTGGAACAGATGAAGAAGGCAATTTGGGCAACGTATTTCCACAAGTGTTCGACGGATGATCACCCACAACACCAAAATTGTCCGGCTGGGGAACTAGTTGGTGCAAGTGGCGCATTGCAGAGGCTAGCGGACATCTGGACGAATATCAACACGACCAGCCGGTCTCCCAAGAAGTTCAAAAAGTGATTTATCCGATCTACGTAGCCCTTTCGGGGTACGAGTTATTGTACCGGTGCTTGGGAGGAAACACACAAAATTCAAATGAACGTTTGAGCGCGTGCGTTTTGCAGTTAGCCCCCAAGAATTTGCATTATGGTGCGAAGACTGTGGATATTGCGACTTTCCTGGCAGTGAGCAGCTTCAACGAAGGGTGTTCAGCAATTCTGAAGACCATGACAACGATGGACGTCACCCTGGGTCGCAGTTCGCCAAGCATTCGGACGACCACCGGATTCAAGCGGCCGAAAACCGCTTGCACCGATCGTACGAGCGGCTCTGGAGCAGCGCAGGATGGCCCAGATGGAGCAGAACGCCCTGTATGAGGAAGAGGAAGGACTAGTCTATGGGCCCGGCGTAGCAGATTGAAAGTAAGTTGCATAATATTGCATTTATATTTAGTCAAAACTTCAAACGCGATTTTCTCGAAATTACTTTCTTTTATCGCGCGGTATGGTAATTTCAAATCTACTGAACCGATTAGCATGATTCTTTGTTTCAGACGAAGCTAACTAAATTGTCTAGGAGTTGTACCACTTATTCCGATCCAGCAACTATAAATATTTTTACTTGGCCGACGAAGTCGAAAAATCGATGAAAAAACCCCTATTTTTTTCAAATGACCTCCATTTTGTTTCCTATGGTCCAAATAACTTAAGCGAGGTACAACTCCTAAAGAATCTTATATACTCAATTTTGATTTCAGGCGAGAAGGCTGACCTCTGGCGGGTGGAGATCTACATCGAAATTTTATTTTGTTCAAAATGGCTCTGAGCACTATGAGACTTAACATCTGAGGTCACCAGTCCCCTAGAACTTAGAACTACTTAAACCTAACTAACCTAAGGATATCACACACATCCATGCCCGAGGCAGGATTCGAACCTGCGACCGCAGCGGTAACGCAGTTCCAGACTGTAGCGCCTAGAACCGCTCGGCCACCCCGGCGGGCTTTATTTTGTTCCGACGGAACTGCCGCCTTTGCTCTTCGACATTTCCGGTCGAAAAAAGGGCAGTTTGTAAAGGAAATATCAATAAACATTTTGACCAAATTTGACATTGATACCTATAACACATCGCGAGAAAAGAAAATTCTCAAAGAACATGCTTTTTTCGGGCCAAAGATGGTAAACATCACTTTAAGTCTATCGACTGGTCAATTAACTATTCAATAGACTCATGATAACATTGGTAGTTACTGGAAACACGATTATTACGTGATTAAACGCTCTTTCTTTGTATGGGACTGAGCTGCACAGCTGCGGTCTCGATGTGTGTGTTCGTCTCAGAAATGTACACTACTGACCATTAAAACTGATACACAAAGAAGAAATGCAGATGATAAACGGGAATTCATTTCCAAATATATTATACTAGAACTGACATGTGATTACATTTTCACGCAATTTGGGTGCTTAGATCATGAGAAATTAGTACCCAGAACAATCACCTCTGGCCGTAATAACGGCCTTCATACGCCTGGGCATTGAGTCAAACAGAGCTTGGATGGCGTGTACAGGCACAACTGCGCATTCAGCTTCAACACGATACCACAGGTCATCAAGAGTAGTGACTGGCTATTGTGACGGACCAGTTGCTCGGCCACCATTGACCAGACGTTTTCAATTGGTGAGAGAGCTGGATAATGTGCTGGCCAGGGCAGCACTCGAACATTTTCTGTATCCAGAAAGGTCTGTACAGGACCTGCAACATGCCTTCGTGCATTATCCTATTGAAATGTAGGGTTTCACAGGGGTCGAATGAAGGGTAGAGCCACGGGTCGTAACACATCTGATATGTTACGTCCACTGTTCCAAGTGCCGTCAATGCGAACAAGAGGTGACCGAGACGTGTACCCAATGGCACCCCATACCATCACGCCGGCTGACGAATAGACGCTTCCAGTGTGCGTTCACCGCGATGTTGACAAACACGGATGCGACCATCATGATGCTGTAAACAGAACCCGGATTCATCGGAAAAAATGACGTTTTGCCATTCGTGCACCCAGGTTCGTCGTTGAGTACACCATCGCAGGCGCTCCTGTCTGTGATGCAGCGTCAAGGGTGACCGCAGCCATGATCTCCGAGCTGATAGTCCATGCTGCTGCAGACGTCGTCGAACTGTCCGTGCACATGGCTGTTGTCTTGTAAACGTCCCCATCTGTTGACTCAGGGATCGAGACGTGGCTGGACGATCCGTTACAGCCATGCGGATAAGATGCCTGCCATGTCGACGGCTAGTGATACGAGGCCGTTGGGATCCAGCACGGTGTTCCGTGTTACCCTCCTGAACCCACCGATTCCATATTCTGCTAACAGTCATTGGATCTCGAGCAACGCGAGCAGCAATGTCGCGATACGATAAACCGCAATCGCGATAGGCTACAATACGATCTTTATCAAAGTGGGAAACGTGGTGGTACGGATTTCTTCTCCTTACACGAGGCATCACAACAACGTTCCACCAGGCAACGCCGGTCAACTGCTGTATGAGAAATCGGTTGGAAGCTTTCCTTATGTCAGCACGTTGTAGGTGTCGCCACCGACGCCAACCTTGTGTGAATGCTCTGAAAAGCTAATCATTTGCATATCACTGCATCTTCTTCCTGTCGTTTAAATTTCGCGTCTGTAGCACGTCATCTTCTTGGTGTAGCAATTTTAATGGCCAGTAGTGTATTGGGTTTACAGAGGCGCCGGAGCGTTCTGTCGAGGTCGGACCGTACGTGGCGGGGACTGGAGAGCAGCCTGGAGCACCGCTGCCGCTGCCGATGCGGGGGCCGCGCTGATTGATGGGGCCGTGCGTCCAGTCACGCCGCCTTTTACAGTCGTGTGCTGTTCCGTGCCGCGCGTTGCATCAGATGCGGAGCCACGTGTCCCCGTAATTAGAGCGGGCCGAGACGTATCCGACAGTCCGTGGGCCGCTAATCTGCGTCCCTCCCCCAGCCCCACATCACACTTCCCGCCGCCGCGGTGCTTTCACTGTCCGCTAAAATTGGGACGAATCGTGCGCCGCAAAAAGTCACTCCCCACAGCACGGTTCCGCCTTCAGAGAGTCCTGTTGAATCACTGTGCATGAGATTATTCATCCAGTAGCAGGTTTCCCCTTTCTCTCTACATCCACAAATGAACTCCGCAAACCACTGTACAGTGCTTGACGCAAGATATATCGTACAAATATTGTCGCTTCTCTTTCCTGTTCCACTCGCTCATTGAGAGAGAAGAATGTCCGAGGCGTGTTCAGAAAGCAAATATACTAAATTTTCATATTTTGAGAGAAAAGTGTATTTAAAAAAAAATGCAGGATATTGTATATAGAGGGTCTATACAAGGGCGATGTTATTGAGGACATCATCATCATCATCATCATCATCATTTTAGACTGATTGTGCCTTTCAGCGTTCAGTCTGGAGCATAGTCCCCCTTATACAGTTCCTCCATGATCCCCTATTCAGTTCTAACATTGGTGCCTCTTCTGATGTTAAACATATTGCTTCAAAATCATTCTTAACCGAATCCAGGTACCTTCTCCTCGGTCTGCCCCGACTCCTCCTACCCTCTACTGCTGAATCCATGAGTCTCTTGGGTAACCTTGCTTCTCCCATGCGTGTAACATGACCCCACCATCTAAGCCTCTTCGCCCTGACTGCTACATCTGTAGAGTTCATTCCCAGTTTTTCTTTGATTTCCTCATTGTGAACACCCTCCTGCCATTTTTCCCATCTACTAGTACCTGCAATCATCCTAGCTACTTTCATATCCGTAACCTCAACCTTGTTGATAAGGTAACCTGAATCTACCCAGCTTTCGCTCCCATACAACAAAGTTGGTCGAAAGATTGAACGGTGCACAGATAACTTAGTCTTGGTACTGACTTCCTTCTTGCAGAAGAGAGTAGATCGTAGCTGAGCGCTCACTGCATTAGCTTTGCTACACCTCGCTTCCAGTTCTTTCACTATGTTGCCATCCTGTGAGAATATGCTTCCTAAGTACTCGAAACCGTCGACCTGTTCTAACTTTGTTCGTCCTATTTGGCACTCAATCCGTTTATATTTCTTTCCCACTGACATTACTTTCGTTTTGGAGATGCTAATCTTCATACCATAGTCCTTACATTTCTGATCTAGCTCTGAAATATTACTTTGCAAACTTTCAATCGAATCTGCCATCACAACTAAGTCATCTGCATATGCAAGACTGCTTATTTTGTGTTCACATATCCTAATCTCATCCAGCCAGTCTATTGTTTTCAACATATGATCCATAAATAATGTGAACAACAGTGGAGACAGGTTGCAGCCTTGTCTTACCCCTGAAACTACTCTGAACCATGAACTCAATTTACCGTCAACTCTAACTGCTGCCTGACTCTCCATGTAAAGACCTTTAATTGCTTGCAAAAGTTTGCCTCCTATTCCATAATCTTGTAGAACAGACAATAACTTCCTCCTAGGAACCCGTTCATATGCCTTTTCTAGATCTATAAAGCATAGATACAATTCCCTGTTCCACTCATAACACTTCTCCATTATTTGCCGTAAGCTAAAGATCTGGTCCTGACAACCTCTAAGAGGCCTAAACCCACACTGATTTTCATCCAATTGGTCCTCAACTAATACTCGCACTTTCCTTTCAACAATAGCTGAGAAGATTTTACCCACAACGCTGATTAAAGAGATACCTCTGTAGTTGTTAAATCTTTTCTGTTTCCATGTTTAAAGATTGGTGTGATTACTGCTTTTGTCCAGTCTGATGGAACCTGTCCCGACCCCCAGGCCATTTCAATTATCCTGTGTAGCCATTTAAGACCTGACATTCCACTGTATTTGATGAGTTCCGACTTAATTTCATCCACCCCAGCTGCTTTATTGCACTGCAATCTATTGACCATTTTCTCCACTTCCTCAAATGTGATCCTATTTCCATCATCATTACTATCCCATTCTACCTCGAAATCTGAAACATTACTGATCGTACTTTCACCTACATTGAGCAACTCTTCAAAATATTCCCTCCATCTGCCCAAGGCATCCACAGGATTCACCAGCAGTTTTCCTGACCTGTCCAAAATACTTGTCATTTCCTTCTTACCTCCCTTTCGAAGACTGCTAATTACACTCCAGAATGGTTTTCCAGCAGCTTGACCCATAGTCTCCAACCTGTTTCCAAAGTCTTCCCAAGATTTCTTCTTGGATGCTGCAATTATCTGTTTGGCTTTGTTTCTTTCTTCAACATAACTTTCTCTGTCTACCTGAGTTCTAGCATGTAGCCATTTTTGATACGCCTTCTTTTTCCTTTTACAGGCTGCCTTGACTGTGTCATTCCACCAAGCTGTTTGCTTCATCCTACTTTTACACACTACTGTTCCAAGACATTCTTTAGCCACTTCTAGTACTGTGTCCCTGTACCTTGTCCATTCCTTTTCCAATGACTGTAATTGACTACTTTCAACTAACTGGTACCTTTCTGAGATCGCTGTTATGTACTTGTGCCTGATTTCCTTATCCTGAAGTTTCTCCACTCTTATCCTCCTACATATGGACCTGACCTCCTGCACTTTCGGCCTCACAATCCCAATTTCTCTGCAGATTAAATAATGATCAGTGTCATCAAAGAATCCCCTGAATACACGTGTGTCCCTCACAGCCTTCCTGAATTCCTGATCTGTTATTATATAGTCAATGACAGATCTGGTTCCCCTGCCTTCCCAAGTATACCGGTGAATGTTCTTATGTTTAAAAAAGGAGTTTGTGATTACTAAGCCCATACTGGCACAGAAATCCAAGAGTTGTTTCCCGTTCCTGTTGGCCTCCATATCCTCTCCAAATTTACTCATAACCTTTTTATACCCTTCCGTTCGATTTCCAATCCTGGCGTTAAAATCACCCATGAGCAGAACACTGTCCTTGTTATTTACTCTAACAACTACACCACTGAGTGCCTCATAAAAACTATCCATCTTATCTTGATCTGTCCCTTCACAATGTGAATATACTGACACAATCCTAATTTTCTTGCTAGACACTGTCAAATCTATTCACATCAGTCGTTCGTTTACATACCTTATTGCAACTACGCTGGGTTGCATTTCTTTCCTGATGTAAAGCCCTACACCCCATTGTGCTATTCCTGCTTTGACTCCTGACAGGTAGACCTTGTATTCTCCCACTTCCTCTTGTTTCTCACCCCTTACCCGAATGTCACTAACAGCTAAAACGTCCAGCCCCATCTTACTTGCAGCCTCTGCCAGCTCTACCTTCTTCCCAGAGTAGCCCCCATTGATATTAATAGCTCCCCATCTCATTACCATTTGTTTGCCAAGTCGTATCTTAGGAGCCCCTGGTTTGTCAGTTAGAGGTGGGACTCCGTCACCTCCAAAGGTCCGAGGCATTTTGCTCTGATTGTTGCCAGCATCATATTTAAAGTACCAGGGAAGCAGGTTGCTAGCCTTACTTGCCCCGAGTCCCATTGGGTTTTACCCCTAACGGTTGAGGGACTAACCGGTGGATTTGGTAGTCTTTTCCGTATGAGCACAAAGGTGACCACGACTCAGAATATGTCCGAGATTCCCAGCCTTATTCCAAATTAACTGGTATCCCGACTGTCGGGACCACATACTTGGCCACTCATACGTTGCCCGTGGTTCATGAAGTAGGACATGACTACAGGAACCCTCACCATGCACCACATATATTTATTCATTTAAAAGAAAAATTTGGTGTAGGTATTATAATCAATGGAGAAGAAATAAAAACTTTGAGGTTCGCCGATGACATTGTAATTCTGTCAGAGACAGCAAAGGACCTGGAAGAGCAGTTGAACGGAATGGACAGTGTCTTGAAAGGAGGATATAAGATGAACATCAACAAAAGCAAAACGAGGATAATGGAATGTAGTCGAATTAAGTCGGGTGATGCTGAGGGAATTAGATTAGGAAATGAGACTTCTAAGTAGTAAAGGAATTTTGCTATTTGGGGAGAAATTAACTGATGATGGTCGAAGTAGAGAGGATATCAAATGTAGAATGGCAATGGCAAGGAAAGCGTTTCTGAAGAAGAAAAATTTGTTAACATCGAGTATAGATTTAAGTGTCAGGAAGTCGTTTCTGAAAGTATTTGTATGGAGTGTAGCCATGTATGGAAGTGAAACATGGACGATAAATAGTTTAGACAAGAAGAGAATAGAAGCTTTCGAAATGTGGTGCTACAGAAGAATGCTGAAGATTAGATGGGTAGATCCCATAACTAATGAGGAGGTATTGAATAGAATTGGGGAGAAGAGGAGTTTGTGGCACAACTTGACAAGAAGAAGGGACCGGTTGGTAGGACATGTTCTGAGGCATCAGGGGATCACAAATTTAGCATTGGAGGGCAGTGAGGAGGGTAAAAATCGTAGTGGGAGACCAAGAGATGAAGGATGTTAGTTGCAGTAAGTACTGGGAGATGAAGAATCTTGCACAGGATAGAGTAGCATGGAGAGCTGCATCAAACCAGTCTCAGGACTGAAGACCACAACAACAACATATCCGATATATAGTACTCATGAAGATATTGGTCAAATATTTACTGTGTTTTAGAATGCACAGAGACATTAGGCTACTATTCCATTGATATGTGTTTATTTGATTTGTTTATGTATTTAATAATGTGTGCTAGAGCATGTTTATGTTCCAGGCGTAAGAATATTTATTTACTTTCAAGATATTTAAATGTAAATACAGTATTTCGAATGTCTTTCAAAATGTTTGTGAGTGTGCGTTGGCTTGGAGACACGATGGAAGCGCTATCGCCAATCACAGCACTAGTTACTAAGGGAGGCGACTACCGAACTGAATGGAGAGACAGTACCGGAGGGGATGGGGAAGTGCTGGACGCGACGGCGCGAAGGACTCACGGTCGTGGGAGAGACTTGGAGAGTGTGAAGCAGTTTGCCTGTGGTCGCGGCAGATAGTAATACTTCGGAGTGCCGACTTGTGCACTTGTGAGATTTCCGTGGCTTCTACAGTGCAGACGTAGTGAGCATTTAGAAGTGAATATTTCGTCAGCTATGTTGTTGTTCATAACTAACTACGTGCAGCCGGCCTCTGTAGTAGAGCGGTTCTAGGCGCCTCAGTCCGGAACCGCGCTGCTGCTACAGTCGCAGGTTCGAATCCTGCCTCGGGCATCGATGTATGTGATGTCCTTAGGTTAGTTAGGTTTAAGTACCGGTAGTTATAAGTCTAGGGGACTGATGACCTCAAATGTTAAGTCCCATAGTCCTTAGAGCCATTTGAATTACGTGTAGTATTGTTTCCCTATCATTGAACTTATATTTTATTTAATTGCTGGACCATGAGGACACCAGTAAGTGTCTTACAGTAATAAAGGACATTCTTAAAGGTACTTATGCTATAGTACTCATCATTTAAAGTCGTTAAAAGAGTACCTGCAGAATTTCTTTGGGTTGGGTTGTTTGGAGAAGATCAGACAGCGAGGTCTACATCTACATCTAAATCCATACTGCGCAAGCCACCTGACGGGTTGTGGCTGAGGGTACCCTGAGTACCTCTATCGGTTCTCCCTTATATTCCAGTCTCGTATTGTTTGTGGAAAGAAGGATTGTCGGTATGCATCTGTGTGGGATCGAATCTCTCTGACTTTATCCTCATGGTCTCTTCGCGATATATACGTAGCAAGGAGCAATATACTGCTTGAATCTTCGGTGAAGGTATGTTCTCGAAACTTTAACAAAAGCCCGTGCCGAGCTACTGAGCGTCTCTCTTGCAGAGTCTTCCACTGGCGTTTATCTATCATCTCCGTAACGCTTTCGCGATTACTAAATGATCCTATAACGAAGCGCGCTGCTCTCCGTAGGATTTTCTCTATCTCTTCTATCAACCCTATCTGGTACGGATCCCACACTGTTGAGCAGTATTCGAGCAGTGGGCGAACAAGCGTACTGTAACCTACTTCCTTTGTTGTCGGATTTCATTTCCTTAGGATTCTTCAGACGAATCTCAGTCTGGCATCTGCTTTACGGACGATCAACTTTATATGATCATTCCATTTTAAATCACTCGTAATGCATACTCCCAGATAATAAATGGAACTAACTGCTTCCAGTTGCTGACCTGCTATTTTGTAGCTAAATGATAAGGGAACTATCTTTCTATGTATTCGCAGCACATTACACTTGTTTACATTGAGATTCAATTGCCATTCCCTGCACTATGCGTCAATTCGCTGCAGATCCTCCTGCATTTCAGTACAATTTTCCATTGTTACAACCTCTCGATATACCACAGCATCATCTGCAAAAAGCCTCAGTGAATTTCCGATGTCATTCAAAAGGTCATTTATGTATATTGTGAATAGCAACGGTCCTATGACACTCCACTGCGGCACACCTGAAATCACTCCTACTTCGGAAGACTTCTCTCCATCGGTCTCATCGAAATAGGGAAGGACGGGGAAGGAAGTCGGCCGTGCCCTTTCAAAGGAACCATCCCGGAATTTGCCTGGAGCGATTTAGGGAAATCACGGAAAACCTAAATCAGGAAGGCCGGACGCGGGATTGAACCGTCGTCCTCCCGAATGCGAGTCCAGTGTGCTAGCCACTACGGCACCTCGATCGGTAGAATTTCTTTAATTGCAATCGTTGCATTTATAAATTTCTACTTTATTTCGCAATTGCCGAGTGATGGGAACCTTTGACATTCGATTCATATGTATATTCATATTGTATTGCATTGCAGTTCCTTCTCTAAATCCTCGCACGAACGAAAAAATGGCTGACATCGAAATAAGTGTCCAAGGAATAGAAAAGCAACTGCAATCACTCAACGGAGGAAAGTCCACTGGACATGACTGGATACCGATTCGATTCTACACAGAGTACGCGAAAGAACTTGCCCCCCTTCTAACAGCCGTGTACCGTAAGTCTCTAGAGGAACGGAAGGTTCCAAATGATTGGAAAAGAGCACAGATAGTTCCAGTTTTCAAGAAGGGTCGTCGAGCAGATGCGCAAACTATAGGCCTATATCTCTGACATCGATCTGTTGTAGAATTTTAGAACATGTTTTCTGCTCGTGTATCATGTCACTTCTGGAAACCCAGAATCTACTCTGCAGGAATCAAAATGGATTCCGGAAACAGCGATAGTGTGAGACCCAACTTGCTTTATTTGTTCATGAGACCTAGGACATATTAGATAAAGGCTCCCAGGTAGATCCCATTTTCCTTGACTTCCGGAAGGCGTTTGATACAGTTCCGCACTGTCGCCTGATAAACAAAGTAAGAGCCTACAGAATATCAGACCAGCTGTGTGGCTGAATTGAAAAGTTTTTAACAAACAGAACACAGCATGTTGTTCTCAATGGAGAGACGTCTACAGGCGTTAAAGTAACCTCTGGCGTGCCACAGGGGAGTGTTAAGGGGCCATTGCTTTTCACAATATATATATATGACCTAGTATATAGTGTTGGAAGTTCCATGCGGCTTATCGCGGATGATGCTGTAGTATACAGAGAAATTGCAGCATCAGAAAATTGCAGCGAAATGCAGGGAGATCTGCAGCGTATAGGCACTTGGTGCAGGGAGTGGCAACTGACCCTTAACACACACTCCTGGAAATTGAAATAAGAACACCGTGAATTCATTGTCCCAGGAAGGGGAAACTTTATTGACACATTCCTGGGGTCAGATACATCACATGATCACACTGACAGAACCACAGGCACATAGACACAGGCAACAGAGCATGCACAATGTCGGCACTAGTACAGTGTATATCCACCTTTCGCAGCAATGCAGGCTGCTATTCTCCCATGGAGACGATCGTAGAGATGCTGGATGTAGTCCTGTGGAACGGCTTGCCATGCCATTTCCACCTGGCGCCTCAGTTGGTCCAGCGTTCGTGCTGGACGTGCAGACCGCGTGAGACGACGCTTCATCCAGTCCCAAACATGCTCAATGGGGGACAGATCCGGAGATCTTGCTGGCCAGGGTAGTTGACTTACACCTTCTAGAGCACGTTGGGTGGCACGGGATACATGCGGACGTGCATTGTCCTGTTGGAAAAGCAAGTTCCCTTGCCGGTCTAGGAATGGTAGAACGATGGGTTCGATGACGGTTTGGATGTACCATGCACTATTCAGTGTCCCCTCGACGATCACCAGTGGTGTACGGCCAGTGTAGGAGATCGCTCCCCACACCATGATGCCGGGTGTTGGCCCTGTGTGCCTCGGTCGTATGCAGTCCTGATTGTGGCGCTCACCTGCACGGCGCCAAACACGCATACGACCATCATTGGCACCAAGGCAGAAGCGACTCTCATCGCTGAAGACGACACGTCTCCATTCGTCCCTCCATTCACGTCTGTCGCGACACCACTGGAGGCGGGCTGCACGATGTTGGGGCGTGAGCGGAAGACGGCCTAACGGTGTGCGGGACCGTAGCCCAGCTTCATGGAGACGGTTGCGAATGGTCCTCGCCGAAACCCCAGGAGCAACAGTGTCCCTAATTTGCTGGGAAGTGGCGGTGCGGTCCCCTACGGCACTGCGTAGGATCCTACGGTCTTGGCGTGCATCCGTGCGTCGCTGCGGTCCGGTCCCAGGTCGACGGGCACGTGCACCTTCCGCCGACCACTGGCGACAACATCGATGTACTGTGGAGACCTCACGCCCCACGTGTTGAGCAATTCGGCGGTACGTCCACCCGGCCTCCCGCATGCCCACTATACGCCCTCGCTCAAAGTCCGTCAACTGCACATACGGTTCACGTCCACGCTGTCGCGGCATGCTACCAGTGTTAAAGGCTACGATGGAGCTCCGTATGCCACGGCAAACTGGCTGACACTGACGGCGGCGGTGCACAAATGCTGCGCAGCTAGCGCCATTCGACGGCCAACACCGTGGTTCCTGGTGTGTCCGCTGTGCCGTGCGTGTGATCATTGCTTGTACAGCCCTCTCGCAGTGTCCGGGGCAAGTATGGTGGGTCTGACACACCGGTGTCAATGTGTTCTTTTTTCCATTTCCAAGAGTGTAGACAAATGTAATGTATTGCGAATACATAGAAAGAAGGATCCTTTATTGTATGATTATATGATAGTGGAACAAATACTGGTAGCAGTTACTTCTGTAAAATATCTGGGAGTATGGGTACGGAACGATTTGAAGTGGAACGACCATAGAAAATTAATTGTTGGTAAGGCGGGTGCCAGGTTGAGGTTCACTGGGAGAGTCCTCAGAAAATGTAGTCCATCAACAAAGGAGGTGGCTTACAAAACAATCGTTCGACCTGTACTTGAGTATTGCTCAGCAGTGTGGGATCCGTACCAGGTCGGGTTGACAGAAGAGATAGAGAAGATCCAAAGAAGAGTGGCGCGTTTCGTCACAGCGTTATTTGGTAAGCGTGATAGCGTTACGGAGATGTTTAGCAAACTCAAGTGGCAGACTCTGCAAGAGAGGCGCTCTGCATCGCAGTGTAGCTTGCTGTCCAGGTTTCGAGAGGGTGCGTTTCAGGATGAGTTTTCGAATATATTGCTACCCCCTACTTGTGCCTCCCGAGGAGATCACGAATGTAAAATTAGAGAGATTCGAGCGCGCACAGAGGCTTTCCGGCAGTCGTTCTTCCCGCGAACCATACGCGACTGGAACAGGAAAGGGAAGTAATGGCAGTGGCACGAAAAGTGCTCTCCGGTATACACCGGTGGGTGGCTTGCGGAGTATAAATATAGATGTAGATGTATACTGAAGACTCTGCAGTATTTGGCTTGTAATGCGGCAGCTACGTATCCCAGCCCATACACAACGAAACCAGCCAAACCTTTTAATATTTCAACTCTGGGTCTGAGTGTACGTAGTTGAGGGCCACCTCACACAATTGTCATCCTAATATAAACAGTTATCGTCTACGAGCTTTTTTTATTTTTTTACTGTACGCATTACACACTGCTGTAAAATGTGTTCATGTCGTTTTACATTTAGTCTTTTCTTAGGCACAAAGAGGGAAGCACACACTAACCACGAAAAATTCCCCATACTGTAATACAACCTCATCTGTTCTCCACAGTTGGCACCACACACGATGGGAGGCAACGTGCTCCAGGCATTTGCCAAATCCAAATTCTTCCTTCGAATTCCAGCAGGCTGTAGTGCGATTCATCGCTCCAAATCACACGTTTTTCCAGTTATCCGCTGTCCGATGCCGTCGATTTTCACGCGACCCCAAGCACCGCCTAGCACTGCCAACAGATATGTGTGACTTACCACTGGTGATTCCTTCCGCTTATTTCTTGCGAGTTTTTTACACTTATCCTTCGTTATGCTCGACCTTCCGTCACCACATGAGGTCTTGCCTAGTCCTGGCTAAGGTGTGGTCGCTCTTCAGCGTTTTCACTTCACAGTCGCGTCACCAGCAGTCGATTTGGACAGCTTTAAGTCCCTCTTATGGATATGTTACCAGATGATATCCGACGACCAGTCCAATTTCGAAGTCACTGAAGTCTCCTGGCCGACCCATTCTTCTGTCACCGGTTCTCAACTGACAACGTAAGTTCCCCGTCTTCTTTTATAGTGACGGGTCGACCTCTAGTGACATCTAACGATCACCTCGGCTTTACATTGGGGTGTTCGGACTCTTTTGATCAGACAGCGTATGAACAGCAGTATTATCATTTTTACGCAGCACTCTATATTTTTTGTTCGATAATCCACTTACTCTCCTCAAGGGAACTGTTTATCAGTCTCGGACCCTTAGTAGAATGGATTAACAGAAGAGAAACAGAAGATGCAACGAAGAACGGTGATATTCGGCACGGGATCGTTCAGTTGCCACGAGATCGTGCTGAACAGTGGCAGAAGCTATCGAAGAAGCGTTGCGAATCATGGGAACGTTTACTGTCGTCGTTCAGAGGGTGTAGATACACATAAGTGTTACTTCCTCCCATGTATGTCTCACGAAAAAACTACGACAGTAAAAACAAAGAAATTAGATCGAACACGTAGTTTTATCAACAGTTTCCTTTGCACGTACCATTCGACAATGGCACAGGGAAGCGGAGGAAGGACAGTTTCACTAGAAGCGTTGTCGCCATACACCGTAAGCTGAGTTATGGAATAAATAAGGAGATGTGAAGATTGTGTTGGTTCAAATATCTTCATCTACATCTACATTCATACTCCGCAAACCACCTGACGGTGTGTGGCGGACGGTACCTTGAGTACCTCTATCGGTTCTCCCATCTATTCCAGTCTTGTATTGTTCGTGGAAAGAAAGATTGTCGGTATGCATCTGTGTGGGATCTAATCTATCTGATTTTATCCTCATGGTCTCTTCGCGAGATATACGTAGGAGGGAGCAATATACTGCTTGACGCCTAGGTGAAGGTTTGTTCTCGAAACTTCAACAAAAGCCCGTTCCGAGCTACTGAGCGTCTCTCTTGCAGAGTCTTCCACTGGTGTTTATGTATTATCTCCGTAACGCTTTCGCGATTACTAAATGATCCTGTAACGAAGCGCGCTGCTCTCCGTTGGATCTTCTCTATGTCTTGTATCAACCCTATCTGGTACGGATCCCACACTGCTGAGCAGTATTCAAGCAGTGGGCGAACAAGCGTACTGTAACCTACTTCCTTTGTTTTCGGATTGCATTTCCTTCGGATTCTTCTAATGATTAATTTAATGTGGTCATTCCATTTTAAATCACTCCTAATGCCTAGACCCAGATAATTTATGGAATTAACTGCTTCCAATTGCTGACCTGCTATATTGTACCTAAATGATAAAGGATCTTTCTTTCTATGTATTCGCAATACATTACACTTGTCTACATTGAGATTCAATTGCCATTCCCTGCACCATGCGTCAATTCGTTGCAGATCCTCCTGCATTTAAGTATAATTTTCCATTGTTACAACCTCTCGATATACCACAGCATCATCTGCAAAAAGCCTCAGTGAACTTCCGATGTTATCCACAATGTCATTTTTATATATTGTGAATTGCAACGGTCCTACGACAGTCCCCTGCGAAGCACCTGAAATCACTCTTACTTCGGAAGACTTCTCTCCATTGAGAATGACATGCTGCGTTCTGCTATCTAGGAACTCTCCAATCCAATCACACAATTGGTCTGATAGTTCATATGTTCTTACTTTGTTCATTAAACGACTGTGGGTAACTGTATCAAACGCCTTGCGGAAATCAAGAAACACGGCATCTACCTGGGAACACGTGTCTATGGCCCTCTGAATCTCGTGGACGAATAGCGCGAGCTGGGTTTCACAGGATCGTCTTTTTCGAAACGCCGGCCGGAGTGGCCGAGCGGTTCTAGGCGCTACAGTCTGGAACCGAGCGACCGTTACAGTCGCAGGTTCGTATCTTGCCTCGGGCCTGGATGTGTGTGATGTCTTAGGTTAGTTAGGTTTAAGTAGTTCTAAGTTCTAGGGGACTGATGACCTTAGAAGTTAAGTCCCATAGCGCTTAGAACCATTTTTTTTTCGAAACCCATGCTGATTCCTACAGAGTAGGTTTCTAGTCTCCAGAAAAGTCATTATACTCGAACATAATACATGTTCCAAAATTCTAGAACTGATCGACGTTAGAGATATAAGTCTATAGTTCTGCACATCTGTTCGACGTCCCTTCTTGAAAACGGGGATGACCTGTGCCCTTTTCCAATCTTTTGGAACGCTATGCTCTTCTAGAGAAACGCAAAACTTCAACCGTTCAGCTGTAGATGACAAAATTCTGTTACCTTTTGTCAAGCTATAAATAAATGAATGTGAGAAAGTGGTGACTTTTCTTCGATCACGTACGCCATAGGACTAAAAGAATCGGACTCTTGTCGTAATGATCTTACGCAGAGGTATATGAAGTCAGAGGCATATACAGGTATTTACAACGAGAAGAAGGCGCTTAAGAAGCGGAGTGGTGGTTGACAGTTGAGCAATACCGAAGTATGTGTTACACATGCCGCGCAGAATCGACTTGGTAATCGAGCAAGTTGAAAGGACTGCCGCACGCTATCCGTCTGGTTTCTTTCGTCACCTCGGGAACCTCGCGTGAATGCTGAGCAGTGTTAAATGGGGCGAGTCTTGTCGTTCACCTTATGAAAGATTGCGGCAAAATATGTTAGGACGACGTCACTAGCAGAGAATGACACAACGGCCGACCAGTACCATATAGCCTTCAGGTCCTGTTCGCGGAATTAGTTAATATAATCTTCTTATATCCATAATTCAAATGGACGATTTGGGACGTCAGCTGGTATAATATATGTTAAAAAATGACGAAATTCCTACAGCTGTATTAAGGTGTTGGTTTTATTGGCGACTAGTTTCGATGTTGTTACAACATCATCTTCAGGCCCATACTTATTGACAGCATCTGTATGTGTCTAACACTAGTGTTAGACGCGCCTATCTCACCACTGACTGCTAGTGTTAGACACATACAGTTGCTGTCAACAAGTATCGGCCTGAAGATGATGTTGTAACAACATCGAAACTAGTCGCCAATAAAACCAGCACCTTAATACAGCTGTAGAAATTTCGTCATTTTTTAACATAGTTAATATAATGTGTTCAGTATCGAATAAAAAAGATGCATCACGTTAAGGGATCAATGTAAGAATACGAAAACTTTGCCATCTGTGGCTAACAGTGATAGAAACTGGATTCCTATATCTACGTCATTCTCCGCAAGCCACCTCATGGTGAGTGACTGAGGGTACTTTAAGTAAAATTGTCACACTGCTCTCCCCCATCCCCCCCTCCCCCTCCTCGCTGTTCCATTCACAAATGGTGCACGGGAAGGGTGATAGTTGGTAGCGTATCGTGAGCCCTTGAATTTCTTTGATTTTACCTTCATCACCTTCTCAGGAGATGTACATACGAGGAAGCAATATATTGGTTGACTCTTCTAGGAACGTACGCTCTCGGAATCAAAAAAATGGTTCAAATGGCTCTGAGCACTATGGGACTTACCATCTGAGGTCATCAGTCCCCTAGAACATAGAACTACTTAAACTTAAGTAACCTAAGGACATCACACACATCCACTGGCCGAGGCAGGATTAGAACCTGCGAGTGTAGCGGTCGCGCGATTCCAGACTGAAGCGCCTAGAACCTCTCGGCCACTCCGGCCGGCCTCTCGGAATTCACACATATTATAAAAATGTGTGTGTGTGTGTGTGTGTGTGTGTGTGTATGTATGTTCCACATCTACCCATAGACCACTGGAGTGATTTCAATCAAACTTAGAACCCATATACCCTTACTGTCAGGCAACATTAGGTTAAGAACCATCAGGCTACCATAGTTCAGGAGACATGGCGTCAAAAATACTGAGATGCGTGAGAAACTGCCGCATCATGCATGACGTTTAAAGTTATTGCTTCCTTGCTACTAATTCTTTTCGCAACTTGTTTCACAGACAGTATCCACATATGCCACTGTAAGTACCTACACAAATATATCATTGTATGACACACAGTTCAAGAGGTATAATGTGACATGAGATGCCGCATCATAGGTGAAATTTAATTCATGTATTCTTTACTAATAAGACACTCCTACGGTCGAGGCAACTTAAGGGAATCCGTAACAACTAGCTGCGCTTCTGACAGCTTTCAAACGCGAAGCGCAAACGGCTGTAGACGAAAGCTGTAGCTGCCTGTAGAGTTATGAAGAGGCGTTGCTATAGAGACTTTCACACACTCGCGTTGTAGACACGCGAAACAGCTGCTTCCAGCGTACAGGAACTGTCTGAGACACTGCACGCATACAGTTGTGCATTATGCATGTTTATTTGTACGACTGATTCACGATTTAAAAGGTGTCTTCACGAATTCATAGAAATCTAATTTTTCCATGTTACACTACAAATACAATTGACTTTTTGTTTACGTTTGTAATAGAAAATTTTCAGAAAGAATACCCGGGCAATACTGGATTTGTCAGCTAGTTTTATCAATAAACCACTCCGTGATACGCAATACCTCCCTTGTTGCGCCTCCATGGCACTTTCGAGCCTACTAAACGAACCTGTGACGAAACGCGCTTGTCTTCTCTTGATCTTCTCCATTTCCTCTGTCAATCTCATTTGGCAAAGGGTTCCAAATTAGGAAGCAGCACTCAACTACGGTCGATCAAGGGTTTTGTGACCGACCTCCTTCGTGGTTGTACTACATTTTCTGAAGATTCTTCCAATGAATCTCACTCTCGTGTCTGCCTCTTCTACGACTAGTTTTGCACTGAGGTGAGAAAAGTCATGGGATAGCGAGATTTACATGTACAGATGGCAGTAGGACCACATCCGTAAGGTATAAAAGGGCAGCGCATTGTCAGAGTTGTCATTTGCACTCCCGTGCGAAAAGGTTTACAATGCAGTTAAGGCCGCAGGACGAAAATTAACAGAGTTTGAACACGGAATTGCAGTTGGAGCTAAACGCATGGGTCATTCCATTTCCAAAATCGTTAGAGAAATCAATATTCCAACATCCACAGTACCAAGAGTATGCCAAGAATGCCAAATTTCAGGCATTACCTCTAACCATAGGCACGCAGTGGCTGACGGCCTTAACTGAACGACCGAGAGCAGTGGCGTTTGCGTAGAGTTGTCAGTGCTAACAGACAAGCAACACTGCGTGAAATAATAGCAGAAATCTGTGTGGGACGTATCATGAATGTAACCGTTAGCACAGTAGCACAGAGCGGCGACATTTGCCGTTAATGGGCTACGGCAGCAGACGACCGACGCGAACGCCTTTACTAACAGCACGACATCGCCTGCATCCCATCTCCTTGCCTCGTGACCATATCGATTGGACTCTAGACTAGTGGAAAACCGTAGCATGGTCAGATGGGTCCCTGTTTCAAGTGGCAAGATCCGATGGCAAGGTTCTAGTGTACCGCAGACCCTGCAAAGCCATGGAACCTTGTTGTCGTAAGGCACTGATCAAACTGATGATGGCTCTACAATAATGCGAACGGTGTTTACGTGGACTGGACTGAGTCCTCTCGTCCAACTGAACCGATCATTGACTGGAAATGGCTAATTTCGGCTACTTCATTTCCAGCCTTTCATGGACTTAATGTTCCCAAAAATGACATCGGCCACAATTGTTTGCGAGTAGTGTGATGAACATTCTGGACAATTCGACCGAATGATTTGGCCACCAGGTCATCCGACGTGAGGTCCATCGAAGATTTATGGGACGTAATCGGGAGGTCACTTCGTGCAGAGAAACCTGCATCGGCAACACTCTCGCTTTTATGTACAACTATAGAGGCATCATGGCTCAAACTTTCTGCAGGGATATTCCAGCGACTTGTTGAGTCCATACCACATCGAGTTACTCCACTATGCCGAGTAAAAGAAGGTCCGACACGATAGTAGGACATAATCGATTGTGGCGAAACAAGCGCTGTATCATATGGGAGACACAGAGGGCAGCGAGTAAGCCGGGACCTATCCCAGTTCACTGCTACTAGCGTCACGTCATCATAACGCGACTGTGTATAGCATAATTTAAGAATGAATTCAAAAATTAAAGTAATTTTTCCAAAACTTAGTCAATATATGCTTCTGTATATTAACGTTAAAACTGTCAAATCTCATAGTGATCAAATGAATATGTTTCGCTAAATACATTGTTTTAAGAAAAAAATAAGTGGCGCTAAGTAATGGAGCTAGAAAGCCAAAAATTGTTAAGAATGTGCAAATGTTTGTCACAATCAAAAATTACGAGTCTCAACTTGATTAGTGCAGTATTTTGGTCATAGTCGATGTTTTTACGAAAAATTGAAGACGCTAACTAAATATTAGTTTTAGAAAGATGAAAATTCTTATGTAATGACATTAACTATGTGACTTCATTAAGCTGCCTCTAATAGTTTTCAAGTAATTTACTGAAAACTAAATTTGTTACAGAAGTGTCCTTATTCATAGTAGATTAAGTATCATTCGTATTTATGATAGAAATTTCTATAGTAGCACTTGATTGCAGTCATTAAATAACAGAGTTTCAAGAATTTAGTGTAAATAACAATCAATGCAAGGACTCTTAAAGAAGTAGTTCAGAGGTAGTGTTCTACTGTCGGTTCTGTTCTAAAAATTATAGCCGGCAAAGTTTAAATCAAGTCGAGCTGAAAATTTTTCAATAACTAAAAAGTTATGTAAATTGTAAAGTGATACACAACAGAGATGTTAAATAAAACGTGTCCGAGAAAGTGGCAATTTAGATGCTGCAGACTGTGCCTAGAGCGGTTGTCAGCATATGTTCTGTTCGACCGTCTGCTGTGTCCATATACACTCCTGGAAATGGAAAAAAGAACACATTGACACCGGTGTGTCAGACCCACCATACTTGCTCCGGACACTGCGAGAGGGCTGTACAAGCAATGATCACACGCACGGCACAGCGGACACACCAGGAACCGCGGTGTTGGCCGTCGAATGGCGCTAGCTGCGCAGCATTTGTGCACCGCCGCCGTCAGTGTCAGCCAGTTTGCCGTGGCATACGGAGCTCCATCGCAGTCTTTAACACTGGTAGCATGCCGCGACAGCGTGGACGTGAACCGTATGTGCAGTTGACGGACTTTGAGCGAGGGCGTATAGTGGGCATGCGGGAGGCTGGGTGGACGTACCGCCGAATTGCTCAACACGTGGGGCGTGAGGTCTCCACAGTACATCGATGTTGTCGCCAGTGGTCGGCGGAAGGTGCACGTGCCCGTCGACCTGGGACCGGACCGCAGCGACGCACGGATGCACGCCAAGACCGTAGGATCCTACGCAGTGCCGTAGGGGACCGCACCGCCACTTCCCAGCAAATTAGGGACACTGTTGCTCCTGGGGTATCGGCGAGGACCATTCGCAACCGTCTCCATGAAGCTGGGTTACGGTCCCGCACACCGTTAGGCCGTCTTCCGCTCACGCCCCAACATCGTGCAGCCCGCCTCCAGTGGTGTCGCGACAGGCGTGAATGGAGGGACGAATGGAGACGTGTCGTCTTCAGCGATGAGAGTCGCTTCTGCCTTGGTGCCAATGATGGTCGTATGCGTGTTTGGCGCCGTGCAGGTGAGCGCCACAATCAGGACTGCATACGACCGAGGCACACAGGGCCAACACCCGGCATCATGGTGTGGGGAGCGATCTCCTACACTGGCCGTACACCACTGGTGATCGTCGAGGGTACACAGAATAGTGTACGGTACATCCAAACCGTCATCGAACCCATCGTTCTACCATTCCTAGACCGGCAAGGGAACTTGCTGTTCCAACAGGACAATGCACGTCCGCATGTATCCCGTGCCACCCAACGTGCTCTAGAAGGTGTAAGTCAACTACTCTGGCCAGCAAGATCTCCGGATCTGTCCCCCATTGAGCATGTTTGGGACTGGATGAAGCGTCGTCTCACGCGGTCTGCACGTCCAGCACGAACGCTGGTCCAACTGAGGCGCCAGGTGGAAATGGCATGGCAAGCCGTTCCACAGGACTACATCCAGCATCTCTACGATCGTCTCCATGGGAGAATAGCAGCCTGCATTGCTGCGAAAGGTGGATATACACTGTACTAGTGCCGACATTGTGCATGCTCTGTTGCCTGTGTCTATGTGCCTGTGGTTCTGTCAGTGTGATCATGTGATGTATCTGACCCCAGGAATGTGTCAATAAAGTTTCCCCTTCCTGGGACAATGAATTCACGGTGCTCTTATTTCAATTTCCTGGAGTGTATAAACACGGGGAGAGAGGCAGTGAAGGGAGACACTTCGCAATGAGCTATCAATCTGCCCGTGTCACTCAAACGCTGACTTACGCGCTGCCTCGGATGACGTCAGAGCTAGGTACCTATCAAACGTGTTCAATAGAAGTAGGAAATGGACTGGCGAGGGCTGCACAAAGCCCTGGATCGCTTAGATTGCACGGAAGTAACTCTTTGTGTGTCACCCGCAGTGTTGACAAAACCGCGTGGCAAGTGGAGAAATTATTTACCACTTTTGTGACGAGCGATTAATTTGGATGATTAGAAGTCAGGGATATACATCATTAAACTTGGAACTTACAGTAGAGATTATGAAACGTCCCCTTTGAACAATTATACAAGACTGTGCTTAACCTGACAGACTGTGCTTAACCTGACACACAATATTTTTAGCGCAACGCAATCTGACTTCCAATAATCTCTACAAAAGAATGGCCGTGACTAACATTAACCTATACCTTTCACAAATCACTTACCTCACAAAAATCTTCGTTACTGCAACTACTGCAATACAGCGAGCGCCACTACTGCCAGCTAAATAAAAGATTCAAACTACGGAAGGCACTAACTACTGATAGGGATAGTTAGCAAATGAAAGATTTTAATAGAGAACAAACAATGTATTTACCTTAATATCATCAAAAGTCATAATATATGTAATTTCAAAACTCCGCCATTTCCTTCCACACATCCACCACTGCTGGCGGCTCACCTCTAACTGCGCAAAGCTACGCGCTTTTCACATCTAGCTGCCGCTGCCCAACACTACCATGGCAGACAACAATGGAAACTAGCCACAGACTGCACACAGCACAGCCAGTGATTTTCATGTAGAGCGCTACGTAACTTTGCCAATAAGAAAACATAAACAGTCTACTTACAAGATATCCTCTGAACTGTTAATTGGGCTGCTTCGGACAGGGATATTATTATTCTTATCAGGAATATTATCAACGTTGTGCATGTGAACTATTACAGAATATATTAATCAATTAGAACTCAAAACTTTTATTCACAGACATAGTTCCTGATCCCGCAGCATAATTAATTAGTAGGAACATTTTCTTTCAGTGAGCACAAGAATAATGTGGACTTGCAGACTGGAAATTATGGTCAGTATGTTCTCCATCGCTTTCATGGCTGACAGCAAAAATAGTTTTCAGGCTCTTGAACAACGGCGAAGAGGATTATTACTGTTTATGCGCAATACGTAACATAAATCGCCTGAAAAATGTAGGCACAACGAAAGTAAATGCGAAGAAACTTTGGCTAACAGAAGAAATCAGCTGATCGATCAAAGAAGAAAGAACAAAAATGCTCAGGATAAGATAGGTAAACAGCAGTATAAGTCACTTAGGAACGAAATAAATTTGAAGTCCAGTGGAAGCAAAGGCAAAACGGCTACAGAAAAACTGTGAAACTTTAAAAAATAAAACATTGGTTGTCGGAAGGACTGATTCAGATAATAGGAAAGTCAAAACAGTCACCGATTAAATTAGAAGCAAAGGTCTTAATATGAAGAGTGCAGGAGTAATTTCTCTGTTAAATGTAAAGTAGAAAGCACATAGGTGAACAGAATAGAATGTAAATTTCTATGAGGGGGATGAATTATCTGCTGGCGTGGTAAACCAAGAAACTGAAGTGATCGGAATAGATAACGGATCCAATATTAAACTCAGGCTTTGACTCAGCTTTAGAAGAGCACAATCAAATAAAGCAATAGACATACCGGGTGATCAAAAAGTCAGTATAAATTTGAAAACTGAATAAATCACGGAATAATGTAGATAGAGAGGTACAAATTGACACACATGCTTGGAATGACATGGGGTTTTATTAGAACCAAAAAAATACAAACGTTCCAAAAATGTCCGAAAGATGGCGCTTCATCTGATCAGAATAGTAATAATTAGCACAACAAAGTAAGACAAAGCAAAGATGATGTTCTTTACAGGAAATACGCAATATGTCCACCATCATTCCTCAACAGTAGCTGTAGTCGAGGAATAATGTTGTGAACAGCACTGTAAGGCATGTCCGGAGTTATGGTGAGGCATTGGCGTCGGATGTTGTCTTTCAGCATCCCTAGAGATGTCGGTCGATCACGATACACTTGCGACTTCAGGTAACCCCAAAGCCAATAATCGCACGGGCTGAGGTCTGGGCACCTGGGAGGCCAAGCATGACGATCATCACCAAAGGACGCGCGCAAGAGATCTTTCATGCCTCTAGCAATATGGGGTGATTTTTTGTGCTAATAAAACCCCATGTCATTCCAAGCATGTGTGTCAACTTTTACCTCTATATCTACATTATTCCGTGGTTTATTAAGTTTTCAAATTTATACTGACATTTTGATCACCCGGTATATACTATTCCTACCGAATTTCTAACATTATTAGCAGAAGTGGAAACCAAACGACTATTCAAGTTGGCATGTACAATTTATGCAACTGAACACATTTTCGTAAAAATATCACCCACTCAATACCAAACATAGGTACAGGAGATAAGTGCGAGAGTTACCGTACAATCAGCTTAACAACTCATGCATCCAACTTACTGCCAAAATAATGTGAAGAAGAATGGGAAAGAAAGTGAAGAACTGTTAGGTGACGATCAGAGGGTGGTTAGGACTTTGCAATTGATAGTGGAAGCAAGACTTGAGAAACATCTTGTAGGATTATGGGATTTGTCGGCCCGGAAACAGTGTTCGATGGTGTAAAACGGTGCAGGATGTTCCAAATTTTCAGAAGAATGGTTGTAAGATACAGAGGAAGACGGGTTGTCGTTACAGTGCGTAAGCGCTCTAACAAATACACTGACGGAAAAAAATCCTAACATTAAGAAATAATTTAGATAAAATAATCAAATTTCGAGAATACATTTGTATAGCTAAAATATTGAATGATAAACACTGCAAGATCACAGGTTAATATAAGCACGAGATAAGTAACTGCAAATGCGAAATGCTGATACATTAATAATCAGTGTGACCGCCAGAATGTTGAATGTAACCATGCAAAAATGCATGCTGTGTGCTGTACAGGGCCAAATGTCAGTGTGTGGGATGGAGTTCCATGCCTAGTGCACCTGGTCGGTCAACACAGGGACGGTTCCAAGATGCTACTCCAGGCGGGTGTAAAATGAATGTGCGCAACGGAAAATAATAAACGCAAAAATGAAGATTTGGCCCTGTCTGATTACCTCCTGAAGCAGATCTTAGGATCTCTTAACGGACTTTAACGTATAAATTACAATCTATGTTATGACTGCGCGATCTAATATCAATAACGCGAAATGACTGACATCATCTGCGTACCAAACACTAGAAGACACTACTTTCAAAGATGATCTACGGTGGTGTGGAACCTCAGTGGAAATAAACTAACGTGGTCGCAGCTGTTTAGCTTTATAGCCCTGATAAGCCGAGGCAATTTGCGATATCACCGTATGTACTGCGTCTGGTGCGTCGTCGTGCTGGTTCTCGCACACGTCTGCGTCGATGGAAGAACTCCAGCCACAAAATTAAAAACTCTTTCAAACACTAGGACGGCAGAAGGCGGTCCTCTGACTAATATACTCTAATACTGTCTTTTCCTTTCTGTGTTCTACAGACGAGAAAAGCGAACTCCCAGCCACAAGGACGGAGTTCAGATAACGTCTCACCGTAAGTATAAGCACAGGAAGTACTCTCAATTCCTGAACGCTGCGTACTCAACGACGACTTCCAACCCGGAGGTGAAGTCCAGAATCGTACAGGTTCGCAACAGTACTCTCGTGAGAGCAAAGACGGCAAGTCCGTCCGTGCCAACAAAGCTAATATCGAGCGACTGTCAAACACTGGCACTCACAACGGAAGACCTCTTCTCTCCACTGCTTGCCTCCCAGCAAGGATCGGCCTCTCCCCCCTTGTAATTCCGAAAACGAATCATATTCCCGAAACCAGGGAATATTCTCCGTCTCTACAGATTCTTCCGAATGTCGACCAAGCGTATTTTAGTCTCTTGTCGTCCAGCGCGGAAAGTTTGCGAGGAAGAACCTATACTCCACCAATGGTACGCTTCTGAGTAAAAATCCTTGGAAATAACCCAGCCTGCGTGGTTTCCGTTCCTCTCACCTGCGTCCAAGATTTTCAGCGTTTCCGAAGTATAATCCTTCCGGTTTGGCTACAAAACAAGCCGGTCGCGACTCTATTGTGCTCCAGCGCTTAGGTTTTACGACGTCCGTCTTGCTATTTCCTGTGTTTAAGCAGTATCAACACATCTGTGTGGGCCTTCCACCCAGGGCTTCAGTTCCGACAACCGTTTCATATCCACTGGCGTTCCAACCTCTACTAGTATAGGCAATCATTCATTACGCCATTTTTATAATAAAGACACTCCGTCACCTTTCATGCAATAAGCGTTAACAGTTATTTACAGGACGTACGTGACAATGTCAGTCTCCTTCATATATTCATATACACGATGTACAACTATCACATGATAACTAATTGTGTTTGTAGATCATGGCAAAATATGTGGATGCGTGCCTCTAAGGTGCGAAATTATAGCCACCTTACACAGTTAATGTTGTTTGTGGATGAAGCTGGAGTTGTCGTTCGATGACGTCCCAGTTTGCTCGATTGGAGACAGATCTGGTGATAGACCAGGCCAAGGCAACAAGTCGACAGCAGTATGGGAGAGAGAGTTATCCAGTTGGAAAACAGCCCAATGCTGCTCATGAGTGTAACACAACAGATCGAATAACTAGATTGACTTACAAATTTAAGGCTGAGCGGTTCTAGGCGCTACAGTCTGGAACCGCGCGACCGCTACGGTCGCAGGATCGCATCCTGGCCCGGGCATAGATGTGTGTGATGTCCTTAGGCTAGTTAGGCTTAAGTAGTTCTAAGTTCTAGGGGACTGATGACCTCAGCAGTTAAGTACCATAGTGCTCAGAGCCATTTGAACCATTTTGACTTACAAATTTGCAGTCATGGTGTGTGGGACATCCACGAGAGTGTTCCTTCTGTGATACAAAATCGCATCCCAGACCATATTATCCAGGTGTAGGTCCAGTGTGTTTACCACCCAGACAGGTTGGGTGGAGGCTCTCAACTAGCCTCCTCCTAACCAACACAGGGCCATCACTGGCATCGGCCACCACTGAAGCTGCAAATGGTGGTCGTTTGGGGTCGGTGGAATGCACGTTACAGGCTGTCTAGCTCGGAGCTGTCCTTGAAGTAGCCAATTTGTAACAGTTCGTTGACTCACTGTGGCGTCAACTGCTGTTCAAATTGCTGCTGTAGATGCAGTACGAGGAGACAGAACCATACACCGAACACGATCGTGTTGACCGCTGTGAGCAATCACGTACAGCGGCTATATTCCTGGCAAGTCTTTCTGAAATACTGCGGAAGGAACAACCAGCTGCTTGTAGCTCTATGACACGACCTCGTTCATAGTGAGGTGTTGAACGGTTTATCGCCTTAAAGAAAATCTTGACTAACATCAACTCACCTAGTCCAGTATAAAAGACAATTAACGCTCACGACCGTTACATAGTATATTTAAAGCAAACTTGATTTGCATCCTCATAGTGGCGCCACTAGCGCCACTCTTACGCGACTGGCACGAAATTTGAACAGACATCATCTTTCAAACGTGGAACACCCTGCCAAATTTCGTTTCTGTTGCAGAACTCGTTCTTGACGCTGCGATTAGTTTTTTCCGCCAGTGTTTGTCAGCAAAGCAGAATCGCCGTATTGGTGGTCTTCGTGCTCGGTTCCTATTTGATCTATGAAAAGGGGGTAAAAAGTTTTTGGTTTAACCCCGACCAACAGCCATTTGTATAGCCATTCGAACATCTATGTTACTGTAGCTATGTTACAATATATCAAGCGATGTTCGAACGACGAAGCGGGGCTGGCGCCCAGGCAGATTGTGCGAACTGATTAATGACTTTTGCAAAAGATTTTGAATGAGAAAAGGTAATGCTCGGGTTGTTGTTGTTGTTGTGGTCTTCAGTCCTGAGACTGGTTTGATGCAGCTCTCCATGCTACTCTATCCTGTGCAAGCTTCTTCATCTCCCAGTACCTACTGCAACCTACATCCTTCTGAATCTGCTTAGTGTATTGATCTCTTGGTCTCCCTCTACAATTTTTACCCTCCACGATGCCCTCCAATGCTAAATTTGTGATCCCTTGATGCCCCAAAACATGTCCTACCAACCGATCCATTCTTCTAGTCAAGTTGTGCCACAAACTTCTCTTCTCCCCAATCCTATTCAATACCTCCTCATTAGTTACGTGATCTACCCACCTTATCTTCAGCATTCTTCTGTAGCACCACATTTCGAAAGCTTCTATTCTCTTCTTGTCCAAACTAGTTATCGTCCATGTTTCACTTCCATACATGGCTACACTCCATACAAATACTTTCAGAAACGACTTCCTGACACTTAAATCTATACTCGATGTTAACAAATTCCTCTTCTTGAGAAACGCTTTCCTTGCCATTGCCAGTCTGCATTTTATATCCTCTCTACTTCGACCATCATCGGTTATTTTACTCCCTAAATAGCAAAACTCCTTTACTACTTTAAGTGTCTCATTTCCTAATCTAATTCCCTCAGCATCACCCGACTTAATTTGACTACATTCCATTCTCCTCGTTTTGCTTTTGTTGTAGTTCATCTTATATCCTCCTTTCAAGACACTGTCCATTCCGTTCAACTGCTCTTCCAAGTCCTTTGCTGTCTCTGACAGAATTACAATGTCATCGGCGAACCTCAAAGTTTTTACTACTTCTCCATGAATTTTAATTCCTACTCCGAATTTTTCTTTTGTTTCCTTTACTGCTTGCTCAATATACAGATTGAATAACATCGGAGAGAGGCTACAACCCTGTCTCACTCCTTTCCCAACCACTGCTTCCCTTTCATGCCCCTCGACTCTTATAACTGCCATCTGGTTTCTGTACAAATTGTAAATAGCCTTTCGCTCCCTGTATTTTACCCCTTCCACCTTCAGAATTTGAAAGAGAGTATTCCAGTCAACATTGTCAAAAGCTTTCTCTAAGTCTACAAATGCTAGAAACGTAGGTTTGCCTTTTCTTAATCTTTCTTCCAAGATAATTCGTAAGGTCAGTATTGCCTCACGTGTTCCAACATTTCTAGGGAATCCAAACTGATCTTCCCCGAGGTCGGCTTCTACCAGTTTTTCCATTCGTCTGTAAAGAATTCGCGTTAGTATTTTGCAGCTGTGACTTATTAAACTGATAGTTCGGTAACTTTCACATCTGTCAACACCTGCTTTCTTTGGGATTCGAATTATTGTATTCTTCTTAAAGTCTGAGGGTATTTCGCCTGTCTCATACATCGTGCTCACCAGATGGTAGAGTTTTGTCATGACTGGCTCTCCTGAGGCCATCAGTAGTTCTAATGGAATGTTGTCTACTCCCGGGGCCTTGTTTTGACTCAGGTCTTTCAGTGCTCTGTCAAACTCTTCACGCAGTATCTTATCTCCCATTTCATCTTCATCTACATCCTCTTCCATTTCCATAATATTGTCCTCAAGTACATCGCCCTTGTATAAACCCTCTATATACTCCTTCCACCTTTCTGTTTTCCCTTCTTTGCTTAGAACTGGGTTGCCATCTGAGCTCTTGATATTCATACAAGTGGTTCTCTTCTCTCCAAAGGTCTCTTTAATTTTCCTGTAGGCAGTATCTATCTTACCCCTAGTGAGACAAGCCTCTACATCCTTACATTTGTCCTCTAGCCATCCCTGCTTAGCCATTTTGCACTTCCTGTCGATTTCATTGTTGAGACGTTTGTATTCCTTTTTGCCTGCTTCATTTACTGCATTTTTATATTTTCTCCTTTCATCAATTAAATTCAATATTTCTTCTGTTACCCAAGGATTTCTATTAGCCCGCGTCTTTTTACCTACTTGATCCTCTGCTGCCTTCACTCCTTCATCCCTCAGAGCTACCCATTCTTCTTCTACTGTATTTCTTTCCCCCATTCCTGTCAATTGTTCCCTAATGCTCTCCCTGAAACTCTCTACAACCTCTGGTTCTTTCAGTTTATCCAGGTCCCATCTCCTTAAATTCCCACCTTTTTGCAGTTTCTTCAGTTTCAATCTGCAGATCATAACCAATAGATTGTGGTCAGAATCTACATCTGCCCCAGGAAATGTCTTACAATTTAAAACCTGGTTCCTAAATCTCTGTCTTACCATTATATAATCTATCTGAAACCTGTCAGTATCTCCAGGCTTCTTCCATGTATACAACCTCCTTTCATGATTCTTGAACCAAGTGTTAGCTATGATTAAGTTATGCTCTGTGCAAAATTCTACAAGGCGGCTTCCTCTTTAATTCCTTCCTCCCAATCCGTATTCACCTACTATGTTTCCTTCTCTCCCTTTTCCTACTGACGAATTCCAGTCACCCATCACTATTAAATTTTCGTCTCCCTTCACTACCTGAATTATTTCTTTTATCTCGTCATACATTTCATCTATTTCTTCATCATCTGCGGAGCTAGTTGGCATATAAACTTGTACTACTGTAGTAGGCATGGGCTTTGTGTCTATCTTGGCCACAATAATGCGTTCACTATGCTGTTTGTAGTAGCTAACCCGCACTCCTATTTTTTTATTCATTATTAAACCTACTCCTGCATTACCCCTATTTGATTTTGTATTTATAACCCTGTAATCACCTGAGCAAAAGTCTTGTTCCTCCTGCCACCGAACTTCACTAATTCCCACTATATCTAACTTTAACCTATCCATCTCCCTTTTTAAATTTTCTAACCTACCTGTCCGATTATGTGATCTGACATTCCACGCTCCGATCCATAGAACGCCAGTTTTCTTTCTCCTGATAACGACGTCCTCTTGAGTAGTCCCCGCCCGGAGATCCGAATGGGGGACTAATTTACCTCCGGAATATTTTACCCAAGAGGACGCCATCATCATTTAATCATACAGTAGAGCTGCATGTCCTCGGGAAAAATTACGGCTGTAGTTTCCCCTTGCTTTCAGCCGTTCGCAGTACCAGCACAGCAAGGCCGTTTTGGTTAATGTTACAAGGCCAGATCAGTCAACCATCCAGACTGTTGCCCCTGCAACTCCTGAAAAGGCTGCTGCCCCTCTTCAGGAACCACACGTTTGTCTGGCCTCTCAACAGATACCCCTCCGTTGTGGTTGCACCTACGGTACGGCCATCTGTATCGCTGAGGCACGCAAGCCTCCCCACCAACGGCTCGGGTAATGACACCATTTGTATGTGCACCGTTCGGATTTTAAGTTCAAAAAAATGCAAAAAAAAAAACACGGTTTTCGGGGAGGATTTTGTAGCACTCCACTGCTATACTTTAAACTGGTTCGAATCCGTTAAAACTTTGCGTGAAGTTAATTGTATGAAATCAAAACGATCTTTTTATCCAGTAATCTTTATCCGTTGTCGAGATACAATGGTTTGAATGGTCAAATGGTTCAATTGGCCTTTAGCACTATGGGACTTAACATAACATCTGAGGTCATCAGTCCCCTAGAACTTAGAACTACTTAAACCTAAATAACCTAAGGACATCACACACATCCATGCCCGTGGCAGGATTCGAACCAGCGACCGTAGCAGTCGCGCGGTTCCAGACTGAAGCGCCTAGAACCGCTCGGTCAAAAAGATTTGAAGTAGACCCTAATGTAGCACGTAAAATTCGTTCTTACGTGAATTAAATGCGATGGAACGATTTAAATTGAATCAAATAATTAAAAACTGTATTCTCACGACAAAATTGACAGCTCTATTTCAGTAATCTAGCATCATCCGGATTTCAAGTGCAAAAAATACACGTGTTTGTGTTTTTCTTACGGACGCCATTTTTGTGTTTCAAAATTGTGCGTTCAAATGTTGTAAGAAGGTAGACTGTTACATGGAATTAATGGACGCCCTGTTGTTTTGTGAAAGCTTTATCCGTTGCTACGATGTAAGCAACATGGGTCGAAGGACAGTAGAAAAACCTGTACCGGATCGGTCGCCGCCCGAGTCAACCAAAAAATATACATCGGTTGCCAAGCTTTGGCGTTTTAATGTAAAAATTATGATAGAGTAAAAGTTCGAAACCAGAACGAAAAATTTTCCTATTATATCAGAAAAAAAGCGAATATGTCCTGGGCAGAATTAGGAATGTAACAGAAGGGGAGTATCTGTTCGACTTACCTGTTTATTAAACTTGATCTGATTAGCGCCTTCTGGCCGTCTCTTACATCGAACCAAGATTTAACAGATGCATTACGTTTTTTGCAACATAGCCATGTGAGAAATAAAAATTTTAAATTTGCATCTGGTATTAAATCTGCCTGTTTCAAAAGTATTTAAATCAAAACACCTTGACATAATCGCGTTCTTTACGAGTTAACACTATTTCCCCAGCGCAGTGAGCTCTCTTAGCTGCAAGGCGTTAGCACACCTGCATCTTGCAGTTCATCGGTTAAATCATTGATCCTATGCCAAAAATCCATAAGATTTACCCGCCGCAGTACACAATACATAATATCATATGGCAGTAGGTATTGTCGTTTCTCTTAATGAAATTTTTAAAAAGCGTCACTCATAATAGAAAGATGTTCAAAACATTCAGCCCTTAGCTTTGCGTAATCTCCGATAGTTTTCTTTATACTGCGGCAAATGCACTTATAAACTTTCATCTTCTAACTATCTTTTGACTCAGTTTCTCCCATTATTTTGCAGTACTTTCTTTCTAGTGTTTTTGGTTATAAATTTCCTGTTTTATATTCATAGCCCTATAAAAATCCTAATCTAGCAGTTTTAGTACCTTCCTTAGGTTGTGTGTCTAGAATTTGCATTACTGCTATTTTCTTATAGATTTCTTGTTGTGCAATTCATAATCATATAAAAATTGTGTTCCAATAATGTTATTACAGTTCCTGAGTTTTGTGCATCTAGAGCTTCTGTTCTTGTTACAGATGCTTTATTTCCAATGTCAGTAGTGGGTAACCCATCTGCTTTGTAATTTCCCGATTCAGCGCACAGACTTACCCACTGCGGTACGACGAGAATATTTTGATAAACGTTCCATTTCTATTCTTCTGCGTGTTTCTCTACGTACTTAGTGTCGGCGAAGCACCAATTGTAGACGGGAAAATGCCATTCAACGACCTCAATTCTTCAGAATAGTTCCCTTCTATCGGGAGCAACAGAAGATCCCGAATAGGATCCCAGCTGAGGGCTAGAGACGTCAATAGTGTAAGAAGAGATGGAAGAGGAACATTGTAAGAGTTAATAACCTAGAAGATTTTCCATTCACTCTAACGTGTAGACTATTTGATGCTGCGTAATACTTGCGAAAAGTACCAGAGTATTCAGATCAAGTTGCTTGGTGTACAACACCGAGACGAGTACTGTGAATATAAAAGAATCCGTGTTAAAATTGTCACTGCTTGATGTTAACGGTGCTGTCGCATGTCAGCGCAATGGAATCCCTGTCAATATAAAGAAAATGGGTTTTTTAGTAACAAAAGTTAGCAGTGGACATTATTTATTACTCTCAACAACTATTACTCTCAACAAAACCTCGCCAATTTAAACTGATTTTAACTATTCTGATAATGGTTTACAGTGTGCGTTCTCATCACATGTAATTTGATGTTCAGAAAATACGATTTTAACCAAAAAGATTACATAATGACAATGTTACTTCCAGTTGATGAAGTTTTAATCTCAAACAATGAAGATGGACTACAAAGTGCTGCCTACGAAATGCACAAAATATTTCAGACACATAATATGCCAATTCCCACACGAAAACGAAAGCCAGGGCTTCCTGTGGCAAAAAAAAAATTAAATTTTTAGACACCATCCTGACGTACAGAGGAGATCCACATTACGTAGACAAAATGGATGAGTTCAACGAATTAACGGTACCACAGAAGATCTCTCCAAAATAATGCCATACTAGAAGCGTGTCTTAAATTTTAAGGGCCACTTGAGGTAGCCGCGCGGCCTCGGGTGCCTTGCCACGGTTCGCGCGGCTCCCCCCATCGGAGGTCGAGTCCTCCCTCGAGCATGGGTGTGTGTGTTAGCATTAGTTCGTTTAAGTTGGATTAAGTAGTGTGTTAGCCTAGGGACCGATGACATCAGCAGTTTGGTCCCACAGGAACTTACCACAAAATTCCAAATTTTAAAAAAATTTTTATAAAGTTGTTTTGGTACCAATATTGCTGTATGAGGGTTGTAGCCTCTCCCCAATGTAATTCAATCTGTATATTGAGATATAAGATTAGATGTGGAGATTACATAGCTAATGAGGAGGTATTGACTAGAATTGGGGAGAAGAGGAGTTTGTGGCACAACTTGACTAGAAGAAGGGATCGGTTGGTAGGACATGTTCTGAGGCATCAAGGGATCACCAATTTAGTATTGGAGGGTAAAAAGTGTAGAGGGAGACCAAGAGATGAAGACACTAAGCAGATTCAGAAGGATGTAGGCTGCAGTAGGTACTGGGAGATGAAGAAGCTTGCACAGGATAGAGTAGCATGGAGAGCTACATCTATCCTGTCTCATGACTGAAGACCACAACAACAGCAACAACAACAATATATGGTATGTCGCTGTGTTTATAAATCGTTGTCGATGGTATATAGTAGTAGAAGGTGGTCATTTTGAGTATATACTACCTTAAGTTACCCTTTAATTTAAACGACATCAGAAAGTTCCATTGCTATCCGTTCAAGTTCAAAGAGTTTATACAGATACATTGGGACACCCTGTGCATTGCGTTGCGATGTATCTTATTGCTTCAGAACATCTTATTTAGCTGCGTTATAAGAACGGAGAAAGAGTGATGCGCCGGCCGCGGTGGCCGTGCGGTTCTAGGCGCTGCAGTCTGGAGTCGACCGACCGCTACGGTCACAGGTTCGAATCCTGCCTCGGGCATGGCTGTGTGTGATGTCCTTAGGTTAGTTAGGTTTAAGTAGTTCTAAGTTCTACGGGACTGATAACCACAGATGTTACGTCCCATAGTGCTCTGAGCCAAAACAGAGTGATGCTGAGGCCTCCACATTGAGTGTACAGGGATGAATGGTTACAATTCTGGGCGCTAAACAGGGTAGTCGTCAGCGCACGTTCTCAGTAGAGTAAGAGTAGTTAAATTTTGTAAATTAAAAAAGTTTGTACACCTAAAAACCCAATCAATCCAATAAAGCGGTTTAATGCGTAAATACGTCTGGTTGATCATTGAATTAATAGGACGAACCAGCACGTTTAAATCTACCGGTCACTCAGTTTGGAGAGGAACTCTGACATCGTACAAATTGTTAATTTTTTTTCTGCCATCTCATTGCTGGCTAAAGTTGAGGACGAGTTACTCGGTAGGGCAGAGACTTGTCAGCAGTACATTAAACACAAAATTTTAAAACATGATGCAGTGTATCAATGTTTCCAGACGGAACTTGGGGTCGAAAGAGGTAAGCGTGAGTTATTTGGCTGTGTCTGACACGAAGGCGAGTCAGGAGTACTTCTTCCCTCCTTTGAGACTGTAAGGGAGTGCACCATGGGCGGATTGATGGTTTCAGCGACCGCAGCTTCTTGTTTATCATTTGCTTGCAATATTTCTCCCACTCAGGCGTCACTGTCTTTGTTACATGTGGCACTACAACTTGCGATGAGCAGTGAGCCGTGGTGCTTTCCTGGCAGGCGGTTTTCATTGTGCTGTCAACTGCTTCGCTACCCTCGTTCCCATTCTCTCTAGGTACGCATTAGAATTTTTTCTTTTCATAGACGACCAGTAGAGGTTTAATAACAAAATATGAAAAAAAGTTTGAGAAAAGAGAGATTATTGCATTCCCGGTTCAAAACAGAACGAAGAAAATGTCGACAAGCAAAAATGAATAGAAATTCATTCGTCTATCAAACAATCAATACACGCAGCATACAACAACTTCCACCGTCACATGTTGGCGGTAAATCTTGCCAAGAATCATTGAAAATTCTGTGCATGATAAATTCGCTAATCATATCGGAGGCTTCAGTTCAGTCACTCGTACACTACTCTGATGTGGCAACTGAGCACAGCAAAAGCCAGGCCCAAGTTTTAGGAAATCATTCACGCGGGAGGATTGGACAACGGTCCCACCGTTTAGCAACAGCACAAACTCCTGTGCCGAGAACGCAGAAATTGGCATCCCTGGCGTTGAAAAGCACCTGCAAGTCCTGGAAACAAGTGAAATGAGGTGATAAAACTCATGGGATACCTTCTAACTTCGTGTAGCATCTCCTTTTTCCCGGCATAGCGCAGCAACTCGGCATGATATGGGCTGAAAATGTCGCTGGAAGTCCCCTGCGGGAACACTGAGCCATGCTGCCCCTCTAAAGCCGTCCACGATTGTGAAAGTGTTCCAAGATGCTACTCCAGGCGAGTGTAAAATGAATGTGCGCAATGGAAAATAATAAACGCTAAAATGAAGATTTGGCCCTGTCTGACTACCCCCTGAAGCACGTCTTAGGATCTCTTAATTCTACGCCGGCCGGGGTGGCCAAGCGGTTAAAGGCACTACAGTTTGGAACCGCGTGACGGCTACGGTCGCAGGTTCGAATCCTGCCTCGGGCATGGATGTGTGTGATGTCCTTAGGTTAGTTAGTTTTAAGTAGTTCTAGGTTCTAGGGGACTGATGACCTTAGAAGTTAAGTCCCATAGTGCTCAGAGCCATTTGAACCATTTTTTCTTAATTCTATAAATTACAATCTAAGCATAAATGAATGATGAAGGCAACTAATCCCACTAACTGATACACGTGAGAGGTGGCATGAGCCCCCTCTCATATTTCTATCTTACGATTTTCCTCTCTAATTGCATGCAGTGAAAAGTCGCTATTCCTTCACACGCGGACTTCCCACGCAGCGTCTCTCGTCACGTGGGTGGTCCGGTGACAGGTGGGCTCTGCTGATCTGGAAAGCGTTAAGCCGACGGGTGTGAGGAAGTCGAATGAATGCTTTGCAGACGCCGACATTATCAAAAGACACGCCCAGAGGGGTCTGAAGTAGCGGCTGGGCTAGAGGTTCCGTTACTTCGCAGAAACTTTGCGAAAACACTTTCTGGCGGGCTACCAGCGAGGCGTGGGAATGACTTGTGTACCCAGGCAGTTGTGGCGGGAAAATTCCCTCGCTTTCTGCAAAATAGTAACTGTGATTGGCTTGCTCAGGGCATAGCTCCGTGACGTAGCAAAATCAGCGCAGAAATTGGCGTCAAGAATCTCCATTGGTGGAATGGTAGTGCTCCGGCAATAGAGTGGAATTATCCGCCGGTTTTCGATTTGCTGATTGGAACGTTTAACCATGGCCACTGTCGTGGGGGCGGGAATGTTGTGTGTTCGGCCTGTACGGGTGCTCTAGGTAGTCGGCTCTCGCCTTTCGGTTGAGGACGTCGAAGCAACCAGCCATCGCCTCTGGTACGCCAGATCGTGTTCTGGCAGTTAAGAAGACAGTTTGGTAATGTATGTCCGCAGCACCGGCAGATAGGGATTTTCCTAGGTGATAATCAGAGCTCAGCAGCGCGCCCCTGTTCGTCTTTTTCTAACTTTGTTCTGTCTTGAGTAGCAGCAATTAATGTTGGGTTAGCTGTGTGACTCTCTTAAGATTTGAATGGCAAGGAATTGGCTCCACATACCACTTCGTCTTAAACCTCACTATCTAGTTTAGGGACAACTTCACCTTCATAGCGTTTGTTTGAGTATCCAATTTGAGCCAATTTGATGTATTATAAATGTTTCATGTGTTTTTGTTTATTATTTTGTGTTTAGTCTTAATAAATCATATTGTTATTTTGGACAGAACTTTCATTCTGTTAATCGGTAGAGCAACCCATCAATTCTCACTACGTTAATGAAACCTTCCTTTATTTAACTTATTTATCAAATTAAATTATTGCAGGTGCCAAACTCTTTTCTACTCCACTTGCAGGGTTGATTACAGTCAGTTCGCGTATATTTTTTAATCCATGTGCAACAGCAAAAGTCGGAGTTAGAATAAGGGGGCTTAGAGCATCATTTACATATGGAGATTCTAGAAGAATTTAGTATTAAATACACTGCTTGCCCCGGCACCTCGCACACGTTGTTCCTGCTTATATATTTACTGTAGAAAAAGAAACCTTTATATTACAAAGTTGACATTTCCTAAGTAATATTACTAATCAATTGCCCAACGCTGCCCCTTATTATGACTGCGCGGTCTAATATCAATAACAGCGAAATGACTGACATCATCTACGTACCAACACTAGAAGACACTACTTTGAAAGTTGATCTACGGTGGTGTGGAACCTCAGAGGAAGTAAACTAACGTGATTACAGCTGTTTAGCTTTCACAGCTCTCATAAGCCGAAGCAATTTGCAGTATCACCGTATGTACTGCGTCCGGTGCGTCGAAGCGATGGTTCTCGTATTCGTCTGTGACAATGGAAGAACTCCAGCCACAAAATCAAAAACTCTTTCAAGCACTAGGACGGCAGAAGGCGGTCCTCTGACTAATATACTCTAATACTGTCTTTTCCTCTCTGTGTTCTACAGACGAGAAAAGCGAACTCCCACCCACAAGGACGGAGTTCAGATAACGTCTCACCGTAAGTATAAGCACAGGAAGTACTCTCAATTCCTGAACGCTGCGTACTCAACGACGACTTCCAACCCGGAGGTGAAGTCCAGGATCGTACAGGTTCGCAACAGTACAGTACCTAACTATAAACTCTCGTGAGAGCAAAGACGGCAAGTCCGTCCGTACCAACAAAGCTAATATCGAGCGACTGTCACGCACTGGCACTCACAACGGAAGGCCTCTTCTCTCCACTGCTTGCCTTCCAGCAAGGATCGGCCTCTCCCCCCTTGTAATTCCGAAAACGAATCATATTCCCGAAACCAGGGAATATTCTTCCTCTCTACAGATTCTTCCGAATGTCGACCAAGCGTATTTTAGTCTCTTGTCGTCCAGCGCGGAAAGTGTGCGAAGAAAAATCTATACTCGTACAATGGTACGCTTCTGAGTAAAAATCCTTGGAAATAACCCAGACTGCGTGGTTTCCGAGGTGCCGCTTCTTCGTTCCTCTCACCTGCGTTCAATATTTGCAATGTTCACACATGCATTGACAATGCGCTCATGGATGTTGTCAGGCGTGCGTCTAAGGCGTCTAAGGCGTATTATCCGGTTATCCTTGCGGCCCTACTACAATAGCGGCCAGCCGTGGTAGCCCAGCGAGGCAGTCGCTTCAGTCCGGAATCACGCGACTGCCTCGGGCATGGAAGTGTGTGATGTCCTTAGGTTAGTTAGGTTTAAGTAGTTCTAAGTTCTATGGGACTGATGACCTCATATGTTAAGTCCCATATTGCTCAGAGCCATTTGAACCATACAATAGCGGCCGCCCGTCCCCCTATTGTGCTCCAGAGCTCAGGTGCCACGACGTCCGTCTAGCTACTTCCTGTGTTTAAGCAGGACCAACACCTGTGCGAGCCTTCCATCCAGAGATTGAGTTCTGGCTGCCGTTTCATCTCCACTGGCGTTCCAACCTCTACTAGTATAGGCAATCATTCATTACGCCGTTTTTATAATAAAGACACTCCGTCACCGTTCATGCAATAAGCGTTAACAATTATTTACAAGGCGTATGTGACAACGTCAGTCTCCTTTATATATTCATATATGCGATGTACAACCTATCACATGATACCTAATTGTGTTTGTAGATCACGGCAAAGTATGTGGATGGGTGCTTGTAAGGTGCGAAATTATGGCCACCTTACAGCGTTGCTGCTGCAGGATTTTGCGCACGAGCTGGCCTCTCGATTATGTGCCATAAATTTTCGATGAGATTCATGTCAGGTGATCTGGCTGTCCAGACCATTCGCTGGTATTATCCAGAAAGTTATTAAAACTAATAGCGAACAACTGTTGCCTATTGATTGATAAAAATTCCATCGGTCCTTTTGGGAAAATGAAGTAGATTAACGGCTGCAAATGATCTCCAAGTAGCCAGCATATTCATTTCCAGTCAATGATCGGTTCAGTCGGACCAGAAGACCCACTCTACCCTGTTTAAACACAGCTTACACCGTTACCGAGCTACCGTAAGATTGCACAGTGCATTGTTGACAACTTGGATCCATGGCTTCGCAACACTCGAACCCTACAATCAGCTCTTGCCATCCGAAATCGGCACTCGTGTGATCAGGCCACGGTTTTCCATTCGTCTAGGGTCCAACTGATATGGTCATGATCCCAGGAGAGGAGCTGCAGGCGATGTCGTGCTGTTAGCAAAGGCACTCGCTCCGGTCGTCTCCTGCCATAGCCCATTAACGGCAAATTCTGCCTCACTGTCCTAACGGATACGTTCTTCGTAAGTCCCGCATTGATATCTGTGGTTATTTCACGCAGTGTTGCTTGTTTGTTAGCACTGACAACTCTACACAGAACACGCTGCTATCGGTCGTTAGGTGAAGGCCGTCGGCCACTGCTTTGTCCGTGGTGAGAGGTGATGCCTGAAAATGGTATTCTCAGCACGCTCTTGATGCTATGGATCTGGGAATATTGAATTCCCTAATGATTTTCGAAGTGGACTGTTCCATGCGTCTAGCTCCAAAAACCACTCAGCGTTTAAAGTCTGTTAGTTCCTATTGTGCGGCCATAATAACGTCGGAAACCCTGAGGAGAAATGGCAGGTCAGCCAATCACTGCCCTTTTATACCTACTGTACGCGATAATATAGCCATCTGTATAGAGTATACCACTATCCCATGACTTTTGTCACGTTGTAACACTTTAATGCCGTTATGCTCTTTGACCATTTATTATTGTATATATACTTGCTTTTATCTTTATGTAAATTTATATGAATTAATTTGTTTATTTTGCTATATAATCAATTATGTAAATATCCCTGAGTAATCGCTGAGGGAACGTTAGGGAAAGGTTAGCTTTTTGTCAACGAGTAAGTATCGTTGGAGTAGCGGCGTCTCTGGACGCGGGAGGATGTTACGTGAGAGCGCGCGCTACACAGAGAGAGGACTCTGGTGTGAGACTTGGTGAAGTGCGGACGCATGGATGGCGTGCACTGTACTGGAGGAGTGATTGTTTACGGCACGTGGCAAGTGATGAGCGTGGGCGGTGGAAATATTGGCTGCAGCAACATCAAGAACCCGCCATGCCAATATCATTGCCAATAACTCCCGTGCTCGCTAATTATTATGGAAAGGAGCCAGCAGCAGTATCGTCGTCAGCAACTTCGTTACGGCGAGAATGGACTGAAGTAAGATTGCTGCATCACAGCTTACTGTCAACTAGTTTTGTAACGGCGTTACTCAGCTTTGTGGTCTTTTGTGAGTGAATAATTACCATAGTTTAATCAAAACTGTTTACCCGTGATTCTCCTAAAACTATTCACCAAGTAGGTTCCTGTCCTGTCCTATTGTTACAATAATCCGAGTACAGTTTATGAAAAATGAAAATTGCAGTGCCAGTTAATTTTGCTTATGAACTAAATGATTCAGTTAGATTAAAGATTTGAACTTAAAGCATTCAGTAATTTCAGTCTCACTAACTTTAAATTTGAACTTTAATCTGAGGCGATCTAATTGTTATAAATAGTAAATGAACTAATCAAATTAAAATGATTCCTGGCACTATGAACAAAAGCACTAACGCGAATTAATGAGAGAGTGCAAATATCAGTGATTATTGTAATTTGTTGTTAGTAAAGTTCTGGTTCACATTTTGACTTGCAGTTGTGCTAAAGTATAATAATTACCTTTTGATACAGTAATTATCAATTTCTTCTTCCCTGTTCAGAAGTCAATAGAGTTTCTTTCAATTATTTTTGGCCATTTTCCAAAATTCATATGAAAATAGTAGACTTTATTGTGAGGTAGCGCCATTGTCACTTACAACAGTAAGTAACCATTAATCAAAGTGTTATCTTGTATGTTTTCAAAATTTCAGCTTTATTAGTTAATGATATTTCGAGCGCAAACTATTTTCTTTCGCGCTTTGTTACGTAAATGTTTCAATTGTTTTTGCTTAAGTGCGTGCAGCCCTCTGTTGCCGCGCGTGTTCGAGTAATTCTTGACATTGACTGTTCGGCTCATTAATTCACCTACCGAACAGAAATTTTTCCCAATTGGGCTGGCGACCGTATTTCTTTTAGCTATAATTATTTCAGTAACTCTTATTATTCTGTTCCGATCCACGTGGTACCCCTTCTCGTTGGCACAGTACGTGAATGATAGCACAAACTTTTCGAACAACCATACTACATTTTACAGCAATTAAGTAGGCGGAATAAGTTGTCCTAGAAGGCATCTTGTTGTTAAGCTCCCCCTCATTTATCGACTTTATATTGAATCTTCGGAACGATAGCTGTTCAAAATTTCATTCCAATTGTTTAGGCACATGCTTACACGGTCATATATTTCCAACAATGTCGATAGAAGGGAAGGGGGCCGTTACAACGTCAGAGTAAACTGCCAGATTCAGATACAATCTCACTTCGGTTTTACAGTGAATATTCATGGTACTGGCTTGCTTTTATCAGAAATCCCTGGCCTAGCAGAAAGTCTCAAGCGACTAGGAAAAAAGACGGTATCCACCGTATAGAAGAAGGGTAAGAGAACTGGCCGCAGAATTACAGGCCAATATTCCAAACGTCGGTTTTCTGCAGAACTCTTGAATTTATTCTAAATTCTTCAGAGAGAAAAGCTTCTGTCTGAAAATTTGGGCAGATTTAGAAATTACCCTCGTTCGAAACTCAGCTTGCCTTTTTCTCAACCTTCTAACCACGGATGGAGGGCAATAGGCAGATTCCATATTCCTAAATTTTCGAAAATCGTTTGATACAGTGCCACACTGCCGACTGTTGACGAAGTTCCTAGTATACGGAAGATAATCTTGGATATGAAGTGGCTCGAAGACTTTTTAATAATAAAAACCAGTAAATTGTACTGGTCGCTGAGTGTTCATCGGCGACCGTATTATCGTCAGGAGTGTACCAGGGAAAAGTGATTTCGCGGCTCTTGTTGTCTATATGCATTAACAACCTTAGGGACAGAGTGAGTTGCTGTCTGCGACTGTTTGCTGGTGACGTCGTAATGTACGGGAAGTGGCGTCTTTTAGTGACTGCGAAAGGATACAAGGTGGCTTGGTTAGAATTTGTATAAGTGCGATGAACGGCAGTTTACCGTGAAGATAGGTAAATGTGAAACTTCCCCTTTGTATGACTGTGCTGGTAAACTTCTATGTTATTTGGCAATGAAACAGCTGAGTAAAACTGAACGTATTCAGACATTTTTCTCTTTACTTATTCTGATCATTTCTAACCTGGCACACAATATTTTAGAGCAACGCAATGACTTTTAATAATCCCTACAAAAGAATAGCCCTGACTAACAATAACCTACACCTTTCATGAATCACTTACCTCACAAAAATCTTCGTTACTCGCACTACTACAATACAGCGAGCGACAATACTGCCAGCTAAATAAAAGATTCGAAGGCACCAAGTACTGATGGGCATATAGTTAAATGGTTCAAATGGCTCTGAGCACTATGGGACTCAACTTCTCAGGTCATTAGTGCCCTAGAACTTAGAACTAGTTAAACCTAACTAACCAAAGGACATCACACACATCCGTGCCCGAGGCAGGATTCGAACCTGCGACCGTAGCGGTCTCGGCATATAGTTAGCAAATGAAAGATTTTGGTAGAAAAGAAACAATGTCTGTACCTTAATAATGTTCAAAAGTCATAATATACAGGGCTATTACAAATGATTGAAGCGATTTCATAAATTCACTGTAGCTCCATTCATTGACATATGGTCACGACACACTACAGATACGTAGAAAAACTCATAAAGTTTGTTCGGCTGAAGCCGCACTTCAGGTTTCTGCCGCCAGAGCGCTCGAGAGCGCAGTGAGACAAAATGGCGACAGGAGCCGAGAAAGCGTATGTCGTGCTTGAAATGCACTCACATCAGTCAGTCATAACAGTGCAACGACACTTCAGGACGAAGTTCAACAAAGATCCACCAACTGCTAACTCCATTCGGCGATGGTATGCGCAGTTTAAAGCTTTCCCGACTTAACCCCATGCGATTTCTTTCTGTGGGGTTATGTGAAAGATTCAGTGTTTAAACCTCCTCTACCAAGAAACTTGCCAGAACTGCGAGCTCGCATCAACGATGCTTTCGAACTCATTGATGGGGACATGCTGCGCCGAGTGTGGGAGGAACTTGATTATCGGCTTGATGTTTGCCGAATCACTAAAGGGGCACATATCGAACATTTGTGAATGCCTAAAAAAACTTTTTGAGTTTTTGTATGTGTGTGCAAAGCATTGTGAAAATATCTCAAATAATTAAGTTATTGTAGAGCTGTGAAATCGCTTCAATAATTTGTAATAACCCTGTATATATGAATTCTTGACATCTATTTTGACAAATTTCCTTTTTCTGACGGACACACGTCCACATCGTCCGCTCATATTAACATCTCAAAACTCTGGCCTCTCTCCCCCCACATCCACCACTGCTGGCGGCTCACATCCAACTGCCCAACACTATACTAGCGAATAATCCAGCAATGAGTCCAACCAGCCACAGACTGCACACAGCGCGGTCAGCGATTTTAATACAGAGCGCTACGTGGCGTCACTAACATAAAAACCTAAAGAGCCTACTTACAAACGTAACTTAATGCAGATGAATAAAGAATGCATTAGTAATGCGCTCCTCTACACAGCAATGTCAATAAAATATGTAGGCGTAATGTTGCAAAGAGATAGGGAATGAATACGTGAGGTCGATTGGACAGAGTGTAATGAATACGTGAGGTCGATTGGACAGAGTGTAATGAATACGTGAGGTCGATTGGACAGAGGGTAAATGGTCGATTTTCGGTACTGGGAAAATTCTAGGAATTTGTAGCTCATGTATAAAGGAGACCGCGTACAAAAGGCTTGTGCGAGTCGTTCCTGACCACTGCCCGTCTTTCGAACCTCTACCTCGTCGGATTGAAGGAGGACGTGGAAACAGTTTAGAGGCGTGGTGCTGAAGTTGTTTCCGGTGGGTTCGATCACCACGCGAGCATTACGAAAATCCTCCGTGGACTAAAATGGGAATGCTTGGAGGGAAGAAGATATTCTTTTCGTAAAAATTCTGTGGAAATATTTAGAAGTTTGGCATTTGCAACAGACTGCAGAATGGTCCTACTGTCACCAACAGGTCTCCCGCGTAACGAAGACAAGATAAACGGAAACATATACAGGGTGGTCCATTGATAGTGACCGGGCCAGATATCTCACGAAATAAGCATCAAACGAAAGTACGAAAGAACTACAAAGAACGGAACTCGTCTAGCTTGAAGGGGCAAAACAGATGGCGCTATGCTTCGCCAGCTAGATGGCGCTGCTGTACGTCAAACGGATACCAAATGCGTGTTTTTTTTTTAAGTAGGTACCACCCTATTTATTACATATTCGTGTAGTATGTAAAGAAATGTGAATATTTTAGTTGGACCACTTTTTTTCATTTTGTCACAGATGGCGCTGTAATAGTCACAAACGTATAAGTACGTGGTATCACGTAACATTCCGCCAGTGCGGATTGTATTTACTTCGAGATACATTACCCGTGTTAAAATGGACCGTTTACCAATTGCGGAAAAGGTCGATATCGTGTTGATGTAGGGCTATTGTGATCAAAATGCCCAACGGGCGTGTGCTATGTATGCTGCTCGGTAGCCTGGACGACATCATCCAAGTGTCCGGACCGTTCGCCGGATAGTTACGTTATTTAAGGAAACAGGAAGTGTTCAGCCACATGTGAAACGTCAGCCACGACCTGCAACAAATGATGATGCCCGAGTAGGTGTTTTAGCTGCTGTCGTGGCTAATCCGCACATCAGTAGCAGACAAATTGCGTGAGAATCGGGAATCTCAAAAACGTCGGTGTTGAGAATGCTACATCAACATCTATTGCAACCGTACCATATTTCTCTGCACCAGGAATTGCTTGGCGACGACTTTGAACGTCGTTAACAGTTCTGCCACTGGGTACAAGAGAAATTAGGGGACGATGACAGATTTTTTGCACGCGTTCTATTTAGCGACGAAGCGTCATTCACCAACAGCGGTAACGTAAACCGGCATCATATGCACTATTGGGCAACGGAAAATTCACGATGGCTGCGACAAGTGGAACATCAGCGACCTTGGCGGGTTAATGTATGCTGTGCCGGCCGCTGTGGCCGAGCGGTTCTAGGCGCTTCAGTCTGGAACCGCGCGACCGCTACGGTCGCAGGTTCGAATCCTGCCTCGGGCATGGACGTGTGTGATGTCCTTAGGTTAGTTATGTTTAAGTAGTTCTAAATTCTAGGGGACTGATGACCTGAGATGTTAAGTCCCATAGCGCTCAGAGCCATTTGAACCAATGTATGCTGTGGCGTTGTGGGAAGAATGATAATTGCCCCCCATTTTATCGATGGCAATCTAAATGGTGCAATGTATGCTTATTTCCTACGCAATATTCTACCGATGTTGCTACAAGAGGTTTCACTGCATGACAGAATGGCGATGTACTTCCAACATGATGGATGTCCGGCACATAGCTCCCGTGCTGTTGAAGCGTTATTGGATAGCATATTTCATGACAGGTGGATTGGTCGTCGAAGCACCATACCATGGCCCGCACGTTCACCGGATCCGACGTCCTCGGATTTTTTTCTGTGGGGAAAGTTGAAGGATATTAGCTATCGTGATCCACTGACACCGCCTGACAACATCCATGAGCGCATTGTCAATGCATGTGCGAACATTACGGAAGGCGAACTACTCGCTGTTGAGAGGAAGTAGTTACACGTATTGCCAAATGCATTGAGGTTGACGGACATAATTTTGAGCATTTATTGCATTAATGTGGTACTTACAGGTAATCACGCTGTAACAGCATGCGTTCTCAGAAATGATAAGTTCACATTGGAACAACCGAAATAAAATGTTCAAAGGTACCTACGTTCTGTATTTTAATTTAAAAAACCTACCTGTTACTAACTGTTCGTCTAAAATTGTGAGCCATCTGTTTGTGACCGTTACATCGCCATCTATCAAAAAGCGAAGAAAGTGGTCCAACTAAAACATTCATATTTCTTTACGTACTACACGAATATGTAATAAAAAATGGGTGTTCCTATTTAAAAAAACGCAGTTAATATCCGTTTGACCTATGGCAGCGCCATCTAGCGGGCCAACCATAGCGCCATCTGGTTTCCCCCTTCAAGGTAGACAAGTTTCGTTCTTTGTAGTTTTTTCGTTTGACGCTTATTTCGTGAGATATTTGGCCCGTTCACGATCAATGGACCAACCTGTATATAGTCATGTTTCTCTCGCTCCGTTTACGAGTGGAACAGGAAAGAATATGACTACCAGTGGCAGAAAGTAGCCGCCACCATCCACGATATGATGGCTTGCGGAGCGTGTGTGTAGATGGTGTCCTGAGCTGTCTGAACAATCTTATTCTCACAGAAAATTGTAATTGGTCTATACGGAAAATACAGTTTCACGTTGGAGGAGTTTACCTCTCAGAGAAATCGAGCTGTTTATGTGCCTGAAAACGGATGAGGTGTACTGTTTTCACCAACACTTCAACTTAATTTGGTCTGGCATCCCGAATGAGACAACTTGCTCCAAGGTGTAGCCTAAAGCGTCCCTAACCATAGAGGTGCGTGAGCATGTAATAGAGTGTTCAGTTGCTGGGAGTACATATTGAATTAGTTCCCCGGGCGTGCGTTGCGAAAGCGTAAAGAACGGAACCTGACGAAATTAGTCGCGGGGCAAGTCGCCTTGTGCGCCGCCATTCACCAGTCGCAGGCAAGGTCATCCAGATTACGCCAAGGAAATCGGAGCCTGGTGTCGCAACGGCGCCACCGCGTCGTGTCGCCTTGGCAATGTTGGGACGGGCAGTTAGCGGTTGCCTCTTGCTCAACTGTTTCATTCTAAAAAGTAGGAACCGAGAGAGGGGGCGCAGTGGTTGGTACACTGTACTCGCATACTGGAGGACGACAGTCCACACCCGCGTCCGGCCATCCAGATGTAGGTTTTCCGTGATTTCCCTAAAATCTGTCCAGGCAAATTTTGGAATGATTCCTTTAAAAGGACACTGCCGATTTCCTCCCTCATCCTTGACACAATCCGAGCTTGTTCTCCGTCTGTAATGGCCTCGATGCCGTCTGGAAGTTAAACTCAATCTTCCTTCCTTCCTTCCTTCTGCACAGTACGAGAGTAAGTGCAACTAGACACGCAGTACCAACTGAAATTTACACATGGGTCGATTTCATTTTACGGCTTGCAAATAGGCTTTGTTTTATTCTGTGCCTTTTTTGTATCTTTCTCTATTGAAGATATAATGTCTGTTAATACAGGGAAAGACGTAGAAGGAACAATAAGAATGGAAGACCGAGAAGGAAATGCCGGAATTAAAAAGAGTGTCGGACAGGAATGTAGCTTTTCTCCCCTCCTATTCAGTCTAGGGTAGGAACAATGGCGAAAACAAAAGACAAGTTCAGGAGTGATATTAAAATTTAAGGCGAAGAAAGAATATCAATGATATGATTCGCTGATGATATTGCTGTGCTCAATAAAAGCGAGGAAGAATTAGAGGACATACTTATGTAATGAAGTCTACTGAGCACAGAATATGGATTGAGAAGGTCGAAAATAATGAAGAGCAGTTCAAATAAGCTACCATAAAAACTGCAGGCCACGAAGTAGACGAATTGGAAGAATTCTGCTGACTTGGAATCAAAATAATGTTTGACGGATTGATCAAGGAGGACATAAAATAGACACTAGCGCAGAAAAAGTCGGCATCCTGACAAATTGAAGTCTATTAGTATCAAGTAACGGCATTACCTTAAGGAATAAACTTCTGAAAATGTACGTCCGGATCATAGCATTGGTTTGGAAGTGAATCATCTAGGGTGGGAAAACCGGAACAGAAGATGTGGTCTCATAAGATAATAAATAAGAAGGTTCTCTGCAGAATCGGAAGGGAAGAAATATGTCGGAAAGCCTCACAAGAAGGACCTGAAGACTGGTTATGTGTGAAGGTGTGAAGGCATCATGGAACTTCTTCCAAGGTTCTAGAGAAAGATGTAGAGGGCAAAAACCGTTGTGGAAGTCAGAGATCCGAATACATTAAGGCATAGCGCCGTATAACAATCCTGTCTTGGAGGCGGTTAAGTGGGAGGTGTGTCTCAGAGATGGATAGTGACAGATGGTGACGCGAGACTGGACGCGCACGTAGTTTATGTATCAGCCGATAGAGGACAAATTGGGTAGGGGGACTGTGATTTTAGTTTTGATTGTGCCCACTAGAGTGCACTAAAGTAATAGAATGCTTTTCATAAACTGTTTTAGTATTTTCATAAATTGTTATTATTTCTTTTTGTGTATGTAAAATGTTATAAATGTTTTTTAGCAGTATGAATGATGCGTGAGTGTGGTTTAAGGTTAATATGAAGATAATTGTTTAACGAGTTATGTAGTGGGATTTAGTGTGGGAACATTTCGAAGAAGTATGGATGTGGATAAAGGGAATTTTTGTAGAATAGATTTGTAAAGTAAGTTTATGGTAAAGGGAAAATTAATTCAGGTATAAATAACAATAGTAAATAACTTTATGCATAAGCAAAACTTCAGCATATTAGGTAATTACATCGGTAAAAAGTGCACTCGTTAGGTTTACTATTTTGCGATATGTTACTGATGAAAAGCGCGGATTGACGCGGGAGAATGTTGTTTTGCTATTGGCTGTTGAGTAAACTGACTAATGGTAAAGCAATATTCTCTGCTGGTAGAGACGACTTAGAGTATCCTAGAGAAGAGTCGGAACCTAGCCATGAAACAGTTCGGACGTGTGTAGAAGTAGTTCCGATGGAAATGATACGTTGCCGGATCTAGCAGTGTTTCTTACATCAAAAGTGTGGTAAAGTGACGGCATAATTATTCCTATGGGCGTGTAGAAATTTAGGAATTTTTAAGTGAATTTTGTGACGAGAAAAGACATATATTCCGCGTGGCTTATAGAGCAGGTCGGTGGCTAAAAACTGTGACTGCATTAATTACCGACGGACTTAATATTTGGCGAGAATTCTCAATCAGAAACAATCAGAATTTTTGTAGCTATTACGTTTTCGGGAAATGCAACACCATAAACTTGCTAACGTGAGTGAAAGGTATTGTGAGTGACTGTGTTAAGAGAAGCGCGGGCTTGGCAGTGATACTTGTTCACCTAAGTTTCAGAATATATTAATTGAGGACAAAATTTCCAGCCTTTCATTTCTTGTGAAACTTTCTCCTGAAACGTAGATTAATGACTTAAGTTGCAGCCTGGTTCACGTCGAAGTACAGTAGGTTTCACTCGGCCTTCTTACTAATGATCTGCTGAGACAATGTTCACAGGTAGGTGCAGGTCCGTCGTAAAGGGAGGGAAAAGAACCGCGCCGCCGCAACATCCAGCAGGTAACTGAGGACATCGGGTGCAATTTCTACCTTGAGATAAAGAGGTTGGACATGTCATGGTATTACAGATTAAGAGTAAAAAACGTAATTCATATGTACAAGCATTTGCTCTAGGTAGTCATATACACTGAAGAGCCAAAGAAACTGGTAACCCTGGCTAATATCGTGTAGGGCCCCCGCGAGCACGCATAAGTGACGCAAAAAGGTGTGGCATGGACTCGATTAATGTCTGAAGTAGTGCTGTAGGGAATTGATACCATTAATCCCGCATTGCTCTCCGTAAATCCCTAAGAGTACGAGAGAGTGGAGATCTCTTCTGAATAGCACGCTGCAAGGCATCCCACATATTCTCAATAATCCAGAATGAGGTTTTCATTCTGCAGCGGAGTGTGTTCCTGGCAGATTAAAACTGCGTGCCGGACCGAGACTCGAATTCGGGACAGAAAAGCTTGTGTGAAATTTGGAAAGTAGGAGACGAGGTACTGGCAGAATTGGAGCTGTGAGGACGGGTCGTGAGTTGTACGTGGCTAGTTCAGATGGTAGAGCACTTGCTCGCGAAAGGCGAAGGTTCCGAGTTCGATTCTCGGTCCGGCACACAGTTTTAATTTGATAGGAAGTCATGCTAAATAATATCTATGTCTGGGGAGTTTGGTGGCCAGCGGAAGTATTTGAACTCAGAACAGTGTTCCTGGAGCCTCTCTGCAGCAATTCTGGACGTGTGGGATGTCGCATTGTCATGCTAGAATTGCCGAAGTCAGTCGGAATGCACAAAGGACGTGAATGGATGTCACGTGTCCGAGTCCAACTGCTCACGCCCCACACCACTACAGAACCTCCACCAGCTTCAACAGTCCCCTGCTGACATGCAGGCTCTATGGATGTATGAGGTTGTCTTCATACCCGTTCAAGTCCATCCGCTCAATACAATTTGAAACGAGACACGCCCGACCAGACAACATGTTTCCAGTCGTCAACAGTCCAATATCGGTGTTGACGGGCCCAGGTGGGGCGTAAAGCTTTGTGTCGTGCAGTCATCAAGGGTACACGAATGGGCCTTCGGCTCCGAACATCGATGATGTTTCTTTGAATGGTTCGCAGACGACGCTTGTTGATGACCAGTATTGAAATCTGCAGCCATCTGCGGAATGGTTGCACTTCTGTCACGTTGAACGATTCTTTTCAGTCGTCGTTGGTTCCGCTCTTGCAGGACCTTTTACCTGCCGCAGCGATGTCGGAGATTTGAGCTTTTAGCGGATTCTTAATATTCACGGTACACTCGTTAAATGGTCGTACGGGAAAATCCTGAATTCGTCACTACTTCGGAGATGCTGTGTTCCATCAGCCATCGCGCCGATTATAACACAACGTTCAGACTTATTTAAATATTGATAACGTGCCGTTGTAGCAGCAGTAACCGATCTAACAATTACGCCAGACACTTGTTGTCACATATAGGCGTCGCAGACAGCAACGTTGTATTCTGCCTGTTTCCATATCTCTGTGTTTTAATATGCATGCCTATACGAGTTTCTTTGCCACTTCAGTATAGTTCTAATTATCACTTCGAAGGTATCAATCTGCGACGATGAAATGTAACAGATTTTTACAAACCTTGGACCGCCTGGCGGTGATGTTGGTTGCAGAAGTCTGCATTTTTGACTGTTCAGAAAATCTTGCACTTTGCATCAAAAGCAGTCCCGGAACTTAGCTGAAGTAATTTAGGTAAACCACTAAGTGCCAAATCAGGATGGCCGAATATGGAGTTAAAAATCTTCCCAGGCTGTTAACAACAGCGCAGCTACTTTTTGTGTATCTCTTAGCGTACAATGCTGTTCTGTTTGTATATTCTTACAGAAAAATTAAATCATAATTTTAAAAGGGAATGCTACCCTGTTGATTCAGCTCTCAGCAACTACTACCCCACGTGGTGCAAACATCAACTGACGGTTGGGCCACTACGATGACATTTTCTTTTCCGTTTCTATAACTCCCGTTTATTTCCTGTAAAACGGAGTCAGCATTGCAGAGCTTTGATGAAAGGTTTTTCAGGGAAAAAGAATTATAGTGCCAAAGCGTATTGTGAAACAAACAGTAGTTTTATTGTTATTCAGCTGTGTTACATTTTTTTGCGAAACCCCTAATGTATGTAATTTTTCACTTATAAAGTGTATTGCTTAAAAGATAATTTTAATTTTCTTTTTAAATAGGTTTGTTTTAGTAATCTAGGCAACTGGATGCACGATTTTATTGGTTGTTGGAAATAGTGTTTTGAGCTTTTTGTTTGTTCTTTCTCGATAAATGTATGTTAAATATAGTTCTTTTCCCATGGCCATGAGATAAAATATTTGATCAGTAATCATCAACGTTTTTTATGGGCATAGCTGGTCGGTAAATGCATTCATATGGTACAGTTATAATTCCCCATGTTAATAGATAACGAAGGACCCCTGGGGAATAAAAAACCCTTTCTCGTCAAGATATTTTATGAACGTTAAGGCGTACTGGAATTGTTCAAAATATAACGGACAGCTCATTGTAATTGTTTCATTTTCGATTTTTTTTGGTTTACTTGTAACGCGCTGATGCTGTCGTTTGTCCAGCCTCACGATACAATATTTCGAGAAGTGTTACAAACCAACACTACGTCTGTATCAGTGTTGGAGTGCGATGCCCTCCGTTTTGGATATTACAGACTTCCAAAGAGAGCAGACTGTCTGGGCAGCTCAGGCCAGAGACGGTTCAACGACGTTTCCGGTAGTTCTCTACCTAAGACTTGGCTCCACTGATTCAAGTTACCGTGAAACTGCAATAGGTCCTTATTTCAACATTATTGGTGACCTGTAAAAGAAGTGAGTACTAGATTATGTCTAATAAATTACTTGTAAAAGTCGTCGCGTTACAAAGATGGTTTCAAATGGTTGTAGTACGAAAAAGGTACGTTTCCGGGCATGGATTCCTGTTCAAAATGTCATGTATTCACTCTCCTCTACAAGTCCTAGAAGTTTGTAGCGAGGATTTTCGAACACCCTGTAGGTAATGCCTGGGAGAACCCGGAATAGTAAGTCAAAGGTAGCTGTCAATTTTTCCGGAACTAGGTAGTTCCAGGGAATCTAATAACTGGTTTCAGACATACCTGAAGAAACTTTTAGACCCTTTTTTTTTTTTGCATCCCGCCTGGGAGGCGGCGCGTGGGTGAGGAACAGGAACAGGAAAAGGTACTAATCTCTCGGTACTGCAAATACGGTTTGAGCACCTTTACTAGCGGATAACATATGCAAACATATTAGATTACTTGCAAGGTGGTGCGAATTTGAAGCGAGGTGTACTGCCTGTCCGCACCTGATGAAATGGGCTGAAGCAGTCGCGGAGCTCGTAGACCTCGGCAGCACCGGCTAGAGGGCGCTGTCGTCTGTGTCGCTCGTAGTGCCAACCTAGCAGAGCGGACCTACGTTGTGGCATCGTAGCTATCGATACCACACTTTTCATCGCCGGGTTAAGGCCTTTATCAGTGCTAGATTCGATGTTATACGGTATTAGCGTGATACCGTATAACACCGAGGGGTGATTAATTCTATGCTGGTATGCTTGTAATCGTGGACTGCTTAAGACATTTCTCTCTCCCTCCCTCTCTCTCTCCCTCACACACACACATACAAAATGGTTCAAATGGCTCTGAGCACTATGGAACTTAACTTCTAAGGTTATCAGTCCCCTAGAACATAGAACTACTTAAACCTAACTAACCTAAAGACATCACACACATCCATGCCCGAGGCAGGATTCGAACCTGCGACCGTATCGGTCGCGCGGTTACAGACTGTAGCGCCTAGAACCGCTCGGTCACCCCGGCCGGCACACACACACACACACACACACACACACACACACACACACACACACACACACACACAAGTCCACTGTTTCTCCTGTACACTCATGTACGACTGGTTTCAAAAATTGTATTGCAACAGTTCGCTTCGATTGCTCTGCGAAACCGAATCCATGCAGGGCTAAATGAGACAAAACCGTAGCCTCAGGAGTTTCGTCACGGCCTTGCGACACCAGCTGTGCGCCGAAGCGGGGCTGTTCGAGACGCCCGTACGAGAATGAATGGCCGCCTTGTCCGCTTCTTCCACGCGCGCACGTCCCTCGACAGGTGTTTGATAAGTTGCTCCGCTCGTTCCGTATCCGCGTGTCGCCACAGCTCCAGTATTTACGGTTTCCAGAGGCGGCAGCCCGCAGCCCGCCGTTGCGCCACGTCCCGCTGTAACATCAGACGCGCCGAATGCGGCTGACCTTCTGCGCCTCTGGTCGCGCTGGCGTGGCCTTCCCGACTCATCTTTATACCTGGGAAACACGCACGTCGTCATCTCGCGTGTCCCTGCCGAGGAAAAACGACTCACGTCCACGGCATTGCTATCTACAGAAGTTTAGTTGTCATTTATTATTCCTTGAACAAGCTTTAGGACCCCCCCGTGTGTTTCAATTAAGGGGCTCCGGAACGCCCTATACTTGCAATGTTAAAATAACGCTCATAAATTACATCTTTCCTCACAAAGTATTTGAGGTAGGAAGTTGAACTTTTTACAGATTATTTATTGGAATATGGGCTACAACTTAACACAGGGATTTTACAAAAGTTTAGTTCAGTTATTAAAGATGATTTTTTTGCAATTGCAATGAAAATTCACAACATTTTTTTGCAATTTTTTATTTATATATTCAAAAATATACAGTTTTTTGGAAAAAGGCTGTGTTAAATTATGCAGAAGGTACTGTGTAACATTTACTGAAAGTTCGAAACAAATATGTTTGGAAGATCCTTAGAAAACATGTAATTAGTATGAGAAAATAAAAGTTTTGGGAATCGGGCGACAAAGATTGGATTAACTTTTTAGTGCATTCCAGGTCCATAGGATGGATTATCTTCATCCTCTGCAAACTCCTCCTCCAGCTTCCTCTCGTTCCTCCTCCTCTTTACTCTCGCTTGTACTTCTAGACTCTTTATAGCCCTGTCTGCAGCTCGAAGGCGTTCTTGTTCCTTGTCTAAAGCAAACATCGCTCGTACCATGTTAGAACCTATCTTCATTCCCATATTTCTAAATACCTTGCACCTTACAATGTTGCCATGATTGAAAGTCGCAACAGCATCATACACACCAAAGTGAAGTGATTCTATTCCAACAAATACAGTCTTGGGGATTCTCGACCATATAACACTATTTACACTTTCATTGGGGTTTTGAGTTTTTCCGTGAATACACTTTTTCAACAGTTCAGGTGCTGCTAAGTCTCTGAAAAGAGGTTAGCCACAACACATACTTTATCTCACATCACTAAAATGTACCTGATGAACACGGACGTTAATAATAACACCATTTGACAGCAGTTTAACAGCGCCACAATGGGTCACGCCCATGTAGAACACATTTCAAAAAAAATTTAAAAATAGTTGTAGTCTTCGGAATTGAATAAATTATGTATCTATTAAAAGGTAATAGTCTGCAGATTCAGAAAACGCAAAAAAGTAAAAATTGAACTTTTCATGATTTTGAGCCTTTCCGGAGCCCCTTAAGAGATCGTCGAAAAGACGAGTCTTTTGATATAATCTTTACGTAATGATGTGACGAAACTATCATCATCCGCTCGTAGCCTTGGGTTCTTTTATCATTCAGGGAGATGGCTATTCAGAACTACAACATATAAAACATTAATTCAATTTACTATAAGAATGATAATCTTTTTTCCTTTATTGTATTTCAATTCCCCATCGGGGCGGGCTGGCAGCAGCATATGCGCTGCTCCTCAGCTGAAAGACATAGAAAAAACAATAGAAGACATTTAAAAGTGACAAAGGAGAAAACATGGTGCACATAGATATAAAAAAGGGGGAACATCATGGAAGACAAAAGACAAAAGAGGGGCGGCTGTAAAATGGAGATAAAAACCGTAAAAAAGTTGTGCACACAAAGTAACTACACACTGGGACAATAAAAAGAGCACAAGGCGCATAATGACCGGAGCATAAGAATGATACATTTCTTTTTTTTTTTTTTTTCTTTATTGAGTTTCGCTTCCCCCCCGAAGGGGGCGGGCTGGCAGCAGCTTAGTACGCCGCTCTTCAGCCTACAGAATTTGTTTTAAAAACATGAAGGTAATAAATAATAAAAGCAGGCGATTAAATCGGTGACAAATGGTAAAATGGCGGAAAACCGTGGTACTTAAAACATTGAACAAAGGGTTGATGGTGCTAATAAAATACATATGAAGCAGACAGTTAAAAGAATAGACAGACAATTAAAAAAACACGGCGACAGTCTGGTTACTGCTCGCAAGAGATATAAAAATCACACCCAGCGACAGTGTGATGTCCGTTCGCAACACTTTGGAAAAGACGCACAACACTCAACAATCACTGGAAACACTGCACTAAAAAGTCGGCATGAAGATGACACACCATAGCCAAGGGCTGATGGAGGGGAGGGTACCTGGACAGATGAAAGGAAAAAAGGAAGGACAAGAGGAAAAATGAAATGGGGCGGGGGAACCGATGGAGGGAGATGACTCATAAGGGGGGGGGGGGGCAGGGCAGACACAAGAGGGAATGGGGAAAAACAGAGGAGGGAAACGCAGAAGGACTCGGGGGAGAGAAGGGAGGCAGAAAGAGGGTAGGCAGGGAAAAACCAGGATGAAAGGGGGAGAGGGAGCCCAGGAAAAGGACAGAGGAAGGGAGAGGGAGGTGAGGATCAGAGTTGATAGGAGGGATAAATGGAGGGATAGAGGCATCATCCGGGAGGGGGAGTTGACGGAAGCTACATTGGGAAAGGAGATGAAGGTTGTAGATATGAATGGTAGGGGGAACACAACAGTGGAGGCTCAGCAGAGAAGGGGGGGGGGGATTGAAGAGGAGAGGAGCAACCAGTGGATGAGGGGGATCAAGGCACGGGAGGTGTAGTGTGTGCGGATATGTTCGAGGAATAGGAGCAGATGGGGGAAAGGAATAAGGTCATAGAGGATCCGTGTGGGGGATGGGAGGTGTATAGAGAAGGCGAGGCGGAGTGCATGGTACTCGAGGATCTGGAGGGACTTATAGATTTTTTTTTGGGGGGGGGGGCGGATATCCAGGCAGTACTGGCATAACAGAGGATGGGAAAGATTAAGGATTTGTAGGTGTGGAAGATGTTAGAGGGGTTCAACCCTCATGTCCAGCTGGAGAGGAGTTTGAGGTGGTTGTAGGATTTGGATTGGATAGAACGGAGATGTGGGATCCAGGTGAGGTGACGGTCATGGTAAGAATGATGAAAAGTTTATACAGTCCATAGACACGGAATGAGCCGGGTATTTAAAACTGTTTTTGAAAAGTGAAACATCACTTGATGCAAAAAATTGAAAACTCTTCTGTTGAGGTCCACGTTCAGCATTTACCGAAGTACACTTCGATCGAGGACTTGAACGGCATTGGTGTCTTAAATAGATGATGTCGACTGCTTCACTGAGGTCACAAACAGGGGTAGTACCAGTCCATGATCTGCTCTTATCGGCTTCCGTGAGATGGCGTTGCTATGCTGGGAGAGAGGACGTGTTTTCAGGACGGCCTCGTATTCGTCGTTGAAGACTGCCGCGGGACACCGCTAATGTCTGTGGTATCGATGGGTGTTGTCAACTTTGGTGTGGCACCACGATCTTTGGCCGATACCACAATTTACCTTTGTTATTTAACATAACTGCCTCATCTGGATGTGCTACTCCACAGATACTCTTCATAATCAATGAATGAATGACATGTTTAATGCAGTTCTATATGTATTCACTATTGTAAAATTTTAAAAAAATAGAAAGATTGAGAAATCCGTATCAGTTGCAAATAAAATCTTTTTTTCTTATTTTTTTTTAATATGAAATGCAGATTGGGGTAAGAAAGGGAAGACATGGGTGGGAATTTGTGACTTCCAGCTCTGTAAAAGTGCAACGATCTTGACGGATGTACTAATATCGTCCGAACTCCTGTGAGAATCAATAATTTGCGAGTAGGCGGTTAATGGACGGGGGACGCTGCATTGCAGCAGGTGACAAGTTGGATATTTGAGTCAGTCATGGACCATGTCCGGCTGGCAGCAGTGGTTAAGGCAACCGCTTGTGAGAACCGATAAATCCTGGTTCGAGTCCCGGTCCGGCATATATTTTAACTTTTGCCGTTGCATTTTCACACTGCCCTGTGCGGCTGGAGGCCGCGAATTCCCACCCATCTCATCCCTACACTTTCTTTCTCAATCTCTATTTCATGTACATCTACATCTACATGGTTGCTCTGCAATTCACACTTAAGTGCCTGTCAGAGGGCTAATCGAACCATTTTCATACTACTTCTCTACCATTCCACTCTCGAATGGCGCGTGAGAAAAAGGAACACCTAAATCTTTCCGTTAGAGCGCTGATTTCTCTTATTTTTATTATGATGATCATTTCTCCCTACGTAGGTGGGTGTCAACAAAATATTTTCGCATTCGGAAGAGAAAGTTGGTGATTGAAATTTCGTAAATAGATCTCGCCGCATAGAAGACCGCCTTTGTTTCAGTGACTGCCACCCCAATTCGCGTATGATATCAGTGACACTCTCACCCCTATTGCGCGATAACACGAAACGAGCTGCCCTTCTTTGCACTTTTTCGATGTCCTCCGTCAATCCTATTTAGTAAGGATCCGACACCGCGCAGCAATATTCCAGCAGAGGACAGATAAGTGTAATGTAGGCTGTCTCTTTAGTGGGTTTTTCGCATCTTCTAAATGTTCTGCCAACAAAGCGCAGTCTTTGTTTCGCCTTCCCCACAGTATTATCTATGTGGTATTTCCAATTTAAGTTGCTCGTAATTGTAATTCCTAGGTATTTAGTCGAACTGACAGCCCTTACATTTGTGCGATTTATCGTACACCCAAAATTTATCGGATTTCTTTTAGTACCCATGTGGATGACCTCCCACTTTTCTTTGTTTATTGCCAATTGCCACTTTTCGCACCATACAGAAATTCTCTCTAGATCATTTTGTAATTGGAGTTGATCGTCTGATGATTTTACTAGATGGTAAATTACAGTGTCACCTGCAAACAATCTAAGGGGGCTGCTCAGATTATCACCTAGGTCATTTATGTAAATCAGGAACAGCAGAGGAATGTAAAAGTATGCACGAGTCGTATAATCTTGAGTGGTGTCTGTATTGTCGGACATGTCCGACATAACAGACGCCACTCAAATATATACATAAATATATGTAAATGACATTTGTTAGCAAGGCTAGATGCGGAAACTATTGCTCCATCATCAGTTGCTAAAGTCATATCATTTAACATATGATGGAGCAATAGCCTTCGAAACTAATCACGCTAACAGAATATCATTTGCACCTGAAACGGATTCGTCAATCTTCTCAACACGATCCTTACTTTCTGTTGCTCACTAAGTCAGATTTTGTCTCAAAAAATAAAAAAAAAATAAAAAAATAGGACACTACCACAGAAGTTGTGCGTAAATAAGCATGGCCGAAATCGCTGTTACCTTATTAAAAACGGTCAGACGCACATACTGATAGCTGTGCGACTAATACAATCACCTTCTAACAATATCGATCTGCACACAGGGTGTCTCAGGAGGAACAGTCGATATTCAGGGATATGACAGCAACGATCATTCGAAGCAAATAAGTCTAGTAGACATGAACTCTAAAATGGATACTTGAGAGCTGTGAGCACTTTTGCATCTTCGATACTTTGAAACAAATCTCTACTACTGCAACCTCTTTATTTTCCATTTTTTGAGAAACGGTAGAATGGAATTAAACAAGAAAAAGAGCTATGAGCACTTGTTCCTCTTTGCTACTGTGAAACACATCTCCTCCACGAAACAGGTTTTCATAGCTTTTAACGTATGTAATTTGGACCACATGGTTACCGGACTTCTTTGCTTCGAAAGATCTCTCTTGTCGTGGCTCTGAGTACTGTTCATCTCTCCTGGGACACCATAAGTTATATACTGCGAGTTTAAAAAATGTCACATTATTGCTACTGGAGTACAATTAGCCAAAATTAGGAAAAAAATTCCTACAATTCAGTCATAGGATGTCTCTTAACATCGTGTCGGACCTCCTTTTGCGCTGCGTAGTGCAGTAGCTTGACGTGGCATGGACTCAACAAGTCGTTGGAAACCCCTGCAGAAATATTGGGCCAGGCTACCTCTATAGCCGTCCATAATTGCGAAAGTTTTGTCGGTGCAGAATTTTGTGCACAACTGACCTCTCGATTATGTCCCATAAATGTTCGATGGTATTCATGTCGAGTGAACTGGGTAGCCCAGTCATCCACTCGAACTATCCAGAAAGTTCTTCAAACCAATCGCAAACAACTGTGGCCCGGTGAGGTGGCGCACTGACACCCATAAAAATTCCAACCTTGTTTGGGAGCATGAAATACGTGAATGGGTGCAAATGATCTCGAAGTATGCGAATATAACCATTTCCTGACCTCTCGATTATGTCCCATAAATGTTCGATGGTATTCATGTCGAGTGAACTGGGTAGCCCAGTCATCCACTCGAACTATCCAGAAAGTTCTTCAAACCAATCGCAAACAACTGTGGCCCGGTGAGGTGGCGCACTGACACCCATAAAAATTCCAACCTTATTTGGGAGCATGAAATACGTGAATGGGTGCAAATGATCTCAAAGTAGGCGAATATAACCATTTCCTGTCGATTATCGGTTCAGTTGTACCAGGGGATCCAGTCTATTCAATTTAAACACAGTCCAAACAATTATGGGGCACCACCAGATTGCAGAGTGCCTTGTTGACAACTCAGGTCCATGGTTTCGTGTGGTCTGCGCTGCCATCTTCCCTTACAAACTGAAATCGGGACTCATATGACCAGGCCCAGGCAACTGTTTTCTAGTCACCCAGTATCAAACTGATGTGGTGTCGAGCCTAGCAGAGGTGCAGCAGGTGATGTCATGGTGTTAGCAAAGGCACCTCCTAACGGATACGTTCGTCCTACATCCCATATTGATCTATGCGGTTATTTCACGCAGTGTTGCTTTCCTCTTAACACTGTCAACTCTACGCAAACGGCGCTGCTCTCGGTCGTTAAGTGAATGCCATCGGCCATTACGTTGTCCGTGGTGAGATGTAACGCCTGAAATTTTGTATTCTCGACACACTCTTGATGCTGTGGCTCTCGGAGTACTGAATACTCTAGTGAGTTTCGAAACTGAATGTCCGATACGTCTAGCTCGTCTAGCTCCGACTACCATTCTGCGTTCAAAATTCATTAATTCCCGTTGTGCGCGCCATAATCAAGTCGGAAACCTCTTCACATGAATCAGCTGAATACAAATGACAGCTCTGCTAATGCACTGCTCTTTTGTACCTTGCGTATGTGATACTACAGCCATCTGTAATTGTGTATATCGCTCTTCCGTAACTTTTGTCATCTCAGTGTATGTCTAGAAATCAACACCCGTTGAGATACGGGCCGTTTTAGTTGTGACAAGCAATGTTTAATATACGGTGGTGTAGTTCGTCGTACTTTCCACAAGAGATGGCACAATAAATTACCGCAATATGCAAGTGTGGGTACATGCAAATTCTCCAGCAGTCATGGAGGTGAGGCATCAGGATCGGTCCAGAATCGAGGTTTGGGCAGGAATTGTTGGTGAATGACTTTGTCAAACCACTTTACCAAACAGCTTAGCAGGTGCTGTGTATCACCGATTTCTGCGCGACAGATTACCAGCGCTATTGGATAATGTTACCTGTGCAGAAAAACAGCTGTGCTTTATGCACGGCAGGGCACTACACCATTTTCTGCGGATCGTCCGACATTACCTCGCCACAATGTTTCGTTGGCGATGGAATGGTAAACTAGATGCGGTGGCACAGTCTTCCCGTTCACCGGACCTGAATCCATTGGATTTCTGGCTATGGCAACATTTAAGAGCATTGGTGTGTGCCCAACCTATTGATAATGTCCAGACGTTACAGGAGCATCCTAACAATGCAAGTGAAGTAATCCGAATGGAGCGAGTGCCTAGTGGTTTCCAGACATATCACTATAGGAACTTCTCTTCTGGTTTTGATTTATGCTATCTCAAAATACCTCATATATATTACCCAAGTCACTGTACAACCCTTAGTGGACGCTATATTGTACCAACATTATCGAATTTCTTACCAATTTATTTGCGTGCTGAGCGAAAGAAAAATGATTATCTGTTTCCCTCTATACGAACCCTAACCTCTCCTACAATCTCATTAGAATGAAAAGCCTCATATTGTAGTTCAAAAAAAGGCGAATATGTCCTGGCCCGAGTTAGGGAGGTAAAAGAAGCGAATTAATTTTTCGACGTATCTGTCAGCTTCAAAGATATTTCAATCAAAACATCTTCACATATTGGCTGTTTTACTTGTTAATATTAGTACTCACGTCATATAATGTAATGCATTGTGTCAAGTAGAGTAACAAGATACGTGTTGTCATGTCGTATAACACAACACATGCCATCATGTCATCCGAAACGTCGTTTGTCATGTCATGCAGTATGAGACAATGTGTCATTAAGGTTTAGGATGCATGCATCCCCAATCAGGGATACCTCCTATTATAGATGCACCCCCAACTCTCGCATGTCTCCTATTGTCGATGTGTCCCACTCTCTACAAGCACATAAATTTGTGTATTACACCCCTCACCGCAGTGTAACAGGATGTGAATTGGTTGGTTGCTTTGGGGAGTAAAGGGACCAAGCTATGTTGTCATCAGTCCCTTTTTCCACATTCAAACAGGTTTCGGGTTAAAAACAGTTCCGAAAGCAGTCGGGAAAAGTAAAAGGCGTAAAACTAACTTCGAACCACAATGAAAGAGAAAATGAAAGAAACTAACAAATAGGGGAAAACGTACACTAAAAGGGAAAAATAGTGGAAGGTATTAAAACAATATAGTAGATGGCCAGGGCTGGCTGATCGCCAAAACAAAGAAGGTTGAGCCAGCCACTCTACAACACACTAAAATCTCCAACCTAAAATACAAGGCTAGAGGAACTCATTTAGTGAAAAGACGAACACCAAGGTGAACAAACAGCAAAGAAGTTTTAATTCCTCCAGAACAGACCATGAAGGCCCAAAGGTACCGACCGGCCGCCGTGTCATCCCCAGCGCACAGGCGTCACTGGATGCGGAGATGGAGGGGCATATGGTCAGCAAAATGTCTGTTCAAATGTCTCTGAGCACTATGGGACTTAACATCTGTGGTCATCAGTCCCATGTGATCAGCACACCGCTCTCCCGGCCGTATGTCAGTTTCCAAGACCGGAGCCGCTACTTCTCAATCAAGTAGCTCCTCAGTTTGCCTCATAAGGCCTGAATGCACCCCGCTTGCAAAACAGTTTTCGGCAGATCGGATGGTCACCCATCCAAGTGCTAGTCCAGCCCGACTGCGCTTAACTTCGGTGATCTGACGGGAACCGGTGTTACCTCTGCGGCAAGGCCGTTGGCAAAGAAGTAGTAGGAAGAGTTAAAGTGGAGGGAGAGTGGAGGCCTGGGAAAGAAGGCCAGACACCCACCCTTAGATTGTGGAATAAAAGCCCCCTCACGAAAAAAACGAAAAACAACGACAGCCATTGAGACATCGTCTCCCAACACCGTTGGCAGTGTGGAGGAAAGGTTAAAAGTCCGTTGCAGCGCGGCTAAAATTGGGCGGCCGAACAAAATGTGGATGACAGTCATGTGAGAACCACAGCAACAAAGAGGTGGGTCATCGCAACAGAGAGGGTGGCCATGTGTTAGCCAAGTGTGGTCGATACAGAGCCAGCAAGTCCTTGCAAGTGGCTCACAAGGATGACCACCACACACATTGGGAACATGTGCTTTATTTGATGTACTGAGGGTGCGCCATTCAGTATATTCAGTATCCCAGATGACAAAAACTTTACAGCGGAAGACCTATCTGTAGTGTTGGTTTACTGGTGGCCTGTTTAGCTAGCCTGTCAGGAAGTTCATTGCTCAGGATCCTGACATGCCCTTGAGGCGAAATGGAGGACACTGAACGTCCACTATTTCTGAGGGCATACAGTGACTCCTGGATATCTATTACCAAAGGATGGGGAGGGAAGCACTGATTGAGAGCTTGTAAGCTGCTTAAGGAATCACTATTGGTGACAAAGGACTCATCTATGCAGGAGCGGATATGCTCAAGAGTGCGAGAGATGGCTGCCAACTCAGCAGTGAGAACACTGCAGCTAAATGGCAAGGAGCGCCAACGTGAGCCTAAGTGAAGCGAGCCATCGGTGTAGACCGTTTCTGAGCCTTGAAACTCGCTGAGAATAGAGAAAAAGCTCCGGCAGAAGGCCTCAGGGGAAACTGAGCCTTTTAGGCCCTGCAAAAGGTCTAGACAAAGCGGCGGCCGAGACATGGATCATGGAGGCGTACGTGAGTGGACCCACAGGAAAGGTGGTAGGGGAAATGTGTCGAGTGCAGTGAGATGCGACCAGACATGGACTGCAGTTAGAGTCTCTGATCTTGGCTGCTGTTTCGGGAGATGGATCGCCGTGTGAGGGACAACGAGAAGATAATTTGGATGATGAGGAGAACAATGAATGTTTGTGGTATAATTCACAAGCAGTTGCTGTCGCCTAATCCGCAATGGAGGAACGTCAGTTTACAAGAGGAAGCTGTTCACTGGGCTCGTTCAGGTGAGTGTTGTTTAACGTCCCGTCGACAACGAGGTCATTAGAGACGGAGCACAAGCTCGGGTTAGGGAAGGATGGGGAAGGAAATCGGCCGTGCCCTTTCAAAGGAACCATCCTGGCATATGCCTGAAACGATTTAGGGAAATCACGGAAAACCTAAATCAGGATGGCTGGAGACGGGATTGAACCGTCGTCCTCCCGAATGCGAGTCCAGTGTGCTAAGGGCTCGTTCAGAAAGCCCTTGTCGCAAGCTAAACTCCACAGTGGTTTATAGGGTCCAACAGCCTCAATGCTGAGGGTGATGCTGAACCATACACCACACTCTTAGTCAAGACAGGGTTGTGCAAGGGCCCTGTACAGTAGCAACAGTGTAGGGCGAACATCACCCCAGTTGGTGTGGTTCAGACACTGAAGAATATTAAGATGCCACCAGCACTTTGCCTTAAGCTAACGAGGATGGGGAAGCCAAGTTAAGTGAGTGTCAAAGACCAGTCCCAAAAAGTGATAAGTCTCCACTACATTAAGTAATTGGTCATCGAGGTAAAGTTCTAGATGGGGGTGAACAGTGTGATGATGACAGAAGTGCATGAAGCAATTCTTGGCAGCTGAAATCTGAAAGCTGTGAGTGAAGGCCCAGAACTGTGCCTTTAAAATGTCTCCCTGCACTCGGCGTTCAGTCACACCAATAGGGGAGGAGCAGAAGGAAATCCACATATAGGGGGGGGGGGGGAGGTACAGACGACCCCATTGCTAGTGCGAGACCATTAATGGTAATTAAAAAAAGTGGCAGACTCAGGGCAGAACCCTGTGGGACCCCATTCTCTTGGATGTGGGACGAATTGTATGAAGCACCGATTGGAGCTCTGGAAGTGTGGAGCGACAAAAGTTCCATATAAAAATCTGGAGTGGGCCCCAGAAACCCCCCTCACGCACCGTAGCGAGAATGTGGTGTCGCCAGTTGGTATTATAGGTTTTCGTCAGGTCAAAAAATACGGAAATAAGGTGGTGTCGCTGGGAAAAGGACGACCGGATGGCAGACTCCAGGTGGAACACGTTGTCGGTGGTGGAGCGCCCTTGGCGAATATAAGTGTGCTCCTGGCATGGAGCCAACCCAACCGCCAGCTCATCATACATTCGATCAGTTTGCACAGAACGTTGGTGAGGCTTATAGGACGATAGCTATCCACATCTAGCGTGTTCTTACCAGGCTTTAGCACTGGAACGGTTATACTCCCCAGCAATTGCGACGGGAATTTGACATCGCTCCAGATGCAGTTGAAGATGGCTAGCAGGTGGCGCTGGTAATCCGCTGACAGATGTTTAATCATTTGGGAATGGATACGGTCTGGGCAAGGGGATGGGTCAGAACAGTCAACAAGAGCACTTAGAAATTCCCACTCATTGAAGGGAGCATTATATGGCTCATGGCGACATGGAGCAAAAGATAGGTGTTGTCATTCCACCTGCTGTGTTAGGAGATGAAAGGTGGGGCGGTAAGTCTCAGAAGCAGAGGTGTAAGCATAATGCTTGGCAAGACACTCTGCGATTACGTCTGGAATTGGTGGATACAACTCCATGTTTGGAAATTCCAGGTATATCTGCAGGGGTCTGGTAACTGTAAAGGCTTCTGAGCTTGGTCCAAACATGGAAAGGAGAAGTTCATGTTCCATTGTTGGAGGCATATCGTTCCCAACACTCCTGCTTCCATTGTTTGATAAGTTGATGGAACTGGGCACAGAGCCATTTGAAGGCAATGAGGTGCTCCAGGGATGGATGGTGTGTATGACATTGGAGGGCCTGCCCACTGTCTCTGATGGCCACAGTGATTTCTGGCAACCACCAAGGCACTGACTTCCAGCGGGGGAAACCTGAGGAACAAGTGATTGCCGATTCAGCTGTGGCAACAATGGTAGTAGTGATGGTATGGATCATCTCATCTATGTTGCCATGCAATGGAGATTCAGTGGTAGTAGTGGAGATGAAAGTGTCCCAAACAGCCTTGGTAAGAGCCTATCTGGGCAAGCATCTGTGTGAGTGATGCTGGGGCATGGACAAGAAGAGTGGGAAGTGGTCACTACCACACAACTCTCCAGTGGGAGCACAAGAGAAGGCCAGGACTGCAAACCGGGAGATCAGTGGTCGAGTATGTGTCATATGACACAATGAAATGGTGGGAGCACCTGCATTTTGGAAACAAACATCGAACTGAGTTAGTAGATTCTCAACATCTTTACCATGCCCAGCAATCCTGGTTATGGGAGTTAAAATCGGCCAGAAGTAGAAAAGGTAGGCGAGTTGGGAAATGAGTGCAGCCAATACATAATGCAGCACTTCATCATCTGGAGGAAGGTAGATGTTACAGATGGTAACTTCGTGAGATGTCCTCACCCTGCCAGCCACTGCTTCTACAGGTGGCAATGGCTGGCTACAGACAGAGGTAAGTACATAGATACAGACTCCATCTGACAATCTGTCACAGTCAGTATGGTTTTTGTAGTACCCCTAATAGCCATGAAGGGTGGGGGCCAACATCACAGGGATCTAGGTTTTCTGTAGAGTAACACAAAAATCAGGTGTAATGCTTAAAAGTTGTCATAATTCAGCTAGGTAGGAGAAAAAACCGCTTTAGTTCCACTGGAGGATGACACTGTCAGTCGTCTGGGAAGGCATGAAGGGAACAAAGAAGCAGTTTACACCTCAGGATCACCTGCCGCCACCAGCTGAGTGCTGGTAATCAGGACCATTGCATCTGAAGTGTCGGCAAGATCTAGGTCCTCAGGGGACGCTAGAATCTCCACATCATCCTCAGATGTGGAACAGTTAGGGAATTGTGGCGTTGGAGCCACCAGAGTGTCCTGTTTATTAGCAGACTTCTTCCTCATTTGCTTTCTCTCATGCTACTCTTTAGGGGCTTGCTGAGTGGAATTCTCCAAAGTAGTTTCAGGCACAGAGAAAGAACATGAAGCCCTTCATGCAGCAGATTTTGGCTCCTTCAGCCACTGGTGAGTGTCCACTTTTGCAGTGGTGGAGACATTGGAAGGAAGAGTCGTGAGGGACCCCTTCCATGTGAGAGGAGCCACAGGAGGCTTCTCCAGCTGGGATGTGGTGAGCGATGGCCCTGGCGTTTGGGGAGGCACTGCCCACGAAGTAGAAGTTTTGGGAGCAACGGAAGAAGAAGTGCCCCAACCACAAGGGAGGGGAGCGGGTGTAATAGCGAGACCCTGAGGGCCCACTGTATGAGGCAGAGGTGACGGAGGATGATGTCGATGTGGCTGTAGCATGCGTAGATGTCAAGGGAATGGGGTGCAACTGTTCAAATATCTGTTTAGCCTCATGCTAAGTCAGCTGGTCCAGGGTCTTGTACTCCATAATTTCCCGCTACTTTTGGAGAACTGCGCAGTCTGGTGAGCAGGGGCAGTGGTGCTCTCCACAGTTGACACAGGAGCGAGGAGATGCACATGGAATATTCGGATGCAGTGTACATTCGCAGTTCCAACATGTGGCGCTGGAATTGCAGCGATAAGACATGTGCCTGAATTTCCAGCACTTAAAGTACCGCATTGGGAGAGGGATGTATGGTTTTATATGTCATCAGTATACCATCACCTTGACCTTTCCAGGCAATGAATCACCTTCAAAGGCCAAGATGAAGGCACCGGTAGCAATGCTATTGTCTTTTGGTCCCCTATAAACGCGCCGGGTGAAGTGAATACCCCATTTTCTAAATTAACATGGAGCTCGTCGTCAGACTGCAAGAGAAGGTCGCGATGGAAAATAATCCCCTGGACCATGCTGAGGCTTCTAAGGAGGGTGAGAGAAATGGGAATACCACCCAGCTGGTCACAGGCGAGCACTGCCCGGGACTGGGGTGGGGTGCTGTCTGAATGAGGACTGCCAAATTTCTCATTTTGGACAGCACAGACACTGCGCTAAAATTGTCCTCTAGGTGTTCGACAAAAAATAGTGGCTTTGTAACCGGAAAGGAGTCTCCATCTGTTCCAACAGACTAAATACCTCGGCGAATAAGGCTCTCCTTTTTCCATAGTTTTACGTTCCTCCCATGGTGTGGCTAGGAAGGTAAACAATTTGGGTTCATATTCCTTAGCATTAAATTCGACTTTTCCTCTCTCAGAGGCTGCCGGGGCCACTCAGTCACCAGAAAAAGATGACTTGGTCCGCTCAATCGCGGGTCATCTGCCCTGATGCCACGTACTCCGATCAGGAGCTCTCCCAATGGGCGCCACCCAGCCACAGCAAAGGCTAACTGGCACAATGGCCATTGCCAGGAGTCCTGATGCCCCAAGAAGACCGGCATCTACTCCGTAGCACACGTGGGGAGTTTTCAGCTCAGGCATCAGGAGTGTGATCCCTGTGTTTTCAGGGGGCTACCACCAAATGAGTACACGATGGCCCCACCACGACAGACTTGCTACTGTGTTGCATGTTGGGCACGCGGAAGCCCAATATTGACATGGGGGCGAAAGAGGTCAGTGGGCAACACAAGGGGTGACGTACCGCAGAACGTGTCCTCTCCCAAATAGCTGATTTGCTGGTGGAGTTGCAGATCCATGACAATAAGAGGTGCAGCAGATTAAATCACACAATGAAAATCTGGTGCACCACCTAAAGACGTCCTTCCCCAAATGGCCTGCACTTCTGTAGAATTTTGAAAGTATGTAGTTATACCCTAAAAGGACAGAATTTATTGGGTCGAAAGGTGGGAGACTACTCCTAATCGCCTCTCACGACAAGCAGGAATACCTTGAGCCTATTCTAATCCCCAAATCCGAAGGGGGCAGGATATGAGTCTGAGAGAATTCACTGCGATGGGAAAGTGGTGTTAACTCATAAGAAAGCATGAATATGTCAAGATATCTTGATTCAAATTTCTCTGAAGCTGTCAGATAAGTCGAAAAGTTAGTACCCTTGTTTTATATCCCTGTCTCTGGCCAGGACATATTCGCCTTTTTTGTGCTACAATAGGGGCATTTTTCATATAGTTTTCCAGCTTTTACTCTACCATAATTTTGACATTCGACTGCCATAGCTTTGCAACCGATGCAGATTTTTGTTGACACGGATGAATAAAATATCTGTGTAGGTTTATTTATTGACTGTCGAACCATGTTGCTTATTTCGTGACATCGGGCAAGCTTTCAGAAAACAAAAGGGCGACCATTAATTACGTGTATTTGTTTACTTTTTACAAAACGGGAACCCATTAGCACAAGTTTCAAACACAGAAGTGAAGCGCGTAAAGATCTCACATTTTCCACGCATTCAGTTAACGTAAGAACGAATTTTACGTGCTACATTGAGCTCAACTTCAAACCATCGTACATCCAAGACGGATAAAAATTATTGGCTAAAAAGTTTCATTTTGTCTTTATCCATGTATCTACCTTCGTGCAAAGTTTGAACAAATTCGTACAAGCTGAAGCTATAGGACCAGCGCGCTTCTAAAAACCTCCCAGAAAAACGTTTTTAGCACGTTAAATCCAAACGAAGCAAGATTTTTTCAAGTGGTTAAATTCTATCTGAGAATAAAGTCTGATCCATCGGTGGAGAGAATTTGAAACATCAATCTCGCTCCAGGGCTACAGCCCAGAGTTATTTAAAGATGACTCTTTTCGCATGTAAAATCCGAACGAAGGTGACTGTTTTTGTATGTTAAATGTGAGCGGTTCGAGTCCAAATAGTGCCCAATCAAAACCTTTATGATAAAGGAATTAATCGATTTGCACGATTTGCATGGACGTCAGCTCTGTTTCGTCGCGCAAACTTAGCTTAACATAGCATAACTTAACTACAGTAAAAAAGTGTTCGAGTGGCTATACAAATGGCCGCTGGTCCGGACTAAATGAAAAACTTTTTACCTCATTCTCATAGTCCGAATAGAAAGCGAGTACCAAGAGTCCGTCAAAACGCTATCTTTTCAGACATATTTGCTACAACGCTTCCGCGAATCAACTCCTGATCTCAACTTACGTTGATTGCTTTGTAACTGTGCTCGTCACATCATTTGGTGTCGCAAGAGCTCCATGTTACAATGATAACATGCTTCCTTGCTCCATTAACACTTAATATATTCGTACTTTAAGCTGAAGATTAACTTTCTGCATAATTCAGTGATTAATAACATAAAAGGAGACCCTAAAGAGCGCCGGTTCTTCATTTATGCTCAACATGTTAATAAGATACTGAGGGAAGCATTTTGATGTTAAAATTTTGTAGTGCTAACAACATAAATAAACATATTTACCTTAATACAGTCGATAATTATAATTAAATTGAACATCGTCATTACATAAATGAACCGATATCGTGTGACCTGAGGAATGGACACGCAGAAGAGATTGTCAGATGCTCTGGTTAACTGACGAGTGGGTTGGAAACTGGAGCAGTGCGCTTCTTCTGGTGATCTCCCTCAGACCTCAGTGCGTCAGAAACAGCCTTTGTACACCTATACATCTGCAAATATCACTATTATTGTTGTTAGTATGACCATTATTATAGCTGCAGCAGTAGAAGCATTAGTAGTGGTGCTGTTGGTATTAACTTTACGAGTTCTTAATTAGTGCTAGTTATTCACGTTCTCTCTAGATATGTTCACATCATTTTTAATTACATTAATATCATGTTATTACTATGTGCCATACTAAAATTATCGTTATTTCTTATATAACTATGATGTAAAAAGTCATACTGTATGCGTGGAACACTTGTCAGATGTAACATATTGGCTAAAATCCCTAATCTGATCAGGTTAGGTAAATAAATAAATAAAGTAAAAGAATCTCCAGTACTCAGCAAAGGCGATCACACATCTTGTAACGCCGGAAATGCATATCCTCCTATTTCCATCTATTGTACTATTATTTTTTTTCCTTGCTTTGTTACTTCAAGATATGACATTTCTGTCTCTTTGTATATTGTAATTGTTTTACTGTTTGTATATATAGATTTATACATTTATGTCGATGTATAATTGATTTGTTTCGTAAATATTATTTGTATTTTTACGCTGGGTATTGCCTAGGGAAGACTGCTATCGAACGATTACGTCGATAGGTCGCGTGAAGAATCAAAGTGTGTAGGATCTTTGGTAGTGTTAACTCTGCCGCGTGGAGCGCGGGCTGGGCGGAAGGAGTGTGGCGGGAGTAGCGAGTGGAGCAGGTGTGTTGTGTGACGCTCCCGCGAGTTGCCGCGCTTTCGGGGTTTGGCAGCATGTAATTGCGCTCGACTTGCGATGATAGTTTCTGACATGGTGTCGCGGACGGGAAACATTAACTAGCGCACATCAAGAGCCCGTTTCGTCTGGTGACCGTGTCGAGAAGAAGGAGCCCCAACATCCAGCTTCTGCAACAGCGACGGCCGACAATGAGTGACTGTCGCCACCTCCTCGACCGACGGCTTAAAACCTTCAATCAACCGACAAGGAAGACTGGACGCACGTAAAGTTTTAGAACTGTATGGCAGACCTCAGCTTTTCAAACTGTTCCATTTTCGTCACTATAATTACAGCAACTTAGCATGAACGTTTGTTGCTCATTGTCCCAATTGCATTACCAAGCAGAGTCCCTTCCTTTTCCGAAATGAACCCGAGTGTCGTTGAAATTCAAACGCCAGCATTAAAGTAATATAGCTAACTCGTTTTCACTGCTTTAATTTCAAAATTCGGTTAAAGTTTTTATAGCTGGTTACACTATTTAGATTACACAAGCACAAATTAAGAGTGCGAGTTTTGTTACCATATTTTAGCTTACCTGTGACTGCAGCTCAGCTTGGTACGTACTAAATTTTACTATTGTTAATTATTCGGAATCATTTAATTCAAGTTCAAAGTTAAATCTCTTATTTCTAAATTGCGTAGATTCAAGTAATTTTTGAAATGATTGTTGAGGTAGTCCAAGACTAACCGTATTTTACTGAATTTCGATGTGCTTCAGAAAGAAAGCTCACTATTAACTTCAGTCACTAAATTAACTTTCGATTTTCCGGTTTTATTAATTCTTTTGCTAAATTAAGTCAGGGTGTAGCGAAATTTATTACTTCTGACAAACTTTCAGTTTTCACATTACACGTGTCAACCTTCAGTTGCCACGCTTCTAGTGCTAATTATATGTGTAATAACCTTTCTTTTTCAGTTACTATAGTAATTGTCCTTAGGACTGGCGACCGTGATTTCCCCCAAATCTCAATTACCTAATTACCGCTAGTTAATTGTTAACGTAACGGCTGCACATTTACTTTCTTTATTAACTTTACTCCTTTTCAAAATTAATTTCCACCAGTTTCATTAGCACATTTCCTTTCATTTAGATGTAACCCTTTCCTCCCTCTTTACCGACAGGTTAACTTCGGTGACGATTGCTTTTCCAAAACTCCCATTAGGTATACGCGGTTTCATTTTTCACTGTCATTAAGGTCGGTAAGTGAGGGGGAGGTTACAACCTCCTGCACAAGAAGCCACCCTCATTCTGTCAACGGCCTTGTAAAGGACGGCGGAGGAGCGAATAGAAGTTCAGGGCACTCTCTTGTCCTTGGAGTGGGAAGGAGGAAGAATCAGCTATGGTTATCGGCAGGAGGATTCAGAAGGCAATGGAAACCACTGCATTAAGGACACATAATGTGTTTCCACAGGACATGTAGTCAGAAATTGAGAAAGTGTCATGATGATCTCTCCATTGACAAAAGATTCCGAACTAGTCCCCATTCGGACTCCGAGATGAGACTGGTCAAAGGATAGGTGACCATTAGAAAAAGATTGTATAGTCAACAAAAGCATATCGTTCTACGAATCGGAGTGTGAAATGTCAGAAGTTTGAAAGTGGTAGGAAAGCTAGAAACTGTGAAAAGGGAACTCCAAAGACTCGATCTGCATACGTAGGGGGTCAGTGATGTGAAGGGCTCAAAATATTTGTCATCAAATAAAAAACAGGTGGGCGTCAGTACATGACGGCAGAGCTTCGCCATTTCCGTATCGAGTTTTTCATTATTTTGAACAAACCGACAGTGTGGCTATGGGGAGTCCTTTATCCCCCATAGTCTCCAACCTTTTTATGAAGGACTTTGAGGATAAAGCCCTAAAAACATATTTTTTTAAGCCTTCGTGTTTTCTGAGATATGTTAACGATATGTTTCTTGTTTGGCCACATGGAATAGACTCTTTGCACCGGTTGTTGGACCATTTTAATAGTCTTCATCCGAACATCAAATTTTCGATGGAAATTGAAAAGGAGGGAAAGTTACCTTTTTTTGGATGTACTAGTTTATAGAAAAGAAGACGTAACTCTTGGACACAGTGTTTACAGGAAACGGACTCATACCGACAGGTAGATACATACTACCAGTTGCCATCCACCTTCTGAACGTACATGAGTCCTTCGGACCTTTGTTAAACGAGCATATGCTGTCTCGGATGCTGAAAATTTACCACAGGAGCTGCAACATCTTAGGAACGTGTTTGATAATAATGGTTATACGGATCGACAAATTCGACGTACTTTTGAGTTTGGACCTCTACCTGAACTTTCTGAAGACACCTTTAGGTCTGTGGCTTTTCTTCCGTATGCTGGGAATGTGTCCGCCAGGATTGGGTAGACTTTTGAAGAAATATGAGATCAGATGTGTTTTTCGTCCGCCAGCTAAGATTCAAGCACTTCTTGGCTCTGTCAAAGATGATTTAGGTTTGAGGAAGTGTGACGTTTACAAAATACCGTGTGAGTGCGGGAAAATTTACATTGGCCAAACTATTCGTACCGTCAAGGACAGGTGTCTCGAAAATCATCGCCATACGCGATTATTACAACCAGAGAAATCTGCGGTGGCTGAGCATTGCCTTACAGAGGATGCTATACAATGAGACGCAAGTAGTTGTAAATGCTTCTTGGTACTGGGATTGTGTTTTAAAAGAATCTGTCGAAATCAGACCAGCAGATAATATCATTAATCGTGATAAGGGATACCAGCAAAGTAAAACGTGGAATCCTGTTTTATCAGACATGAAGAAACAACGGCATCTGAATCGGCCGGCTGTGAATAATCAGTTGTAACGATATATCGTTTTTAACAGTATTCACCACCGGAGTCGCTGCAACTCTTTTTGCGCCAGGGGGCAGCAGGAATGATTTACCGCGTGCGTACTGTATCTATCGCATGTGCTGTTGTACGTCCGATGCATATAAAGGTGCAGTCATTTGCGAGTGGAATCAGTTATCGGCGAGAGCAGCGTAGCTTTTCTCACCTGATGATGACGGCCAGGTGGACCGCTGAAATATTGTGCTGAGATGTCAGTTTGATCCTGCTGGAAAGCCGACAAGAATTTGATATCAGGGAATAATTTCCATGGTACTAGAGGGAACGGCAGAGGATAAAAAGTGTAGAGGAATACAGGGATTGGAGGACAACGAACAGCCGACCGGAGTGGCCGTGCGGTTCTAGGCGCTGCAGTCTGGAGCCGAGTGACCGCTACGGTCACAGGATCGAATCCTGCCTCGGGCAGGGATGTGTGTGATGTCCTTAGGTTAGTTAGGTTTAATTAGTTCTAGGCGACTGATGACCTCAGAAGTTAAGTCGCATAGTGCTCAGAGCCATTTGAACTATTTTTGACAACGAACAAATTACTGACGATGTAGGGTGCAAGTGGTACTCTGAGATGAAAAGGATATGAGGCGGCGTCCTCTTTCAGGCCCTCTCCTCACATTTTGCCCTATTTGGAGGCAAGAGTCTCTTGTTTCGTTTACTTCCTGATTCCGTTTTTTTTTTCTTTTTTCGACTCCTCACTTGCTTTGCGCGCTCATTATATGAACGGTTAGGGTGTAGCTTGCAGCAATGTAAATAGCTCAACTCTGTGTATCGAATGTTAACATTTCATTATTGTAGAAGCTTCTCTCTTTAATCTGTCTGGTGTTGGTCAACGGAACTCCTCCTCAACGGAGAGAGAAACAGGTGGAACGTTTCGCACGCTCTTGAGGAGCTGCATGTCACCCAAAAAAAGGTTCCACGTTAGCGTGCCGCAAGGGCAGCCGAGCAAGCCTTCCAGTGATTATTCTGCGGGTACCTCGAACAATGGTCGGTGGAACGGTCGACTGGCGCCTTCTTAGCAGAGCGGGAAAGCAGTGGTGGAAAGGGTGAGAACTGTACTTGTTGGCAAACTTTTGGTGGGGTTCTCAGCTGTCTACTTGCCGTTGTCCCGCCGTGTTTTGTCTGCAGACATCGTCTCTACAAGCTATGTATATATTCATCTAAATCTACATCTACATGGTTACTCTGCAGTTCACACTACAGTGCCTGGAAGAGGGTTCATCGAATCATTTTCATACTACTTCTCTACCATTCCATTCTAGAATGGCGCGTGGGAAAAGGGAACACCTAAATCTTTCCGTTCGAGCTCCGATTTCTCTTATTTTATTATGATGCTCATTTCTCCCTACGTAGGAGGGTGTCATCGAAATATTTTAGCATTCGGAAGATAAAGTTGGTGATTGAAATTTCGTAAATGGAAGTCGCCGCAAAGAAAACCGCTTTTGTTTCAGTGACTGCCATTACAACTCGAGTATAGTATCAGTGACACTCTCACCCCTATTGCGCGATAACACGAAACGAGTTGCCCTTCTTTGCACTTTTCAAAAATGGTTCAAATGGCTCTGAGCACTATGGGATGTAACATCTATGGTATCAATCCCCTAGAACTTAGAACTACTTAAACCTAACTCACCTAAGGACAGCACACAGCACCCAGTCATCACGAGGCAGAGAAAATCCCTGACCCCGCCGGGAATCGAACCCGGAAACCCGGGCGCGGGAAGCGAGAACGCTACAGCACGACCACGAGCTGCGGACTGCGCTTTTCCAATGTCCGTCAATCCTACCTGGTAAGGAATCACACCGCGCAGCAACATTCCAGCAGAGGACGGATAAGTGTAATGTAGGCTGTCTCTTTAGTGGGTTTGTGGCATCTTCTAAATGTTCTGCCAACAAAGCGCAGTCTTTGTTTCACCTTCCCCACAATATTATCTATGTGGGCTTTCCAATTTAATTTGCTCGTAGATGTAATTCCTACGTATTTAGTCCAATTGAAAGCCCTTAGATTTATCGTATACTCAAAATTTATCGGATTTCTTTTAGTACCCCTGTAGATGACCTCGCACTTTTCTTTGTTTAGAGCCAATTGCCACGTTTTGCACCATACAGAAATTCTCTCTAGATCATTTTGTAATTGGAATTGATCGTCTGATGATTTTACTAGACGGTAAACTACAGCGTCATCTGCAAACAATCTGAGGGGGCTGCTCAGATTATCACCTAGGTCATTTATGTAAATCAGGAATAGCAGAGGACTATGACACTACCTTGCGGAACGCCAGAAATCACGAATCCAGTCACACAACTGAGACGATACTCCATATGCACGCAGTTTGATTAATAGTCGCTTGTGAGGAACGGTATCAAAAGCCTTCTGGAAATCTAGGAATATGGAATCGATCTGAGATCCCTTGTCGACAGCACTCATCACTTCATGAGAATAAAGAGCTAGCTGCGTTGCACAAGAACGATATTTTCTGAATCCGTGTTGGTTATGTATCAATAAGTCATTTTCTTCAAGGTGATTCACAATGTGAGTCTGCGAAATTTTCAGACTCTGCCCTTTCTATTGGGGCACTGAACCGGTTTACAAAATTTCCAGAATCTCCGGCAAACAAGTCTAGCAGTGGGAACGGGAAGACACGCAGATACGTTTCCATAAACACGAATCTCATTGGTGGGTACATATTTTACGTGATGGTGGGAGCTTGTGAACGGTTTCCAGATACCTCGTAGGAGGAACACTTAGGCCCTTTTTGTTCAAATGGTTCAAATGGCTCTGAGCACTATGGGACTCAACTGCTGTGGTCATAAGTCCCCTAGAACTTAGAACTACTTAAACCTAACTAACCTAAGGACAGCACACAACACCCAGCCATCACGAGGCAGAGAAAATCCGTGACCCCGCCGGGAATCGAACCCGGGAACCCGGGCGTGGGAAGCGAAAACGCTACCGCACGACCGCGAGATGCGGGTAGGCCCTTTTTAGGACTGGCTAGAAACACTGTGCAATGTGCCCTTCCGAGATATGAAAGGAGGCTATCATAGTTTAGAGAGGTTATTCTAGTACGGGTTCTCATTCGGACGCTCTTTCTGTTTCGCATTCCGTACCTGCATCAGTTTTTCTTGACTTCGGAGTTCTGCCAAGTTTCAGGAGTGTCATTTTGAACTTACGGTTAAGCAGGAAGTCGATGAGATGCACCAATCGCGGTCACAGGTGGTCACAGGCCAGCAAAGTTAGCAGCCACTGCAGTACAGTACACGGTAACTCGTCTGCAGCCATCTCAAACGCAGTCACGGCAAGGCCACATCTGCAATGCGCACTCCCGCTTTCGGTGATCGCCATGTAGTTTTTCCACTACCAGTTTTCATAGTTTGATCTACATGCTTCATAATGTAATATGTATATTTTGTGCAATTTAAGTTATGTTTCAAAAGGGAACTTTTCCCGTATCGACTCATATTTGTTTCGGTCTGAATCATTGGAGTTCACCTGTCTGGTGATGATTCTTTCCATTCCTTCCTTTATTTATTGTGCTGTTGTGTGCTTTCTTCGGTTTCACATGCTTCTTTTTTAAGAAGTTATAAAGTTTTAAAATTACAGTTCAAAACGTATATCGTGTATTTTATGCGTCTATACATCCTTGCAACCATAACTGTCCAGCCCCATGCTGATCGTGATGGTGACCCTAATAATCAGTCGTTTTTCTGTTCAAAAGCGTGTTTTGTTTTATTTATGTAAAATTCATTCTCATATTTTTTATAATCTTGACGTTAATGTGTTTTAAGTAAACTGCTTATTGTTTCAATAAATCTTAATGTTTACCAGCTCAAATTTCATCATTCAGGAATCATTAAAGTAAATTATTCAGCTGCAACACCCAAGTCCTCCAAACACAAGCAATATTCCAGGCCCCTGACTAGTTCAGGAACTTATCAATTATAGTTTCCAATGTGCGCGGCAGTTGATTTTTCAAATAGCCTCGCCGCACGGTCTAAGGCGGCTTATCACAGCTCGTGTGGCCTCTCACGTCGGAGGTTCGAGTCCTCCCTCGGGAATGTGTGTGTGTGTATGTGTGTGTGTTGTGTGTGTGTGTGTGTGTGTGTTTGGCTCTGAGCACTATGGGACTCAACTGCTGAGGTCATCAGTCCCCCAGAACCTAGAACTATTTAAACCTAACCAACCTAATGACATCACACACATCCATGCCCTAGGCAGGGCTCGAACCTGCGACCTTAGCGGTCGCGCGGTTCCAGACTGTAGCGCCCTGAACCACTCGGCCACTCCGACCGGCGTGTGTGTGTGTGTGTGTGTGTGTGTGTGTGTGTGTGTGTGTGTGTGTGTGTGTGTGTGTGTGTGTTGTACATAGCGTAAGTTGGTTTGAGTTAGTTTAATTAGTGTGTAAACCTAGGGACCGATGACCTCAGCAGTTTGGTTCCATTAAACCTTACCACAAATTTCAAACAGCCGATTACTTTCACGGGGGAAATCTGTCATTTCGCTTGATACGGGCTGAGAGAATTAGCTTCAATCTAATCTGCATAGACAGGGAGCAGCTGATAAGTACATGGTCGATACACAGCATACCCGGCTTCTGGAAAGGCTGTCAGAAGACAAGTGTTCGAGGCGGGCCACATCAAAACTAGTCAAAAGACTGATTAAAGAAAACGCTGTAGTTTTTTGTTGTTTTTTAAGTCTCTTGTCGAGCCTTTTCCTGTCTTGCGTGCTTGTAGATTTCTGAGACTGTCAGTAAGGATTTACTGTCTTTCACATGCTGCTGTCGAAAGAGGTACTGTGTGAATGCACAGTAATATCGAGTTATAACGCCCCTGTTTATTATCAGTATCCGAGATTACTTATTTTTTAAAAGCACGTTGTGCCACCTCTGGAACGCAGTTCTGCAGTGATTAGGCGTGCCATGGATTAGACAAGGCCGGCCGCGGTGGCCGAGCGTTTCTAGGAGCTTCAGTCCGGAACCGCGCGACTGTTACGGTCACAGGTTCGTATTCTGCCTCGGCCATTGATGTATGTGATGTCGTTAGGTTAGTTAGGTTCAAAAATGGTTCACATGGCCCTGAGCACTATCGGACTTAACTTCTGAGGTCGTCAGTCCCCTAGACTTAGAACTACTTAAACCTAACTAACCTAACTACATCGCTAACATCCATGCCCGAGGCAGGACTCGGACTTGCGACCCCAGCAGCAGCGCGGTTCCGGACTGAAGGGCCTACAACCGCTCGGCTACATCGGCCGGCCATTCGACAAGTACATGATACGTTTCCAGAGGTTTGTAGTAGCCCCAGATCCCTGCACACAGGTCACACACTTCCCGTAATTTACGGGCTGTTGGTTTGTGGGCGTGGAACTGGCGCCAGATAGTGTTGCAGTTGGGTTTCATCGGATTCAGTTAAGCCGAATTTGATGGCCAAGACATCAGCCAAGACATCAGGCTCCTTAAACCACTGCAGCACAATTCTGACTTGTGACACGCGCAGTTATCGTGCTGGGAGATGCCACCGCTGGTAGGGAAGACATCAGCCATAAGGGAAATGTGGCCGCTAATAATGTTTACGTAGTTCACAGTTGTCACGGTGCCATCGATTGCTGCCGCGCATCCCATGGAAGCCCAGGTGAATGTCCCCCATAACCTGATTCTGCTCCCACCGGCCGGCGTCCGTGGCGCGTTGTGTGTCTCGAACAGTCGTTCGCCTGGATGGCATCACATCGATTTGGTTTAACAATGAACTGGATGTATCCGACCAGGCAAAACGATTCCACTGACCAGCGGTTCAATCTCGATGATCCCGTGTCCACTGTAATCATAACTGACGATGTTGTTGGATCAACATGGGAACACATAGGGATCCTCTGCTGCGGAACACACTGTTCAACACTGGGCGCTGAGCAGTGTGCTCCGAAACACTGGTGCCTCGGCCAGTACTCTGTCGGCAGATCTGCCACAAATGGCCTTCCATCCTGCTTTAGAGAGGGGACAAGCCTGCTATCTCTGTGTTCTGTGATGGGGAATGGACGTTCAACTTCTTGTCGCCTACTCGTGGTTTCAGCATTCTTCAAACACTTTCCACAGACGCTCACGACTGTAGCACCCGAGCAGCCGACCAGCTGCACCGTTTCCGAGATGTTCGCTCGCAGGTACTGGGCCACAAGAATCCGACTTTAGTCACCCCATTCGTCACTAGAATGGTTCCCCATTCGTCTCTGTTCCTTTCAATACTTCTCTTACCACGTCACATTGAACCGTGATTTATTTTCAAAGTATATTCTTAAGAATTTATTTTATTTACTAGCGATTCATCAAGAACATTAACACATTTAATCACACTAGGTAAGCATGGAAGCAATTGCCAGCAAGTTACTGATGAAATCATAACCAAATTCCTTTTAACAAATGGGAATTTTATTCACTTTAATAGTGCCTAAAAGCATTTTTAAAAGAAACAGATTTAAAATTATAACCCGAAAGCACCCTCTAAATATCAAAGTTAAAATTTATTCAGAGCCAGAAAGAGACAAGTTTTGACTGTATGACCTTTCCGGCAGAGAACCTTGCCACTCCCTTTTGACAAAGCGCTCCTTACGACCGCTCACAACAGCCTCTGAAAGACTACACTGGTGCAAATCTGAAACACACTGGATAACTTTAAACTAAGAGTTTTAACAATTTACAAAAGCACACAAAATATTCACCCCCCATAGGAGGGATGGAAATGGTACAAAACATTAACAATTGAAATATTAACCTTGCCACCGAAGGTGCAACTTGTTTCTAACTTCTAAGAAAAGTCTTATGGTGAAAGGGTGGCAACTTTATATACTAAAATGATCATTTAAATAAAAGCCCATGAAATGCAATTTTATATAAAATTCTACAAGGTTGGCCAAACAATAGTTAAGATGCTCTACAGTACACAGATACCGCCTCTCAAGATCATAGGCAATAGTATCAAGGTTTACAAAGATCAAAACATATTTCCAGTATTAAGCCGTTACATTCCAAGCAATAAATTCCTTAACACACCAAATCCGACAAACATGACGGAGGCAGCTACTAATGTACGGTAGATTGATAGAGAGATTACCGAACAACTCGAAACTTAGGTTGCTCTAACCCGCCCCTACTCCACAAGGGAAAAGCGGAACACCCAATTTATAAACAACCACTTTCCCGCGAGTGGGCAAACTGAGAAGAATGGTGGGACGACCCCAAAGCAAAACGGCTGGTGACCTCGCCAAGAAAACAAGTAGAATGTAACAAGAGTAATCAAACAAGATAACACAAATCACTTAACTTCTAATAAACTGCGATTTCTTGAGAAGACCTGGCGCAGCACCCCTAAATCGCTCTCCCGAACCGTCCGTTGCCAGCCGCTTCAACGGACGCAGGGAGGCGCGCCGATCTCCCGTCTCACAGCGTCGCAGCTCACACCGGCCAGACTGATGTCGTGGGTTGACTCCTGTTGCTCTCGTGTCGACCGCGAAGTCACTACCCCTCGCTATACGCCGCGGCCCACTGGACTCACGTGGCGACCTCTCATGCGCCAACGCTCAAGATGGACAAGTCATCTTGTGTCTCAGAGCGCGACCGATCAACCGATCGATCCAACCATCAGTGACCATTGCCTGAGCAAACTCGAGCAGACGGGCAGCCTAACGCGCAGACTCAGATGCAGGAACTAAGCCCCGAGCGGGCAACCACTCGCTGAATTCTCTTACTGGCGGAGTGGAAAGACTCTCATTTTGACGGCTTTACAGGTTGATCCGAACGACAGCCATCCTAGCACTCCGAACGACAGACACTAACTGCCTAACAAATGCGGACGAGAGACAGACTAGCAAGCTGGGGACGAGAGACTGACCCAGACTGACCGACTGGCGAGCTCTTAGCGCCCCTTAAATGCACGTGAACAGGCAACCTTTCCCCTTTCCCACCAGAGGGACACACCAAAGCTGCGAATGCCACAGCGGCGCCACCGCCAGAAACGGAGGGCGACTGCTTCACACTACGCGCTGCGGCGCGCTCTTCAAAACAGCAATTTTTACCATGGCTCACACGTGTCTTAAGCGCCAGCGTGTGTATGTGTGTGTGTGTGTGTGTGTGTGTGTGTGTGTGTGTGTGTGTATGCATAACTGCCATCTTCTCTTCATTTTCACGTAGATCTTAACTGAACAATGAACAAAATAAGAGCAGATGGACTATCAGACCAATTGTGTGATTGGATTGAGGAGTTCCTAGATAACAGCATGCAGAATGTCATTCTCAATGAAGAGAAGTCTTCAGAAGTAAGAGTGATTTCAGGTGCACCGCAGGGGACTGTCGTGGGCCTGTTGCTGTTCACAATATACATAAATGACCTTGCGGATAACATCGGAAGTTCACGAAGCTTTTTGCGGATGATGCTGTGGTATATCGAGAGCTTGTAACAATGGAAAATTGTACTGAAATGCAGGAGTATCTGCAACAAATTGACGCATGGTGCAGGGAAAGGCAACTGAATCTCAATGTAGGCAAGTATAATGTGCTGCAAATACATAGATACGAAGATCCTTTATCATTTAGCTACAATATAGCAGGTCAGTAACTAGAGTAGGCATTAGGAGTGATTTAAAATGGAATGATCATATAAAGTTGATCGTCGGTAAAGCAGATGCCAGACTGAGATTCATTAGATGAATCCTAAGGAAATGCAATCCGAAAAAAAAGGAAGTAGGTTACAGTACACTTGTTCGCCCAATGCTTGAATATTGCTCACCAGTGTGGGAACCGTACCAGATATGGTTGATAGAATAGATAGAGAAGATCCAACAGAGGGCAGCACGCTTCGTTACAGGATCATTTAGTAATCGCGAAAGCGTTACGGAGATGATAGATAAACTCCAGTGGAACACTCTGCAGGAGAGACGCTCAGTAGCTCGGTATGGGCTTTTGTTTAAGTTTCGAGAACATACCTTCACGGAGGAGTCAAGCAGCATATTGCTCCCTCCTACGTATATCTCGCGAAGACACCATGAGGAAAAAATCAGAGAGATTAGAGCCCACACAGAGGCATACCGACAATCTTTCTTTCCACGAACAATACGAGAACCGATAGAGATACTCAAAGTACCCTCCGCCACACACCGTTAGGTGGCTTTTGGAGTATGGATGTAGATGTTGATTCCAAAAAATGGAGTCAGTCCCCATGCGAGAACTGAACTGTCCTCATTGTAGCACTCTTCAGATCTCTACTGAAGTAAACTTATCAAAATGACAGTCCCTTATTCATGGCCAGTATACGGATATCTTGTCTGCCAGCCCGTGAAGTATAAGATTACCCCATCAGTGTCTTTGTAAAACATTCCCATTTGTATTCTATGCAGAGCCGTTCGCGCTCAATTTGTGTACCGTATTGTGGGGCGGCTGGTTGGAATTAATTGCTGTTAATACTAAATGTTTGGTTTTTCCCGGCCGATGCACCAATTGTGGGGCGGCGGGTGGAATTTATTTTGTTATTGTAAATGTAGAATGTTTGTTTTTCCTGGCCGATTAGCAACATATGTGGGGCGGCGGGTCGAAATTATGCTGTTTATTAATGTAGAATTGTAACATAGTAAAGAATGCAATTCCCGGCCGTTTAACCATATGTGGGGCGGCGCGTGGAATTAATTGTTATATAAATGTTCCTATTATTTATGCTGTCTTTTGCCGTTCTCAACACTGGCTCTCTAACTACAATATTGGCAACCAGAAAGTGATTAGCAAAACGTGAAGCCTGTAATTAGAATTCCTAGTGCCCACTTCATCTGAAAAATACACTTATAGCTACAGCCTAAAGCTCTGAGGAATTAGGAAACTGTCTGGGATTCATAATCAAAAACGATCGTGTAAAAACGTTCGCTATATTCTGAAAGTCACAGATGAAAAAAAAGAATCCACACAATCCAACTACCAGAGCAGTTCTGAGTCTAATGCGCTGATACACTATAACTGTTCAAATTAAATGTTTAAATGAATGCTCGCCATAATTTGATGATAATGTTCATCAAACGCCACGCTAAATAATGGTAGAATGTTTGTCCCGTGGCGGCACGTGAAAATACGACATACGCAAACTGAAGATAGATAATTAAAGTCATCCCAGAATTAACACTTCACTCGAAAATGATTTCATGGTTACGCGTATCCCGAGTAACGTAATACGGCATCCGAGGCTGTTTATAGCAATGATACCGACGCGACGCGACTCCCGACACAGATGGTGTGCTATTCAGCATCTGGAGAGAACTGGGGCCTTGGTTCCTCGCGCAGCGTTCTTATATATAAAGCCGCGGTGCGGACGGCTAAGGGAATGCCTGATCAAATTGGCTCTCCCAACTAGCCGCTGGGCTAGTAATGCACCACTTTAAGTTATTGAATAAATCATCGCTTCGTTTGCTGATGGCCGATGAAGCTCTCAATTTAAATGTGCATTCAGCACACAGGTAAGTAATCATAATAAAAGTCTGACGTGGCTAAGTCAAATATTTTGGGCGAGAGAATTAATTTAATTACACTACACGCAGTAGACGAGCTCTGAACTTGCCCTTTGGAGATACGCTATCGCTATAATTATATAGTTATTCAGTTGCAACTTCTCACATCTTTATGATTATAGCGGATCTCCATTCTACTTAAATTTAAACATCCTAGCCTTATTTATTAGCCTACCTAATCTATCTTGCTTCCTTAATTTTTAAGATAAAAACCAGAAAATATTGAATTTCAACTAAAATCTTAATTTGTGAGATCCAGAAGACTGTTTCTACTAAATTATTATGAAAAAAGAATCTAAATATAAAATTTTAAGTCTCTAGCTCTTTTCCATTGCGCCAATGATTTTTACAGAAAAACGTCCAAATTTCGAAAATGGTTAAAGTTATCGAACTGACATCAACACATATTGATTTAGTATTAATCCTGACATGCTAGAAACGTTTCAGGTTATTGACTTGATTTTTAAAGTATTGCGCAACATTTATGACGTCAGAGCTAGTTACAGCGGACTAGGCTGGCACACAATGGAAAGACTGATGTGAATTTTATACGGCGTGAGTAGGCTCCTTCCCTACATCACCCTCTACTTATTTTTTTTGAATGTTAATGAATGAAAGAAGATTAATTACAAAAAGGGAAGCAAGAGTACAGCTTAACTCCCTATGAAAAATTAAAATTTAAATGTAAACATATAGAAATATTAAAAAGAAAACTGATACCTACTTCAATTATTTAAATTACTGGCATGTTCACTGCCTCTTAAGCAACATTATAACTCAAAATTTAAGCAAAATCAATGAAACACTTTGGCATACCTATTGCCTTAGACAGACAAACACATAAAATATGTAAAATTATGAAAATCTTAAATCCATTAAATACATTTTTACATACACAAATTCAAAGAAAATAACACAGTAATTCATGATACAGAAACAGATAATTATATCTTAGCAGTCTTTTCTAAACCTGAAAGAAAATTTCACAAATCATGAAAATTTCATTTTTGCACACGTGGTTGTAGCCGCTTGGCTGGCGTTCTACACTTCCATTCACAACGGTAGAGAACTGCACGGCCACTCCGGCCAGCAGTGTCTATATCTTTGGGGGCTTATACTATGTGCCGAGCAATAGTAAGAGGATGCAGTACATTCCTAGACTGCTCACTTAATACTGGTTATGGGAGTTTTACAAGTAAGCTTTTGCCAGATAATAGAGGCCTATCTCGTGGCTGGTGTCAGGTCACGATTTTCGGCATCTCTGTGATGCTCCCCAGTGGGTGGCATAAAGCAGCGATCACTTGTGTTTGCCTTCTTTGGAAACGTTTAACAGCCACTGTAGGTCCCATATGGCATTGCTCCCACACGCTTGATCAGTATTCCATGATGGAAAGCAAGAGTCTTTTTTCAAGTTAACTCCTTTTTAGTTTTATTGCGTTTTCCTGCTACCCTACCAATAAACCCGCTTTGACTACAACTGGATTTATGTGATAATGTCCACTATATATCCCTGCAAATTATTTAGAGGCTAAATACTGACAGTCACATTATCTTTCGACTGATTCGTTATTTAGCTCCACTGGTTATGAACGTGTATCATTTTATTAACGTCCACCTGTATACTGTTTTGTAGCGACCAGTTCTGCACCCCTGGGCAATGGTGTCTTCTGTAATGACAACCAATAAGTTGTGCTTGTACTCGAACAGAGTTATTTTTTCATGGTCCTCCAGGAGTTAAAGAAGGTGACCTGTCACTACATTCTACAGATCAGGCTGAGAGGTTGATCCCTGTGGGTTTCCCATTGACATGATTTTTCAAATTTTTGCTGTCTAGTTGGGCCATTGTACACTCTGATTTAAACAAAAAAGTAACAGCTTGAAACTTTCAACATCCTCAGCCTAGAGAATTGAAGGTTATCGAAGGGTATTGAGATGACAGTCATTACACTTACGCCGTAACTAGACTATGCGACCGTAGTGGCCATTACAGAATGACTGTCAGCTGCTCACCTGATTACCATCCAGAATGGATCCTTGAAATTTCAAATACCGTCTCTTGCCTTGTGACTTCTCTTGAGACTAAGGATATTTAACAGACTATCTGTGTTCAGTTCACTATCTCGGAAAATACTGCCTGACGTATGAAACACAATACGTTCATTTACACTAATGTTTTATTCTCCACTGTGATTGGGATGATTCATTTAAAACTGTGATTGTGGCAGTAATGTTTCATTGACGGTAATAATTTGCTAAAATTCTGAAGAAAAGTAGGTATGTTCCAGCTCTACAAATAATAATTTTCAATGCACTAGCATTCTTGTATGTAGCTATGAATGCAGCAACTGAAGCTTTTTAAAGAGAATCATGTGATGTAATTTATCTACTACTTGCTTTATCCTCTTTGATGTAATTACATTTAATAACAACATTATTTGTAATTGTACGACTTTTCTAATAAATTACATACTCACTCCGATCGAGCTCCATTGTAAGTCGCAGTTAATTAAAATGCTTACGGATTCTACCCGTAGGCAAATTATCTAGCAGTCTTACTTTTTCTTTGCCCCTCTGTAGCCTATTTATCTTTGGCATCTGAAATTCAGATGATTAAATGCTGTTTGGTGTTTAACTTGCTGTGAATCTAACAAAGATTGCAAACGAACAACGCACTTCCTCAACCTCAAAGAAACAATGTGAGTCGGAAATGCTTAAAAAATTATGAATATTAATTATAAGAAGGCCGTCCCTTTCAACACGCGTTCGCTCCTACGTGTTGTTGAAATTTTCTGTTGATGAAAGTAAGAAGAAAGGCACTATTCTATTTTCACAATGCACTACTGAGGCCATGCCAGTATAAGTAGTTTGAAGTACATTGTACGAACGTTAGGCAGTGTAATGGCATCTGCAGTCTATGGGACAAAATCATTGTGTCGATTCACTTCAACTTTACCCTTGAATTAATTTCGATTCTGGGGCGTCACAGGAATCTGTATAATTCTGATTGTTAGATCAGCAAAATGCTCTCACGTTTAATTTTAATTCTAACCCAAACGTTCTGTCGCTGTTGTTACGTTTCCAAAGACAGTTGAAAATTTTAAATTGTAAATAATATATTGTATCTGAATATAGAGTGACACATTGATTTATATACTAGTTCACTTGAGTATCTTGTAGGCCTCACTTCTTTCCAACATTGCTGAAAATCAGTTAAAATGAATCTTATGGAGTAATAGGTTTCTAACAAGCTGGATTATTTTAATGCACTGTTTCATTTAATAAAAAACCTTTGAACAATACGAATGCAGTTGTATCGCTTTGCAGAAGAGAAAATTTACATAGAGAATCATTTTAATTCTGCACAACCTGGAAGAATATTTCAACTTCAATTAACCGATAAGATATAGCCATTGCTCATTGTAGCGTTTCATGTATAATAACAATAGTGCTGCTTACAACTCACGTAGTGTTTTCGAAGACTGCAAAAAATTCTTAGAAAGAGGCCACTACCCAAAGGGTAGATGCTTCTCTAGCTTTATAGGCCTCGAACTCCGTTTGCGGCCTTAAAAACGCTACGCAGAGTTAGAGCTTTGATGCTTTTCTTGTTGTGGTACTGTACAGACAAAGACAAAACTGATGTTTGTGAGCTGAGCTGTGATCGATAATTTAAACGAGGATTAATGTTACCAGTAAAATAAGCTGATTTAATTGGAATTGTCTTTTATTATTCCCAACTGTCTTTTTTAAATTAATTTTCGTTTACGAAAAACATATAAGATATCAGATTGTTATGTTCTGCTTTCCATGGAAAAATCAATGGTGGCTCAGCAGGTCGTACGAAAGGGTTTCGTGGGGTGCATGCGGCCCAAGGAAATCCATATTATCTATTGGTCCCTATGAGTCAATGAAAATTGACGAAAACAGTTATGGCATAATTTGTATTGAAACATACTGGGCGAATGTTGAACCTAGGACAGCTTGTCGTACAAGCGCTACGTGTTATTACAAGAAGAGACATAATAGCACGTAGATATCCATAACCAACCTCCTTGTTCATTGCCATAAATGCTGTTTTCAGTCAACAGAAAGATATGGAAGAATTTGATTAGACCATCCATGAGTAATTACATCAAAAGAAGATCGTTTCTCTAGGCAAAAACTTAACGGAGTTGTTGGAAGAATGCTATTCAAAAACAATGAATGTGGCAAACAGTAAAAAGTACGTAGAAAATGAAGCGTATCTTGCAGTAAGTGTGTTAATTTTTCACTTTCTTCGTAAATTCGTAAGATGAACCAGTCCCTGTGTAAAGAAAAATATTTCATGATACATGAAATATATCAAAAGCCAAAGAGTCCATGTTAAATGTAGCGCATAGACACTGCAAGCGAGGAGTTAAAAAGATATTCTCTGTGACACTTTCATTTTTCTTAAAACAAAATATTGTGGAAAGAGGACTTCCTCTTCTGGTGTGTCACTTCTACTGTTACAGACGACATAATACGATGTAAGTTCCCAGGGCTTTCTGTGTATTGGACTATTTATTGAATAATAAGATTAATTTTATTCAAATGGCGTTTGTAAGTCATTTGTAGGCCTCTGTGATTGATCACATTAGTTTGTTGTGTGAATTTTTCCATCTTTCAGATATACGTGTCAGGATTGTGACTCAGTGTTAGGTAGCAGAACGACCGAGTGCTATATCACGTCCTATAGTGTAAATATTACTTTCATACAAAGCCGAACCAGCATATCACTTTTCTTGAAGTCCGATCCAATACCTCATACTACGAGGTGCATTCTAGTTCTAAGGCCTCCGATTTTTTTTCTCCAGACTGGAAAGAGATCGAAACATGCGCATTGTTTTAAAATGAGGCCGCGTTCATTGTCAATACGTCCCAGAGATGGCAGCACCGTATGGCAGATGGAATTTTACCGCCAGCGGCGAGAATGAGAACTGTTTTAAATACTTAAAATGGCGACGCTTTCCTTACTCGAACAGCGTGCAATCATTCGTTTTCTGAATTTGCGTGGTGTGAAACCAATTGAAATTCATCGACAGTTGAAGGAGACATGTGGTGATGGAGTTATGGATGTGTCGAAAGTGCGTTCGTGGGTGCGACAGTTTAATGAAGGCAGAACATTGTGTGACAACAAACCAAAACAACCTCGGGCTCGCACAAGCCGGTCTGACGACATGATCGAGAAAGTGGAGAGAATTGTTTTGGGGGATCGCCGAATGACTGTTGAACAGTTCGCCTCCAGAGTTGGCATTTCTGTGGGTTCTGTTCACACACTTTTCGCATTTTCAGGTCGCCATGCAGGATTGTCATCCAGGTGGGTGCCACGAATGCTGACAGACGACCACATGGCTGCCCGTGTGGCATGTTGCCAAGCAATGTTGACGCGCAACGACAGCATGAATGGGACTTTCTTTTCGTCGGTTGTGACAATGGATGAGACGTGGAAGCCATTTTTCGATCCAGAAACAAAGCGCCAGTCAGCTCAATGGAAGCACACAGATTCACTGCCACCAAAAAAATTTCGGGTAACCGCCAGTGCTGAAAAACTGATGGTGTCCATGTTCTGGGACAGCGAGGGCGTAATCCTTACCCATTGCGTTCCAAAGGGCACTACGCTAACAGGTGCATCCTACGAAAATGTTTTGAAGAACAAATTCCTTCCTGCACTGCAACAAAAACGTCCGGGAAGGACTGCGCGTGTGCTGTTTCACCAAGACAACGCACCCGCACATCGAGCTAACGTTACGCAACAGTTTCTTCGTGATAACAACTTTTAAGTGATTCCTCATGCTCCCTACTCACCTGACCTGGCTCCTAGTGACTTTTGGCTTTTTCCAACAATGAAAGACACTCTCCGTGGCCGCACATTCACCAGCCGTGCTGCTTTTGCCTCAGCGATTTTCCAGTGGTCAAAACAGACTCCTAAAGAAGCCTTCGCCGCTGCCATGGAATCAGGGCGTCAGCATTGTGAAAAATGTGTACGTCTGCAGGTCGATTACGTCGAGAAGTAACGCCAGTTTCATTGATTTCGGGTGAGTAGTTAATTAGAAAAAAAATCGGAGGCCTTAGAACTTGAATGCACCTCATACATATTTTTTTTTATTTTCTTACGTATAATTCAATTCGCTACTTTTGCGGTCAAAGAATGCTTTCAAACAATGAAGATGTACAGTAGCTACCACGGCACGATACATCAAAAGCAGAAGGTAAATGCGATGGCATTTATGTGGTAAAGAAGAAGCTGACGTTGTTATTCGTCATAATTCATTTTTAGTTGGTATATGTTGTTGGCCTACTGGTAACTGCAAGGGTCATGGCACTTGTGACGTACCTTTCCCGAGATAAACCATTCTTAAATGCATCGTATAAGTTTTTGTAGCATCTAAATATTTTTTTCCAAATTTTTTTCTCCCAGTAGCGAGATATACAAGTATCGGTCCAGAGTGTTAGCTGTTGACTCCGTGATTGATGGCTGTTGTGTACTGTTCCATCGGCAGGCCTGAGAACTTTCATTTATTCAAATGTGTTGGACAATATTACAAAGAAGAACGTAAGGCTCTGTTACATTCACAACCAAAATGTCTGAAGCTGCTGAACCTGCTAAACGTGTCTTGCAAAAAGAGAAATACGTAAATAGTCTGGTACTCCTTTTTATGCTAGGATTCGTCATGTTCATGCTGCTGAAACTTATAACACCTTTCCAAAGATTATATTACTCAGTATTGTGATGAAGCAAATGATAGAAAGTTAGTAAATTTTGTAACGACAATGTAACCAGCGTTTGCCATAAATTCGTTAGGAGATATGGATTTGCTGTTAGTATGAATGTTAATTTACAGATTATATTATTATTATTATTTGATTTCTGATCTTGTGCTAAGATCACAGTCAAAATAACGACGTGAGGTGTGAAATCAGTGCTCAACCAGATTAAACTACTTCATGTGCTTTGGCTACAAAATCCGAAAAAGGATAGAGTAGTAAAGGCTGCCCAAAGTAGCAAGAACGTGCCGACTCAGCGGAAACGTGACACAAACCATACGTAAGCACGAAATTGTCTTAAATAACGCTCTCTCTCTCTCTCTCTCTCTCTCCCTTCCACCGTCTTCCTAATTTTTGTTTAAAGCCATAATCTTTTGACGTTATCGCACAGTTAAATTTCCATTAACAGCAACTCTATTACTGCCTCACCACATGCAATAATACTTTCTTGCCGCTCGGGGTTAGCCGAACGGTCTAGGCGCAGCAGTCATGGACTGTGCGGCTGGTCCCGGCGGAGGTTCGAGTCGTCCCTCGGGCATGGGTGTGTGTGTTTGTCCTTAGGATAATTTAGGTTAAGTAGTGTGTAAGCTTAGGGACTGATGACCTTAGCAGTTAAGTCCCATAAGATTTTACACACACAATACTTTCTCGTAAAACAGTAAATAATATTTTGCAAAGTTAAAAACTCTTAATACGTCAGTTTAAAGATCAGAGACAAATTATTTCACTAAAATAACCTGATGTTACAGTGCTATTAACGTCCAGAGTTAATGAAAAATTATTTCTCAACTTAAAATACAGTTTGTTGCAAAATTCCGTATATTATGCGTAGATGAGGTTCCGCAAAATTTCCCTATGGTATATGCTATGACATTAATTCAAATGAGCCTGTTATCAGCTGTAGTGAATTTCATTGGTAAAAGAAATGACCGAGTCTGATATAAAATGTTTGGTGAATTTAAAATAATCAACGTTCTATAATAATATTTGCATATAGCCTTTCTTGAAAGCAGAAAGGCTTTCATGGGATTCGGGGTACAGACTACGGAATGGACAGCGGACTATGAACACTAGGGCGCTAACCTGTTGTATTGCTCCCTCAGGAAATTGGCTACGATGACATTTTCGCTCACGGTAGACTGTCTCTGGAGCCGCTCAGACTTTGTCAGACTGGCCTGGCATTATCCCGCAATATCATATTCCATTAATAACCAACTATCCTGGAGAATTGGATCTGCAGCACAGGGACAGAGTGAGGTCGCGCAATGGCAGAACACTGGACTCGTATTTGCGAAGAATGAGGTTCAAATTCCCCTCCGACTATTCAGATTTTAGTTTCCCGTTGCTTCTCTACATCACCTAAGACGAATGTCAGGCTCTTTCCCATAGAAAAAACACAGTCCATTTCGTTCCTCCATCCTTGCACCATCAAAGCTTGTGTACTGTCCCTAATGATTACATTGTCGATAGGAAAGTAGATTCTAAACTTACTTCCTCCATTGTGTATCAGAGGCGGTAAATTTAAATTTACATGGGGGTATATGAGTTAAGTGGAGCTATTGCCAATGACTACCTTACGTTTAACAACATCCCGCAAAATTGTCAAACAATACGATGTAGTCACGGAATTTCCTAGACGAAAAAACAATTTTAAAAACTTTGTAAGACAGTCAGAATATAAGGCAGCGCTGCAATTTCTCATCCCTCGCATTGAAGCTGTGAATCTAAGCAAAAGTGAAAGGCTTGAAAGAAAAAATTTGAGAACACGACCTCTTACTAATCCTAAAATTTTCAGAACGATGTAGCCCCTCTGGTTGAAGGTGTGAAATTTTAACTGTTAAATTGAATGGAAGAAGGAGATTAGACTTCAAAGTTCCGAGCCTTTTAGATTTTTTGCACAAGCTCGGATAAGACGAAGGTGCGAAATGAAACTGGCCATCTCATTGCACAAAAAAGCATCCTACCACTTGCCCTGATATATTTACAAACATTATCGAAAAAGGATTTGGGTCTCATTCTCCTCAATCCTCAGCACTGGGCCACTTCTCTCCGTAAACTGAACGGACACGCTAATAATTGTAGCATGCATTTTTTAAATTTATTTAGCGTTTGGCACAAATCGTAGTTAATGAAGGACTCAAGTAAAGTACATAAATTCCTAAATGAGGAAGAATAATACAATTAGAAGTTGCAGACAGATCACAAATATGCAGAGAAACGTATAACAAGAGTATAAACAAAGATATAAACATCCATATAAAGTCTTAGTCAGTCCACAACAAAATAAAATGCACACACTAATGTAATCGGAGGTCTTTTCGGTAGCATTCGGGAAATCAGCGGTCTGACCCCGGTACTTTCTAATACGGCATCACTCGCCGATGTGTCCGATCTTTTATACTTCAGCACAGTAGCCACAGTCGCGAGAAATACCCGTGTGTCATTTATACAGGGAATCCTCACATCTTCCGTGGCTCGTTCTTTTCTTATCTGGCCCGGTCCACACTCTCCTAGGAAGAGACGGTTTTTCGAATACACCCTCGATCTCTCTGTGATGTGTGAACAAAGGCATCCACACACTCTCTACGTCATTATTCTATGATGTCGAAGTCATCTCGTTGCAAGTCTATAACACTAACGACTGGAGATTTCTTGGCCGAAGAACAAAGACAAAATAGACTATCAGTGAAAACGAGTAGTAAAACAGAGGACAAGGACGTGTTAAGAGATATGACGTAAAGTGAGTGAAATAAACAAGACAGAGGTTGGTTCCGAGAGAGAGAAGCTTCCAACAAAATTCTCCTGTCATCACACATTTTTATCGGGCCAAACACAATATAATACGAGTTCTTAACTCATTTTCTAAATTCATTTATTACATGAACCTTCACAGTCCTTCGGCTACTACTATCTTTTTGTCTTCGCCTACTTGCAGTGTCGCACATGTCAGCTTTCCCTTTTCTTTCAAAATGTCACCACATCCTACACCATCCAATCTCTGTGTCTCGCTCTTTTTTTTTCTGTGAACTAAAACATAACTCATACAGCCAGATTCGCGTATATTTTCGAAACTCACGGTCAACAGCTCAGCCAACAATATGCCCTAACAGTTGAGATTTATTAAATAAGTTGCTTATGTGAATGCGTAGATTGAAAGAAACATTGTGTGTAACTACCTCGTCAGGAGCAAGAACGTAACACCAGTTATAAATGAATAAATATATAGTTCAGTCGCTTTGCTATCGTGTCAACAAAAGAGCTGAAAATATATGACTCTGAAGTTACGGTTTTGGAAACTGAACAGCGAAGAACGCAACTAATCCTTCGAGTTTATCTTAATTTTCACAGAAAGTGACCAATATATTCGTTACTCAGCCACAATAAGTGTGGGCTAGAATGTTGTACCACGGTAAAAAACGTTTATGTTGCAAATACCGTTCGCTCTACCATCGCTCGACAAAATGTTAAAAGCTTGAAGCATAGAATTCTTGTGACAGCGTTCGCATCTAATGAGTGACCTCTCGGGGTGCAACAAGAGTATTTGGCATGATGTTAGGAAGAATTCCACTCAGCTGGTAAAATTCAACCGGTTTCGCGGCTTAAAGCCACATCATCAGGTGCAACAAAGTGAAAGGCTCGCAGGCCTACCCATCACTCCTAGTCAAATTTTTCTTACTATTCAGTGAATATTGTCAATACTATGGCGAGCGGAAGATAACGTACACGTGCTCCATTCATTTAGGACACCTATCAGCAAATTGTCTTAACGAAGACGTGCTCCATTCATTTAGGACACCTATCAGCAAATTGTCCTAAATGAATGAAGCACGCCTTCGTTACCTTTCACTCGTCATAGTATTGGCAATATTCACTGAATAGTAAATTTTGACTAGGAGCAATGGGTATGCCTGTGAGCTTTTAACGTTGTTGCACCTGATGATGCAAACCCGGTTGTGTTTCAATAAACAACAGTTTTACCAGCTGTTAGAGGAATCCTTCTTAACATCATGCATTTCATCGGCTGCGTATGCCTAGACTAAGACGCAGTTTGTGAAGTTTATTTGGTTCCTTAAATTGCTGCAACACACAAGACCGATGTGTCCTGGGGATAGCGAAATACCCTTAGACGGGGAAACAATGTGCCGGCAGTGGATAACGAGAGTGGACAGCACGACAGTGTTTGTGACCTCCTTTGTCCTTTGATGAATTCTGGTATCCAGTTGTACAAAATTTCCATGAAATACAGTTCGAACCACATGCAGGACGAATTTCGCTATGGGCTATGGACATGCTTTGCTGATTAGTCTCTCTCTGGGTTCACAAAAATCGCGTTGTTCTACTCGGGTGCGCACGCATAGCACACCTGCCATCTTGGTCTGACTGCAGATGATTAACAATTGGCCGCAGATTACAGTGTATCGGCTACCTTCCACGCGACATGTACTGCCACTGTCCAGACACGTTGCGAGGTGCCGGAGCAAGCAGTGCATTTAACACTAAACTCTTCTCGAATCTTCATACGGAAATGATGCTCTAAGCCCCCCCCCCCTTTTCTAACTCCTACCTTTGTTGTTGCACATGGATTAAGAAGAAACGCGAACTGACTGTAATCGACCCTGCAAGTGGAGTAGGAAAGAGTTTGGCACTTGCAATAATTTAATTGGATAGAAATTAAGGAAAGTTTCATTAACGTAGTGAGAAATGAAAGGGTTGCTCTACCGATTAACAGAATGAAAGTTCCGTCCGAAATAACAATTTGATTTATTATGACTAAACTTAAAATAGTAAACAAAACACATGAAACATTTACGATACATCAAATTGGATACTCAAATAAGTGCTGTGAAGGTGAGGTTGTCCATAAACTAGATTGTGACATTTATGACCAGGTGGTATGTGGAGCCAATTCCCTGCAACTCAAATCTTAAGAGAAACACCCAGCCAACCCAACATTAATTGCTGCTACAGTAGTGAGAACTCAGGCAATGAACATCCGAGACAGAATAAAGTTAGAAAAAGACGAACAGGCGCGCTCTACTGAGCTCGGATTATCGCAGAGCAAAATTCCCTAATCTGCCGGAGCTGCGGATATACATTACCAAGCTGTCTTCTCAACTGCAAGGACACGATCTGGCGTACCGGAAGCGAAGGCTGGTTGCTTCGACGTCCCGTCGTGGTGATGATAATGTCGCGAGTATAGCCCAAAACAAATTATCCTGGTCTAGTTGTTCCAGACTAAAGACTTCCTATCAATACAAACGCGCCTCTGCGCGCGACGAAGAAGGCTCGCCACACAATCACCGACGGTACAGTGGTAGATTTTAACAAGCGAAGTCACACAGTAACTCCGATACAGTCAACTCTAGCCAAAACTGCCCAAGACAGACAACGTAGGCCGTTTGTACGCAGAATGCTCAATTACCAACTGTACTCGGAAAGTTACGTTGAAGTCGAAACTTTAGCAACTTCGTCAAACAGTTACAATCAAATAAAAGTATATTAGACAGCCAACGGAAGGCAGGCTGTCCAGAGCAGCGAGAGCTCAGTCTTGTAACCTACTCTGACCGAAAGGCGAGAGCCGACTCCCTCAAGAGCACCCGTTGTAGTGTAACGACGTAAGTTTCTTATAAATGATTTTCCTTCGACATATGACCATGTGTAGACTTCGTCACCTACGTCAGTTACAACCCACTTCAAAATTATTTATATTCTTTTTAAATTGTCTCAGAATGGTTCTTGAACGAAACTGTAAAACATCATTTGAGTCGTATGCGCAGAATTATGTCACTCGCGCCAATTGGTTTGCGTAAACCTTTTCAATTTTAGATGTCGTTTGTTTCTCCTCAGAAATTATATTGATACACGTTATTTGATTTAATCGATATTAGAACCACATTGAATACACTTTTGAGATTCAAAGTCGCGATGAACGCAGTCAAAATTCAATAATCTTGTCAAATATATTATTAATTCATTCACACAATTCTTCATAAATAAATTCTCGGAACACGTATTTCAACTTTAGTAGCATCCACTAGTTTATTATCTTTCTACATACAGACGTGAACCTGAGCTTTGACAAGATAGGACTGACATTTCCAATAAGATTAAACTTCCTATGATATCATTGTTGTACAAAACATTACAAAAATTCATTTTCAATTTTTAGAAGCACGACGCAACAACTCGGTTTCAGAATCTTCTGTTGCTCTTTGGCTGTCGACCTGCGACGTATAGTGGCCAGCAATTTTCTCTCTGGTCCCGGCAGCGAAGATGCTGTCTCCGTTCGTTGCGCCGCCCTCTCCGTACATGAAACATAAAAAATAAATACAAAAACTTTAGACAACTCACAACCATTACAAATATTACAAAAATACATAAACAAAACTAAATTAAACTTATATTCACCTGCAAACTGGGCTGACACTGGTGGATGGGTGACGCTTCAGTTTCGCGTCCCACTACACTGTACACACAGAACATTCTCCCCCACGACAGTGGCCGTGGTTTAACGTTCCAATCAGCAACTCGAAAACCGGCGGAAAATTCCACTCTATTGCCAAAGCACTACCATTCCACCAATTGAGATTCTTTGCGCCAATTTCTGCGCCGATTTTGCTACGTAACGGAGCTATGCCCTGAGCAAGCCAATCATAGTTACGATTTTGCAGAAAACGCGGGAATTTGCCGGCCAAGACTGCCTGGGAACACAAGTCATTCCCATGCCTCGCTGGTAGCCCGCCAGAAACGGTTTTCATTAAGTTTCTGCGCAGTAACGGAATCTCTAGCCCAGCTGCCTCTTCCAGACCATTTAGGCGTGTCGCTCTCACTCTTATGACAATGTCGGCGTCTGCAAAGCATCCACTCGACTCCCTCACACCCGCCGGCTTAACCCTTTCAAGATCAACAGAACTCGCCTGTCACCGGACCACCTGGGTGACGAGAGACGCTGCGTGGGAAGTCCGCGTGTTAAGGCATAGCAACTTTTCACCGCATGTAATTAGAGAGGAAAATCGAATTACTCACAGTAAGTTAGAAATATGAGAGGGGGATCATGCCACCTCTCATAGCCCCTACGCCATTTTAGATTGTAATTGGTGAGCGGTTGGCTCACTTAGGAGCAAGGTAGTGAGTCAATCGCCCAAGAACAATCATGCAAACTGATTCCGCATGCCGCACTCTATAAAAAAATCACTGCAACTGAGAAATGCAGCTCATGGAGGGAGGATTATTTATGATGTAGCCAACTTCACCTTCTTAATATGGAACTCTAACACTCACATCACACGTCCATACCCAGGGAGCCCCTTCCAAACACCGATTCACACAGACATTCACGCTCTAAATATGGCCCGGGCATGTGAGCCAAATATGGAGCAGTTTATTCTTTAAAATCAGAGTAGGAGTGATCCGCAATTAAATGCCCAAGATGTTATAACAATTTCAATCATTAAACTAACCTGAACTCAATCACACATGATACTGTTTAAGTTAACAATCTCTTTGTGAGCTTTCAGAATCTAATTACAACCACCGATTCATTCTGTCTCCCTGCAGCAAGAATAACCTTTACAAAATGTTCCCTGAACTGATGGTCCATTCACAATGACAGTGGTCGTATCTGATTCAGTTTATGGGGACTTGAAGCACACTGTTTGCATGAACACAATAATAAAAACAGAATACAAAAAAAACATGGTGTGGAGAACAATACAGTAATTTGTAATTTGTGCGCCCTACTCTATCACTTACATAAGAATTACAGTGCAAAATATGAACACATACAAGGTATAACATAAATTACAAAAACAGCTCTAGAGAAAGAAATTTAAGAAAAAAAAAACAAGGTTCATAGGGTGTCAAGTGGTGCTTGCAAATTGCACAATGTTCACGACTGTGCTGAGAATGAGGCACTAAATCACATTGTTAGAAATATTCGAAGCACTTCACAAATTCGTTAGTTTCTCTGAGGGGGTTGGTATGTTGAGTCATATGCATTGATCCACGTGGTTCCATGTCTTGAGCATCGGAGGGGGGCTTTTGGGATGGGGCCACAGTACTGACATCACATAGGGCTAAACGTCGGGTGTTGTTGCTACGTTGTTGCAACAGCAATAGGGTGTGCTGGAGCATCTGCAGTACGCTGTTGAGATTGCAGCAAGACCCACGCATATGATCACGGCAGTATGGTAGGAAGACATAGTGATAGGCTCTCCTCACGTCGATTAATTGTTTCTGAGGTCTACTAGTTGGGATACATCACTAGTCCAGATTAGAGATGAGCAAAACTGTTCTTTTCAGAGATCGGATCAGAACTGTTCACTCCCTGAAATGAATTAGCTCTTTTTCATGACTCACCACTCATTTACAACAGAAAATAAATGGAAGGCACATTGCCCTTTAAACTTGGTTTATTCCAGTACTATACCTGTATTTTGATCTTATTTGATCCTATTTTGAAGTAACACATAATGAGTAAGAATTTTGTATTGTTTATTGAAATTTCCACGATATGACAAAGTTTTTGATTATTGATTTATTTTGCACTATCGTGGTTTCTTGGGTGATCGGAAAATGTTGTAACTTGAGATTTACATTAACAATATATTTGGCTATAATGTATTAAAATTTCATTAACCTCATACAAATACATCGCAAGCCATATATTTTTAAAGTGAACATTTCCTTCCGAAGACGCCTAAAATCGCAAAATCAGTACCAGAATAAGAAAAAAAATATAAATTTGACTGTAAAACGAAAGTGCTGCATATAGCCTTACGCAGAATAAAACAAGGAAAATATTGGTGTATCACATTTTGCGATACGTTTATCGGTTCGCTCGTAATTAAAGCGTAAATTCGAGTGTCCATAATAAAAATCCTATAGTAAGAAGAGTCGTCAGGAACCTAATCTGATCAGTTTAAACAAATAAAAATAAAATAAAAACAAATGGTGTATACATAACATAATAATACATAGCGGTATTACTACGAAGAACAATATCCAGTAGAGACGAACTCCGATGCAGAAGCACTGAGTCAAGCAGGTCGAGCCGCGAGCTGTATTACTGCGTGAGCTGAGACCGCAGAGACCAGAGTGACACCTGAGTTGCTTTGCTCAATGCTCTGGCTAGAGTCGAGAACGGTGGGGTGAGCGTTGAGTGGGCGAGTTCCGAGGGTGGGGGGAGCGGTGAACGGCCACCACTCACCTGCTCCGAGACGAATCGTCCGTTCCCTTGCGAGCAGGTTGTTGCAAGTAGTTCCTATGTTATCTGCTAGGTGTCTCTCTGTCCTGTTGCTTGCATCAACTGCCCAGAGGGCAGGACGTGTGACTGAAACGATCGCCGACAGAGTGCGATGCCAAGTTAAGCTGTGCCAGACGCTGCACGCGGCAGACGACGCACAGAGACGGCACAGAATATGTGAAACACAAAATCCAATGGGGCACTGCACAATGCAGGCAGCCAAGGTAGAAGCAGGGCAGAGGCCGGCGCTGGCTGTGTTGTGTGTCGTGCACTGTGCTGTGACCAGCAGAGGCGCTGCTGATATGCTCCGTCTCTCTCTCTCTCTCTCTCTCTCTCTCTGCCGTGGGAAACGTTTGGAGCTACCGTTCTTTTTTTCTGAATCACTGATTGTTCACTCCTTTGAAAGATTCAACTCTATGAATCAGTTCAAGAGCGGATCCCCCATCTCTAGTCCAGATCTCTTCTCTCCCTGGACAGTACTTTACGTTTCCCAACATTGCAGTTCGACGAGGGATGATGGCACGTGGGGTGACTCCACAAGTGTGTGAGGTCATCCAGACAGGATCGAATTAGGAGCGACGATTGCTACAACTGCTCTCTAAGTGAGAGGAGAAGTTAGAAATGAGACAATTCATTTGTTACAGTTTGTGGCACGATACTGCTTTGTGTATGCAGATCGGCCAATGACAGTGAGTTGTAAAAACTCAAACAGGTGATTATATAGCGTCCTTTTCTGTCCTGAGGCACATGAGGCGCAGGTTCTGACACCTTATGTGATCTTCTTCGTGTACTCACGACAACGTGGTCTGCCACAGGGAATCCCTCCAAACGGCTGCCGCGTCCAGAGAGCTAGCTGGCTGTTGCGTCCTGGTCCTTGTCAGTGTCAGTGTCAACGGCCAGCCTCACTTTCGCTTATGGCCCGGCGAGGGTTGACCCCTGTCTAATCCCTCAGATATACAGCCCGGTGACTGTCAGCTTGTAGGACCGGACGCTCCCGCGCCCTTCACATCAGGTGGCTCGCTGACGCTCCCCTTCTTGCAGATGGCCTCTTATTTTTGCTCCGGCTGGCCTCTGCACTGCCACGATTCCCGCCATCTGCGCAATTCTGACAAAAATCTTATGCCTAACTTTTTTCCATGACCTTCTATGTTATAATAAATTTACATAACGATACATTCGTCTGTCATTTGAGACACAATTATTTTAATTTTATAGTTATCAGTCTATGGCTATCATTATAACAAAATCTTGGTGTCTCTAATCTAGACATGGAAATAATTTATCTTGATATTTGTGTAGAGACCGATCTCACTACTGTACATGGTGTGTGACGCTATATTGAAATGTGCGGGCCAGCACTAATATTACTATTACTTATATAGAGCGACAGTAGACATGCTCAAGAGTTAACTACCATTTGCCAACGATCTACATTCTATGTCTTTTGAATAAATTGTGTTATTATGCAGGTGGATGAGTTATAAAGAACATGCAACTATTCTACGTTCGCTCGCCCGTCGTCCCTCCATCTCGGGGTCTGTGGTTTGGTGACCTGAAAAATAGCTTCCCAACAGGCGCGCGCTAAACATTCCTACTTGTAGTAGAAAACCCCCACAATATTAATGATCTAGTTATTGCTAATCCTAAAGTTTAACGTATCCTAGTATATGGTACATTTTTTTTTACCTTATACAGTACTCTTACATAATTCCTGTTAAGCTGAGATGTCTCGTTGCTCGCCTCTATTGACGACGATAGTGATGTGCACGCCGTACGACACGGCCTCCGAGTTCTCACTACGCCTTACTGAAACTCCAGAGACTTGGCTAGCCATGGCTATACAAGACAATAAATTTAGAGTTGCAAGCGATCAAAGTTCACCTCTCCAGAGACAATGTAATATGACCAAGCCACTGGTTCCTGTTGAGGATTCCGTCGCCCACCACACGCCAGCTATACAGTATGTCACGAATCTCCAAGTATAACTCCTTGGTTATTCATCTGTGACAGTCACGAGCTGCACGCTAAATCCCCAACCATCGCATTGGCATGGTAGGCTCTATGCCCGCATTTCTACCCTCTGGTGCACGATTGGAGTCAAACGCTCACTGGCTCACCCCGACTTGCAAGACAACGATGCTGGCTGTAAAAACAATACTGCCCATATTCATCCTCGAAATCACGCAATATACCACAATCTTGCAGTGCACTGACGCGTGCTTGCAAGCACTGTTACGAACGTCTCCCGAACTGGTTGTGGCCTCTATGGAGCGTATCACGACTTCCCAGAACGCGTCTAGGAGCACGTTCTTGTATGCGCCCGTTTGTGCGACCTCTCCTCACTCATCATTATTCCTCAACATGGACACCAGATAGGAAAGTACAAAAACATTGCTCATGGAATGGTAGTGCCTCCTACTCCATGGACATTGTAAGTCGCGAACATAAACCAAAAAGGATAGCAGCAGTAAATTCTAATGCAAGACAACGCAGCGTGTTAATACTTTAACAATCTTAATCTATTAATGCAACGATTATTGTTCCCCGAAGAAAGGTTCATATATTTGCCTATTCTACTATGTACACCACTTAAACTACTATTATTCCACGAACTTCTTTGTGTGAGAGATGTGGTGGAGTCCTACGGACTAGCGCCAATCCCTTGTCAGACTCCCCCTCCTCTGACGTGCATTAGGATGTGCAGGTCTAATTTCAATCTCCTGGTTCTCCTGTTGTCCTTGATTTCGCTCTCTCCATTTACGGTCGCTTTGCCGTTCGTTATTCCTCCTGTTCCCGCTTCCTTGTCTAGCATGACCCTGTTCCCTGACGTTCTGGTTTCCGGGTCTCTGGTTTCCAGAACCTTGGTTAGCGTAATCTTGATTTTCGTAACCCTGGTTTGCTAAATGACCAGTGCGATTATGCCATCTGTTGTCGTCCTCCCTTGCTGGTCGTTGGTATTTGTTACTCTGCCCCTTCTTCCTGTCCTTTGCGTCTCGTTTGTCAAAGACAACTTCGAGTTCACGCAATAGACTCTTGAATGCTTCTATGTCAGATCCACACTTCCCGACAAGTGTCTGTTGGTACCTAACTGGCAATTTGGAAAAACAAAATTTGATGATTTCTCCCTTGCTATATGGACTATCTAAAAATTGATTCTTCTTGAGTAAATCATCAAAAAATTTGGTTGCGCTCCTTTGCCCAGACACTTCCAGTTCAGGACAAATTATTATTTCCTCTTTAATCCTGTCTTGCGTTTCCTTTGACCAGTAGGTCCGCAGGAACTCATCAACAAATTCAGGTGCGAAATTTAAAACGGCATTTATTCTGACGTTAGCGACTTGTATTGACTCGTCATCTTATATGACAAGGGAAGGGCTATGAAATATTTCATAGCATCAATAGAAATTGACACATCATAAATACCTACATTCATACTGCATTTTTTTCTATTTTGCCTGTTGTAAGAAGAGAACATCGCAGAGACGACAGAAAAAAATAAATTAGACCCTCTTGAATCAGGGAAGACTATCATATCCTTCATAAACACTGACTTGAAGCACACATTCCTGGCGCACTCGTAGTACGTTTCGAGCACAAGGCTCAATGGAAAATTTGTTAAATGTAACGGTGTGCAATTTTGTCAGTGACAATGTAAAAAGATGTAGCCTATATCGAATAATCGGTGATAGATATTCAGTAACATCAACTAGGAAAATCACAACAGAAATTTTCTTAACGACCCTCGCGTACATCAAGTTTTCTGTTTTGTGATTCCGTAAAGGTAGTTTTAGTTGTAATAGTCTGTGAGGGTTGTAAAATCGCGAATTTTTATTCATTTGAAGGTGACGTAGTTTTGATACATGTATCAGACGCTTTCGCTTTTCCATTATTCTAACAATAGAAAATGTTCAATGATCGTAGCTAGCTACTAAACAGTCTGTTTAAAAAGTTAGAGATTAATATTGTTCCTGTCGTATAAGCGACGTCAGTGCAATACTTATGGTGGCAGCTTGAATTAGTGACTGAAAACAATAGATGTGCGTGCGACCAGTCAGTTGCGAGCAGGCAACGATAAGTAGCGGACGTGGACGTGCAGCCGTAGTGTGTCAACGTCACTGGGTCACAAATCACTATGGAGTAACATCAAATGTTCAAGATTTTGTCCCAAATTTTTTGAAGAAAGAAAGGATTGTACAAATTCTGTGCCACATACCTCGATTCTCGAACAAAAACAATGACTCATGGACACCTGCCGCGACGTGACTGAAATACGAAACGTGGACAATTCTGTTCTGGCAAACATCACCACGGGTGAAGGGATTTTTGTTATAAACGCGAATCTACCACAAAACGACAAAGTGCAGAAATTTACATGATGGGTGACGTAACCGATATTTAGGCCATTGGCACTTGCGAGTTGAACAACTTTCCAAAGAAGGACGTTTCTGATAGTTTCATGTGACTTTATGATCGTTCTGTGAAGTAGGCTTGGTCTATGTGGCATTAAAACTACCATCGTAACTTTATTTCTTGTTAACCCCGTTAACCGTATTTGTTAATGGGAAGACGATACAAATTAGAACTAGCCTGGCAATGGAAGGCTAATTGAAACGCTATCTGTTATCTGGATAAAAGTTTGCACAACAGAATTATCAAAAATTATGTCCTCCATATATATGTCTGATAGCGTTCCTTAAACTATAGAGTGACAGACGTCACTAGCTACCGAAATAATAGTAAAAGGAATTCATTTACTGCACGTTTATTTCACAAGGATTTACACATACAAGGAAAAACTAAACATAATGCAGTGCACATGAAGCATTAAACTGTCACTGTTATGTACAACACATACATGGCTGACTTGCAAATTACTGGCAAACATTGTATAAAAGAGGTACTACTCCGAGAGATCGCGACTGAATTGACTTTAAACGATGTGGCAGAAATAGTTGCGTACTCATGGTGTAAGAAGAGATGGTATTCAGATAGTCATCATAATTAATACGAACATCTGTCAAAATAACTAGCAAGACACAGTAGAACAAGGTTCACTGGAATGAACATCCTCCCCGAATCATGAATGAATTGAAATAGCAAAAATAAGAGTGATGAATATGGCTTTAAGTACCATCTAATATTATCGTGGCGTCCCTGAGATTCACATGGTGCAAGTCTCAGTTAAATTCCGTCAACGAAGCGACAGCACTTACCAGCCCTCAAAGCACTGGAGTCGGAATCCCACTGCCACGAAAATCTCTGCGTCTCTTAGCAGTCTGCATCTCACCAAAGTTGGAGCCTCAATCTACACTTCGCCAGCACTGGACCCCGAATGCTTTCTGCACCAGTATCGAAAGCCCACTCCACCGAACTCGGACGCTTAATGTCTGAATGTTTTCTGAGCTTTCCTCTCTCTCATTTTTGTGCCCCACTGGAACAAGACTGAATTTTTCGAAACGTCTTAACCAGATCACGAGAAACCTCGGGCATTCCACGGTTCACAATCAGCCGCAGATGGCGCCTCCAAAGCGGCCTGGGCCACACGCCCACCGTCAATCTGAAGAGTATCCTCTTCCGTACATTCCAGTGAGATTTTCGCGTGACGGACCCCTGGCTTGCCTGAAAAGAGGGAGCATGCGACCGCCCGACACAGTGTCGCCTGTATATATTGAGTGAGTCGGAGTCCGTATTATCTGAGGAACACACAGACTACTCTCCCCAGGAGACAAATCACTTCAGCGAGAACCCTATCTCGCTAAAGATTTCGGCAGACAACTAAAAACATGATTAGCATGTTATCCACACATTATCTACACTACTCACCATTAAAATTGCTACACAACGAAGACGACATGCTACAGACGTGAAATTTAACCAACAGGAAGTAGATGCTGTGATTGCAAATGATTAGCTTTTCCCAGCATTCACACAAGGTTGGCGCCGATGGCAACACCTACAACGTGCTGACATGAGGAAAGTTTCCAACCGATTTCTCATACACAAACATTAGTTGACCGGCGTTGCCTGGTGAAACGTTATTGTTATGCCTCGTGTAAGGCGGAGGAAAGCGTACCATCACGTTTCCGACTTTGATAAAGGTCGGATTGTAGCCTACCGCGATTGCGGTTTATCTTATCGCGACATTGCTGCTCGCATTGGTCGAGATCCAATGACTGTTAGCAGAATATGGAATCGGTGAGTTCAGGAGGATAATACGGAACGCCGTGCTGGATGCCAACGGCCTCATATCGCTAGCAGTTGAGATGACAGGCATCTTATCCGCATGGCTGTAACGGATCGGGCAGCCACGTCTCGATCCCTGAGTCAACAGATGGAGACGTTTGCAAGACAACAACCATCTTCACGAACAGTTCGACGAGGTTTGCAGCAGCATGGACTATCAGCTAGGAGACCGTGTCTGCGGTTACCATTGACGCTGTATCACAGACAGGAGCGCCTGCGATGGTGTACTCAACAACGAACCTGGGTGCACGAATGGCAAAACGTCATTTTTTCGGATGAATCCAGGTTCTGTATGCAGTATCATGATCGTCGCATCCGTGTTTGGCGACATCGTGGTGAACGCACATTGGAAGCATGTATTCGTCATCGCCATACTGGCATATCATGCGGAGTGATGGTATGGGGTGCCATTGGTTACACGTCTCGGTCACCTCTTGTTCGCATTGACGGCACTTTGAACAGTGGACGTTACATTTCAGATATGTTACGACCTGTGGCTCTACCCTTCATTCGATCCCTGTTAAACCATACATTTCAGCAGGATAATGCACGACTGTATGTTGCAGGTCGTGTACGAGCCTTTCTGGATACAGAATATTTTCGACTGCTGCCCTAGCCAGTACATTCTCCACATCTCTCACCAACTGAAAACGTCAGGTCAATGGTGGCCGAGCAACTGGCTCGTCACAATACGCCAGTCACTACTCTTGATGAACTGTGGTATCGTGTTGAAGCTGCATGGGCTGCTATACCTGTACACGCCATCCAAGCTCTGTTTGACTCAATGCCCACGCGTATCAAGGCCGTTCTTACGGCCAGAGTTGGTTGTTCTGGGTACTGATTTCTCAGGATCTATGCACCAAAACTGCGTGAAAATGTAATCACATGTCAGTTCTAGTATAATATATTTGCTCAACGAATACCCATTTATCATCTGCATTTCTTCTTGGTGTAGCAATTTTAATATCCAGCAGTGTAAATATGGATGTGTGTGTGTGTGTGTGTGTGTGTGTGTGTGTGTGAGTCTGCCTGTATTTAGATTTCACATCTTCTCCTTAACCACTCTACCTATTTCAGTCAAACTTGGTACACAAGTGCCTTACTGTCCGGCAGCAATGGCGGTCAGCATAAGAAGCACCTAGTTCAGAAATATGACGTCAATGTGTAACACCAAAAATGCAGGATGCATGGCACCTGCTAGCGATGTATAACTTTTTTTGAATTGTATGTAAATATTTCTAATTTAAATACTTTCTTTTAATAAGTAAGGACATTGCTTCACTGTGTGTGTACATTTAGGTAGAAGTCTGTTGACGTTTCATTGTATTTATCTGTGTTTTACTATGAAACTTATAAGCTCTGGGAAAAAGCCAAAGAAATTGTTATTTGTATCGACTAGCAACGATAATAGCAGTGCTTGCGCGTTGTAAAATCATTGGGTAGGGGGTTGTTGCGCAGAGCGCGCGGAGAGAGCGAGAGACGAGTTCCAGCGCTTGTAGTGTGCGGAAGTGTGGTGTTAACGCTCTCGCAGTAGAGAGTACCATTTCGGCGGCATCATGTACGCGCGCCGGCCAGATGTCTAGAGCAGGAGTACGGACAGTGGACGGGCGGAAGAGGCTGCATTAATTACGATTGCTCGTTCCTATAATTAGTCGTGGCTCCATAATATTCTACCGTCTTCAACAACAGCAGCAGTTCCAGCAACACAGTTTCGTCGTCGGCTCCGAGTTTCGTCGTATGCACAGCACTGAAGTAAGACTGTTCATTGGTAGAAAGTATTAACGGCTAACCCAGTAGCACAACTGAATGTGATTTGATTGATAAGATTTATTAAAATAATAATCAGTTAATCTCAGGGCGATTGTGTCCTCATTGCCTCCATACATTGTTACTAAGCAGGATACTTGTTCCTTTTTTTCCTAATATGCTAACTGAGTGTCATAAGAAACAAATTGAATAGTTACAGCCAGTTTATGAATGAATAAATTCTCTTTTAAGAATTTTAACCTCAGTCTACTTTCAATTAACAGAGGCTTCAGTATATGACTAAAGTAAAACAATTTCATTTTTCAAATTTGAGAATCAATCATTGGAAAAAAATCCAAATCTAAAGAAATGATCAAATTAAGAGTGCGGAAGTTTTATATATTCTACATATAGCTTGGAGCACATGGCTGTTTGGTTTGGTACGTATTCTAGTGTTTAATTCTGTTCAAGTCAGTAAAAAAGGCTCAGTTGTTCAGACAATAATATGAAATCCAATTTGCAAAATAAGTACAGCAAAGTAAAAAGTGCTTGCTTTTTTTCTAAATTTCTTTGATGACGTTATGCTGAGGTCACTGAAAGTCATTGTTCACGTAACGAAGTTCAGTACTAACACACAGTTTAATTACATACTTTCAAATCATTACTCGATTGCCTTTTTCAAAATTTAATCCCAAACATAACGTAAGAGTGACTTCTCAGTTTTCTTTATCATTGCATAGTCACTTAAAATTAGTGTCAAAAAACGGTGACAACTTTAGCTGCCACGTCAGTGTTTAATAATGCATGTTTTTCTTTCCCACCATCTTGTACAGGATTTTGGATGTTAATTGCCCTAGTGGGCTGGCGACCGTTAATTAATTCCTTTTCGTTCCTTAGTGTAACTATTGGATTCATGATCAGTGGTATCCCTTTTCTGTCCACTGTTGTTCGTGAGTGAATGCACAATATAACTTTCATTTTCCAAATTACAGCCCTGTTCGGTTTAATTACTTTTAATTTTAGTAGACTTTCCATCAGTAGGGTCGGTTGTATACTTTCCTCCTACTTATCGGTATCATATCTTCGGGAAAGATAGCCTTATCCAATTAGAAAAAATTCATTAGGCATACACGCGATCCACAGTCACATCTTACGTCGCAAGCAGGATAGGCCGATTAGTAAGAGGGAGGTTACAAATGCATGGCATTCGTATGTACACTCCTGGAAATGGAAAAAAGAACACATTGACACCGGTGTGTCAGACCCACCATACCTGCTCCGGACACTGCGAGAGGGCTGTACAAGCAATGATCACACGCACGGCACAGTGGACACATCAGGAACCGCGGTGTTGGCCGTCGAATGGCGCTAGCTGCGCAGCATTTCTGCACCGCCACCGTCAGTGTCAGCCAGTTTGCCGTGGCATACGGAGCTCCATCGCAGTCTTTAACACTGGTAGCATGCCGCGACAGCGTGGACGAGAACCGTATGTGCAGTTGACGGACTTTGAGCGAGGGCGTATAGTGGGCATGCGGGAGGCCGGGTGGACGTACCGCCGAATTGCTCCACACGTGGGACGTGAGGTCTCCACAGTACATCGATGTTGTCGCCAGTGGTCGGCGGAAGGTGCACGTGCCCGTCGACCTGGGACTGGACCGCAGCGATGCACGGATGCACGCCAAGACCGTAGGATCCTACGCAGTGCCGTAGGGGACCGCACCGCCACTTCCCAGCAAATTAGGGACACTGTTGCTCCTGGGGTATCGGCGAGGACCATTCGCAACCGTCTCCATGAAGCTGGGCTACGGTCCCGCACACCGTTAGGCCGTCTTCCGCTCACGCCCCAACATCGTGCAGCCCGCCTCCAGTGGTGTCGCGACAGGCGTGAATGGAGGGACGAATGGAGACGTGTCGTCTTCAGCGATGAGAGTCGCTTCTGCCTTGGTGCCAATGATGGTCGTATGCGTGTTTGGCGCTGTGCAGGTGAGCGCCACAATCAGGACTGCATACGACCGAGGCACACAGGGCCAACACCCGGCATCATGGTGTGGGGAGCGATCTCCTACACTGGCCGTACACCACTGGTGATCGTCGAGGGGACACTGAATAGTGCACGGTACATCCAAACCGTCATCGAACCCATCGTTCTACCATTCCTAGACCGGCAAGGGAACTTGCTGTTCCAACAGGACAATGCACGTCCGCATGTATCCCGTGCCACCCAACGTGCTCTAGAAGGTGTAAGTCAACTACCGTGGCCAGCAAGATCTCCAGATCTGTCCCCCATTGAGCATGTTTGGGACTGGATGAAGCGTCGTCTCACGCGGTCTGCACGTCCAGCACGAACGCTGGTCCAACTGAGGCGCCAGGTGGAAATGGCACGGCAAGCCGTTCCACAGGACTACATCCAGCATCTCTACGATCGTCTCCATGGGAGAATAGCAGCCTGCATTGCTGCGAAAGGTGGATATACATTGTACTAGTGCCGACATTGTGCATGCTCTGTTGCCTGTGTCTATGTGCCTGTGGTTCTGTCAGTGTGATCATGTGATGTATCTGACCCCAGGAATGTGTCAATAAAGTTTCCCCTTCCTGGGACAATGAATTCACGGTGTTCTTATTTCAATTTCCAGGAGTGTATTACTTCTGTGCTAATAACTGTATTCGCAATAAATTTCACAGAGGGTATCTACAAATGCCGCTAAATGCAACTACAAAAGTATATAATGGTACAACACATAATTCAAGATCTATGAGGTACTTCAAAAACTGACGCATCACAGTTGACTTTCAAATTTCTTAGTCCTGTGTTACTAATTCTATTCACAACGTATTTGGCAGACAGTATCTTCATACACTGCTAAATGTAACCATACAAACACATCAGTGTATGGCACATAGTTCAACAGATATGACGTCATAAACACTGAGATGCATGAAAATAGTGCCGCATCATGTACGAACTTTTAATACATTTATCTTTCTCTACTAAGACATTCCTACAGTCGAGTCAACTTAAAGAAATCCCTGATACCTGTCAGCGCTTCTGATAGCTTGTGATTACAATACGGAATCTGAACCGTCCAAATACTTTGTTATCCTGCCCGTTCGCAAATTAGAAGTGCGAAGTATTATCACTGAAGCTATTTGCCTTACAGATGTAACAGCAAGGGATATCTTTTATAACCGTGATCCGATTTACCCATTCATGTTAAGCGATTTCAATTCACAATCAAGTATTAGTTGGAAATAATGATAAGCAAACTTCAAGATTAGAGAGAGGGGAGAAGAGCAAGCAGACAGAAGGAGGGGAGGGATGAAATTGATTTAGAGAGAGGGATGGAGGAGATGTGTAGAAACAGTGGTTAGGAGGTGATGGAGAGACAGAAGGGGAGCTGGAGGATAGGGTCGAATGGAGGGGGTAGAGGAGATGGATAGAACGGGAGAGGACAAGGTAATTTTTTTATTTTTATTTTTGATGCGGCCCGCCATAAGTTCCTCTCCTGGTCTAATTCGACTTCTGTTTCTTCTTCTGTCACATCAGACAGATATTCCCCCTCATACAGGCTTTCAGTGCATTCTTTTCACCTATCTGCTCTCTCCCCGGCATTTAGCAATAGAATTCCAGTTGCACTCTTAATATTATCACCCTTGCTTTTAACGTCACCAAAGGTTGTTTTGACTTTCCTGTATACTGAGTCTGTCCATCCGACAATCATTTCTTTTTCGATTTCTTCGCATTTTTCATGCAGCCATTTTGTCTTAGCTTCCCTGCACTTCCTATTTATTTCATTCCTCGGACACTTGTATTACTGAGTTACTCGGCACACTTTTGTGGTTCCTCCTATCATTGATCAACTGTAGTATTTCTTCTGTTACCCATAGTTTCTTCGCAGTTACCTTCTTCGTACCTACGTTTTTTCCCAACTTCTGCGACGGCCCTTTTTAGAGATGTCCATGCCTCTTCAACTGTGCTGCCTACTGAGCTATTCCCTATTGTATCTGTAGCCTAAGAGAATTTCAAGCGTATCTCGTCATTTCTTAGTACTTCCGTATCCCACTGCCTTGCGTATTGAGTCTTCAAACTTCTGCCTACTATTTATCACTACTATATTGTGATCTGAGTCTATATATTCTCCTGGGTAGGCCTTTAAATCCAGTAACTGATTTCAGAATCTCTCTCTGACTATGATATATTCTAACTGACATCTTCCCGTATCACCCGGCGTTTTCCTCCTCCTCTTGTGATTCTTGAACAGGGTATTCGCTACCACTAATTGATATTTATTACAGAACTCAGTTAGTCTTTCACCTCTCTCATTCCAGAAATTGCGTCATATTCCTTATGATGTGTAGAGATAAATACGTTAACGGTTTCCGTATAATATGAAGCGATGCATACACTTCTGAGACATAGATACATTATTATTACTCCTTTTTTCAGCTATCACGCAGTACCATACCAATTTCTCTGGGGGATTGAAAGCGGTTTCTATATGTTTGGAAGAAATGTCGATGAATGCAATCTGACGAGGACTTCACGATATGTGACAACTTCGCCTGATTTAGCGGGATTCTTAATTTTACTTTTAATAATGAACAGCCTCAGTTGCACCGTTTAACTAGAATTTACCTAGGTTTCAGTCGGGATAACCCAACCTTCTTCAGAATAACTGTATCTACCGTTTCTCCATAGTGGACTTCGTCATGTTAAAACTACAAATCCATAAATTTATCTTCAAACTGTAAAACTTATCTGGCACTGCCTCGGCCCCACTTCGCGACCGCGATGCGGCAGCCACGAGTGCTGTGCTGGAACTGAATTTCCGGAATGCGCTCGCGAAGTGGGGCCGAGGCAGTGCCAGATAAGTTTTACAGTTTGAAGATAAATTTATGGATTTGTAGTTTTAACATGACGAAGTCCACTATGGACAAACGGTAGATACTGTTATTCTGAAGAAGGTTGGGTTATCCCGACTGAAACCTAGGTAAATTCTAGTTAAACAGTGCAACTGAGGCTGTTCATTATTAAAAGTAAAATTAATATTTATACAGTTGCTGACAGGGCCGCGAAATGTTGAAGATATTTAACGGGATTCGTTTTCCGCCGGGAAATACCTTGAGAATTTATGTTAATCAAGCATATAGAAACTGTTGGACTTCGTAGTACGGTGCTCCTATGGAACTGAACACCGTTCACGTAAATGTGATAGTTACAATGAGAAATTTCGGGAGGTTCATCTTTTTTATCCGGAAAAATGACGTGATACAATGTTACTGATTACAAAGATGAAATCGAGAGTGAAGATTCACAAATGTTGATCAGTAATTGCCCTCTGATGTTTCTAGTTCGTCGTCTGCCCAAACAAAGAACACGAAAACTCTTTTTCTCAATTAAGCTTATCAGACCAATTGTGTGATTGGATTGAGGAGTTCCTAGATAACAGGACGCAGCATGTTATTCTCAATGGAGAGAAGTCTTCCGAAGTAAGAGTGATTTCAGGTGTGCCGCAGGGGAGTGTCATAGGACCGTTGCTATTCACAATATACATAAATGACCTGGTGGATGACATCGGAAGTTCACTGAGGCTTTTTGCAGATGTTGCTGTGGTATACCGAGAGGTTGTAACAATGGAAAATTGTACTGAAATGCAGGAGGATCTGCAGCGAATTGACGCATGGTGCAGGGAATGGCAATTGAATCTCAATGTAGACAAGTGTAATGTGCTGCGAATATACAGAAAGATAGATCCTTTATCATTTAGCTACAAAATAGCAGGTCAGCAACTGGAAGCAGTTAATACCATAAATTATCTGGGAGTACGCATTAGGAGTGATTTAAAATGGAATGATCATATAATGTTGATCGTCGGTAAAGCAGATACCAGACTGAGATTCATTGGAAGAATCCTAAGGAAATGCAATCCGAAAACAAAGGTAGTAGGTTACAGTACGCTTGTTCGCCCACTGCTTGAATACTGCTCAGCAGTGTGGGATCCGTACCAGATAGGGTTGATTGAAGAGATGGAGAAGATCCAACGGAGAGCAGCGCGCTTCGTTACAGGATCATTTAGTAATCGCGAAAGCGTTACGGAGATGATAGATAAACTCCAGTGGAAGACTCTGCAGGAGAGACGCTCAGTAGCTCGGTACGGGCTTTTATTGAAGTTTCGAGGACATACCTTCACCGAAGAGTCAAGCAGTATATTGCTCCCTCCTACGTATATCTCGTGAAGAGACCATGAGGATAAAATCAGAGAGATTAGAGCCCACACAGAGGCATACCGACAATCCTTCTTTCCACGAACAATACGAGACTGGAATAGAAGGGAGAACCGATAGAGGTACTGAAGGTACCCTCCGCCACACACCGTCAGGTGGCTTGCGGAGTATGGACGTAGATGTAGATGTAGAAACTACTGTCTTGGATGGAGTTTTACCACGATTTAGTAGCGCAGGGCCGACCGAGAGTAACCGCAAGCGTGCGTTCTGGCTGCCTTGTTTGTCAGAGGCAGCCGCGATGTCTTCACCGTCCAAACACTCCCGCGTGAGAGGCTGCCATTGTGGGTGGAGGTCGAGGCGTTTGCTGAGAAAACAAGCGGCCGCCCGCTGTGTTCCGAAGCCGGCCGCTTGCGCAACGTTATCGACGGCGCGTTGGCCACCAGGCCGCCAGCACAAGCGTGCTCTTCACGTGGACTCGGCACACGTGATCTGTGCCTCCTCGAGAGGGGCACTGTAACCATGACGACGCAGTAGCTCCATCCGTAGTATCATGTGAAACCGGACAGATGGCGTACTGGCTTCAGACTGACTCATACTCGTGTCCTATCACCCAGTCTTGCTCTAAGTTCTCTATGATTGTTAACGAAAACTAAATGCTAACAATCCTTCTGTGGAACGAATGAGCACCATAACGCTGATAACTCATAAAATTGATTTAGAGAGTGACAACTTGCTTTGAATCATAAATGTGAGGCTGCACACTTCAAAAAAGGCAAGAAATATAGCATCCTGTAGCGACAATGTCAGTAAGTGATAACTGCAATACGTTAAATCGTACAGTTATCTGGATTAAACGAATGGTGGAAATATGAAACGAAATGACCAATAGGATCAATCACAAGTATAGCAAATTGAAGAGATTGGTCCATTAGTTGGATGAAGAAAGAGTTCAGTCTGTACGGGAGACAGCTTAAAAAAACACTCGTGCAACCCATCCTAGAATATTGTTCAAGAGTGCAGGCAGCACCAGGACCAAATAGAAGGACTAACACGGGATGTGATGACAGAACGCAGCATGTCATTCTCAATGGAGAGAATTCTTCCGAAGTAAGAGTGATTTCAGGTGTGCCGCAGGGGAGTGTCGTAGGTCCGTTGCTATTCACAATATACACTCCTGGAAATTGATATAAGAACACCGTGAATTCATTGTCCCAGGAAGGGGAAACTTTATTGACACATTCCTGGGGTCAGATACATCACATGATCACACTGACAGAACCACAGGCACATAGACACAGGCAACAGAGCATGCACAATGTCGGCACTAGTACAGTGTATATCCACCTTTCGCAGCAATGCAGGCTGTTATTCTCCCATGGAGACGATCGTAGAGATTCTGGATGTAGTCCTGTGGAACGGCTTGCCATGCCATTTCCACCTGGCGCCTCAGTTGGACCAGCGTTCGTGCTGGACGTGCAGACCGCGTGAGACGACGCTTCATCCAGTCCCAAACATGCTCAATGGGGGACAGATCCGGAGATCTTGCTGGCCAGGGTAGTTGACTTACACCTTCTAGAGCACGTTGGGTGGCACGGGATACATGCGGACGTGCATTGTCCTGTTGGAACAGCAAGTTCCCTTGCCGGTCTAGGAATGGTAGAACGATGGGTTCGATGACGGTTTGGATGTACCGTGCACTATTCAGTGTCCCCTCGACGATCACCAGTGGTGTACGGCCAGTGTAGGAGATCGCTCCCCACACCATGATGCCGGGTGTTGGCCCTGTGTGCCTCGGTCGTATGCAGTCCTGATTGTGGCGCTCACCTGCACAGCGCCAAACACGCATACGACCATCATTGGCACCAAGGCAGAAGCGACTCTCATCGCTGAAGACGACACGTCTCCATTCGTCCCTCCATTCACGCCTGTCGCGACACCACTGGAGGCGGGCTGCACGATGTTGGGGCGTGAGCGGAAGACGGCCTAACGGTGTGCGGGACCGTAGCCCAGCTTCATGGAGACGGTTGCGAATGGTCCTCGCCGATACCCCAGGAGCAACAGTGTCCCTAATTTGCTGGGAAGTGGCGGTGCGGTGTCCTACGGCACTGCGTAGGATCCTACGGTCTTGGCGTGCATCCGTGCGTCGCTGCGGTCCGGTCCCAGGTCGACGGGCACGTGCACCTTCCGCCGACTACTGGCGACAACATCGATGTACTGTGGAGACCTCACGCCCCACGTGTTGAGCAATTCGGCGGTACGTCCACCCGGCCTCCCGCATACCCACTATACGCCCTCGCTCAAAGTCCGTCAACTGCACATACGGTTCACGTCCACGCTGTCGCGGCATGCTACCAGTGTTAAAGACCGCGATGGAGCTCCGTATGCCACGGCAAACTGGCTGACACTGACGGCGGCGGTGCACAAATGCTGCTGCCAACACCGCGGTTCCTGGTGTGTCCGCTGTGCCGTGCGTGTGATCATTGCTTGTACAGCCCTCTCGAAGTGTCCGGAGCAAGTATGGTGGGTCTGACACACCGGTGTCAATGTGTACTTTTTTCCATTTCCAGGAGTGTATATAAATGACCTTGCGGATAACATCGGAAGTTCACTGAGGCTTTTTGCGGACGATGCTGTACTATATCGAGAGGTTGTAACAATGGAAAATTGTACTGAAATGCAGGACGATCTGCAACGCATTGACGCATGGTGCAGGGAATGGCAATTGAATCTCAATGTAGACAAGTGTAATGTGCTGCGAATACACAGAAAGAAAAATGCTTTATCATTTAGCCACAATATAGAAGGTCAGCAACTGGAAGCCGTTAATTCCATAAATTATCTGGGAGTAGGCATTAGGAGTGATTTAAAATGGAATAAACATATAAAATTAATCGTCGGTAAATCAGATGCCAGACTGACATTTATTAGAAGAATCATAAGGAAATACAGTCCGAAAACAAAGGAAGTATGTTACAGTACACTTGTTCGCCCACTCCTTGAATACTGCTCACCGGTGTGGGGTCCGTGCCAGATATGGTTGATAGAAGATATAGAGAAGATCCAACGGAGAGCAGCGCGCATCGTTACAGGATTATTTAGTAATCACGAAAGCGTTACGGAGGTGACAGATAATCTCCAGTGGAAATCTCTGCAAGAGAGACGCTCAGTAGCTCGGTACGGGCTTTTGTTGAAGTTTCGAGAACATACCTTCACAGAGGAGTCAAGCAGTATATTGCTCCCTCCTACGTATATCTCGCGAAGAGACCATGAGGATAAAATCAGAGAGATTAGAGCCCACGCGGAGGCATAGCGACAGTCTTTCCTTCCACGAACAATACGAGACTGGAATAGAAGGGAGAACCGATAGAGGTACTCTAGGTACCCTCCGCCCCACACCGTCACGTGGCTTGCGGAGTATGGATGTAGATGTAGATGTAGATGTTGAACGTACACTCATGATCCCAAATATTACAATCACTGTCCGTTGCCAGACTGAATGCCACCTGGAGGCAAGTGACTCGGTAAGGACAGACTCAGTCGCGTGTAAAGCAGACGGCAGGCTACAGTTCATTGGTAGGATAATGAAAAACAGCAGCAACTCTACAAAGCACACTGTCTACACGATGCGCTTCCTGCACTGCACTGAGGTGAAAAAAGTCGTGGGAAACCTCCTAATACCATGTCCGACCTCCTTTCACCCGGCTTGGTGCAGCGACCCGACGTGTCATGGACTAAATAAGTCTTTGGATGTCCGCTGCAGAAATACTGAGCCATGCTGCATCTATAGTCGTGCGTAACTGCGAAAGTGTAGATACTGCAGGATGTTGTACACGAAGTGACCTCCCAGTTATGTCCCATAAATGTTCGATGGGATTAATGACGGGCGATCTGGGTGCCCAAAACATTCACTCGAATTGTCTATAATGTACTTCAAGCCAATCGTGAACTATTGTGGTCCAATGACGTGACATCGCTGTTTGGGAGCATGAATTCCACGAATCGTTGCAAATGGTCTCCAAGTAACCGAACATAGCCGTTTCCCGTCAATGATTGGTTCAGGTGGATCAGAGAACCCAGTCCATTCCACGTCAACATAACCCACACCATTATGGAACCCCACCAGCTTGCACAGTGGCTTGTCGACAACCCGGGTCCACTGCTTCGAACAGCCTGCGCTACACGCGAACTATATCAACAGCACTTACCAACTGAAAATTGGGGCTCATCTGACCAGTCCACGGTTTTCCGGTAGTCTAGGTCCAACCGCCACAGTCCCGAGCCCAGGAGAAGCGCTGCAGGCGATGTCGTCCTGTTAGCAAAGGCATTCGCGTCGGGCGTCTGCTGCCATAGCCCATTAACGCTAAATTTCGTCTCACTGCCCCATCGGATACGTTCGTCATACGTCTTACATTGTTTTCTGCGGTTATCCCACGCAGTGTTGCTTGTCTGTTAACAACGACAACCATACGGAAACTACCGCTGCTCTCGGTTGTTAAGTGAGAGGTAATGCCTGAAATATGATACTCTCGGCACTCTCTTGTCACTGTGGATCTCGGAATATTGAATTCCCTAACGGGTTGTAGCCTATCCGGGATGTTATTCAATCTGTATACTGAGCAAGCAGTGAAGGAAACAAAAGAAAAATTCGGAGTAGGTATTAAAATCCACGGAGAAGAAATAAAAACTATGAGGTTCGGCAATGACATTGTAATTCTGTCAGAGACAGCAAAGGACTTGGAAGAGCAGCTGAACGGAATGGACAGTATCTTGAAAGGAGGATATAAGATGAACATCAACAAAAGCAAAACGAGGATCATGGGATGTAGTCGAATTAAGTCGGGTGATGCTGAGGGAATTAGATTAGGAAATGAGGCACTTAAAGTAGTAAATGAGTTTTGCTATTTGGGGAGCAAAATAACTGATGATGGTCGAAGTAGAGAGGATATAAAATGTAGACTGGCAATGGCAAGGAAAGCGTTTCTGAAGAAGAGAAATTTGTTAACATCGAGTATAGATTTAAGTGTCAGGAAGTCGTTTCTGAAAGTATTTGTATGGAGTGTAGCCATGTATGGAAGTGAAACATGGACGATAAATAGTTTGGAAAAGAAGAGAATAGAAGCTTTCGAAATGTGGGGAAGTGAAACGTGAACGATAAATAGTTTAGACAAAAAGAAAATGGAAGCTTTCGAAATGTGGTGCTGTAGAAGAATGCTGAAGATTAGATGGGTAGATCACATAACTAATGAGGACGTATTCAACAGAATTGGGGAGAAGAGAAATTTGTGGCACAACTTGAATACAGGAAGGGATCGGTTGGTAGAACATGATCTGAGACATCAAGGGATCACCAATTTAGTATTGGAGGGCAGCGTGGAGCGTAAAAATCGTGGAGGGAGACCAAGAGATGAATACACTAAACAGATTCAGAAGGATGTAGGTTGCAGTAGGTACTGGGAGATGAAGAAGCTTGCACAGGATAGAGTAGCATGGAGAGCTGCATCAAACCATTCTCTGGACTGAAGACCACAACAACAACAACGATCTGCGAAATGGAATGTCCCATGCGTCTCCAACTACCATTCCGCGTTAGAAGTCAGTTAATTCCTGTCTTGTGGCCAAAATCACGTCAGAAACCTTTTCACATGAATTATCGGAGTACAAACAACGGTTCTGTCAATATACCGCTGTTTTATACCTTGCTTACGCGATACTACCGCCATTTGTATAAGTGCACATTGCTATCCTACTACTTCTGTCACCCCAGTATACTGCTCAAGTGTGTGCAGTTTATTCCAAATAGCGGGAATGACACTGGCCACTGAACCTATACTAATCAGCCAAAATAAAACTCACCGTACATGACACCCTAACGAACGTGCACAAGCGGAGCGGAGGCAAATGGGGAATCATTCTAGTGACGACACGGGAAAATCTTCCGAGATAAGCGACTTTGACAAAGGGCAGATTGTTATTGTTCGTCACTCGAGAATGGCGAAGACGTAGGCTGTTCGCATACTTTTCTTGTGAGCATCAACGGACGATGTGCATTAAAACGACGGGTTTGTAACTAGGTGCTAGATGTCCACGCTTCATCACAGAACGTGAAGATCAGCAGAAGGCTCCCACGTATGCCGTTGTTGACCCAGCGACATCGTCAATTACGACTGTAGTGGGCACGGAACCATCGTGACAACAGTGGATACATGGAAACGTGTCCCCTGGTCGAGTTAATCACGTTTGTTGTTATACCCAGGTCGATAGCCGTCGTCGAGGTTAACAGTTGCTCGAAACATGCACCACGCCACGGACCCTGTTGTGCTGTTATGGGGACATTTACCTGGGCTTCTACGTGACATGTGGCTGTAATCGATCGCACTACCTCACCTCTGACTATGGGGAAGTTATTGTGGACCAACTGAATCCGTTCATATTACGAGTGGATGTCTTCACCGATGGCGACCATTTTCCTTCAGTATAACAATCCGTGTTATAAGGCCAGAATCGTGCTACAGTGGTTTGAGGAGCATGACAGTAGACTCACGTTGATTTCTCCGTCTCCAAATATGCCTGATCCGAACCCGATGGAACGTATCTGGGACGCTGTCGGGAGCTGTTCACTGCCCAAAAAACCACTGGCCCGTAATTTACGAAAATTGCGAGATCCGTGCGTACAAATTTTGGAGCTTCATACCTCTGGAAACCTACCTAGGACTTGCCGAATCCATGCCATGAAAAACCGCTGCTGTATTGCGTTCTAAAGGTAGATGAACACTCTATTAAACAGCTGCTCGCCGGCCTCGATGGCCGAGCGGTTCTAGGCGCTTCAGTCCGGAACCACGCTGCTGCTACGGTCGCAGGTTCGAATCCTGCCTCGGACATGGACGTGTGTGATGTCCTTAGGTTGGTTAGGTTTAAGTAGTTCTAAGTCGAGGGGACTGATGACCTCAGATGTTAAGTCCCATAGTGCTCAGAGCCATTCCAGCCAAGCAGCTGCTCACAGCATTTTACCTCATCAGTGTTTCTTGCACACTCGGCGGAAGAGTACTGTCATTGCTGACTTTCCCAAGGTCTCAATTATTATTTATTTATTTAGCGTATGGCTAATACAGACATATCATGAAATTAAATTACATATACAAATGTACATATTGACACACAAGAAGCCTAAGTTTGTCTTTACAACTGAATATCCAGTCCTTCAATCCAACGCACTGCATCTGAAGTTGCTAGCAGGAAGTCCTCTTTGGCGCCGTGATAGGCTCGAATCCTGCATTCACTGACAATGAGGTAACGTTGCTCACGTCCGTAGGTTTAACCTTAAAATACCCTACACGTGCCTCCCGGGTGGTGCTAATTGAGCAACTGTGATTACAGGCAGCCAGACTATCCATAGGATCTCCTGGCAATGACATATCAACTAAATAGCAGAAACAAGGTGTCAATAATTTACATTTAGAGAGTGTTCTCCACTCCAGTGGCCGTGTTGCGATATAGCTCTTTCAGAGCTCTCTCAATATCATCTCTACCGGCTCTCGTCATCTACTTCCTCTTCCCCCTTTATATTATTGCCCGCATTTCCCTTGTACAGACCTTCACATATTCCTTTAGTCTTCTAGCTTTCACTTGATAGGTAGCCATGGCTGGCCGTCTGAGCTCTTCATATTGATACAACTGTTTCCCTTTTCTCCAAAGGTCTTTCTTTAATTTTCCTACAGACAGCATGTATATCTCCCTTAGCCAATCATACTTCTACAGCCTTGCATCTGTCTCTAAACCTTCCGGCTTTAACATTTTTTCTCTTTCTGTCAATATCATTTTAGACGCCTGTACCCCCTTTTCCTGCTTAATTTTTTGTACTTTTATTTCCGCTTTTAGTATTTAAATTCAATGTAAGGTATGTTATCCAAAGACTTTTATTGATTCTCTTCTTTTGGCGTATTTCATCCTCAGCTGCCGTCAGTGTCTCTTAGAGGCACCCATTGAGGTTCTGTTGTATTCCTTTCCACTGCTTCCGTCGATCGTCTAAAGTTTCCACAGAAAAATCGTCACTCTTCTTTTTTCCACATTTTTCCAAGTTCCTGAGTTTGATCTTCTAACCAATAAATAATTATCACAATCTACAGCTGTCACCGGAAACGTTCAGCAAGGTTAAAATCTGATTTCGAAATATCTCACTCACCATTATCCTTACATAATCACTCTTAAACATTTTTTTACCGCTAGGTTTCTTCAGCGTATACTCATAGTGTTGAAACCAAGTGTTGACGATGATTATATTGTTTTCTGTTCAAAAGGCTACCAGGCGGCATTCACTTTTATTCCTTTTTCACTAATCCTTGTCCTCCTACTATTTCTCGTTCTGTAGCTTTTCCTAATAACGAATTCCAGTCCCCCATCACGACTGACTTTTCATCAGTTTTAATCATTTCAATAATTTATATTAACTCATCAAACATTTTTTCACTCTATTCATTAAGTGCAGAGCTCGTTGGCAATTAAACGTGTACTATTATGGTGGGTGTTAGCATCATTTTCTTGTTCATAATTGGACTTACTCCTGCTTAACCCATATCTGATTTTGTGTCTGTAACCGACTTACTAACCTGACCACAAGTTTTGTTCTTCCTGTCGCAGCACTTCAATAATTCTGGCTATATCTAATTTCAGTCCGTCCATTTCCGTTTTTAAATCCTCTACCCTGTTTACACAATTCAGTAATTGCATACTCTATGCTCTAATACGCAGAACGCCAGTTTTGTTTTTCCTGATGACTGTTTACTCTTGAGTAGTCCCTGCCTGGAGATCCAAACTGTATTGCCTCTGGAATATTTTACGCAAGAAGACACCATCAACACTAATCTGTGCAACAGAGCTGCACGTCCTGGGAAAAAATTTAGAGCTGTAGTTTCCCATTGCTTTCTGCTGTTAGCAGTATCATCATAGTAAGGCCATGTGGGCTAATCTCATAATGTCTGATCATTTAATCATCCACGCTGTTGCCTCTGTAACTGCTGGAAAGGCTGCTGGCCCTCTTCAGGAACCAAGGGTTAATGTGGAATCTCCTCAATTAATCTCTGTTGTGCTTGCACCCATGCTAAGGATGTATGTAATGCATGGCACGTTAGCCACCCTACTTCTTGTGAGGTAATGGGCGAATTGTGACGCCCTGAAAATATTCTAAGTTCGGAGCTGGCGTGGCCACATGGGCTACTCGGCAGGCCGCCCACATGGTGCCAGATGTTGGCCGAAGCAAGAGGGGTCCAGCCCGAGCACATGTCTGGGAATTCCATGGTGACGCTGTGTCGATGAAAGAGGATTGTATGCCGAGAGTGCCAAAATGGCAGACTTTGCGAAACCATCGTGGCAGACATTTCACAGTTCGTATATAAATTAATAGAAGCCAGATGAATCATGATACCTCAAAAAGAAACATGTACATTGCTATTATTTGCATGACGATTCTGGTGGTGTAATCAGATTTTCAATACCTTTATTAGCTTAAAGTTTAGTATCTGATGGTAAATTATACAAGTTACACCCAGCAACGAATTTCCAAAATCTAAACGACTCATCCGATTTCGTCGATCGACATGTGTTTAGAAAGCTATTAGTGTAAACCTAAATTGGTATAAATTATAGGCATGTAACTGGAATAGTACATGAGTTATTGGAGGTCAAAGAGGCCAATTACTATCGATCGCGTCAGGCCATATGTACTCCAGAGTTGCACGAAAATCGGTAGCAGCATGCTTATGAATATATTTATTCATCTATGTCTTTGTTTGTATCCAGTGTGTACTATTCATGAAGAAATTGGTCAATTATTTACTGTGTTTTAGAAAGCACAGAGAGATTAGGCTACTGACTTAATTCTGTTCTATTCTTTCGATATATGTTTATTTAATTGTTTATGTATTTAATAATGTGTGTTAGAGCGTGTTTATGGTCCAGCCGTGCGGAATATTTATTTAATTTCAAGTTATTTAAATGTAAATCCAGTATTTCGAATGTATTTCAAAATGTTTGTAAGTGGGTCATGGCTTGGAGACATGACAGAAGCGCTGTGGCCAATCACAGCGCTCGTTACTAAGGGAGACGACTACTGAAGTGAAAGGAGGGGGATTTCGGAACAGTGCGGCGCGAGGGACAGTCGCACAGGACACAGAGAGGTGGTGGACAGTACGGCGCGACGGATGCACAGTCGCGGAAGAGACTTGGACAGTATAGAGCAGTTTGCACGTAGTCTCGGGGGATAGAAATACTTCGGAGTGCGGACTTGTGCACTTGTGAGATTTTCATGGCTTCTACAGTGAAGACGTAGCGTGCATTTACAAGTGAATATCTCGCAAGCTATGTTGTTGTTCATAGCTAATTATGTGCAGTAGGAATCTATTGTTTCCATGTTATTCAACTTATATTTTATTTAATTGCTGGACCATCGACACCAGTAAGTGTTTTGCAGAAATATACCACATTCTCAAAAGTGCTTCTACTATCGTACTCATCATTTAAAGTCGTTAAGATAGTACCTGCAGATTTTATTTAACTGCAGTCTTTCAGTTACAAAATTCGCAATTGCCGAGTGATAGGAACGTTCGACCATTCGATTCATGTGTGTATTCATATTGTATACTGTAGACTCAGCAGTATTTGGCTTGTAATGAGGCAATTGCGTATCCCAGTCCCTACACAACGAAACCAGCCAAAACTTTTAATATTTCATCACTGAATCAGAGAGTGCATAGTTGAGGGCCACACACCATCACCTTCATTTCACTTTTATTTTTGAAAGCCGCATTCTGCAAGGTCCTGGTTCATGAAATAGTGGGGTTTGGGGGTGCGTTGGCAGTACAAGTAAAGAGTCAAAATAGATTACATGAAAGTTCTGTTGTAGTGCTTTTGTTCTTTCATTTACTTTTATAATAGTGTGATTTCGTGTGTAAATTTTTAAACTATAAATAAGATTGATAAGAATACGGTGAGAACAGATATGATACATAAAGCTGAATGGGTTCATCGTTACTGCGGCAGAAGAGAAAACAAGACTCGTTGTTGAGTTTTTAAAATACAGATGCTTTATGCAGTACAAGAGATTAATAGATATAATCAATCAGTGCCAGTGATCAAATGATATACCTGATGAATATAAAATAACAGAAGTAGTACCTTTGTGCAACAAAGGTAACGGCACACTATATAAGAATTACAGTGAAAAATTCTCAACTGAATACATAGATATAGTAGAATGCCAATATTTATTATAAGTCGACTTAGAAGTGGAAAAATTGAAGATAGATAATTAAGGAGTAGGAGGAGGAGGATATTAGTGTTTAACATCCCATCGACAACGAGACACTAAGATGGAGAGCAAGCTCAGATTAGGGAAGGATGGGGAAGGAAATCAGCCGTGCGCTTGCTAAGGAACCATTAGCCTGAAGTGATTTAGGAAAATCACGGAGAAACTAAATCAGGATGGCCGGACGTGGGTTGAACCGTCGTCCTCTCGAATGCGAGTCCAGTGTGATAACCGCTGCGCCACCTCGCTCGCTTTAGATAATTAAATTGCGCTACGACTATTAATAGAGGAAAGACGGACATTCGACATATAAGCAACATTACTTTTCTAAATATAGCCAAAGCATTTGAAGAAATAAAATTTGTTGAACTGTAGAAAATTAACCATCCTGTTCAAGCAGGTGAAGATTCAACGACTGATGAAATTTTAATACATAAAGGAGTTAGGCAGTGATGTGTAATATCACCTCCTCTTTCGATATTTGTGCAAGAAACTTTATCCAAAACTAGAAGCAACGTTCACATAAACTTATAAAAGAATCTAAACCTCCTTTTTCTTAAATATCTATGCAGATGATTCGTGAGGACGACGTTTCCAACCCGGTTCCGGCCATCCTGATTTAGGTTTTCGCTTCAGGCAAACGCTGGGATGGTTCCTTTGAAACGATACGGCCTACTTCCTTCCCCATCATTCCGTAATCCAATGGGACCGATGACCCCGCAGTTTGGTCCACTCCCCCAAATCAACCAACCAACAAACCAACCAACCAACCAACCAACTGAAAGCCCACAATGTTAAGTTACGGTCTTTTGGAGCAAAGATCTCATTCAAACTTAAATTTATGCAAAAATAAAGTTCTGGAATGATTTTAAAATACATGTGGTAGCATCTATAATTCATTGAAAATATAGTAGACCGTAAACTTAGTTTTTCTTGAACTCAACATTTCATGTATTATGGTGAAGTGTTGACTTTTCTTTCTTAGGTGGACCATGGGGGCAACACGAAAAATTCGATAGAATAACGGAAGTATCGTAAAGGTCTTGATTCCAACAATGCACCAAATTGACATGAGATGATATTGCTATGTGCATGAGTTAATTAGTATCTTTCTAAATTTTGTCCTGTTGCAATTAAGATGACATGCCTGATATCATTTTGTAAATGATCTGGGATGAATGAACAACTAAATAACTCAAAACTATGGCTATTGCAGCACTTTTGCCGAGGGTTGTGTTGTACTGAACTGTGGGCATAGAAACGACGGAGAGGCTTCGTCCCCGCCGTAGCCCTCAGTGGTTCACAGCCCCACAACAGGCCACAGCAGTCCACCCACCCCACCGCAGCCCCACCCCGCCCGGAAAGCAGTGCGTTAGACCACACGGCTAGCCTGACTGGCTTAAATGCTGAGTAGTGAAGTAAAACAATTTTAGGCAAAACAGAACGCGTAAAAAAAGAATTTATTACAAAGCAGATCACTTACGAAACAAATCGGTGCATCAAGAAAGGCCAACTGAATGTAGAATACTTAAATATCGAAACAGCTGATACGAAGACAATTAGAGGGCGTACAACACACGACTCGCTGAATTAAAATTAAATTGTATATCGGAGAACAGAATGAATGTCAGAATATCTAATAACAGATGGATGGACAATGTGAATGGACGGAGCTGCCTTAGAGCCTCTTGCACGAAATGAAATACAGAAATGCAACTGATGGAGATGGGATTCGGACAGCACTTGTTAAAGATTTAAGCGAAGAAAACGCAGAAATACTGAATTTGTTATAACGATGAGTAACCAGATGACTTCCCAGAAACAATGATAGATGATGAGGACGTCCCATACTCCGTAACAGAGCGAATGGGACGATGCGGGAGACCCGCACCGCCGTACTGGGAAAGGTCCTAGTGGAGGTGGTTTGCCATTGCCTTCCTCCGACCATAATGGGGATGAATGATGATGATGAAGACGACACAACAACACCCATTCATCTCGAGGCAGGTGAAAATCCCTGATCCCGCCGGGAATCGAACCCAGGACCTCATCCTCAGGAAGCGAGAACGGTACCGCGAGACCACGAGCTGCGGACACAATGATGGAGTCAGTACTGAAAACAGTAAATGCCACGGAATGTGCAGAATATGGGAGAATAAGCAAGATATCTCATTTGGCAAAACTTTTGTTAACGATGATTAATAGACGATTGCGATCTGAAGACAGAAGAGCCCTCAGCTTCAGAAGAGGCAAACGTACAAGGTATGCAATTGGACTGTTCCAAAAAATAGGGGAAAGATAGTTTTATATGTCCTCGAGAAGACCAAAATTAACTGGAAGGAAAGGAGACTGAAAAGCAATGTATGTATTGCACAAAGAGTAGAAGTAAGAAGAGGATATGAGATGACAAAATGAATTAAAATTCTGAGAGGTGTTGGACAGGCAATTGTCTATTACATGAAGGTTCAATATCTTTTTATATGATTTAGTTAAAAACTGCTTCCAACAAAACAGTGGTGTGACAATGGCAGGAAGGATTATCAAATGTGTAAGATTTGGTCAGACTGATAATGATCTGGTATTACTAACAATGAGTGAAAATATGAAGACAGATGACACCATGATAGAAGGACTGAACACCAGCTATGAGGAATATAGAATAAAGATAACTGTGTATAATTGGAGACAGATTCGTACAAGGTACTCAAGGAAAATAAAAGCAAGCATTAGTAATGGGCTCATTTTGATGTGCAGGATGATGGGGAAGCGGAATTTGGCTGGGGGTTCTGCAGGGTTAGACTCTTAATCAAATCCAAATTAATTTATACTAACCATATAATAAATCAAGAGTCTGTGCATGATAAAGACAAGTCAGGAACTAAAAATTCCTGACAGATTAAAACTGTGTGCCGGACCAAGACTCGAGCTTGGGACCTTTAGCTTTCGTTGGCATCTCCTCTACCGACTGAGCTACCTATGCATGTCTCACGACCCATCCTCACTGCTTTTTCCGACAGTACCTCGTCTCCTATCTTACAATCTGTCAAGAAATATCATATCGGCACATACTCTGTTGTATAGCGAAAATTACATTCCGAAATAAGGAACTAGTGCTCTGTTCATAAAATGATTTTAATACGTGATACAATGAAATAATAATCAATAAAAATCAACATCCAAAGAGGCACAAATAGATGTATAATATCAGAAGCCTTAACCTACTACAGAGCATGAAATATAAACTTTTCGCCGCACTGGGATCCAAACTTTACAATAAAAGTGGGACGAATTATCAGCTACAATAACAACACAATTATCAACAAGTGAACACAAGGATATCGATCCAAGAATGACGCTTTTAAATAAACATCAGTCAGACAATACATATAGACAAATACAGTCTACAGGAGACTTGGCCAAGAAATGCGCTTCGTGAGCGCAGTCGATTCTGCTCAGCACTCTGGCTACCGCGACCACTGTACTGTTCCAAGCAGGTGTGTGACTGAGACAGCTATATGCCGAAGGCTACACGCGTTGGAAACCTGGGAAGACGAGTTTGCAACACAGTCCGACTACTTCTAAGAGGCGATAATTGCAGCATATTTTTATAAACAGGATTTCGACATGTGTGTTCACTTTCAATTTTTTATTTTTTTCACCAAAGCAATAACTTTCATTATTCAGTAAAGAAGTACATTAGATAGAGCTAATACAGCGAGCAGAAGCGCAAAAAACTTTAGTTATAGGTATTCAACATTAAGTTGTGATCTTTATACATTTATACACTTTTCGATTTTGGATTATGTAATATATCTGGTCATATGGTTCGTGAAACACTCAAATACATGGACTTTTGCAGACTAAAATTTGGTAAACTCTAAAGTTAGTCAGACTTTGTCAGTTTCACAACAGAAGAAAATAAATGCACCCATGTGTTGTACCAAATACTAAAATCACTTTAGCGACTTGTCTGTGTAGTCAAGGATATTGTACTTGGGGTAACATCTTATAAAAGTTTTGTGAGTCCCTGGACTGGAGAAAAAGGTCTTTATACTGTGTACGTCTATCAGTTCAAACTGTAAGTAGTCAGATACATCATCAGCCAAAAGTGAGAAAGGTCTCACAGATAAATCGAAATCCGTCCTCATTCGTACAGTGTCTTGGAATCTCCTTGAGAATTCATGTTGAAAATGTAGCCAGTCATGTCTGGTCCACAAATGACTGCCTTCAATTACAGACAATGTCCCAAGTCATGAACTTTAAACTGATTTTTCCATAGGATTACTTTTTGTTTGGTAGCATCAATCTTGTCCACCATATCTGTTACCTAATGATTCTCCAGTCGCATTAAGACACTTACTGAGTTCGAATAATTGGTGATGTCGGCCATAAAAGATTTTATCACCGTTCTGCCCTCAGTTAACCGAGTTTTTTCCTCAGTGGCCGCCTTTGATTCAGTCAGCAGACACTGTCGTTCGTCAGAAGACAAAGGCATCTTACTGTGTTTCTGGCTGGTGTTATAAAGACGTTACAATGAGGGTTTTTCCAGCTCATAACAGTGAAATGGTCTATTAAGCACTTTCCGTGACCTTGAAACGATACGAAAAATAATTTAATTCCCATCCGGAACTAAGACATGTGTCTTTTATCCACTTTTTCTTTATGTGACAACGATGTAGACGGCTAGTAGTCCTAAAGCAGAACGAAAATCTAATTCAACGCTTGGAATATTGTCAGCGAACTGCTTGCTGTTTGACTAGGCTAATACACTGACTTAGCAAATATCATGGGATGGTTACCTAATGTTGCGTGGGTCCCCCTCTGGTCCTGTGGACTGTAATGAGACGCCGTGGAAGTGGGTCTACAAGTCCTTGTTACTCCAGTGGAAGCAGCTGACACCAACTCGGTTGCCGAGCGGCAGTCAGAACTGGACCGTTCGTGGGTGCAGGATCCGTGGCCCAGAGCCTGCATTCCATGGTCTCCCATATATGTTCAAAAATGGCTCTGAGCACCATGGGACTTAACACCTGAGGTCATCAGTCCCATAGAACTTAGAACTACTTAAACCTGACTAACCTAAGGACATCACACACATCCATGCCCGAGGCAGGATTCGAACCTGCGACCGTAGCGGCCGATAGAAGTTCGATGGGTTTCAAATGTGCTCTCCAGGATGGACATCTCAGCCTCTGGACCTGCCCTGCATGTGCCTGGAACAGTTCCCGGGAGACATGCGAGCAATGTGGCTGCGCATTATCATATTGAAACATAGTAGAACCGTCAGAAATGGGTGGAGATGTTCTCTGGGCAGCTCAACATGCTGTTTATCATTTAAAGTGCCTTCCAGGATAACAAGAGGGCTCATACCATACCAGGAAATGCACCCCAGATCATAACGGAGACACCATCGACTTGGACCACACCCTCTTGGCAGGTGGGACCCATCGATTCATGTGTTGTATGCCACACAGTGTAACACATCGGCTTGGTGCAGTTGAAATCGTGATTCGACGAACATATTACGCTATACCATTGTTCCAGTGTCCATCCCTGGTGATTGGCGGCAAATGCAAACCGTTGTGCCAGATGACTTCAGGTTAACAGTGACACCCGTGTATGATGCTGACTCCCATACCCCATGGAATCCATGTTCCTATTGATTGTCCATTGAGACACGTGTCCAGGACTTCCTGTGTTGAACTGAACTGTGATTTATTGCACTGTTGCCCTTCGGTCACTACTGATGATCCGTCTCAAATATATCGCCGGTCATGGTCATCGAGGATGGTTGGACTGCCTGTAATTCCTCTGTTGTGGACTGTGACACCCTCATCCGACCATTCATGATACACCCCTGGACATGGTTGAACTTGGTGTGGAGGCATATCCCTGCAGCACTGCCGAAATCGAAATTCCCATCAATCGGCCACCGACTACCAATCCCCATTCAAATGGTATCAGCTCACGACAATGTTGCGTGTAGCACAAATAACTTGCACAACTACTTCTCAAGTCTCCTATTCATATGCAGCTGGCACCGGGGATGTGTGACGCACTTACAACACACCTGCGCCATCTGTGCCCCACTACCCCATTACATTTGCTAAGTAAGTGTTCTTGGCTCTAGTGGCATCCGGCTGCAGCCATTATTTTCCTCTTTCTCAACACCCCTCAGCACCACACTCCACGGCGCTTGGAGTGCTAGGCAGGAGTTCGGCCTGAGCGCTCACGCTCGCCGAGCGCTGTTTGACCGTATATGTTCTACAGTCGCACATTAAAAATGTACATTCAACAGCAAGACACAAGGAAAAACAATACCAATAACTAGAAAACTTATCGTCAAAATACCATTCCACAGATAAAGCTCTGCTTTAAAATTTGCAGGCCTAACAGGGGCCTTGTTTTTTTTTTCGCCAAAATACAACTGAATCACAAAAATTACTGCTTCACAGATCACAGGCCCAACCAAAGCCCACCGAATTTCATAAACATAAACTTTGGCCAACTAAGCATTCGAACACAGGGTTAATGGTCGGCATAACAAGAACGAGCGAGGTGGCGCAGTGATTAGCACACTGAACTCACATTTAGGAGCCCGACAGCTCAAACCCGGATCTGGCCATCCATATTTAGGGTTTGAATGATTTCCTTAAATCAATCCACGTAAATTCCGGCCGGCCGCGGTGGCCGAGCGGTTCTAGGCGCTTCAGTCCGGAACTACGCGGCTGCTACGGTCGCCGGTTCGAATCCTGCCTCGGGCATGGATGTGTGGGTGTACTTAGGTTAGTTAGGTTTAAGTAGTTCTAAGTCCAAGGGACTGACGACCTCAGATGTTAAGTCTCATAGTGCTTAGAGCCATTTGAACATTTGAACGTAAATTCCGGGATGATTCCTTTGAAAGGGCATAGCCAATTTCCATCCCCTTTCGTTGGCCATTGCCAATGCCTCTCTCGACGCGTACTGCCTGTCGTTGATAGCGACAGTGGTTGCACGTCCTCCGCCTTACGAAACCGCGCTGACACCGCCACTTTCTGGTCCAGTCTCGCCGACAACCAAACAAGTTCGACCGTGGTGACACAATGTAGCTGGGGACGCAGCCAAAGACATCTCAGCGGCTGCCTACGACGGCCCTGCACTGTCTCCAAGATAAAGATGCTGCTTCGGTTTATAACGGACCTACACTTTCGGTTAATTAGGAAATTTCAAATGACAAATGCACCTAATATGCCCTGTTGTTTGGGAAAGGCATCTGCTCCGAATAATAGTGAAAATCCAGGTAAGTGCAGGTACAGTTATAACCGAATCGTTATCGCACGACTACTTTTGCACGATGACGACGAAAAGAAGTTTTGACAAAAAAAGGTAAAAATAAGAAATAGTGAAATTTCGAGAAAACAAACTTAATCTGCTATAATTTTGGTTTGCAAATTACTTAAGAACATTCACCACTTCACTGTGTGAGCAATAAATTGTTGTATGATCGTTAATTGTTTGCAGACAGTAATTACGAAAGAATCATTGAATTGTAATCGGGTGATAACGGGACCAAAAGCACTGATTTGATCTCAGATGTAAAAACACAGTTAATACCATGAATTGAAGTCAATCGAAAAACCAGCAGAATAATCTGTGCTGAACATATGCCTGGATAGGTTATTTCGCGTAATTTTTGGAGATTTGTGGTAAGATCCTTTGGGACCAAACTGCTGTGGTCATCTGTCCCTAAGCTGACACACTTCTCAGTCTACTTAAACTAACTACCCCAGGACAACACACACAACCATGCCCGAGGGGGGACTCGAACCTCCGACGGGGGTAGCCGCTCTAACCGTGACAAGGCGCCCTAGACAGTGCGGCTACACCGCGCGGCATTTCGCGTAATGCACAGCTTTGTGTTAATCACTGTAATGCTAACTGTCACTGATTTTAGAAATGGAAATGTTCATAAACACTTACTTTCTATTATAGTAAGTTATTTCTAGAAAGTTCATGATGTTTCATTTAGTGGAGATAATTTTACATTAGACTGCTACGTATTTTGCAAATTTGAGCTTAGTTTTCAGTGCACACAAAAACACGAAATGTATTATACTGAAGTAATATTTTATCAACATTCATTCAAATTATGCTTTTACTCTCTTACTGTTAGTCATTATTCTGTAACTAGTTGTTCTACAACCCAACAAAGTTCACTGATGTTAAATGACAGTTTTACATAGTTCTCGGTTTTCTAACTTGCACTTCTTTATCTTAGTGACCGAAATTAAATACACTCCTGGAAATTGAAATAAGAACACCGTGAATTCATTGTCCCAGGAAGGGGAAACTTTATTGACACATTCCTGGGGTCAGATACATCACATGATCACACTGACAGAACCACAGGCACAGAGACACAGGCAACAGAGCATGCACAATATCGGCACTAGTACAGTGTATATCCACCTTTCGCAGCAATGCAGGCTGCTATTCTCCCATGGAGACGATCGTAGAGATGCTGGATGTAGTCCTGTGGAACGGCTTGCCATGCCATTTCCACCTGGCGCCTCAGTTGGACCAGCGTTCGTGCTGGACGTGCAGACCGCGTGAGACGACGCTTCATCCAGTCCCAAACATGCTCAATGGGGGACAGATCCGGAGATCTTGCTGGCCAGGGTAGTTGACTTACACCTTCTAGAGCACGTTGGGTGGCACGGGATACATGCGGACGTGCATTGTCCTGTTGGAACAGCAAGTTCCCTTGCCGGTCTAGGAATGGTAGAACGATGGGTTCGATGACGGTTTGGATGTACCGTGCACTATTCAGTGTCCCCTCGACGATCACCAGTGGTGTACGGCCAGTGTAGGAGATCGCTCCCCACACCATGATGCCGGGTGTTGGCCCTGTGTGCCTCGGTCGTATGCAGTCCTGATTGTGGCGCTCACCTGCACGGCGCCAAACACGCATACGACCATCATTGGCACCAAGGCAGAAGCGACTCTCATCGCTGAAGACGACACGTCTCCATTCGTCCCTCCGTTCACGCCTGTCGCGACACCACTGGAGGCGGGCTGCACGATGTTGGGGCGTGAGCGAAAGACGGCCTAACGGTGTGCGGGACCGTAGCCCAGCTTCATGGAGACGGTTGCGAATGGTCCTCGCCGATACCCCAGGAGCAACAGTGTCCCTAATTTGCTGGGAAGTGGCGGTGCGGTCCCCTACGGCACTGCGTAGGTCCTACGGTCTTGGCGTGCATCCGTGCGTCGCTGCGGTCCGGTCCCAGGTCGACGGGCACGTGCACCTTCCGCCGACCACTGGCGACAACATCGATGTACTGTGGAGACCTCACGCCCCACGTGTTGAGCAATTCGGCGGTACGTCCACCCGGCCTCCCGCATGCCCACTATACGCCCTCGCTCAAAGTCCGTCAACTGCACATACGGTTCACGTCCACGCTGTCGCGGCATGCTACCAGTGTTAAAGACTGCGATGGAGCTCCGTATGCCACGGCAAACTGGCTGACACTGACGGCGGCGGTGCACAAATGCTGCGCAGCTAGCGCCATTCGACGGCCAACACCGCGGTTCCTGGTGTGTCCGCTGTGCCGTGCGTGTGATCATTGCTTGTACAGCCCTCTCGCAGTGTCCGGAGCAAGTGTGGTGGGTCTGACACACCGGTGTCAATGTGTTCTTTTTTCCATTTCCAGGAGTGTATATTCACTACTTTTAGAATTTTACTGTTACGTCATTAGTGGTATTCTCGGAGTCAGTAATGATGATAGGGTAGGACCTGTTAGATAGATAATTGAGGTAAAGTCCGTTTGCACTATTACTGTTGCCGCATTAAACACAATGTTATTAAGAAATATAAACTACTACGCTGGATAGCCTTAAACAATATAAAGATGAAACTGATCGGATCTTACTTTGATAAGTTCCTGCTGGTGCGATGTAAAGCATTTTTGTCGACATTTTATGGCAACAGGCTCTTCTTTGTCGCCGCTCCATATATCAAGTTTAGGCCTACAGTACCCTTCTTGAATATTACTTCCTCTTGATGACAATGTACTGTACCCATTTACAACCACATAATATCAGTAGCCATATATTAAAAATCTTGCAGTTTCTTCCTTAAATTTCCGCGCACCGCATCTGCGCTTGACCTTTCGTCGCTACCAACCATCTCAGCCCACAACTTCTGCCCGACAACTCTCTTGGGTGCCGACAATACTCCTTACTTGAATCGTGTTCTTTGGTTCTATACAATAACAAGTTTCTCTGACTAGGCCAGCATTTTTACTAGAACGTAATTACAATATTCTTTTTTTAATTAGTTCACTGGAATTAATTCTTTGACATTTAATTATTTGAGAAGATTAATAAAATACTAAAAGCTTCACATAACAGATATTACATCAGAGATATATCGTGGTTACAGAAATACCTACGCGAAAAAATTACTAGGCATTGTCTCGTGTTTCAGGTTCAGCACGCCAGCTCTGCATCTTCGTTTCTTCTGGCTTCGGTGTGCTGCTTCACTCGACGACAAGCAGATCTCACGACCGGAGTGGATGGAACGCACTGTCGGGAACTGCTCGGCTGGACGGGATTCAGATGTGCTATGTGACGCTAATTCACAGCAGAGCTTCAGTCGCCTACGATGCGAAAAAACCAGCAACGTGACTTATTATCAAGAAATAAAAAGAAAGATGGTTATTGTAAAAGGACTGTCTAACAGAAAAAGGAATGTTTACTGTTGTCCATTAAATTAAGGAAGAGATAAGTCAACTTTTTTGCAACGAGGGTTGCTTTCTATGCTGCCTTAATTAAGATCGACACTGTAGCAGAGAGAAGAGATATGCTTAGAGGGTTTTGAAATGTCGATCTCGGAAAGAATGAGCAAATAATAAAGACAGCGGTTGTCTAACGAAGAGTGAATGAGACAAGACAAATACTGAAAACAACTAAGTGGAGGAGACGAAATTGACTAGGACACTGGGCGAGAAAAACTGGATAGTGCAGATATGCACTAGGGAGAACGATGACTGGGAAGAGGACCACAGGAAGAAGAGATACCTTTAATTGATACATCAAGTTCATATGCAGCCAAGAAAAGGATGGCGGAAAAAAAGTGAAAAAGAAGACTTGATAACAAATCTCTGTATATCTATCTCCCGACAGATCATAAACACTGAAGCGCCAAAGAAACTGGAATAGGCATACGTATTCAAATGCAGAACAGGCAGAACACGGCACTGCGGTTGGCAACGCCTGTGTAACAAAGTGTCTGGCGCAGTTGTTAGATCATTTACTGTTTCTACAGCGGCATGTTATCAAGATTTAAGTGAGTTTGAAAGTGGTAGTGTAGTCGGCGCACGAACGATGGGACACAGCATCTCCGAGGTAGCGATGAAGTGGAGATTTTCCTGTACGGCCATTTCACGAGTGCACCGTGAATATTAGGAATCCGGTAAAACATCAAATCTACGACATCGCACGGCCGGGAAAAGATCCTGCAAGAATGGGACTGACGACGGCTGTAGAGTGTCGTTCAACATGACAGAAGTGCAACCCTTCCACAAATTGCTGCAGATTTCGATGCTGGGCAATCAGCAAGCGTCACCGTGCGAACCACTCAACGAAACATCATCAATATGGGGTTTCGGAGCCGAAGACGCACTCGTGTATCCTTGATGACTGCACGACACAAGGCTTTACCCCTCGCCTGTGTTCGTCAGCGCCGCCATTGGACTGTTGATGACTGCAAACATGTTGCGCGTTCAGTCGAGTCTCCTTTCAAATAGTATCGAGAGGATGGACATGTGTGCGTATGGAGACAACCTCATTAATCCTTGGACCCTGCATGTGAGCAGGGGATTGATCAAGCTGGTGGAGGCTCTGTAATGGTGTGGGGCGTGTGCAATTGCAATGATATGGAACCCATGCATGATACGTTTAGATAAGACTCTGACAGGTGACACGTACTAAGCATCCTGTCTGATCACCTGAATCCATTCATGTCCATTGTGCATTCCGACGGGCTTGAGCAATTCCATCAGAACAATGTGACACCCCACACATCCTGAATTGCTACAGAGTGGTTCCAGGAACACTCCTCTGAGTTTAAACACTTCAGCTGGCCAACCAAACTCCCCAAACATAAACATTATTGAGCATAGCTGTGATGCTTTGCAACGTGCTGTTCAGAAGAGATCTCCACCACCTGGTACTCTTACGGATTTATCGACAGCCCTGCAGGGTTCTTGGTGTCGATTCCCTCTAGCACTATTTAAAACGTAGGCAGGTGTACCAGTTTCTTTGGCTCTTCAGTGTATATCTCCATGTAGTATGGACTACACCTTCAGATACATTTACAGATTACATTTCGTTTGCAATCGATTTCGGCGTTCCATTACACCATTTTCAGGCCAATGCATACAATACACATATTCTTAACATAACTGTACAAAATGCAGTTTCAGCCTACGTGTAGTTACTTTAAAAAATCTATTATACATTAGTTTCATTTAGCCGAAACAATTCCAGTTGTCATTTGTATATGTAACCAGCCAAGTCTTAAAACCTGATGAAAAGGCAAGAACTATGTTCGAATGTTCAAATGTGTGTGAATTCCTAAGGGACCAAACTGCTGAGGTCATCGGTCTCTAGACTTACACACTACTTAAACTTACACTAACTTATGCTAAGAACAACACACACACACACACACATGCCCGAGGGAGGACTCGAACCTCCGGCAGGAGGGGCCGTGCAATCCGTGATTGGGGCCTCAAACCACGCGGCCACTCCGCGCGGCCAAGACCTATGGATAGTATCTATAAGGAACAATACTTATACCGAATTATTTTATCTCACATACACAAGAGGACTACGGTCTCCGTCCTAAGGATGAAAGTCACATATGGTTTTACATCCTATGTCCATCTAATTACTTTCCGTGTGTTTACAGTTTCTACATTATTTGTGGAGTAGGCTGTCTCATTCTTGTACACTAATTCCTAATATCAAGTAGTGCAAACACTATCCACAGCTCTTGTTATGGTTTTAGCACGTTTCTAGTCATTTATACATATGAAACTAGTATTGTTTCACTTTAGTTCAATTACTGTATGCTCAGTTTTTAAAAGTAACAGCAGACAGTTTGATACTGCATTTTGTACACTAATGATAAAGATATGTTTACTGTATTCAGGGGACAGAAGATGTACTGTAACTCGCAAATATAGTACTAATAAAAAAGACCTATAGATACAACTGCCGGCCGGGATGGCCTAGTGGTTCTAGGAGCTACAGTCTGGAACAGCGCGACAGCTGCGGTCGCTGGTTCGAATCCTGCCTCGGGCATGGATGTGTGTGATGTCCTTAGGTTAGTTAGGTTTAAGTAGTTCTAAGGGACTGATGACCCCAGAAGTTAAGTCCCATAGTGCTCAGAGCCATTTGAACCATTTTAGATACAATTGGAAATGTCAGCCCTGCTACATAAAGATATTGGTAATGAATTCCATTTCAATTGTAAATTGACGAAATATGACGTAACATAGTAATATTCTCAGGGACGCGTTTGAATGTGTGTGTGTGTGTGTGTGTGTGATGACGAGGACTCATTACGATAAGTTGTTGAATCATTCAAACCATTAACAAAGATTTATTACAAACACAAATCGCACAGTATATGTTAAGAAACAGATTATGGTAACAAGGAACTGAATGCACGCTACGGTCGCAGGTTCGAATCCTGCCTCGGGCATGGATGTGTGTGATGTCCTTAGGTTAGTTAGGTTTAACTAGTTCTAAGTTCTAGGGGACTAATGACCTCAGAAGTTGAGTCCCATAGTGCTCAGAGCCATTTGAACCATTTTTTGAGAAAAGCATGTAATTAAAAAGCACTAAGTGGACCGTCACTTAGACTAGATTGATAGAGTCTGAATAATGGCGAGTGTTGTTATTGCAGCAGCCTATATAACGGTGACCTTGGTGTGCGTAATAGACGATTCAGGCTGATAACAGTCTCGCAGTAACGCTCTAGAATGTCAAGATATGGTTCACCGACGCATTTCAATGGATTTGGAGCCTTCGTGGTGATGATCGATGAGAGACAATCTGCAAGCGATAGTAAAACGGCTAGGACTTCTTTGTGAACGCAATGAAACTTGTAATTTCTGTGACAACGAAGGGGTGAATGGCCAGCGAAAGCAGTATTGGCACAGGGACAGCCAGCAGGAAGGAGAACTCTGGAAAAAGCGTAAGCGTTGCGACAGCTTGGAGCCGAACGAATCGCAAGTTTGGTTCGCTCGCACAGGTCAGTGACACGTCCAGCGTGGGACACAGAGAAGAAGAAAGACGCAACAGGCAGCAAAACATTTGACCACTAGCAAATCGAAGCAGAAAATTGCATCGTTACCACTTTTGCTCAGTTGCGGCTGCAGTGCTGTTTATAATGCAGACTCCAAAACACGAATACTAGTTTATCTTTCTACGAGATGCTACAGTTATATGGATCGAACGACACGAAATGCAAGCAGTAGCGGAGAACAGAGTGGGGCAGGTGTCTAGCCTATCCCTATATTATTCATTGCGTAAATTAAACAAGTAGTAAAGAAAAGCAATGAGAAATTCTGAAAAGAAAATACGAGGAGGAGTTGGAAAATAAGTTTCCCCTGTCGACTGTGGTCAGAGTTGTGTGTGAAAGGAAAAAAAAAAGAAAAGAGAATGAGACATTACAGATAAGACATATGTTTAACTTTCTACATAATTTCCAAGTAGATTGAGACATCTGTCATACCGCTTTATAAGCTTCAAAAAGCCTACCAGGAAACAATCAGGGCGTTTCATACGGAAGAAGCTTTGAACTGGTTGTTTGACGTCAGCATTGCTGCAAAGCGCCTTCCACCGAGAGTCTTCTTCAAAGCAGGAAACAGATGGAAGTCACTTGGTGCCAGATCCGGACTGTAAGGCAGATGGTGTAGGCGCCCCCAACGAAGAGTTGCAATATGGTTTTGCGTTGCCGTCGCCGTGTGTTGCCTCGCATTGTCATCCAACAGCGGGACGCCAGATCTGAGAAGGCCAGGCCGCTTTTCCCGAGTCACCTCTTTCAATTTCGACAGAGTGGCACAGTACCGAGCAGCACTGATGGTTGCATCCTCCAGAAAGTCCAGCAGCAAAACTCCTTTGGCGTCCCAGAAAACCATGAGTAGTACTTTACCTGCAGACGGAGCGCTTTTGAACTTCTTTCGGACAGGTGGTGACGGATGTTTCCACTCCATGGATGCGGCCTGCGATTCGGGCGTGTAATAGTGAACCCATGTTTCATCCCCCGCCACAATCCGAAACAGGTCATTGTCAGATTCATGGTAACGCACCAGCTGTTCCAGGCTGAACGCTATGCGTTGTTCCAGGTGTGTCGTGGTCAGTTGTCGGGGCACCCATCGTGCTGGCACCTTCATGTATCGAGAAATGTCGTGGATGGTCTTGTGAGCTCGCTCGTGTCCGATTCCAAGTTCTGCAGCTACTCCATCGATTGTGATACGCCGGTTCGCTTTAATCATGTCTACCACCTTCCTGACATTTACATCTGTAGTAACCGTGCGCGTCCGTCCAGGTCTCGGTGTGTCCTTGACTTGCTGACGTCCATCACTGAATTGCTGGCACCATCTCCGCACCATTTGCCTCGACATCACACCTGACCCATACACCTCAACAAGGCGGTTATGAATTTTGACCACGACTCCAAAACGCACCTTCTCTCCATAGTTCCGGGAAAGGACTGAGCGGCTGGCCTCCGCTTTGCGCAGGCACTGTGACAGCGACATCTGATTGATCGTAGTCGACCTCTACCCAAGGGCGCGTTCGCCTGCCGTGTCGTCTTTCGTCCATATCACACAACTCTGCCCACAGTCGACAGGGGAAACTTATTTCCCATCTCCCCCTCGTACATTTCTGGGTGAAGAACTGCAAACTGTGAGGTTTGCTGGTGACATTGCAGTTCTCTGAGAGACGGCAAAGACCAGTTGAAGGAAATGAATAGTGTCTTGAAAAGGTACTGGAGCACGAATATCAACAAATGTAAGACAAGGGTATGCAAAGTAATAGAAATAAATCAGACGCTGAGGACTGATTAGATTAAGAAACACTAAATGTAGTACAAGAGTTTTGCTCCTTAGGCAGCAAATAAATCACCGCGGCTGAAGTTGAGAGGATATAAAATGAAAGAAAATCGGGAATTTCCTAACACTGAATATAAATGTGTTAGGAAGTCTTTTCTGCAGGAAATCCCGGTTCACTTGCATGGAAGTGAAATGTGGGCTTGTGAGATCCAAAGTAGTCTACTTTTCCTTTATTTTATGACTAGTTTGGGTCTATTAGATCATCATCAGATGCGTCTGTTTCCTAAACAAGTTGTGCCATGCGCACATAGCTGTCAGTTTGGGCCAATTCGATACTTCGCACACATTCTCATTAATTTGGCTCGGCGGAGCCTTGGACTTATGCCGGAAGAGGGTAGTGGTGGCCGGTGAGAAGCGTATTTAGAGGCATGCCGTTCTGTGTTTGGAGGAGATCGACCCCAGGAAATAGTAGTTAAGGACGGTGTTGACGCGGAGCAGGCCGGGTTTCACGAGGAATGCGGCGGCACTGCAACATGGTGTTTGTGCGGCCAGGGCCCATGTGCAGTTGACGTTCATACGTGGTGGAATCCGCACTTCCTTCAGTATCGAGAACACGGAGATAATAGTTGTGATACCTGTAAGAGCTCCCCTAGTGCTTTGAGTCTGATTGTGCCGCCCAACTACGTTACAGCTTTAATAGTAGGGCGTGTGCCCGGTGCATCTTCATTAAGAGTCGCCGCATGCCAAGTGTTTGTTCTTGCTCCTTTGAAATGCGGAGAAGAGAAGCTGCGAGTAACAGCCATGACGAGCGGTTACACATTCTTAACGATGAGCTATTACATAGCTTGTTGCTAACTGATGCAAATAGTCTTCACAGTCATGGTCAATGGCAACGTCACCAAATGTCTCTGCACACATGGAAACATGACGTAGGCAATACACACTGAGACCAATCTCAGTTAGCATAATATATTATTATAATGTTCAAAATGGTTCAAATGGCTCTGAGCACCATGGAACTTAATATCTGAGGTCATCAGTCCCCTGGAACTTAGAACTACTTAAACCCAACTAACCTAAGGACATCAAAACACATCCATGCAGGATTCGAACCTGCGACCGTTGCGGTCGCGAGGTTCCAAACTGAAGCGCCTAGAACCGATCGGCCACGGTGGCCGGCTTATATATGACCGGGCCAAATATCTCACGAAATAAACATCAAACGAAAAAACTACAAACAACGAAACTCGTCTAGCTTGAAAGGGGAAACCAGATGGCGCTATGGTTGGCCCGCTAGATGGCGCTGCCACAGGTCAAACGGATATCAACTGCATTTTTAAATAGGAACCCCCATTTTTATTACATATTCGTGTAGTACGTAAAGAAATATGAATGTTTTAGTTGGCCGACTTTTTTCGATTTGTGGTAGATGGCGCTGTAATAATCGCAAACGTATAAGTACGTACTATCACGCAACATTCCGACACTGCGGACGGTATTTGCTTCGTGATACATTACTCGCGTTAAAATGGACAATTTACCAATTGCGGAAAAGGTCGATAGCGTGTTGATGTATGGTTATTGTGATCAAAATGCGCAACGGGCGTCTGGTATGTATGCTGCTGGACATCATCTAAGTGTCCGGACCGTTCGCCGGATAGTTACGTTATTTAAGGAAACAGGAAACAGGAAACGTCAACTACGACCTGCAACAAATGATGATGCCCAAGTAGATGTTTTAGCTGCTGTCGCGGCTAATCCGCACATCAGTAGCAGACAAATTGCGCGAGAATCGGGAATCTCAAAAACGTCGGTGTTGAGAATGCTACATCGACATCGATTGCACCCGTACCACATTTCAATGCACCAGGAATTGCTTGGCGACGACTTTGAACGTCGTGTACAGTTCTGCCACTGGGCACAAGAGAAATTACGGAACGCTGACAGATTTTTTGCACGCGTTCTATTTAGCGACGAAGTGTCATTCACCAACGTAAACCGGCATAATTTGCACTATTGGGCAACGGAAAATCCACGATGGCTGCGACAAGTGGAACATCAGCGAACTTGGCGGGTTAATGTATGGTGTGGCATTATGGGAGGAAGGGTAATTGGCCCCCATTTTATCCATGGCAGTCTAAACGGTGCAATGTATGCTGATTTCCTACGTAACGTTCTACCGATGTTACTACAAGATGTTTCACTGCATGAAAGAACGGCGATGTACTTGCAACATGATGTATGTCCGGCACATAGCTCGCGTGCGGTTGAAGCGGTATTGAATAGCATATTTCATGGCAGGTGGATTGGTCGTCGAAGCACCATACCATGGCCCGCACGTTCACCGAATCTGACGTCCCCGGATTTCTTTCTGTGAGGAAAGTTGAAGGATATTTGCTATCGCGATCCACCGACAACGCCTGGCAACATGCGTCAGCGCGAAGTCAATGTATGTGCGACAATTACGGAAAGCGAACTACTCTCTGTTGAGAGGAATGTCGTTACACGCATTGCCAAATGCATTGAGGTTGACGGACATCATTTTGAGCATTTATTGCATTAATGTGGTATTTACAGGTAATGACGCTGTAACAGCATGCGTTCTTATAGATGATAAGTTCACAAAGGTACATGTATCACATTGAAACAACCGAAATAAAAAGTTCAAGCGTACCTACGTTCTGTATTTTAATTTAAAAAACCTAACTGTTACCAACTGTTCGTCTAAAATTGTGAGCCATATGTTTTTGACTATTACAGTGCCATCTATCACAATGCGAAAAAAGTGGTCCAACTAAAACATTCACATTTCTTTACGTACTACACAAATATGTATTAAAAATAGGGGTTCCTATTATTAAAAAACGCAGTTTATATCCCTTTGACCTATTGCAGGGCCATCTAGCGGGCCAGCCGTAGCGCCATCTGGTTTCCCCCTTCAAGCTAATGAAGTTTCGTTATTTGTAGTTTTTTCGTTTGATGCTTATTTCGCGAGGTATTTGGCCCGGTTACTATCAATGGACCACCCTGTGTATATAACAGTCATATTATTGTGGCCACCTCTCAAAAGCCTGAATAATCACCTTTTGCAGCGCAGTCCACTTTGAGGCGTGTAGGAGGAAAAGAGCCAGTGAGGTACTGGAAGGCACCGGCAGGGATGTGGAGCCGATTTCAATGCTGTGGCGAGCTGCGCTGAATTTCTCTGCTAAGAATCCATGGCGCGAACAGATAGAGCGATGTGATTCCACACACTCTCGACTGGGTTTTAATCCGGGAAGTCTGGTGACCATGCAAGTATAGTAAACTCATCCTGGTGCTCTTTGAACCACGCACGTGCATGGCGAGCTGAGTGACATGTTGCATTGTCCTCCTGGTAGATGCTATCGTGTTGAGCAAAAACGAGCTGTATGTAGCGAAGGACTTGGGCCCCAAGGATAGGTGAATACCTGAGTTGATCGCTTGTGCCTTCCAGAAGAGATCACCCAGCAAATGTCACGAAAACATTCCCCAGACCCTAATGTTCCCTCCTCTGGCCTGAACCCTTCCGACGATTATTGCAAGGTGTTTACTTTCAGACGTGTCGCGCCGTACACGTCAACGGCCATCTGTCATCTGAAAAAGCCACCTGTAGCCACTCAGTTGCGGTTGTTGTCGCTGTTGTGGTCTTCAGTCCAGATACTGGTTTGATGCAGCTCTCCATGCTACTCTATCCTGTGCAAGCTTCTTCATCTCCCAGTACCTACTGTAACCTACATCCTTCTGAATCTGCTTAGTGTATTCATCTCTTGGTCTCCTACTACGATTTTTACCCTCCACGCTGCCCTCCAATACTAAATTGGTGATCCCTTGATGCCTCAGAATACGTCCTACCAACCGATCCCTTCTTCTAGTCAAGTTGTACCACAAACTTCTCTTCTCCCCAATCCTATTCAATACCTCCTCATTAGTTATATGATCTACCCATCTAATCTTCAGCATTCTTCTGTAGCACCACATTTCGAAAGTTTCTGTTCTCTTCTTGTCCAAACTATTCATCGCCCATTTTTCACTACCATACATGACTACGCTCCATACAAACACTTTCAGAAATGAATTCCTGACATTTAAATTGCGGTACTGGCGTGCAAATTCCAGATAAACAGCGGTCACCATGGACGCATGCACCAGGGGCCTACTACGGAGGCCAATACGCATCAACGTTCGATAAATGGTCGTTGAGGAGACACTTTGTTCCATCTGGGCGGCCCGTTGCTCAACACTTACAGTCTATTCGCCGGTACGAATCTCTCCAGCCGTCGTTCCTCCTGTTATCTATGGCCAGTGGTGCACCGCGGTTGCCTCGCAGCCGGTTTGAGATAGTACCTTTTTCCATGCGCGGTATACTTAACCATGACGGCACGCTAACACATTACAAATTTAGCCGTTTCGGAGATTCTTCCACCCTAGAGCTGAAAGCCAATTCTCATGCCCATTCGGAGGTCCCAGTGGTATTCCTTTTATATTCTTAAAGTTGACGCCCCTGCCTTCAATTTCTATGAAATTAAATTTGTCCTCTGCATACGATGAATCTGTTCATCTGAAGGCCATTTCGTTTTCGATTTCTTCACATTTTTCTCGCAGCCACGTTGCTTTCGCTTCTCTGTTGGTATCGGGAAGGGTCTTATTTTGCTGTACTCATTTCTTTTCCTGAGTGTTATTGTGTTTTATTTTTATTTTTATTATTATTATTATTTTCTTTGGATCAATGGATTACTCTGGTACCCATGTTTTCATCGCAATTGCCTTTCTTGTATATCTATATTTGTATGTACAACTTGTCTGATTGCCCTTTTTAGAGATGTCCATTCCTCTACAGCTGAACTGATTACTGTGCTATTCATTATAGCTGTGTCTACAGTCTCAGAGAACTGTAAACGCACATCAGCTCCTGGGTACATCATACAAGCCGATATTTGATTTCGAAATCCCTGTCTCAAGGCGATGCAATTCAGTTAGACTCTTCCCTTGTCTCCACGTCTGTTCAAAGTATACCTCCTTCTCTTGTGATTCTCGAACAGTGTGTTATTATCAGCTGAAATTTATTGGATGATTCAAAGAAGTCTTTCTCCTCTCTCTTCCCAACTATCAACTCCGTACTGTTTATTTCATTAATTCTACTATTAAATCCTTTCAATCCTCGACGAATGTTACTTTCATCTCTTCTTACCAAGTTACCCGTTCAATACTTGTATATTTTCTCTACCTCTTTATATTCTTCTTATGACGTTGACATGAACATCTGAACTATTGTTATTGGCGTTGGTTTGCTGTCGCTTATGATAAGAGTAATCCTCATTATTATTGCGCTATATTCGTCTGACCAGAAATCCTTACCATCTTTCAATTTCACTTCACTGACATCCACTATATCTAGACCGAACCTTTAAATTTCCTTTTCAAACTTTTTACCTTTCCCACCAACTTAAAACTCCTGAAATTCCTTGGTTCGATTCGTGGTATGTTACCTTTTCGTTTGTTTTTCAATCTTTTTCTCATGGTTACCTCCTCCTTGGCAGTCCTCGCCAGGAGATCCAAATGGAGGCCTTATCCTGTATCTTTTTCCAGTGGGTAAATCACCACGACACTTTCTCGCTTATACATGGTGAACAAGAACTCCAGCGACCAAATTTCGGAGCTTGGTCACGGATGTTTTCCGAGTATTTTGGTATAAAGTACCTCTGACCTCCGGGAATTCGTTACAGTGTAGTTGCATTCGCTCCCTCTATTACCCCTTTTCATCTTTCATCTGTTCTGCCCCGGAAGTGCCTGCACAATAGTTCAAATGTGGATTGTGTACGCTACGTGTGTTGTTTGTACACGACTTTGTTCTATTCACTCACGGTGCTTTTGTTGACAACAGTGATGCCCACTTTACTCTTCGCCCTCTAGGCTGCATTCAATACTGCCCAGTCCTGTATTGGGTCTGTTGCAGTTGTACAGCAGTTTTACTTTTACGTTATCAGTGTAAACAACAGTGTGAAAAGGTTCGCCGATGAAAAGTTGGTCAATACGCACCTCCGGTTTGGATTCACCCAGTGCAAAGGAAGAGCGACACAACGACGTTATGCTATGCTGAAAGGTGTCCCATCGAAAGCGAAAACTTCACAGTGTAGCCTACGTGTTGCGATGAGGGTTGTTGCATAAGTTTGTGTTTTCTGTTGACGTGTTAGTGACTGCATATTACAGCCTTTTTCAGTGTTCTCAAGGTATTTTCATGGTCACTGGGATAAAAATTCGAATAAATCGTACTTACATGATTACTTCGTATCAAGCCACCGGAGGCCCCGGATTCTTCATGCCAAAATACTCAGAAAATATCCGTGAAAAACCTGTGAAACTTTTTTGGTAGATTAGGAGTTCAGCCTGCATGTCTAAGATGTTGAATGTCATTTGTGACATTAGTTTTCTGAATGAGTGACATACGTCCAGAGATGTGTTTTACTATATTTTTCTGTGAGTGAATTCTTTTGAAGGATTAGCGATTTAGTACTTATGTATGCATTTCATAATACGAAGGGCGTTCAATAAGTAAGCCAACAGTTTTTTCTTCTGGAAGAAGGTTTGTTTTATTCAGGATTCCAATACATCATATTATTCCCCAATCTTCCGGCTACAAAACTCTATTTTCAGCGTATTCTCCGTTCAATGCGGAGCCCAACGCAACCTTACTGGGAGAGCCTATATGGCCGCATGGACCACTGTAGTGGTCGACGTTGGAGCCATCATCTTGCTGCATCGGGAACGTCATCATCCACGTACTGCTTCCCGTGGAGTGCATCCTTCACTGGGCCAAATAGATGGAAGTCGGAAGGAACGAGATCTGGGCTACACGGTGGATGAGGAGGAACAGTCCAGTTATGCGAGCTCCTCGTGGATGCGCAACCTTGTGTGAGACCTTGTGTTGTCATGGAGAAGGACAACATCGTTTGCATTTTTGTAGAGATGAACACGTTGAAGTCGTTTCTTCAGTTTGGTGCGGCTTGCACAGTACACTCCATAGCTGGCTCAAATGGCTCTGAGCTCTATGGGACTTAACAGCTATGGTCATCAGTCCCCTAGAACTTAGAACTACTTAAACCTAATTAACCTAAGGACATCACGCAACACCCAGTCATCACGAGGCAGAGAAAATCCCTGACCCTGCCGGGAATCGAACCCAGGAACCCTGGCGTGGAAAACGAGAACGCTACCGCACGACCACGAGCTGCGGACAATCCATAGCTGATCGTTGTACTATTGAAAGGGTACATTACCACCCGACATTGAAAATGGGTACAACATACTTCATTATTCTTGTCAGTGCAACATATTTTTTCTAATAATAACTCAATTTCAATTAATACAGCGAAGCCGGATAACTGTGTGAGAAAGAATGACAATTTATTTATTTAATTGATCACATGTGCACTCCCACAAAATAAATCCCTACATCCAGTTTGGTGAGATCTGTGAAATGAATGAATGTATGGTCGTCTGCTAACCGCAGATAGTGAATGTGAGTATATGATCATCTTTGAAAGTTCTTTTGGTCACCTTTGGTGGAACCAAAGAGATGAAACTTAACGGAGCTTTGAGCGCCTGAAATGTGGCTGACCAATACGGTAGCAAGGTGCTCCCCCACTTCGGCAGAGGTGCGAGAGGACCTGAAGAACGGCCATGTTTCAGCTCTCTGCCGCTGGATCTAGTGTTGGTAAGACCTGTCTTAGGTGTGCTCCGTAAAGACAAAAGAGTGGAGACATGGTATGCATGTGAAATACTTAAGAGTAGTTTGGAATAATAATTTGTCTCTTTCAGGAACTTTTGTGGGGAGAATTAAATGTCAGGCACTTAATATTAAGGGGATCGTAGTAATCTTCGGAAGTGATCAATGGTCACAATGAAACCACATGTACCAATAAGTTGAAATACTTCCGAGTGCTTATGTTAAGCTGAATTACTAGCGTGTGTACTATAAGTTGGAAATATTTAAGAAATGGCGTGTGGAGGACTTGAAATTGGAGACGAGTACTTCCACGTCGTGAGTACTGTGTGAATCTCAATCTGTGTATGAGACAAAGGATAAAGAGAAGTACTCGTCCATGGTATCAATTGAGGACTCGCGTGTCTGATGAATATGTTCTTAATATTACTTTGCGTGTTATGTTTCCATGTGACGCTTGATTCAAACTACAATACTCTGAGAGAGAAGCAAGGTGAGTCAGCCGTCTATCTAGCAACGCCACTTGGCTTGCATTGCACAGGAAGACGTGCATATATCCTCCAGAGTTCATAGTAGGAAAGAAAAATTACGAAGTGGGGCAGTGTCGTGTGAAACTGGGATAAATACTAATTGAAATGGGAAAGCTGAAAGTGATGTGATTATAAAGTTGTGACTATTCCTTGTGTTGTATTCCATGTCGCAGGGTGGTGTATGTCATGTAATTTAAGTATGTGTGGTTTGCATGGAAGAGTAGCAAGGTAGTTTCAGAGGTAGTGGGTTATGCATGTTCCTTTTGTACCGCTCGGTCTGGAGGAAAGTTTCGTGATGATGGTTGTGAGAGTCGAAGTGTGAGATATAGCAAAATATCCACCATCCTATCCAGAAAGTGCACTGTAGCAGTAAGTAATTACGAGACCATAAGATAGAGAATCACCAATGTAAAGTCATGCCCACTGGGCGGAATTTCTCATGTGCTATTGTTGTAGGTTATAGAATTTGTGTGTTTAGGTTATAGAATTTATCGGAATAAATAAGATAGTGAAAAGAAAAAGATTGGTGGTCTTTTCCTTCGAATTGTATGTTGTCATGATATCCAGAATTTACAATGTGTGCGCCATTCATATTCAGTGCGATGGTCACGTGTTGATAGAAGCCGTTAAATAAGAAAGAAAATGTGGTATTGTCAGTGCATAATGAACAGTCAGTGTTGAGTAAATTACTAATAGTCAGATGTGCGTTTCAGTTGCGTAATATTCAAACAGGAGAATAACTTGTAACTTAATTGTGAGTACTAGAGTTCATGTTACTCGATAAATAAGAATGATCCCACTCGCATGGCAGACCACTCACCTTGCAGGTCTGACTGCTTGATGCCACAGTATGAGCAATGCATGTGTGTGCCTCTCACTATGAGGGAAGACATCAAACAGAATAACCCTTTCAGAGTCCCAGAAGATCGTCTCCATTACTTTACCGGCTGAGGGTGCGACTTTGAACTATTTTTTCACAAGAAATTTTATGTGGTGCAGCCCCATGGATTGCCGTTTTGTTTCCGGTTCGAAGCGATGAAGCCATGTATCGTCGCCTGTGACGATGTTCGACAAAAGCTTGTCACGATCAGCCTCATAACGCGTACAATTCCGCACAGATGGCCCTCCGTTGCTCTTTACGATCTTATGTTAGGCGGCGAGGAACCCAGCACGAACCCAGCAGGAACACACCTTTGAGTACTCCAACTGGTGGACAAGTGTGTCAGCAATCCCAACAGAGACGTCCAGTTGAGCTTTTGATTTGTCGGTCACCTCGAATGAGAGTATCCGCACGTTCCAACACTGCAGGAGTCACAGCTGTGTATGGTCGTTCGACACGCATGAGATTGGACAGTTTTGCTCGACTTCATTCCGTTGGGGCAGTCGCTTCGTCCAACGACTCGCCATACTTTTGTTCAGTGCCAGGTTCGCGCAGACATTCTGCAAGCGCCTATGAATGTGTACTATGCTTTGGTTTTCCGCCAACAGAAACTCAATGACAACTATCTGCTTAGAACACACCTTTGTTACAGATGCCATTTTGCAGTCTACGTATAGCGTCGCCACCTATCGAAACTTCATGAAACTATGGGGGTTGAAACGGGAATATTCCACAATGTCCCACAGCAAATTCCGCTTTTTTCGATCGAAACTGACCGACAAAAGTGTTGCATTAATTACTGAACGCCTCTCGTACATTTTACACATTTGTAACTGGCACCTGTTAGCAACTTTTTCGCCAAAGATATTGCTCATAAAATTCTTAGGTCTATTAATTACGGGTATAGTACCCAAAACAGAAAACGGAATGAAAGAAATATTTATGAACACGTTGTTTCAATTTCCCATCTCCGGCGGTAATTCGGTTGAATACCGCCCTTCGATTGTGCTCTTCTGGTACCAATCAAAGCGTTAGGTGTTGCAGGTTCCAGCCAGCCAACCGCGGTCCCCGCCAGCAGCAGTCCCCGCCAGCTGCCCACAGCGGTCCTCGCCAGCACCGGTCCCGGCCAGCAGCCAGCAGCCAGCGGCCAGCAGCGGTCCCCGCCAGCAGCCACCAGCGGTCGCAGCCACCAGCGGTCGCAGCCGGCAGCCAGCAGTGGTCCTAGCTGCCCCCAGCACCTGCACCAGCACCAGCAGCAGCAGCAGCAGCAGCGGAGGCGTCCACACTGTCCTGCCAGCCGGGTCGCCCACCCCGCCAGCAGCAGCAGAGTGGGACTTCGGCCCCCGTCTCCTTCGTCCTTTGTCATTCTCCGTCCCTTTCTACTCTGTGTCTCTCGTCGCCCTGCCCATCTCTCATTTGCTTCTTGTCTTGTCATGTGTTTTTTCCCCCTTCTCATAATGTCGACCCCCACCACCTCTTCTACAGCCACCACCACTGCCATCATATACACCTCCCCCTCCGCCGCTGCCACCACTATCACGTGGTGTGCCGCATCACTCCCCCCTCAGTCCATCATCCCACTCCTCACTCTCCCGCCTCCCTCCCTATTTGTCGCCCCATCCCCGGCTCCTCCCTCCCGCACCTCCTCTGATCCCTTCCCTCCACTCCCTCGCTCTGCTCCTTCCGTTTCTGTGGCCCCCGCTCGGGTGGTCGCCCGGAGGGCTACGGCCCACGCTCCCCTCTTCCCTTCGCCTTCATCGTCATCGTCTTCACCATCGCCTTGGCCCTCACCATCTCCGGCGCCACCTCCAGCACTGGGACCTGCCACTCCCAGCCACCTTCCAGTCGCTCCCATCCCCCACACCTCCTCCGTCCCCGTCTAGCGCCCCAGTGGCACCCCTGCCTCCTCTACCCCCAAAAAGGCTCCGCCTCGTCCCCCTTCCCCCACCCATGATGCCATGGATGTCTCCCCGCCTGTCTCTGCCCCCTCCTCCTCCTCCTCTACCCCCTCCTCCTACCGCTACCTCCACTCCCATCCTGATTCCTCCCTTCTTGAAGCCCGGAACCTCACTCTCTTCCTTTGCCAGAATTTTCCTGGTGCCCCCATCTCCCTCCTCACTCCTCGCCGTGATTTGGTGCTCATCTCCTCCCCCAGCCCTACCCTCCACACAGACCTCCTTTCCCACATCCCTGTCACCACTTTGGCCCTAATGTGTCCCTCACCCCTGCTCCTTCCCCGCCTCTCTCCCGCCAACCCCAACCCCCGCATCGCCTGCCGACCCTCACCGCCGTGATCACTCGGCTTAGTCCGACGATCACGGAGGAGGAGGTGTTGGCAGAGCTTCAGGCACATCCCCATCTGGAGATGCGTGCGGTTCGTCGCATACACAACGCTGCCAGCCCCACCCACCTTATGCGGGTCTTTTCTGAGCATGCCCCCTCCATAGATCATCTCCTGAAAGAGGGTGCCCTCCTTTTTAACCAACATTATAAAGTTGACCCCTCCCGTTCCCCTCCTCAATCCCTCCGCTGCCAAAGGTGCTTGCGGTATAATGCACACCCGACATCTGAGTGCCGCGAGGCCCCCACCTGACCGCACTGTAGGCAACCCCACTTTCTATGGCAGTGCCCCAATCTCCAGTCCCCTCCCCCCTCTTGTAATACCTGTAACCTCCCTCATCCTACCTACTCCCAAAAATGTAAGGCCCGACCCCCTCCTACCACTCCTGAACTCACCATTCCTGTCTGCCCTTTGGACGCCCCCACCCCTCCCAGCAATTCCCTTCGCCCACCCCCTACTGCTGAGGACATCATCAGATTCCTCACCATCGTCCTTCAGAATGTTCATCCTTTTCAGCACCCGCACACCCATCAACAGATCTCCCTCACCACCCGTTCCGTTTTCCAACTCAAAATGTACGCCACCTACTCCAACAACCAGGCCCATTTCACCTTCTCCCATCTTGACACCCTCGTTTAAATCCCTGTCATGGCGCGACAGCACTTTATCCTTTTCAACAACATCTGCTCCCTTCCCGCCAACAAGAACCTCTTCCTGCACACCCTTGCCACCCACCACGTGGATGCCTTCCTCCTCGATGAAACCATCCTCCAACCCCACCACACCATCCACACTTCGCCCTACCTCCTACACCACTCCGATAATCCCCTCCCGATTGCGCGTGGCGGAGTTGCCATTGGTCACCACGCCAGATCCCCGTTCGGCTCCAACCTCTCCTTCCTGACCCCACCGTACACCTGATCCTTAGTCTCTTCTTCCCCGACCTTACCGTGACCTGCGTCACCATCTACGTCCGCCCTAACGCCCCTATTCCCTTCGACTTCCTCTTCCACATTGACTGTACCTTCTCCTCCTACGTGATCACCGCTGACCTCAACATCCATAGTCGTTCCACCGCACAGTTACGGCGGTGGCATCAGTTCCTCTCCTCCCTTCAAGGCGACCTTCTCCTCATCCCCCAGCACACCTGTCCCGAATCCAACTCCACTCCCGATGTTATCCTTTCCTCCCCCAACCTCCTTGGCCGCATAACGGTGGATGTCCTGGAGCCTATTGGTAGCGACCATCTCCCTGTCCTCCCCACCGTTCCAGACGGTCGTCGCCCCCGCCCTGACCGTCATAATGACCCTCCCCCTAAGTACATCCATGACTATTCCCCTGCCAACTGGAATGCGTACTGGGATACCCTTTCCACCCAGGTCGATAGCCACCCCGTTACCTACCACCACCCTGACGATGTAACTCATGCCGCCTCCTTTCTCCATCAGACCTTGTCGAGGCCATGGAGGCCCACGTCCCTACTGTCGCCGTCCACTCCTACCATCCTACCTTACCCCCACAGGCCGTCCTCCTCCTCCATGAATCCCGCCGTCTCTACCGTGCCTTCCTCTGCACGCGTGACCCGGACACACTACTACGCCACCGGCAACTCCAGCAACACATTCGTAATTTGCTCGCGGCTAAGAAACGCCGGGACTGGCGACAGACATGCACCCGTTTAAGTGCTACCCTACCTATCAACTCGTCCAAGTTCTGGTCAGCCTTCCGTCGCCTTACCGGAACTAAACCCTCCCCTACTATGCTCTTCTCCATGATGATCACCCCTTCCGTGACTCCCTTAGTAAAGCCAATCACCTTGCCTCTTACCTCTCCGATGTCTTGTCCATCCCCGATGATCCCCAGTTCGATTACTCCCTCTTCCCAGATGTCTGCGATCGAACTGACACCTCTGTCCCTCCCCTCGCTCCTGGTTTCCATGGTTTCCTGTACTTGGACAACATTTCACACACGGAACTCAATGCCCCTATCACTACATAGGATCTCATTGCTACACTCCGCACGAAACGCAACACTGCTCCTGCTCATGATCGTGTCACCTACTGTCACCTTCGTGAAGCTCCTGTCTCTTTCCTCTCCATCCTGGCCAGGCTCTACAATGTAGTCCTGTCCACCGGTCACTACCCCGACCTGTGGAAAACCTCCCGTATCCTGATGTTCCTTAAACCTGGCAAACCGCCGTCCGCCGTCTCCTCCTACCATACCATCAGCCTTACCTCGGTCTTCAGCAAGGTCCTGGAATCTATCCTCACCCGCCGCATCCACCAGCATCTCCGCCAGCACCGCCTCTCCCGTTACCCAGTGTGGCTTTCGGCTGTCCTTCTCTTCCGACGATCTTCTCCTTCACCTCACTCATCTCCTTTCCGACCAGCTTAATTCCCGTCACTCCGCAATCTTCCTCTCCCTGGACCTCGAACGAGCTTATGACCGCGTATGGCATTCCGGTCTCCTCTTCAAGCTCCAAACCTTCGCCCTTCCCATTAACTACGTCTGTCTGATCGGCTCCTTTCTCTCCCACCGTCCTTCCTTCGTCACCATCCATAACACCGACTCCTACACCTTTTCCCCTCTGCCGGTGTACCATAAAGCCCCATCCTCTGCCCCCTTCTGTACCTTTTGTATACGGCAGACATGCCGCCGCCGTCACCCCCCGTCCACCTCCTCCAGTTTGCCGATGACACCGCCTTCCTTGCCGTTGCCCCCACCCTGCAGCGCTCCCAACACTCCCAATCCCATCTTGACCGGTTCACCGCTTGGTGCAACCAGTGGTTGCTCAAGGTCAATCCCTCCAAAACCCAGGCGATCATTGTAGACAAAACCATCCCTTCCTTTCGCCTCCTTGATTTCTATCTCACCATCTATGGCCGTCCTATCGCCCTCACTCCCACCCTTAAGTACCTTGGCGTCACCCTCGACCATCGCCTCTCCTGGACTCCCCATCTCCAGACAAGGAGGCGGAAGGAGGCACACTTCCGACTCCGTCTCCTCAATCTTCTTTCCGGCCGTATGTGGGGTCTGGACCCCTCCACCATCCTCCACACCTATAAATCCCTCATCCGCCCTATCCTTTGTTACGCCCATCCGGCCTGGATCTCCGCCCCCCCCCCAACTTTTATAAATCCCTCCAAATCCTTGAACGCCATGCTCTCCATCTCACCTATCGCATCCGTCTCCCCTCCCCCACGTGGATCCTGTATGATCTCATCCCCTTCCCCCACCTCCTCCTCTTCCTTGAAAGGATATGGATCCTGTACACCTCCCGCAAACTCGATCCTCCTCATCCGTTTGTCTCACCAATCCTCTCCCACCCCCGCCCTCTGCTGCGCCTGTATTCCCACGTCCCACCCAGTCTCCATCTCTCCACCCTCCTTACCCTCTCCCAAGGTGGCTTCCGCCAGCTCCCCCTCGCTGATGATGTCCTCCTCCCCTCCATCTACCCCTCCTGTCAACTTTGATCCTCCCCCACTTCCTGTGTCCTTTCCTTTAGGCAACCTCCCTCCCTTCTCTTCCCTTCCCTACTCTTTCCTTTTCCCCTGTTCCCTCCCTCCTCCCCTCTTCCCCCGGGCTTCCCCTCCCCCTTCCTCCCTTCCCCCTATCTCCCCTGCCCTTGGCATCTGCTCTCCCCTCTCCCTCTCCCACCCCCCTCCTCCTCTCTTGGCAGGTCCGCGGACTCGTACACGGTTAGTGAACATTCGCGCGCCGGAGATCAACGCCTCGTGTCCTGTGTGTGTCGTCGTTTTGTGCTTCAGTGGTTCAGTGTTATTCGTTTTTGTGCACCTACGTTCACGTGTGACAATATTCGTCTCTGTCCAAGTGTCTGAACAAATTTGATCTTGGACTCTACGCCCGTGAACGGCTCCGTGTATTTTAAAAAGTGTTTGTCTCCGTTTCTCTGTCCACCATGTATTTTTTCTCTCGATGTCTTCATTTGTATCTTGTGTGTTCTCTGAGACCAAAGAGCGGCGTAGCATGCGTGCTGCTGGCCTGCCTGTTAACAGGTTTGGAAATAACAAGAAAGAAAAAAATCAATTTCCTTGGTGCTTGTATTCACTATGCTTTTTGTATGTGAACAGAATGAGACACAGTCAGATGCAAAATATAAATAATCGAGTATCGCGTTAATCAATGAAGTGTAGGTATGGAATAGCTCTCACTCAGGCAAATAACTGCATGGGAATGAGCAATGCAAGCAATCACAATATTTCACGATGATTTTTAAGCGAAATCATTTCATGAAACTCGTTATTAATTCTCCACAAAACAGCGAAGTAGGGCAGTTCCTAAATTGTTCGATAATTATTCTGGTTTGATTGTATTTAAATCCTCATGTGGCCATCCTGATTAAACATTTCCGTCGTTTCCAAAAATTGTGTAAGCGGCCACACTTTGCAGATTGTGACATGAATCTTCGTCGACTCGTAGATCTGTTACTAACAGCAGGGTACATACGTTGGTGCTTGTTTTTATTTTCGATGGATTACGTCTTTACCGAATATCCTGTCCGTGTACAAAAGAACTTTGGTACATATTGGGAAAGTTTCTACGGAGTATACAGAAGTTCTTCCCCTTTAATTCTTCAAACGCGTGTACATGTATGCTTTGGAACTCTGTAAAAAAAATTCGTTTGGTCGCTAGTTTCTATTCTTTCCCACAAGACAGTGCTGAAATTTTCGCAATTAATAACAGTTGAAAGTTAAATACGTTGACGTGGTCGCGTAAGAATGGATCAGACATTTAGCGCAAAATTTGATACAGTATCGTAACATTTACTAGTCAAAAGAGACCTCCTCTTGCAAGTCTCTGCAACCCATTATGAATGATGAATATAAATATTCGCAAAAAGATATTAATAGGATTTACACAGCACAGGCAGAGCGATAAGCGAATAACGTAACGCTCTATTTGTATTTTTCTTCGATTTAATTTGGTGCAACAGTTAAAAGTTATCAACTGTAGTGGCCTTAGAAGATAAATAACTGAAATAGCAATACACGGTGAGAACATGCTTAGCACTTATCGTTCGCGGTTATCACCAAGCCTTTTACACTCGTCTACATCGTAACCCCTCACTGGCCACATTATCGAAGGCTATTTCGATAACTGTGAACGTCATTACACAAATTTCTACATTGACTTGGAGACCGCTTGCCATAGCTGAATCACGATGAAATCGACAACTATTTATACCCTAGTGGGTTGCTGCCTTATTGACTTGTGTGGCAACGGGTCTCACGTTGATTGCGCGGCGAATCTGTAGTGTGCGTAGTATGAGATGAAGGACGACCCGTAACTTGTGCGGATGTATCATTGGAGAGTCTAAACGGGCGCTAACACCTCTTGTTAACAAATCACACGAGCTTGAAAAAATGGTTCAAATGGCTCTGAACACTACGGGATTTAACTTCTCAGGTCATCAGTCCCCTAGAACTTAGAACTACTTAAACCTAATTAACCTAAGGACACCACACACATCCATACCCGAGGCAGGATTCGAACCTGCGACCGTAGCGGTCGAGCGATTCCAGACTGCAGCGCCTAGAACCGCTCGGCCACTCCGGCCGGCCACACGTGCTCAAAACACTAATTTTATGTGTTTTTCTAACCGCGTCCTGTTCACGATCTCCTCTCTCAGAATTCACTAGCCAATGAATAGTGCACTGTACTAGCAAATTCTCTGTTTTCTATCTCAGTGCTGTGTTTGAGCAAACAGCTGAACATGATCAGCTACTAGCTCCGTGTACCGTTTGACATAGACATAAGAGAGCTGAAATTTGGCCTAGGGAGGGCGTTCGCCATTGGAAATACACTGACGGAAAAAAGTAGCAACAACAGGAAAGAGTTGTGCAACGTAAACGAAAGTTGGTAGGCGTATTTCTACATATGAAAGTTGATGTCTGTTAGATTTCATGCCAGTCGTATAAGTTGGAAATCAGGTTTTCCTTAAAACGCCATGTAGCTGTCGTGGGCGTTAGTTACCTTGAGATTAGAGGTGGTGAATGGATGTTAGTCAAAAATGGTTTTAAGGGGGGGTAGGAGAGGCACCACAGGACATTTTAGGACATTTTAATTTACACTGTCTATACCTTTACAAGTAAATTCATAAAACTTTGTCAGCATGACCAGGAAGGATTCAGGATTCACACTCGTAGCGGCGGAAGTTCAAAAACATAAGAAAATAATATTTTTTAAATGTGAAATTTCATCATTTTTTCACTTACTATTGGCTGCATTTGTTGCTATAGGTACGCTTTTCTTCATAAGTAAGAGAAACTGTTCCATGAATTTTGCATAGCATACAAACCATACTTACAGGTGTCTGAAACTCTAGAATCTACTTAATTTATGAAAAAATGAATCAGCTGTTACGTTTTAAACTTTATACTTAGAAAAAAAATCATATTTTGTAGTTAATTATCTCAATTTCTACCACACTTTTTAATAGATTTGGAAAATTCTAGAGTTTCATGCACCTGTAAGTATGATTGTATGCTGTGCAAAATTTATCAAAGAATCTCCCATACTTGTGAAGAAAAATGTACCTTTAGCAACAAATGCAGCCAACAGTAAGTGAAAAAATGATGAAATTTCATATATAAAAAAAAATTATTTTGTTATGTTTTTGCACTTCCACTGCTATGAGTGTGAATCCTGAATCCTTCCTGGTCATGCTGACAAGGTTTTATGAATCTACTTGTAAAAATATAGACAGTAGAAAATAAAATTCCCTGTGTGCCTCTCCTGCTCCAAGTCAGCCCGTTTGTCGTCCTACCCTCCTTACGGCGACAAGGACGATTATCAACACCTCACTGAGTTTGATCGAGGTCGTGTAAAAGGGCTACGAGAAGCTGGAGGTCCCTTCTGCGATATTGCAGAAAGACTTGGCAGGAATGTAGCCACTGTACATAACTGCTGACAGAAGTCGTCACAAGAACGTGCAGTCGCAAGAAGACCAGGCTCCAGACGGCCACATGGCACTGCCGAGAGGCAAGACCGTCGTGTTCGGTGTATGACTCTGTAGCATCACACTGCGTCGCTGACACTTGTTGATAGTCCAGCATCGAAATCTGGAGCAATTTCTGGAAGGGTTGCACTTCTGGTGGTGGTGGTGTGTTGGGGCTTATGGGCGCTCAACATCGAGGTCATCAGCGCTCTGACACACATTAAAAGGAACGAATGTGGACAGACTTAAGAAAGCTAAAGCGCACACTCAAAGAAAGCAGGAAAACAAGGAAACTGCTACATAAGAAAGTAAAACCTAAGGAAAGGGGAAACATAGCAACAAAAATGTCACAGGAAATTGTTATTGGCTGGCCACTTACATAAAATATGGGCGAGCTTGTCACACAGTGAGCAAATTAAAATCCTCTCCCTAAAATCTTTGTAAAAACATTTGACAGGGCACAGAACTTTAAAACTTTAACCACATTCGTCCGAGTGTTGCCTGAAAGAGATGGCAGATCCGCTGGCAAGTCAGCCGCGACCCGCTGGTCAGAAAATAAAACGCAATCCAATAAAACGTGGCGCACAGTGACCTGGACGCCACAAGCACCACACATTGGAGGGTCTTGTCGCCGGAGAAGGAAGCCATGCGTCATAGGGCTGTGGCCTATTCGAAGCCGAGTGAGGAGAACTTCGTCCCGTCGATGGGGCTGAAAGGAAGTACACCACACACGCATTGTGGGCTTGACTATACGGAGCTTATTGTCAGTCACTTCCAGCCACTCATCCTCCCACTGTCGCATGATCCGTGAGCTCAACAGCGAGGTGAGTGCGTGCAAGGGGATAGCACACTGAGATACTTGTGGATCACGTTGAACGTTTCTGTTCAATTGTCGTTGGTCCCGTTCTTGCAGGTTCTTTTTCCGGCGACAGCTATGTCGGAGATTTGATGTTTTACCGGATTCCTGATATTCACGGTACGCTCGTGAAATGGTCGTACGGAAAATCCCCACTTCATCGCCACTCGGATTTGTTGTGTCCCATCGCTTGTGCGTTTGACTATAATCCCACGTTAGACTCACATAAATCTTTATAACCTGACACTGTAGCAGCAGTAACCGATGTAACAACTGTGCCAGACACTTGTTGTTCTATACAGGCATTGCCGACCGCTGCACATTATTCTTCCTGTTTACATATCTCTGTCTTTGAATACGGATGCCTATACCAGTTCCTTTGGCGCTTCAGTGTACGAGTATTACTATAATATTTATTATATGATTTGGCCGATTCTAGACCGCTTAAAACCTAAGAATATGGCAGAATCTTTTTCTTCTTATCTGAAGGCCAGACTGTTCAGTTGATAATAACCCCTGGGTTGTGGTTTTTGCTGTTGGATATGGAATTTAGCGGTACTGATCATTAGTCTGAAATATTATCTGTCCTGTATGCTGTCTTCTGTGATATTAAGCATTATCAAATTCCCTTCTTATCTCTTCCAAACATCCCGAGGTATTTTTTACTTTGAAAACGAAATTAAAAAGATTTATTTCCTTTATTATAATGCGAAAAAGATTCATGGGTGAACTATCGGAACTTTTTGATATCAGAACAAAGGTCCGACAAGTGGATGGTCTCTCACCCCTGCCGTTTAACTTTGCACTCGAAAAAGTTGCGAGTGAATGGAATGCAAGGACGAGAGCGGGAATAAGAATTGGAACAAAAAACAAAGGAATCACGATTAAGTGTTTGGCATTTGCTGACAACATGGTGCTTCTCGTCGAAACGTGTGAGGAAGCTACAGAACAAATCGCTGAGTTACAAGAGCAGGCAGGGCAGATAGAACATAAGATTTCTTACGAAAAAACTAAGATCATGTTGAATAAACTAGATTCTTCTAAGACAATTAAAGTAGGAGCTCCAAAAGTAGAGGTGGTTAGGAGTTTCAATTATCTAGGGGAAAGGATTGAATGGAGCAACCTTGAAGGGAAAGCAATGGAAGCAAGAAGGACCAAAATGGAACTAGCTTTCCAGAAAACCAAAAACACAAAAACACATACATTGAGAAAGCCCTCTTTTGGAACACCAAAATAAGTCATTATAACACAGTAATTAAGCCGGAAGCACCCTATGCACCAGAGACACTAGTCATGGGGAGGAAACGGAAAATGGTGAAATTGGAAATCAAGGAGAGGAAAATATTGAGGAAGACCATGGGTGCCAAATTCCAAAATAACAAACACGTTTTTTATAGAAAGGAAGCTCTCTATGCGAAGTAGGAGAGACACTCGAAAACCATGAGGAAAAGGAGGATTGATTTCTACGGACACGTACTCCGAATGACAGACCAGCTAAACAAATCTTTGACTTCTTTCACAAAAAAAAAACTAAACACAGTAGGTTTAAGGAAATGGAAAAGGATCTGAGAGAACTCCAGATTACAGAAGTCATGTTAAAGAATGGTACCGTGCCCAAAGACAAAAGTAAGAGGTTCCAAGTTAAGATCAACACCAGGAAACCGATTCAGATATTAGAGGAGGAAAGAAAGAAGAGACCAGATAGAATGAAGAACTGTTGGGAGAAAAAGAGAGCACAGGCATCTAAGAAGTGATTGATCTGACTCACCCAAAAGATGGGTGATTGGAAGTGAAAAAAAAAAGAAACAAAAAATTTGCATTATCGCATTTATGACTAGGATAGTAGTGTGCTACGTTTGGTAGTGCTAGATTTGCATTTTTCAGAGTTGTGAAGCTGCCTGTCGTTTCCGTATTAAGGAGAGGTGGGGAGAGGAGTCAGAGCTACTGGAAAATTTTATACGAAAACACTATCACTGTTTAACGACTTCCCGTGTGTGATGGTGTTATACACTGAGTGCTCTGTTTCAGCAGCATCGGTAAAGACTTTGGTGCAAGAGTTTTTGAACAACTGTTCCAGTATTTGTTTCAAGTAACTTAGGACAAGCGTAGAGGATTAGGATGGCAACACGGGGACCTGAAGCTCTCTTCACTCACTTAGGAGACAATGTCTCTGTTAGTTCAGTACCTCCGTATTTGTTTCAGTCACGATTCACTGTAGAGCGGTTCTGTAGACACTTCTTTGATTTCATTCTGCTCCCTATGATGAAGTATTATTCGGTTTGTGGTGGCTCTACAATATATCTTCAGAGGTTATTAACTAATCACGTACTTCCTCCTGAATTTTTATCATCCTTAGCGGCAGACCCTTAATACATGGACGTTAGTCTTTTTAATGTGTTTAGTTTGAGCATAAAATCTCCTCGTAACATTTTCGCTCTGCTCATCGTTGCTTGCTTGCTTGTTGACATTAAGTGCACAAACCGATTCTTGAAACTTCCTGGCAGATTAAAACTGTGTGCCGGACCGAGACTCGAACCCAGGACCTTTGCCTTTCGCGAGCAAGTGCTCTACCAACTGAGCTACCCAAGCGCAGCTCACGCCCGGTCCTCTCTGGTGGAATTAAAGCTGTGAGGACGGGACGTGAGTCGTGCTTGGGTAGCTCAATTGGTAGAGCACTTGCCGGCGAAAGGCAAAGGTCCCGAGTTCGTGTCTCGGTACGGCACACACTCTTAATGTGCCAGGAAGTTTCATACCAGCGCACACTCCGCTGTAGAGTGAAAATTTCACTCTAGAAACATCCCTCAGGCTGTGGCTAAGCCATGTCTCCGCAATATCCTTTCTTCCAGGTGTGCTAGTTCTGCAGGGTTGGCAGGAGAGCTACTGGGAAGTTTTGAAGGTAGGAGACGAAGTACTGACGGAATTAAAGCTGTGAGGACGGGGTCTGAGTCGTGCTTGGGTAGCTCAGTTGGTAGAGCACTTGCACGCAAAAGGCAAAGGTCCCGAATTCGAGTATCGGTCCGGCACACAGTTTTAATCTGCCAGGAAGTTTCATATCAGCGCACACTCCGCTGTAGAGTGAAAATTTCATTCTGGAAACCGATTCTTGTTTACCAACTGAAATTATAGACTCCATTTTTAACTTCAACTAGCGATCCAAGCAATGCTTCGCATGAAATTTCAATGAAATGAATACCCCTGGCTGCATACAGGCGTTGACATAAGTCAACGGGGACACTTGAAAATGTGTGCCCCGACCGGGGCGATGTGCGGCAGAAAAAGTAACGAAGAAAGCTGTCAGGAAGAGGCCCAGGACGGTGTTGTACATTGCATTAGTTTGTACGAGGAAAGGTAAGCGTTATGGTAAGTACAGTTACTGGAACACAGGAACTGAGTTAAGAAGCAAACTTTGATGGCTGAAATGGCTACAGTTTTTAACACTTCCACAAAAGACATTTAACAGAATATTCACAATTCAGGAATCAGGCAAAGTAATTTCATGAAATAGATTAATTAACATTAAGAAACAAACGTAGCTATGTTTGGAAATAATCGTTTCGGAATTCGAAGTACAGGTATCTATAATTTTGTATGATGTGCTGTTTATTGATAGTATTATTGTATAGGGTGTTGAAGAACAGACCTTCGGGAATACACGAGTAGTTCCTTAAGTCAATACAAGTAGAAACGTTTAAATAAATGTATGTTCCCAAATGCTTCATTTATCGGATATCCGCCCCATACGGTTTTTGAACGTCTATAGGTATCGGGATATATTTGGTGGAATGTTATTTCATCGTCATTGTTGCTTTACTGAGTATTAAAGAGAATAAACGTCGCTGATGCAAGAGATATTAGATTCACAAGCACTCTGTCTTTAACACTAATGGATTTACGCATTATTGTATCTAGATTGGCAATTTTGGTTCAACTTACAAAGAGCATTTCTTCCATCTCCATCGCAGTCATTCTCGCAAAATTTTGATACTGTTCTGGATTTTCCAACATGAGCTCTACAGTGAGATTCTTACATGTTCCAAAGTCATCCCGCCGCCTAATCCGGTCTCTTATCCAACACGAACACAGCTCTTCGCCACTAAAAGTGTAAAAAGCGCAGCTCCAGCCCGACGCTCTTCAATCGCAACCTCTTCTTTCACGCACAGAACAATCTCGCGGATAGTGACATCTCAGCTCTCACACGTGATGGCTGGGTGTTGTGTGCTGTCCTTAGGTTAGTTAGGTTTAAGTAGTTCTAAGTTCTAGGGGACTGATGACCATAGATGTTAAGTCCCATAGTGCTCAGAGCCATTTGAACCATTTTTTTCAGCTCTCACAGGCACTCTCACCCTGCTGTGTGTAAACGCTTCCAACATCTGGTCTCGCAAGACTCTCAGGAATTTACAGAAAATACACTAAGTGATCAGAAGTATTCGGACACTCCCAAAAACTTAAGTTTATCATATTAGGTGCATTGTGCTGCCATATACTACCAGGTACTCCATATCAGCGACCTCAGTAGTCATTAGACATCGTGAGAGAGCAGAATGGGGCGCTCTGCGGAACTCACGGACTTCGAACGTTTTCAGGTGATTTGGTGTCACTTGTGTCATCCGTCTGTAGGCGGGATTTCCACACTCCTAAACACCCCATGGTCAACTGTTTCCCATGTGATAGTGAAGAGGAAACGTGAAGGGACACGTACAGCACAAAAGCGTACAGGTTGACCTCGTCTGTTGATTGACAGAGACCGTCGACAGTTGAAAAGGGTCGTAGGGCTTAATAGGCAGACAGCTATCCAGACCACCACACAGGAATTCCAGACTACATCAGAATCCACTGCAAGTACTATGACAGTTAGGCGGGAGGTGAGAAAACTTGGATATCATGGTCGAGCTGCTGCTCATAAGCCACACATGACGCCGGTAAATGCCAAACGACGCCTCGCTTGGTGTAAGGAGCGTAAACATTGGACGATTGAACAGCGGAAAAACGTTGTATGGAGTGATGAATCACGGTACACAATGTGGCGATCCGACGGCATGATTTACGTATGGCGAATGATCGGTGAACTTCATCTGCCAGCGTGTGTAGTCCCAAAAGTAAAATTCGGAGGTGGTGGTGTTATGGTGTGGTCGGGTTCATGGAGGGGGCTTGCACCCCTTGTTGTTTTGCGTTGCACTATCACAGCACAGGCCTACATTGATTTTTTAAGTATTCTTTTGATTTCCACTGTTGAAGAGCAATTCGGGTATGGCGATTGCATCTTTCAACACGATCGAGCACCTGTTCATAACTCACGACCTGTGGCGGAGTGGTTACACGACGATAATATCCCTGTAATGGACTGACCTGCACAGAGTCCTGACCCGAATCCTATAGAACACCTTTTGAATGTTTCGGAACGCCGACTTCGTTCCAGGCCCCACCGACCGACATCGATACCTCTCCTCAGTGCAGCACTCAGTGAAGAATGGGCTGCCATTTCCCAAGAAACGTTCCAGCACCTGATCGACCGTATGCCTGCGAGAGTGAAAACTATCATTAAGGCTTAGGGAGGGCCAACGCCATACTGATGGAAGGCGCCACGAACTAGTAAGTCATTTTATGCTATGTTCATATTATCACATAGTGTAGACGCTAGGAACTATCAGACAACAACTATCAGCAATAATTCGCCCTTAGCCCTTAACTCACGAGCTGTGGTCTCTGAGACGTTGCGAGAATTTTCAAACTTGCTGTCCAAGGTAATTTATAGCGGAGCAATCCTATACTTCATCTAACCTCGTTAAATGGCCAATTTTATAAGGTTTAACAGTCGATTGCATTATAGTCTTCTTTGTTTGTTACTAACAAGTGTTGTTGACACGCCTCGTGAACTGGGTACTTGTTTTCTTAGAATTGCACGAAATGTATTCTCAGTAATTTGTCAGTTTTATCGATCCTAAGTTTGATGAAGATAGAAGTTGATGAATAGAAGAACATGTCAGTGATATATATCAAGAAATAGACGAAAAGGACGACGATTTTTCAATAGACAGTGGACACAATTCTGCTAGCGAACAAGAGTGTCATTCACAGGAAGAACTTCAGGACAATGGTGTTGGACACCTTCATGTTTCTTTAATGAAATGCTTAAAGTACTAGTTAAAGTCAACCATGTTCTGAGTGGCGTTAAAGGGAAACGCAGATCACAGTAGAGAATGTCCATTTTACAGACTTCCTTTTTATCCATTGTTTATGTGTAAATTTAAAACCTGGAATTTAGTTTTATGTGAAAATTTACCTGCTACGCAAAGGTACTATAATTTTTCAGAGTGTAAAATTTAGTTCTATAACAGTTTATTTATGTGTAATATTTAATAAATCGCATAGATGTATGTGTTTTTGTGTGACAAAAAGTAAAATACTACAGACTTTATTTAATGGAATACAGTCAATGTGGAGTATTTAAACAACACTGAAATTAATATAAAATAAATGTTATAAAACTTAAATGAAAAATTTCAAACGATTTATTCCATAAATCTCAGTTTAAATGTTGGTGTCCCAAAGACCAAACATCATAGTGTAGTTGACAGAACAGTCACCTCGTGAGTTAAGGGCTAGTGTAAACAACTCTGTGGGTACTGTACAAGAGTGCGAAACTGTCTGAAAGCAAAACACTCTAATGTGTACGTGTACAATCCAGCCCTTGGGCCCTTTCACACTGGAGGCCGTGCATCTGGATGCAATGAGTCGCACTTAGCTGCCGCCGGTCGACGCACAGAGCGAGAGTCCCGCTCACTGCAGCTGGTCTTCGGCTCTGTTTCTAGAACCACTCGGTAACAAAACGTTTCCTGTAGGGGAAGTAGTTGTTGCAGTTGCTGCATTTGTTATAAAGGAGCGCAAAGTGCAGAAAAGAAAACATTGGTGCCACCCAATAACTAGTTCTCTGTTAAGCTTAGGAGTTTTTCATTGCCTTCACGGGACACTTCGAGCAGATCTGAGAAATTTTTCAATTTTTATCGTATGCCATTAACTTCATTCGATGAACTGTTTACAGCACTCAAACCATTCTTTCGGTTGGTGGACACCAACATGAGGAAGCATATAACAGTGGAAGACTCTCAGGTGGCAGCAAAACATGCTTCTTTGTTGTAAAGAATGGAACATTTTATTAAAATTTTAATAAGTTATTTGTCAAAGATACTAATACGTCAACCGACATAATAGAATCTAATGTCATGGAAGTAGTTCAGAATTGCACAACAAATAAAGTAGTGTATGTATTAACGAAGAAAGTAGTTTTTCCAAAGGCTCAGAACTGACAAATTATCAGATTGGTTTTCGATTTCTGGAGTGGGCTAAGAGGAACGTTGTGTGTAAGTGCTATTTAACATGACTAAGGATGGATAGGGGGGAGTTGGGTGACTTAATTCAAAGGCATTTAAGGAAAACTGATGGCCTGGATAAAACGCAACTGGGGGAACATCACATTGTTGTGTTATGTGTGCTGCAAAGTTTGCATAACCTGCCTGTTGCAAAGTCTGTAGCTTATATTTCGAAGTCACTTGCTTTATTTCACACTTTGCCTGAAGCTTTCCCTGTTCTGGAATAGCTGCCAAGTGTATTACCAAAGATAATAAAAAAGTTTATCCTCATTAGACGATGTTGTCCTGTTCTCCTCCCTAATTTCAAGGCTACGGTGTAAAACATTACACAATTTCTCTATGTCTGATTTTGGCCCTTGCTTTGTAATTCTTCTTGTTTTTGAAGGGATCCATACGAGCTCGAAATTCATCGCTATCCCCTTCAGCTTCGTCGTCTCTAATTGTGTCATCTTCTTCACATAAGTTAGAGAATGTTCTGGAAAGAATTATGTACGTGACAGCATTAAAATTGAAAGCAATTTCAATACGTTCAATTATACAGAAAACGATAATACACGAGTATAAAACATTACACAATTTGTCTATGCTGATTTTGGACCCTGCTTTGTAATTCTTGTTTTTGCAGGACTCTATACGAGCTCGAAATTCATCGATACCCTCTTCAGCTTCGTCGTCTCTAATTGTGTCATCTTCTTCACATAAGTTAGAGAATGTTCTGGAAAGAATTATATACGTGCCAGCATTAAAATTGAAAGCAATTTGAATACGTTCAACTATACAGAATACGATAACACACGAGTGTAAAACATTACACAATTTGTTTATGCTGATTTTGGGCCTTGCTTTGTAATTTTTCTTGTTTTCGAAGGGATCCATACGAGCTCGAAATTCATCGCCATACTCTTCAGCTTCGTCGTCTCTAATTGTGTCATCTTCTTCACATAAGTTATAGAATGTTCTGGAAAGAATTGTATACGTGACAGCGTTAAAATTAAAAGCACTTTGATTACGTTCAATTATAAAGAATATGATAATACACGAGTGTAAAACATTACACAATTTGTCTATGCTGATTTTGGACCTTGCTTTGTAATTCTTCTTGTTTTTGAAGGGATCCATACGAGCTCGAAATTCATCGCTATCCTCTTCAGCTTCGTCGTCTCTAATTGTGTCATCTTCTTCACATAAGTTAGAGAATGTTCTGGAAAGAATTATGTACGTGACAACATTAAAATTGAAAGCAATTTCAATACGTTCAACTATACAGAATACGATAATACACGACTGTAAAACATTACACAATTTGTCTATGCTGATTTTGGACCTTGCTTTGTAATTCTTCTTGTTTTTGAAGGGATCCATACGAGCTCGAATTTCATCGCCATCTTCTTCAGTTTCGTCGTCTCTAATTGTGTCATCTTCTTCACATAAGTAAGAGAATGTTCTGGAAAGAATTATGTACGTGACAGCGTTAAAATTGAAAGCAATTTGAATACGTTCAACTATACAGAATATGATAATACACGAGTGTAAACCATTAAACAATTTGTCTATGCTGATTTTGGACCTTGCTTTGTAATTCCTCGTATTTTGAAGGGATCCATACGAGCTCGAAATTCATCGCTATCCTCTTCAGCTCCGTCGTCTCTAATTGTGTCATTTTCTTCACATAAGTTAGAGAATGTTCTGGAAAGAATTATGTACCTGACAGCATTAAAATAGAAAGCAATTTGAATACGTTCAATTATACAGAATATGATAATACTCGAGTGTAAAACATTACACAATTTGTCTATGCTGATTATGGACCTTGCTTTGTAATTCTTTTTGTTTTTGAAGTGATCCATACGAGCTCGAAATTCATCGCTATCCTCTTCAGCTTCGTCGTCTCTAATTGTGTCATCTTCTTCACATAAGTTAGACAATGTTCTGGAAAGAATTATGTACGTGACAACATTAAAATTGAAAGCAATTTGAAAACGTTCAATTATACAGAATATGATAATAAATTATTCAGATAGTGAAGGGAGACGAAAATTTAATAGTCATGGGTGACTGGAATTCGATAGTAGCGAAAGGAAGAAAAGGAAACGTAGTAGGTGAATATGGATTGGGGTTAAGAAATGAAAGAGGAAGCCGCCTGGTGGAATTTTGCACAGAGCATAACTTAATCATGGCTTACACTTGGTTCAAGATTGGTAAAAGTAGGTTGTATACATGAAAGAACCCTGGAGATACTGGCAGGTTTCAGATAGATTATATAATGATAAGACAGAGATTTAGGAACCAGGTTTTAAATTGTAAGACATTTCCAGGGGCAGATGTGAACTCTTATGAACTGCAGATTAAAATTGAAGAAACTACAAAAAGGGAATCTAAGGCAATGGGACCTGGATAAACTGACTAAACCAGAGGTTGTACAGAGTTTCAGGGAGAGCATAAGGGAACAATTGATTAGAATGGGGGAAAGAAATACAGCAGAAGAAGAATGGGTAGCTTTGAGGGATGAAGTAGTGAAGGCAGCAGAGGATCAAGTAGGTAAAAAGGCGAGGGCTAGTAAAAGTCCTTGGGTGACAGAAGAAATATTGAATTTAATTGATGAAAGGAGAAAATATAAAAATGCAGTAAATGAAGCAGGCAAAAAGGAATACAAACGTCTCAAAAATGAGATCGACAGGAAGTGCAAAACGGCTAATCAGGCATGGCTAGAGGCCAAATGTAAGGATGTAAGGCTTATCTCACGAGGGATAAGACAGATACTGCCTACAGGAAAATTAAAGAGACCTTTGGAGAAAAGAGAACCACTTGTATGAATATCAAGAGCTCAGCTAGAAACCCAGTTCTAAGCAAAGAAGGGAAAGCAGAAAGGTGGAAGGAGTATATAGAGGGTCTATACAAGGGCGATGTACTTGAGGGCAATGTTATAGAAATGGAAGAGGATGTAGATGAAGATGAAATGGGAGATATCATACTGCGTGTAGAGTTTGATAGAGCACTGAAAGTCGAAACAAGGCCCCGGGAGTAGACAACCTTAGGAGAGCCAGTCCTGACAAAACTCTACCATCTAGTGAGCAAAATGTATGAGAGAGGCGAAACACCCTCAGACTTCAAGAAGAATACAATAATTACAATCCCAAAGGAAGCAGACGTTGACAGATGTGAAAATTACCGAAATATCAATTTAATAAGTCAAGGCTGCAAAATACTAACGCGAATTTTTTACAGACGAATGGAAAAACTGGTAGAAGCCGACCTCGGGGAAGATCAGTTTGGATTCCGTAGAAATATGGGAACACGGGAGGCAATACTGACCCTACGACTTATTTTAGAAGCAAACCTACGTTTCTAGCATTTGTAGACTTAGAGAAAGCTTTTGACAATGTTGACTGGAATACTCTCTTTCAAATTCTGAAGGTGGCATGTGTAAAATACAGTGAGCGAAAGGCTATTTACAATTTGTACAGAAACCAGATGGCAGTTATAAGAGTCGAGGGACATGAAAGGGAAGCAGTGGTTGGGAAGGGAGTGAGACAGGGTTGTAGCCTCTCCCCGATGTTGTTCAATCTGTATATTGAGCAAGCAGTAAAAGTAACAAAAGAAAAATTCGGAGTAGGTATTAAAATCCATCGAGAAGAAATAAAAACTTTAAGGTTCGCTGATGACATCGTAATTCTGTCAGAGACAGCAAAGGACTTGGAACAGCAGATGAACGGAATGGACAGTGTCTTGAAAGGAGGATATAAGATCAACATCAACAAAAGCAAAACGAGGATAGTGGAATGTAGTCGAATTTAGTCGGGTGATGCTGAGGGAATTAGATTGGGAAATGAGACACTTAAAGTAGTAAAGGAGTTTTGCTATTTGGGGAGCAAAATAACTGATGATGGTCGAAGTAGAGAGAATATAAAATGTAGACTAGCAATGGCAAGGAAAGCCTTTCTGAAGAAGAGAAATTTGTTAACATCGAGTATAGATTTAAGTGTCAGGAAGTCATTTCTGAAAGTATTTGTATGGAGTGTAGCCATATATGGAAGTGAAACATGGACGGTAAATAGTTTGGACAGGAAGAGAATAGAAGCTTTCGAAATGTGGTGCTACAGAAGAATGCTGAAGATTAGATGGATAGATCACATAACTAATGAGGAGGTACTGAATAGAATTGGGGAGAAGAGGAGTTTGTGGCACAACTTGACTAGGAGAAGGGGTCGGTTGGTAGGACATATTCTGAGGCACCAAGGAATCACCAATTTAGTATGGGAGGGCAGAGTGGAGGGTACAAATCGTAGAGGGAGACCAAGAGATGAATTCACTAAGAAGATTCAGAAGGATGTAGGCTGCAGTACGTACTGGGAGATGAAGAAGCTTGCACAGGATAGAGTAGCATGGAGAGCTGCATCAAACCAGTCTCGGTACTGAAGACCACCACAACAGCAACATGATAAAACACGAGTAACATATATTTTGTTTACTTACATTTTGTGTTGAATAACAGGTCACAAAAATGACAGAAGGTCAGAATAGATATATTTAGTTTTGTCAGTTGCTGCAGAACCACTCTTTACGATTCGAGATCTTTTAACATCACTCACGCATGATAACTCAGATTCTTCCACTTCTTTTGTATATCGTCCCCTAAAAATATATTTGTCATTAGTATATTTATGTAAGACTATTGTCCTTACATGTACTTAGCATCTGGCACATACCTTATTGATTTTCTCTACATTTTCCGAATTGGAATTTCAACCTTGTCTGGAATAATACAGGAGATATACAAGAAGATATGTGTTCAAATGAGACAAATGACTATGCCAGTTCCAATCAAAGAAATGTGGGAAGCAGTAGCTGACGGATTTTTCAATGTAACTAATTTTCCGACTACGTTGGCGTAATAGATGGAAGGCATGTGAAGATTATTCATCCACAAATCAGTGGCTCAATGTTTTATAATTACAATCATTATTTTTCAGCCGTACTTCTAGCCGTTAGCTATCATAACTATTGCTTCACTGATGTTGGCATTGGAGGGTACGGAAAAATGGTACAAATGGCTCTGAGCACTATGGGACTTAACGTCTATGGTCATCAGTCCCCTAGAACTTAGAACTACTTAAACCTAACTAACCTAAGGACGTCACACAACACTCAGTCATCACGAGGCAGAGAAAATCCCTGACACCGCCGGGAATCGAACCCGGGAACCCGGGCGCGGGAAGCGAGAACGCTAGCGCACGACCACGAGCTGCGGACGGTACGGAAAAAGTTCTGACTCTTCTCTCTTCATGAACTCGACTTTCGGAAACGAAATTATAAACATAACATTTTATTTACCTAGCACAGGCTCATAGCTGGGGACCAGAAAACCAAATATACCATGTCTGTTTGTTGCAGATGAGGAATTCAGATTGCCCATGAATGTCATGTGTCCTTTCGCTGGAAGGTCTCTGTCTTCGAAAAACAGTCTTCAACTACCGTCTGTCTAGGGCAAGACGTCTTATTGAATGTACATTTGGAGTACTGTCGAATAAATGGCGAATTTTTAACCGACCACTGAATGTCTCTCTCGAGTTTTCAGAACACATTATAAAGTGTTGCTTCACAAATTTGTTCGCACCAGTTGTTGTTGTTGTGGTCTTCAGTCACGAGACTGGTTTGATGCAGCTCTCCATGCTACTCTATCCTTTGCGAGCTGCTTCATCTCCCAGTACCTACTGTCCTACTGCAACCTACATCTTTGTAAATCTGCTTAGTGTTTTCATCTCTTGGTCTCTCTTTACGATTTTTACCCTCCACGCTACCTCCAATACTAAATTGGTGATCCCTTGATACCTTCTTCTATTCAAGTTGTGCCACAAATTTCTCTTCTCTCCAATTCTGTTCAATACCTCCTCATTACTTATGTGATCTACCCATCTAATCCTCAGTATTCTTCTGTAGCACCACATTTCAAAAGCTTCTATTCTCTTCTTGTCCAAATTATTTATCGTCCATGTTTCACTTCCATACATGGCTACACTGCATACAAATACTTTCAGAAACGACTTCCTGACACTTAAATCTATACTAGATGTTAACAAATTTCTTTTCTACAGAAACGCTTTTCTTGTCATTGCGAGTCTACATTTTATATCCTCTCTACTTCGACCATCATGAGTTATTTTGCTCCTCAAATAGCAAAACTCATCTACTACTCATCTCATTTCCTAATCTAATTCCCTCAGCAGCACCCGATTTAATTCGACTACATTCCATTGTCCTCGTTTTGCTTTTGTTGATGTTCATCTTATATCAAGACGCTGTCCATTCCCTTCAACTGCTCTTCCAGGTCCTTTGCTCTCTCTGAGAGAATTACGATGTCATCGGCAAACCTCAAAGTTTTCAATTCTTCTCCATAGATTTTACTTCCTACTCCGAATTTTCCTTTTGTTTCCTTTAGTGCTTGCTCAATATACAGGTTGAATAATATCTGGGATAGGCTACAACCCTGTCTCACTCCTTTCCCAACAACTGCTTCCCTTTTATGCTTCACGTCTCTTATAATTGCCATCTGGTTTCTGTACAAATTGTAAATATCCTTTCGATCCCTGTATTTGACCCCTGCCACCTTCAGAATTTGAAAGAGAGTATTCCAGTCGACACTGTGAAAAGCTTTCTCTAAGTCTATAAATGCTAGAAACGTTGGTTTACCTTTCCTTGATCTATCTTCTAAGATAACTGGCAGGGTCAGCATTGCCTCACGTGTTCCAACATTTCTGCGGAATCCAAACTAATCTTCGCAACAGAGACGGAATAAAATTTGAAGGTAGTATGCAGTATGATGGTATTAAAGATACAGAATGTGGCTCAGCTACCAACTATAGATCGATTACAATGAAAAGTGTTCGCTATAATTTGGCAGACTACTTCGTCAGCAGTACTGGAAACGCGAATGGCAGTATTCTCGAATATAACCGTTATGTAAACATTAAGGAAGATAATTGTGATGTGATGTCACGTAGCACAAAACGAACTGCAATACAATGTATCAGTTTCGTATGTTTGTACAGAAAATATCTAATTACAGATAAATGAAAATATTTACACTTACTTACCTATGATTTTCTTCTCCTGTAGCGGCAAGGTGTCAAATCCTTGTCATACATTCTACAGATCTCATTCCAAGCTTCGGCCTTTTTTTACTTTGTTCAGATAATCAGGTGTTGCACAGTCGCACAGCACGGGCCTACGTTGCACTTCCGCAATGAAACTTTCTACGTCGAACACAGTCACTGATTTATCCATGGTTTTAGACGCTCGCGCAGACCTTTACTGGTGGTGTGCACTGGTCAATGGACAGAAACTGTAGATCCGCTGAGTAAACAATGTGTACCGAAACTGCGCGCGGACAGCAACGAGCGGCTCACTGCTCCCTGTGTGAACGCTCTCATAAAGGTCTGTGTAAAGCGAGTTGCTGGCGATTCACTTGACAAGCTGCACTGCGACTCAATGAGCTGAAGTCGAAGCTCTGAATCCGTCGTGTGAAAGGCCGCATACAGTCCAACGTGACGCGAATCGCTTTAGCTCTCTGCAGCTGGATGCACGGCTCCCGTGTGAAAGGGACCTTGACGATATAATCTTTACCAGCTCCTCTATTGTACGAGGGCGAGTCAAATAAAAACCTCAAATTTGTGATAACAAATCGAAATTTAACGCCGTTACCCTGTAAGTTGGTAAGCGTCCTACAAACAGCGTGCAGAATGGCGTGTAGGTGACAGCATAGTGCAGATGCACACATACCGTCGCATTATCAGTATAAAGATGGCGGCCCCACTTCGACTTGCACCAGGGAAGAACAGCGTTCTGTTATTCGGATTTTGCGTAGTGAAGGTGTGAAATCTATTGAAATTCTTCGACGAATGAAGGTTCAGTACGGTGATGCATGTTTGTCACAACAGCAACTCTACGAATGGAGTAGGAAGTTTGCAAATGGTGTGACTTCAGTGGAAGATGCTCCTCGTCCAGGTCAGGCACAACGAGTTGTGACTCCACAGAACACTGCACCAGTTGAAGCCATAGTGAAGGAAAACCGCCGAGTGACACTGAATGACACTGCAGCATGTTTACAGATTAGGCATGGGTCAGCACACCACATTGTGCATGATGTACTCCAGTTTCACAAAGTGTCTGTAAGATGGGTGCCACGGCAGTTGACTCCTGAAACGAGAGAACGACGTGTTGATGCTTGTGAAGAACTTCTTCGGCACTTTGAACGAGAAGGTGGTGGCTTCCTTGCAAGAATCGTTACTGGGGACGAAACCTGGGATCACTTCCACCAACCGGAAACGAAGAGAGCGAGCAAGGAATGGTGCCATTCCTCATCACTAAAACCAAAGAAGTTTCGAACAGAACCATCTGCAGGGAAGATTATGCTGACTTTGTTTTGGGTCGAAATGGCGTCATTTTGGAGCATTTCATGCCTAGAGAGACCACTGTCACCAGTGCATTATACACATATCTCCTAAAAAATCATCTGCGGCCTGCCATCAAAGTAAACCGACGTGGATTGCTGTCTGCAGGTGTCCTTTTGCAACATGACAATGAAAGGCCCCACACTGCACGTACAACAGTTGCAACAATCACAGATCTACATTTTGAGTGTCTTCCTCATCCACCATACTTACCAGACCTTGCCCCAAGTGATTTCCATATGTTTGGACCACTCAAAGACGCAATGGGAGGAAAGAAGTTCCTTTCTGATGAAGAGGTACGCCACGCGGTCCATGAGTGGTTGCGCGGACTACCAAAAGAATTTGTAAGCGCTGTCGGACTTGAATTGAGCGTGGGGGAGATTATGTTGAAAAGTGATACAGCTTGTAATGGGACGAAATTGAAGCGTCACCCATCCACCAGTGTCAGCCCAGTTTGCAGGTGAATATAAGTTTAATTTAGTTTTGTTTATGTATTTTTGTAATATTTTGTAATGGTTGTGAATTGCCTAAAGTTCTGCATTTTTTTTATGTTTCATGTACGGAGAGGGCGGCGCAACGAACGGAGACAGCATCTTCGCTGCCGCGACCAGAGAGAAAATTGCTGGCCACTATACGTCGCGGGTCGACAGCCAAAGAGCAACAGAAGGTCCTGGAACCGAGTTGTTGCGTCGTGCTTCTAAAAATTGATAAATGAAAATATGTAATTTTTTTGTACAACAATGATATCATAGAGAGCTTAATCTTATTGAAAATGTTAGTCCTATCTTGTCAAGGCTCAGGTTCACGTCTGTATGTAGGAAGATAATAAACTAGTGGATGCTGCTAAAGTTGAAATACGTGTTCCGAGGATTTATTTATGAAGAATTATGTGAATTGATTAATAACATATTTGACAAGATTATTGAATTTTGACAGCGTTCATCGCAACTTTGAATCTCAAAAGTTTATTCAATGTGTGATTCTAATATCGATTAAATCAAGATAACGTGTGTCAATATAATTTCTGAGGAGAAACAAACGAAATCTAAATTGAAAAAGTTTACGCAAACCAATTGACCCGAGTGACGTAATTCTGCGCATACGACTCAAATGATGTTTTACAGTTTCGTTCAAGAACCATTCTGTGACAATTTAAAAAGAATATAAATAATTTTGAAGTGGGTTGTAACTGACGTAGGTGACGAAGTCTACACATGGTCATATATCAAAAGAAAACTATTTATAAAGATCTTACGTCGTTACACTACAAGCTTTGTACCATTGCTGCACAATAAATAATATTTAACAAAGTATTTAAGGTTTTTATTTGACTGGCCCTCGTATTTTGCTCGAACATGCCACCATTAGAACAAATCTAACTTAGTACCAATGCGTAAATCGAACTACCCACATCAGTAAATGTCTGATATACGTTCAAAAAACGCAACGCGCACAACCTCACGCGTCTACAGTCAACTATGTTACTGACAATGCAGTGCTCTTGACTGACAATGGCAATTGCGCGGGAGAAACAGGCACTTGTTTGTCGATGAGTGCGTCCAGAGCTCAGTGGAGCGGTCCACGTTAGCCAACCAGAGCGTTAGCTCGATCTACCGAATCTGTCCTTGCGATCGACGATTTAGCGGTGACTACATGCTTCAGTTCGTAGTGTGTGATCTCCTCGAGGGTCATTCCAAATAGGGAAGTGTGCTGTCTCCGCTGTTATATAATATCTACACAAATTACCAGCCAATTAACTCTTCAACTAAGGCATTCATTTTCGCTGATGATACAGCACTCGCTGCCCAAAGTGAGAACTTTGAGGAAGTAGAGATGAAGCTGACAACAGCTCTTGAAAATTTGGCCAAGTATTACGATGAAAACCAACTGAAACCGAACCCTGGAAAGACCCAAGTCTGTGCATTCCATCTTAGAAATAGGGAAGCTAAAAGGAAACTGAACATCACTTGGAGAGGAGCACAACTGCTCCACTGCGAAACTCCTAAATACCTTGGGGTGAAGATGGACCGATCCCTCACATTCAAAGCCCACTGTGAAGAAATGAGCCTCAAAGTAAAAGCGCGGAACAACATCATCTGCAAACTTACAGGAATCACCTGGGGTGCCCAGCTAAAAGTGCTTAGAACATCTGCCATTGCACTATGTTTCTCCGCCGCAGAACACGCAGCACCCGTCTGGCAAAACTCTGCACATGCTAAACATGTAGATACAGCCCTGAACGAGACAGGATGCATTGTTACAGGCTGCTTACGACCTACGCCTGTCAATAAGCTGTATCAAATTATGGGTATAGCACCACCACGCATTCGAAGGCAAGCTGCGGCAGAAGTGGAGAAGAAAAAACAAGAAATCGACCCTAGACATCCTTTGTTCGGACATGACCCTCAGCAGCCAGGACTGAGGTCAAGAAAAAGCTTCCTACAGAAAACTATGGCAATTCGTTCATCTCCCAGAACTCGGAGAGAGGAGCTTTCACGAGACTTCCTAGCTGAAGACAATCACATAACGGTCAAGGAAGAAATAGCCGAAGTTTCACACCTGTCACGTGACCTGGAAGACTTTGAATTGACTGCGAGTTGGGTGTCAAGGTGCATAGCCAACCTCAGGCAGTGGGGCTTCAGTAATGAGGAGCAAACTCGTCAGTGTGGTGAAATACAAGGCGAACTACATCTGCTAGTCTGCAGGAACCTATTGGCTGCATGCACTATCTGTGATCTTGCTGCAGCCAGCGAAAGTAACGTTCTATGTACTGACTTGGCAGAAAAACCTAAGAAATTTTGGTCTTACGTCAAAGCGGTAGATGGATCAAAACAAAACGTCCAGACACTCTGTGACCAAAAAGGTACTGAAATAGAGGATGACAGACTAAAGGCCGAAATACTAAATATCTTTTTCCAAAGCAGTTTAACAGAGGAAGACTGCACTGTAGTTCCTTGTCTAGACTGTCGCACAGATGACAAAACGGTAGATATCGAAATAGAAGACAGAGGGATAGAGAAAGAATTAAAATCGCTCAAAAGAGGAAAGGCCGCTGGACCTGGTGGGATACCAGTTCGATTTTACACAGAGTACTCGAAGGAACTTGCCCCCCTTCTTGCAGCGGTGTATCGTAGGCCTCTAGAAGAGCGTAGGGTACAGGTCATCCCCGTTTTCAAGAAGTGACGTCAAACAGATGTGCAGAACTAAAGACCTATATCTCTAACGTCGATCAGTTGTAGAATTTTGGAACACGTATTATGTTCGAGTATAATGACTTCTCTGGAGACTAGAAATTTGTCCGCAGCTCGTGGTCGTGCGGTAGCGTTCTCGCTTCCCACGCCCGGGTTCCCGGGTTCGATTCCCGGCGGGGTCAGGGATATTCTCTGCCTCGTGATGACTGGGTGTTGTGTGCTGTCCTTAGGTTAGTTAGGTTTAAGTAGTTCTAAGTTGTAGGGGACTGATGACCATAGCTGTTAAGTCCCATAGTGATAAGAGCCATTTGAACCATTTTTTGAACTAGAAATTTACTCTGTAGCAATCAGCATGGGTTTCGAAAAAGACGATCGTGTGAAACCCAGCTCGCGCTATTCGTCCACGAGACTCAGAGGGCCATAGACACGGGTTCCCAGGTAGATGCCGTGTTTCTTGACTTATGCAAGGCGTTCGATACAGTTCCCCACAGTCGTTTAATGAACAAAGTAAGAGCATATGGACTATCAGACCAATTGTGTGATTGGATTGAAGAGTTCCTAGATAACAGAACGCAGCATGTCATTCTCAATGGAGAGAAGTCTTCCGAAGTAAGAGTGATTTCAGGTGTGCCGCAGGTGAGTGTCGTAAGACCGTTGCTATTCACAATATATATAAATGACCTTGTGGATAACATTGGAAGCTCATTGGGGCTTTTTGCGGATGATGCTGTAGTATATCGTGAGGTTGTAACAATGGAAAATTGTACTGAAATGCAGGAGGATCTGCAACGAGTTTACGCATGATACAGGGAATGGCAATTGAATCCCAATGTAGACAAGTGTAATGTGCTGCGAATACATAGCAAGAAAGATCCTTTATCATTTAGCTACAATATAGCAGGTCAGCAACTGGAAGCAGTTAATTCCATAAATTATCTGGGACTACGCATTAGGAGTGATTTAAAATGGAATGATCATATAAAGTTGATCGTCGGTAAAGCAGATGCCAGACTGCGATTCATTGGAAGAATCCTAAGGAAATGCAATCCGAAAACAAAGGAAGTAGGTTACAGTACGCTTGTTCGCCCACTGCTTGAATACTGCTCAGCAGTGTGGGATCCGTACTAGATAGGGTTGATAGAAGAGATAGAGAAGATCCAACGGAGAGCAGCGCGCTTCGTCACAGGATCATTTAGTAATCGCGAAAGCGTTACGGAGATGATAGATAAACTCCAGTGGAAGACTCTGCAAGAGAGACACTCAGTAGCTCGGTACGGGCTTTTGTTGAAGTTTCGAGAACATCAAGCAGTAGATTGCTCCCTCCTACGTATATCTCATGAAGAGACCATGAGGATAAAATCAGAGAGATTAGAGCCCACACAGAGGCATACCGACAATCCTTCTTTCCACGAACATTACGAGACTGGAATAGAAGGGAGAACCGATAGAGGTACTCAAGGTACCCTCCGCCACACACCGTCAGGTGGCTTGCGGAGTATGGATGTAGATGTAGATGCGGATAACCGCCAAATACTGGGCCTGTCAAAAAATATAATCCTCTTGCTGCTTGTTTGTTTATATTATTGAATCGCACCAGTTTGCTTTTGTTCTACAATAGCAAACTGGTACTTTTCATTTATTATAATGTTGTTCTACCAAGAACCGACGGAAGATTCTGTTAATTTTATTGAATCTGTGTCATAAATACTAAAGTACGCATTTAATTTTGCAAATTTGTTATGTGAATCAATACGTATTAGTTTTTGTAATTATTTTATGTCCTGGACTCGAAAAATAAATAAAAAATTCCAAACAGGTGAACACGAGGCAGCTCGCGTCCTCCCGAAATACATTTTACGAAGGAGTGTGGCAACTACTGGGATTAGCGCGGTTTCATTTCACCACAAAGTGTAGTACAGATGCCCAGAATATGTGGTGACGCGGTGCCAGTTTTTTCACTGTCGGTGAATTAGCACATCATTCGCACGGTGATAACAATTCTTTCGCAAGCTGCGGCGCCGACTGGCTCCTCGGGCCCTGGAGATTTGGTCGGCACGCGCTAACTGCGTGTTCCCGGGTACCGGGGAGTTGGCCGGCTGCATAACACGTTGCGCAAGCCCGCCGGCGGGTGGGCTGATGGTGTGTGGCCCTGGTGGGGGAGTCACGACGCGGCGCAGCGCGCCTTGACCTTGCTGCGGGCCCAGACCTCTCCGTGCAACGACCCGGTCACCAGCCGCCCTCGTCTCGACTGCGGGCAGTCTGCGTACAGAGGTGCAGCTCGTGTGGGGGTGTTTCGGTCAAATTCGTCAGTGCCACTTAAGTCAGTCTTCACTTAATTACGAAATTACACAAAACATTCCATCATTGCGCAGTCTGAAGAGGACACATGTTCCGGTTTTCTACGGTTCTGCAGTGATACAGATAACTGGGGAATCACTGTGTGTGAGTGAAATTACTCGGTAACCGGGAAATTGAAGTAAGCGGGGCCGTACTGTTCTTGCGGGCAAAACGTCTAAATTGAACACAGATTAACTGCGAAATTCTGGCGGTATATGGACCAAATCCAGGGAAATGTGTCAACATTTTGACCAATGGTGCACAGACTTGGGTACTGCTAAACGGGAAGAACGGCCATAGATGAAAATGTCCAAGAAGTCGAGAAACTGACGCCAGCAATCGCAAAATGTATACCGTGGACATAGATCAACAGATGTGCATCTTAGCGATGGAAAAAAGTGGTCGGTTAAAATCGGTACCGGTGTTTTAGTTCTGAGTAATCGGTATTTTTCGGTATTTGTTTAGTCTCGGTTATAAAAAGTGTTTGTTTTAATTTTTTAATAGTAACCGAGCAAAAATCTGAAATATCTATTAACCATACCAGCAATGCTAAAATATTTCGTTTTTAAATAAAAGTTTTTTTAAAAAAAGGAGTAAATTTTATTCGTAAGTTTTGCATTGATTTGAAACTAAGGGGTGTTATACAAAATGGGAAAAGCGATCAGTGCTATTTTAATAGCAATGCCGACAGAAACGAGCAACAAACACGTGGCAAAGGATTGATACAGTAATGCTGAGACAATAACGTCCCTGTTTCTTTGTGTCATGGCTTAAGGAACTCTTGTACGTGTGGTGTTTAAGACTTGCCCTCACCTCGTCTTTACGTCTCTCGACATCGGTTGTCTTGCAGAATGGCACCAATCCTTGTCTGGAAATATTTTTACAGAGTGATGTAGCTATGAAGTACATTGCTTCATTTGCTTTAAGGGGGGTAGGACGTCAAACGGGCCGACTTGGAGCAGGAGAGGCACCACAGGACATTTTATTTTCTACTGTCTATACTTTTACAAATAAATTCTATAACTTTGTCAGCATGACCAGGTAGGATTCACGATTCACACTCATAGCAGTGGAAGTGCAAAAACATAACAAAATATTTTTTTTTTACATATGAAATTTCATCATTTTTTCCCTTACTGTTGGCTGCATTTGTTGCTATAGGTACATTTTTCTTCACAGGTAAGAGAGATTCTTTGATGAATTTTGCACAGCATACAAACCATACTTACAGGTGTATGAAACTCTAGAATTTTCCAAATCTATTAAAAACTGCGGTAAAAATTGAGATAATTAACTACAAATTTTGATTTTTTTCTAAACATAAAGTTTAAAACGTAACAGCACATTCATTTTTACATAAATTAAATAGTTTCTAGATTTTCAGACACCTGTAAGTATGGTTTGTATGCTGTGCAAAATTCATCGAACAGTCTCTCTTACTTATGAAGAAAAGTGTACCTACAGCAACAAATGCAGCCAATAGTAAGTGAAAAAATGACGAAATTTCACATGTTAAAAAAATATTTTGTTATGTTTATGAACTTCCGCTGCTACGAGTGTGAATCCTGAATCCTTCCTGGTCCTGCTGACAAAGTTTGATGAATTTACTTGTAAAAGTATAGACAGTGTAAATTAAAATGTCCTGTGGTGCCTCTCCTGCTCCAAGTCGGCCCGTTTGACGTCCTACCCCCTTAAAAGTTTAAAGATTTGTCTGACACCTTTATGAAATAATAAAAGAATAAGGAAACTATGGCAACAATAATAAATAAAAGACGATGGAAGATCAATACCTTGTCTAAATTTCTATCCATAGTTGTTTGAATTGGGTGACGATATAGAGATTGTTAATAAAGATATTTTACGTAAAAAACATTACGAATAACTTGCTTTCATTGTTATGTATTTTACACTTCACGGAAAAACTCATGAAACATGCACCTTTGTTTAAAAATTTATTGCAGTGTCACCGCCAGCATAGCACGTATGCTATGTACCACACAGCTGCGCGGCTCTTCCGAGAAACAAACCTGCTTTAGCGTATTAAAGAATCACAGAAAATTTCAAAGTCGATTTTCTAGAGAACTTTTTAGAGCTGCGTGGAAGTGCTTTTGATGACTGCTATTTGAGTTCTGAACTGCAGCCAACCACATAAAAAATACAAAAATCGAATTGCCATGTTGCCTCCTTGTTAGCGTACTAGCGAGTGACCAGCATGCTAAATAAATTTATGCTGTTTATCAGCTTGGGTCACTGGTGACTGACAAGCAATTATTCAAGACAAATTAAGAATTCGTCTGTGGCGATAACTTTAGGTTCAAGTATAAATTTAGGAGTAGTTCTGTTTAGTCTATTTGTAGGAGGAGGCCAGACGTGAAGGGTTTTTCGAGAATAGCTGTGGCAGAACGGAGGACATATCATTCTTGTTTAATACCTCTTGACAGTGGTTTCATTAACGGCGAAACGCTGTAATATACTTGGGTATCCAGAGAGTAACATTCTCATGTCACCAAAGGACACTCTGTACTTTGATTTATGACACAAGTATCGCAGGTCACATTTTAGATTTAACATCATTCACAATATCGCCACTGTAAAGACTCAAAAGAGCGGTTGCGATCCTTTTTCCGACAACAAAAGTTATGTGACACAGTTTTCGTACAACGATGGAAATGCGTCGTCAGCTTGAATATTCACAACAAACCGGAGGGACGTCAAAGAGCAAGTAGGTGCTGAGTTATTAGAATAAACAATTCTGTAGAATCGACAAAATGTCCATAACGAAGAGAGGGTCAAAGAGCAAGTAGGTGCTGAGTTATTAGAGTAAATAATTCTGTAGAATCGTCAAAACGTCCATAACGAAGAGAGGAGCAGGCGTCACTACCTCATCAGTGACGAATTTGAGGGATATTACAAATGCCGAGCACAGAAGCTCTTTCCAACAGACATTCCTCCTCTAAACTGCAACAGATCACAATAGTAAACAAGCACATAGCTGGTTAATACAAAAGTTATGCTGACTCTCGATGCATAGAGTAATTTATACTTAGGTACAAAGTATGACAAAAAAAGTGAAGCACCAGCTCATCAATATTACGTTGTACTCCCTCTGGCCGGCACGTGTGCACTGATCCAGTTGCGATGGGTGTCCTTGAGCCGTTATATCCTCTCCTGGGCTGAGCCGAACCTCAGCTGTTGTTACTGGTCCTCGACATGCTGACCACAGACACTGGGACGGAGCTGACGTCCGGACTGGTCCCTTTTACATGCTACTGGAGACATATCTGGGGATTTTGGTAGCCACGGAATACCTCAAGATCACGCAGACAGTGCATAGAGGTATATGTCATGCGTGGACGAGCATTGTCCTGTTGAAACATGGCGTCCCAATAAAGTCGCGTGGGAGGTAACATAGGATGACACAGGGTATGAGTGGCATACCACACTACCAGACGAGACCTGAAGTCACACCGGACGGCCCGGCCCATCAAACCATGATACCAGAAATAATACCACTATCGTTCTTGTGCAACACAGCTAGCTCTTTATTCCCATGAAGTAATGGGTGGTGCGACAAGGGATCTCGGATCGATTCCATATTCCTAGATTTCCAGAAGGCTTTTGATACAATTCCTCACAAGCGACTATTAATCAAATTGCGTGCATATGGAGTGACGTCTCAGTTGTGTGACTGGATTCGTGATTTCCTCTCAGAGAGGTCACAGTTCGTAGTGATAGACGGTAAATAATCGAGCAGAACAGAAGTGATATCTGGCGTTCCGCAAGGTAGTGTCATAGGGCCTCTGCTGATCCTGATTTATATAAATGATCTAGGTGATAATCTGAGCAGCCCCCTTATATTTTTTGCAGATGACGCTGTAATCTACAGTCTAGTAAAATCATCAAACCATCAATTCCGATTACAAAATGATCTAGAGAGAAATTCTGCATGTTGCGAAAAGTGGCAATTAGCACTAAACAAAGAAAAGTGCGGGGTCATCCACGTGGGTACTTAAAGAAATCCGATAAATTTTGGGTATACGATAAACCGCACAAATCTAAGGGCTGTCAATTCGACTAAATACCTAGGAATTACAATTATGACCAACTTAAATTGGAAAGACCACATAGATGTTATTGTGGGGAAGGCGAAACAAAGACTGCGCTTTGTTGGCAGAACACTTGGAAGGTGCGACAAACCCACTACAGAGACCGCCCACTTTACACTTGTCCGTCCTCTGCTGGAATGTTGCTGCGCGGTATGGGATCCTTACCAGGTAGGATTGACGGAGGACATCGAAAAAATGCAAAGAAGGGCAACTCGTTTCGTGTTATCGTGCAATAGGGGTGAGAGTGTCGCTGAAATGATACGAGAGTTGCCGTGGCAGTCACTGAAACAAAGGCGGTTTTCTTTGCGGCGAGATCTATTTACGAAATTTCAATCACCAACTCTCTGTTCCGAATGCGTAAATATTTTGTTGACACCCACCTACATAGGGAGAAATGATCATAGTCATGAAATAAGAGAAATCACAGCTCGAACGGAATGATTTAGGTGTTCCTTTTTCCCATCCGCAATTCGAGAGTGGGATGGTAGAGGAAATGGTTCGATGAACCCTCTGCCAGACACTTAAGTGTGAATTGCAGAGTAACCTTGTAGATGTAGATGTAGATGTAGATGTAGACTATGTCTCTCCAAAAGTGGAAGAATGGGACTTCTCCCCAGACCACCATCATATTCGCCAACGACGATTATCTGATGTAGTGTAGAACAGTGATCGAGCGCTGAACGCAATGCAACGTCGTTCATCAGCAGTCCATGCTTTCTGGTCATGGCACCCTCCCAAACGCAGTAGTTTGTGTCGCGGTGTTGACAGTATCCCATGCATGGGACGATAATTCCTTAGGCCGGCAACTGCTAATCTCCGACCAATTATGTGGAATGAGACAGGTTACAGAGAGTCAATCACTTGCTTTCGGATGGCTAGGGCAAGTGTGGATAGGTTACAATGTGCTTGGTGTACAACAGGATCGATTCTCCCTTGGTAGTCAGACGGGGTCGACTTGAAAATTGACGACAAGTTTGTGTGCCTTCAAGTTCCCACGCAGTCCTAAACATCGGTCCACTGTCACATCCGAATGGTCAGGAAATTTTAACACTGCACAATTTGACCAGTTAGCAAGATAGAGACAGCGAGGGACCTTTCAAACTATGTCCGGTGTTGATAACGCTCACGCCTCTTATGTACCCCACCAGACGTGGTAACAAAACTCGAACAACACTAATGTACTCTGATAGCTCTTATTCATTTACCTGGCGTCGATGGTGTGTACGTGCGCGGAGTTATACAGACATCTAAACAAGCCCTCGGGGTACTTGATTATTTTTGTCACGTAGTGTTCGTTCAGTGTCTTTCTCTCCCTTTCTTAAACACACACACCATAGTCTTCCACACAATTGTACTAGTATACATGGATTACAGGGTGTTGTTTAGCAAGTATGATTTCAGCCTGTATTTGAAGTTGACGCGCTTTCACCCGTAGCCTCTTCTATTTCGCGGAAACTGCTCTGTTTAGCATTTGAGTGGTAACATTCTAAATGACAGTCATCGAAGCAAAGCTTGACCAATCCCATATTAATATTTCTCGCTCTTTCTCCGGTTACCAAGAACTGCAATATTAAGCAAGAGACAAGTTCATATTCCAACATTTAACCTTATCGTGATTTGCATAAGCAGCTTCCTGGTAATTCTGTGAAGGCTGCTGAAACCGATACTTTAGACTGACTCCACGTCCTTGTCAAGTGTGATAGCACTTTGCTTCTTATGACCTCACTTTCCATGGAAATTTAGAAGTCCGATAAAGAAAAATAAACATCATGTGTATTTTGGCCTCCAAGGGTAGCTAAATTTGTCACTACAATGTGGCACAATAGGCCTTACATAACAAGGACGCTTTGTTGCAGACGCAGGCAGCTCCTTGTTACTCTTGACACTGAAGTGCTCGAGGAACAATCTTTACACATATGGTGTACCACATTTCCATTAGCGTTAATGGAGTGTGGTTTTCGTAATATCTCGGAGCAGTTAGAAGGCGCAGTGTGACTATTCTACGGAGACGGCTTATTTTGTGACTGCGTTTCTGTGTGTGGTGAAGCGGGCACCATGCCATCCAGCCATACCTAGCGTAGCTGCACAAACTGCCTTATCCCTCCACAGGAAAATATATCATATTTGTCTCAAAATGTGTCTTGCAGAAAATGGTGATACAGACAAGTAGCTATACTTGCAAACTATTTATGATTTTCGTATTGGTCTTTCATTTTAATCTGAGACGGCTACACAAGTGAAAATTTATGTGTCAAATGTCGTCGAGTAGCTCAATAATAGTGTTTTTATTAACTGCCAATGAACATTTTAGCTAATGACCTACTTCTAGCCTTTTCCGCCTATGCCTTCCCTGTCGCACATACACTACTGGCCATTAAAATTGCTACACCGAAAAGAAATGCAGATGATAAACGGGTATTCATTGGACAAATATATTATACTACAACTGACATGAGATTACATTTTCACGCATTTTGGGTGCACAGATCCTGAGAAATCAGTACCCAGAACAACCACCTCTGGCCGTAATAACGGCCTTGATACGCCTGGGCATTGAGTCAAACAGCGCTTGGATGGCGTGTACAGGCACAACTGCGCATTCAGCTTCAACACCATACCGCAATTCATCAAGAGTAGTGACTGGCGTATTGTGACAACCTAGTTGCTCGGCCACCATTGACCAGACGTTTTCAATTGGCGAGAGATCTGAATAACGTGCTGGCCAGGGCAGCAGTCGAACATTTTCTATACCCAGAAAGGCCTTTACAGGACCTGCAACATGCGGTCGTGCATTATTCTGCTGAAATGTAGGGTTTCGCAGGGATCGAATGAAGGGTAGAGCCACGGGTCGTAACACATCTGAAATGTAACGTCAACTGTTCAAAGTGCCGTCAATGCGAACAGAAGGTGACCGAGATATGTAACCAATGGCACCCCATACCATCACGCCGGGTGATACGCCAGTATGACGATGACGAATACACGCTTCCAATGTGCGTTCACTGCGATGTCGCCAAACACGGATGCGACCATCATGATGCTGTAAACAGAACCTGGATTCATCCGAAAAAATGACGTTTTGTCGTTTGTGCACCAAGGTTCGTCGTTGAGTACACCGTCGCAAGCGCTCCTGTCTGTGATCCAGCGTTAAGGGTAACCGCAGGTCTCCGAGTTGGTAGTCCATGCTGCTGGAAACGTCGTCGAACTATTCGTTCAGATGGTTGTTGTCTTGGAAACGTCCCCATCTATTGACTTAGGGATGGAGACGTGGCTGCACGATACGTTACAGCCATGCGGATAAGATGATTGTCATCTCGACTGCTAGTGATACGAGGCCGTTGGGATCCAGCACGGCGTTCCGTACTACCCTCCTGAACCCACCGATTCCATATTGTGCTAACAGTCATTGGATCTCGACCAACGCGAGCAGCAAAGTCGCGATACGATAAACCGCAATCGCGATAGGCTACAATGCGACATTTATCAAAGTCGAAAACGTGATGGTAAGCATTTCTCCTCCTTACGCGAGGCATCACAACAACGTTCCACCTGGCAACGCCGGTCAACTGCTGTTTGTGTATGAGAAATCGGTTGGAAACTTTCCTCATGTCAGCACGTTGTAGTTGTCACCACCGGCGCCAACCTTGTGTGAATGCTCTGAAAAGCTGATCATTTGCATATCGCAGCTTCTTCTTCCTGTCGGTTAATTTTAGCGTCTGTAGCACGTCATCTTCGTGGTGTAGCAATTTTAATGGCCAGTAGTGTATATGCCTCTGTATGAGCCCTAATTCTCGTATCTTAACGTCGTGGTCCTCCCGTGCAGTGAATGTTGGAGGCAATAGAATGTTTCTGCAGTCAACTGCAAATGCTGGTTCTCTAAATTTTCTCAGTAAAGCTCCCTGAAAAGAACGTCGCCCAGCCTCCATGGATTCCCACTTGAGTTCCAGAAACATGTCCCTCACACTTGGCTGTTGTTCGAACATACCAGTAATCTAGCTGCTCGCCTCTGATTTGCTTAGATATCTTCCTTTAATCAGACCTGGTACGGTTCCCGAACACTCGAGCAGTACCTAAGAACAGGTCGCACTAGCGTCCTATATGTCTCTCCTTTACAGATGAACCACACTTTCGTAGAATTCTCCCAATAAACCGAAGTCGACCATTCGCCTTCTCTACCACAATCACAATCCTCACACGCTCGTTCGATTTCATACCGCTTTGCAACCACTCCCAGGTATTTCTACGACGTGACTTTGTCAAGCAGACCACTATTAATATTGCATATGAATATTACGGGATTGTTTCTCCTACTCATGCGCATGAACTTACATTTTGCTGCATTTAGAGCTAGCTGGCATTCATTACACCTACTAGATATTTTGTCTAAGTCATCTTGTATCCTCATACAGTCAACTATAGCAGCTCAGTAATTGTCGAAGCACCTAGTTCAGCCATTTCAGTGGAGTACTGTTCTAGGAATTAAATGGTGGTTAGTGGTAATGAGTAACTGGCAGCTGACTCAGAAGTTAAATGAAAATAGCGTTTTATTTGGCGCTTAGAGACAAAGGATCAAATAAAAAGATGCTGTATACTGTCCTTTAAACATTGTTTGACGTTTTTCTGTACTTGTATTTTCTAGAGCAAATAAATGACGAAATTTTGTAATGTTTGGATGAAACGTTTCCCATTCTTTCAGCTTTCAGTAGTGTTGAGAATTTATCGTATATCTTTACCAACAACATTCAGAAGGGCTATCATTGCTAGTCCCTTATCAATGTTACTACATTCGAATTTTTTCTAAGAACGTCCTATTACAGCAGACGGCTCTCAGAACACGTAATTTTGGCGCCGAGTCTAAAAATATAACGACCACTCGTGAGAAGGGAGTCTCAGTACAGGAATTACGCCAGGGGCGCTGCAGTACACTCACCACAAGTAGTCGACTGAGACAATGTGTAATATAATTTATTAACTTTTCTTTTTGCGTGTAATCATCAAATGATGACCTTTTCAAACACCATATTATGTACAACTTTAATACATACCATACTTGTATGATATTTACCTGTGTCATATTTATCTATGTAGGTAAACTCACACTGTGTATGTATAAATTTTTTGGAACATAGATATTGGTTTACAAGAAAATATTTTAATTTTGTTTCAGATGCATGACCAGTACGTACTCTAATGGATTCCGGCAATTTAATGTACAGAAGTGAGCCACTGATACATGGACTACAGTCTGTTATTTTTAATTTTGTTCTGTGTCTGTAGTAGCTCTGTTTTCTCTTGTTCGTCGTTATGTACATCATAACATTTTTGGCGTGTCGCCCTGATGGTTTACAAGAAACGTAGTAAACATACACAGCGTGATGCAGCTCAGGGGAGCCGCCCCAAACATACCCAAAATACATAAATATATCGAGATACGGTTTTCGCCGAATTATGGCCGGCAATATGGCAAATTCCCTGACTTTCGAAAGTAATTTTTATCGTCTATAATTGCCGAATTACGACACCGAATTGGCTATTTTTAATGGAACTATATACTTTTTCCTACGGCGTTTGAAACTAGCTTTTAAGGGAACTTCAGCGTTTTAACATATATGTTTATGACTGAATAGCATCAAGATAATAGTGCCACAGACCATCGTTCTGCAGTCAAATGTCTGCAGTCTTATACCAAATGCAAGTAGACACGTATTTCAGCTACGGCCGATATTTTTATTGTTACGGCTGTCATATCAAGTGTTCAAAACGTTGTCCTTGAGCACTGCTACACGCTATAAAGCGATTCTGGAGAAAAAACACTGCAACTTTAATGTTATCTGGAGTTAGTGTGACGTGTGAAGGTAGAATATGCTAAAGGTATTATATTGCAACATAATCCAACATATCACATGCGAATTGTCAAAAACTATAATTTATATAATTATATGAATGACTGTGGCAGACCACAGACAAACTTTACAACACTGGCAATACCGTATACAGTCTCACTGGAGTCACCGAAGCCAGCAGTTTAGAATTGAAATATTGCGCCGAGAGCAAAAGACGTGTAAAAAACTGTTTATTTACTGATACAAAAGTCGTAAGAAATGGGAATAAACTGATACTACTACGTAATCTATAGAGTTTTGACATAATGGTAAATACACGTGTCATGTTTGGCTGTAATATTTCGTACAGCAGACGAAAAATATAAGGAAAGAAACTTAACAGAAGCATAATTAGAAACATCTTACGTATTTTTGCTTTTGTGCTATATGTAAGCATAAATAATTACATTACAATATGCCTTTCCGAAACACCGGCAGTATTCAAATAGTTTATGTAGACCTATATTTTTAGGGGTTTAATATTTTAGTATAAAAAAAAGTAGCTTAATGATACACTTTTAACCAGTTTTGGTCAGCTCCTGCTTTTCATCGAATAGTATGTTCGTTATGAAAGTTCTATTTGTCTTAAATAACAAGTGTCTTTATTCATTTAAGTGTTCATACGAAAACTGGACTCTTTTTCATAACACTGTTCTACGTTATATGTGTTTAACTCAAGTAGTAAGCAAATAATTGTTCAATTACAGAAATTATTTAAACCACCTCTAAAGCTTGCAACATCAATACGTTTCACAAAATCATGTTAGTTCCACACACAAACTTCCTGCGTCCGCAATCTTACCTCACCAAACGCCAGGCTTCAGTTAACGGTACGTCATTGCCAATCTGTTAATGTATGTCTTTGTGTAGACTCGAGTTGTCAGTTCCATGTTTACTCTGAACGACAGTTATGTCAAACTTCATAAACAATTGTCAGTTCGTAAAATTTGACAGCAGTAACGTACATAACAACCTGTGTACTACGTTATCGGACACATATCAGACCCTGTCGTATCAACTGAAAGCATGTCACTGCTTTAGAGGTGTGTAATTTAAGTAGACTTATATTACTGCTTAATATGACCAGTTATCATTTTGTAGAAATCGTTGCACATACAACTGTTTGTTTTTCTGTACCTGATGCCACTGGTAGTGGGTTACAAAGCCGAAAGCCAGTTTTGGCAAATAGAACTTTCAAGTGCAGCTCATGGTGTACAGAAGATGTAGTTTAATTAGACTAAATGTTGATTTATCTCAACGCATTGAAACCTTCCCGTCTCCTCTATATCTCTTTTGTTACGCAACCTTCCCTTCTACAATAACCTATGAAACCTTCCATTAGGATCTCTATCTCTTGTTTAATAATAACAAATGAAATCTTCCCTTTGAAATTAAGTCTCTTTCTCAATCTTCGCATACAAATTTAAATGCTGCTTATTAAAAGTGATTTTCTGTTTATTTCGACGAAACATTGAATGTGTCGTCGTCGTGGCCCTCAGGCGTTACCTGCAATAACCCAAAACTGTTCCTTACCTTTTTTACTGTTACTGGGTCGCCATCTGACTGCTACATCGAACTGAGACATATATATACTTACTCTGTTTTACTATACTCTATTAGCTGCTTGTGGGCTGTCATAATAAGTGGCTGTATTTATTACCAAAGCTGACGTTATTCTTTAATAGCAAAGCTGAAGTTATTCTTTAATAGCAAAGCTGAAGTTATTCTTTAATAGCAAAGCTGAAGTTATTCTTTAATTAATTTGACTGAAGTTAACTAACTCATAGTTAAACTTTTTCTTGACAACAACAAAATTTTGCAAAGTTTTACGTTGATGTTTTTTGGGATGGATTATAATCAGTAATGTAATATTGCTGGCAAAAATTAATTATATTCTGAATGAAATGATTTTACAAACGTTAAAATGGGACTTACTTTTTACAATCATCTTACAACTAGCATTGCGCAAACATACCTTCAGTAGTCTTGAGTATCTCAACAAAAAAAAAAACTCAATAATATTAGTTCCTCTTATGATAGTAGTTAGCTAATGTCTCTGTACATCTGTTTATAATCTCTTGTAAATCATAGCTGGTGGCTGGCAGGCACACTGCTCCTCTCAACCTCTCGCTTCAGACCTGCCACCGACTCGCTTCACATCTCGCTTACTACTGACTTCCTACGAACGCCAAAGTGCGGTCTCTGCTGGCAACAATACTTTGATGCAGACATTCCGTGCTACCACAATTATTTCCAACGTGACAAATACTAATTGCCGGCCGGAGTGGCCGAGCGGTTCTAGGCGCTACAGTCTGGAACCGCGCGTCCGCTACTTCCGCAGGTTCGAATCCTCCCTCGGGCATGGATGTGTGTGATGTCCTTAGGTTAATTAGGTTTAAGTACTTCTAAGTTCTAGGGGACTGATGACCTCAGCAGTAAAGTCCCATAGTGCTCAGAGGCATTTTTGAACAAAAATTAATTATTCTCACTTAATCCTATTAATAAAACATAAACATCTTTCATAAATTGTGGTTTGACAATAGACAATAGAAATATACACGTCTTACAACATTTTAATAATTTACATTTTTCACTCGTGTAAAAGCGGCTTAAGACTGCTTGTGGAGTAGAGATGTAGACAGAGGAGTAGATGATTGAAGAAAAAGAAGGGTTTTCCATGGTGTTGACCCACAGTCATGTAATAGTTTTTAGAAGAATAAACCACCACTTGACTGTGTATTACATTATTTATCTTCTGTACTATCTAGTGCAGTTTTGTCATATGATGACGTGATGGAGACCGTGGCTGTTGTCTGAAGACAAATGTTGATGGTGTCAGACAGCAACCAGCCACAAATTTACTTTCAGTTCCTTTATTCAAAGGGTACCGTTACCGGTTTCGAATCGTTGTGATTCATCCTCAGACGGTTTACACGCTTTCTTTATGACATGTGGTGTGTTTTTTTGCAGATTAATTGTCGTGAAACGTCGGTTTGGAGTGTTTGTTTTCATAACATTCGTCCAACAGATGTAAATGCATTCCCACTGCATTCTTATTGTTGCACACGTAAATTGTTCTCACTGAACGCTTTAGATTTGTCACCGAGAAGATTTCTACCACGCACCACATGTTTTGATACATACCGGTAACGGTACCCTTTGAATAAAGGAAGTGAAAGTAAATTTGTGGCTGGTTGCTGTCCTAACACCATCAACATTTGTACTATCTAGGTTTCGACTTTTATGCGTAGATAGTACAGAAGATAAATACATAACACAAAGTCAATTGTACGTTTACTCCTTAAAAAAAAAATCGAAAAGGGGAATGGTGATTGGATATTACTGTCAGTGTCTGGGTAGGTAGTGATGAATATTAATTTGCAATTTTGGGCACAGTTTGTCCAATGGGCTGAGACGGGCAGCTGTTAACGACGGCCGTGGTCGGAGCGAGCAGCGTGCTGTCCGAGCGGCAGGTGAGCGCAGCGAGCGGCGAGAAGTGCCGGCCGTTGCTCCTGGCCCCAGAGCCATCCGTCAGGCGGAGGCGGCAGCGGCGGCGGCGGCGGCCGCAGCTGCGGACGTTGCGACACGGCGAACGGGTTCAGCCGCGGAAGAGACAATAGCCATCCGCCTGCCGATGAGATGTCGACACAGCCGGCCCGGCCGCAGCCACACGCCGGCGCCGCGCTGGAGCGCCCGCTGCCAGCCTCAGTAGGCGGGGCCGAAGCCCCACTGGCTGCACAAGCCGGGCACCGCGGCACAGACAGTTTGCGAGACCGACCCTCGCTAACAGCGCGACACGTTTACCAGTGTTTATTGTCTGTTGCGTGCAGTAATACGAGTGTTTTCATTTGTCACCACGCAGTGCGGCGGCGCGGTTCTTTCCGTCCCTTTACGACGTACTTGCACCTACCTGCGAACATTGTCTCAGCAGATCATCAGTAGGACGGCCGAGTTGAAGCCTACTGTACTTCGACGTGAACCAGGCTGCAATTTAAGTCACTAATCTACGTTTCGGGAGAAAGTTTTCATACAAATGAAATTTTGGAAATTTTGTCCTCAATTAATACATTCTGAAACTTAGGTGAACAAGTATCACTGCCAAGCCCGTGCTAGTCTTAACACAGTCACTCATTATCCCTTTCACTCACGTAAGCAAATTTATGGTGTTGTATTTCCCGAAAACGTAATAGCTACAAAAATACTGATTGTTTTTGACTGATAATGCTCGCCAAATATTAAGTCTGTCGGTACGAAATGCAGTCACAGTTTTTAGCCACCGACCTGCTCAATACGCCACGCGGAACATGTGTCTTTTCTCGTCACAAAATTCACTTCAAAACTCCGAAATTTCTACATACTCATCAGAATAATTATGCCGTCACTTTCCAACACTTTTGGTGTATGAGCCACTGCTAGATCCGGCAACTTATCATTTCCATCGGAACTGCTACTACACACGTCCGATCTGTTTCCTGGCTAGACTTCGATTCTTCTCTAGAATACTCTAAGTCTTCTCTACCAGCAGAGAAAGGCGCGCGAAGAATATTGCTTTACCATTGGTCAATTTACTCAACAGCCAATCGCAAAACAACACCTTCCCGCGTCAGTCCGCGCTTTCTATAAATAACCAATCGCAAAATAGTAAACCTAACGACTGCACTTTTTACCGACGTAATTATCTAATATGCTGAATATTTGCTTATGCATAAAGTTCTTTACTATCATTATTTATACCTGAATTAACTTTCCCTTTACCATAAACTTACTTTACAAATCTATTCTACAAAAATCCCCTTTGTCCATATTCATACTTCTTCGAAATGTTCCCACACTAAATCCTACTACATAACTCGTTAAACAATTATCTTCATATTAACCTTAAACCACACTCACGCATCATTCATACTGCTAAAACACATGTATAACATTTTACATACACAAAAAGACATAATAACACTTTATGAAAATACTAGAACAGTTTATGAAAGACATTCTGTTACTTTAGTGCTCTCTAGCGGGCACAATCCAAACTAAATCAGTCCCCTATCCAATATTGTCCTCTATCGGCTGATACATAAACTACGTGCGCGTCCAGTCTCGCGTCACCATCTGTCACTATCCAGCTCTGAGACACATCTCCCACTTAACCGCCTCCAAGGCAGGATCGTTATACGGCGCTACGCCTCAGCAGCTGGACGTATGATACTGAGGCAATGTTAAATACTTACGATATACACTGAGATGACAAATGTGGGATAGCGATATGCAATATACAGATGGCAGTAGTATCGCGGACACAAGGTGTATAAAAGAGTGGTGCATTCATGGAGCTGTCATTTGTCCTCAGGTGGCTAATCTGAAAAGGTATCCGACGTCATTATGACAGCATGACAGCTATTAACAGTCTTTGAACGCGGAATGGTAGTTGGAGTTATACGCATGGAGCACTCCATTTCGGGAATAGTCGGGGCATTCAACATTCCGAGTTTTACAGTATCAAGAGCGTTGTAACGCCGGAAATGCATATCCTCCTATTTCCATCTATTGCACTGCAAATTTTTTTTCCTTATTTTGTTACCTGAAGATATAACATTTCTGTGTCTTTGTATATTGTAATTGTTTTACTATTTGTATATATATGCATTTATGTCGATGTATAATTGGTTTGTTTTGTGAATATTATTTGTATTTATACGCTGGGTCTGGCCTAGGGAAAACTATGCTATCGAACGAATACATCGATAGGTCGTGTGGCGAACCAAAGTGTTTAGGATCTTTGGTAGTGTTAACTCTGCCGCGTGGAGCGCGGGCAGAGCAGAGGGGAGTCTGGCTGGGGTGGTGCAGTGGAGCAGGTGTGTTGTGTGACGCTCCCGCGAGTTGCCGCGCTTTCAGGGTTGGGCAGCATGTAATTGCGCTTGACTTTTTCTGACATGGTGTCGCGGACGGGAAGCATTAGCTGGCGCACATCAAGAGCCCGTTTCGCCTGGTGACCGTGTCGAGAAGAAGGCGCGCCAACATCCAGCTTCTGCAACAGCGACGGCCGACAATGAGTGACTGTCGCCACCTCCTCGATCGACGGCTTCAAACCTTCAATCAACCAACAAGGAAGACTGGAAGCACGTAAAGTTTTAGAACTGTATGGCAGACCTCAGCTTTTCAAACTGTTCCATTTTCATAACTAAATTACAGCAACTTAGCATGAAACTTTGTTGCTCATTGTCCGAGTGTCGAAATTCAAACGCCAGCATCATTCGATTTCACTGCTTTAATTTCAAAGTTCAGTTAAGGTATTCATAGCTCGCTTCAATATTTAGATTACACAAGCACAAATTAAGAGTGCGAGTTTTGTTACCGTATTTTAGCTTACCTGTGACTGCACCTCAGCTTGGTACGTACTAAATTTTACTATTGTTAATTGTTCAGAATCATTTAATTCAAGTTCAAAGTTAAATCTCTTATTTCTAAATTGCGTAGATTCAAGTAGCTTTTGAAATGATTGTTGAGGTAGCCCAAGACTAACCGTATTTTACTGAATTTCGATGTGCTTCAGAAACAAAGCTCACTATTAATTTCAGTCACTAAATTAACTTTCAGTTTTCCGGTTTTATTAATTCTTTTGCTAAATTAAGTCGGAGTGTAGCGAAATTTATTACTTCTGATAAACTTTCAGTTTTCACACTACAAGTGTCACCCTTCAGTTGCCACGCTTCTAGTGCTAATTATATGTGTAATAACCTTCCTTTTTTAGTTACTATAGTAATTGTCCTTAGGACTGGCGACCATCATTTTCCCCAAATCTCAAATATCTAATTACCGCTAGTTAATTGTTAACGTAACGGCCGCACATTTACTTTCTTTATTAACTTTACCCCTTTTCATAATTAATTTCCACTAGTTTCATTTGCATTTTTCCTTTCATTTAGATGTAACCCTTTCCTCCCTCTTTACCCACAGATTAACTTCGGTGACGATTGCTTTTCCCAAATTTTTCACTGTCATTAAGGTCGATAAGTGAGGGGGAGGTTACAGCGTGCCGAAAATACCAAATTTCAAACATTATCTCTCATTATGGACAAACCAATGGCTGACAGTCTTCACTTAATAACCGAGAACTGCAGCGTTTCCGTATAGTTGTCAGTGCTAACAGACAAGCAACACTGCGTTAAATGTCCGCATAAATCGATGTCGGACGTACGACGAACGTATCTGTTAGGAAAGTGCGGCAAAAGAAGCCGTTAACGGGGTATAGCAGCAGATGACCGACGCAAACCAAGCACACTAGTCCAACATGTGTTGACAGAGAGTTATTATTCGATGAAAGTCTGCATCATTTCCTCCTTGCACCCATTGAAGGTGATACGGGTGCAGAACACTTGCATGCAGAAATTCTGATTGTACATATTCCAAATGTATACTCGGCGGAACAGCAACCGATGCAATACTGAAAAAGTATAATGTGTTTCAGTCTATAGTCGCAATTTATTTATGTTGCCAACTGGCTACTGGGCTCGGTACACATTACCATCCTTAGGCCATCCTACGATTAAAAAAAAATCGATTACGTAGTCTGAACGGCAGTGCAAGAGCAATTTACAGAATTTTTGTACTCTATGACCTCAAACGTGTATATAGTGAATCTTTGAATGCACAGGTACTCTGTTATCCCTGGCTCGCACACGTCACACTGGATTCTCAAGTGGATGTGTCAAACAGTAAAAGAAGATGTAAATATTGAGCTTTGAATAGTTGTAAACTGAGGCCAGCAGTGATAAGAATGCCCCTTATGTACAGAGTTTATTTTATTACCTTACAAAATGTCACAATGTGGAAGATAGCTAAAAATAGCATAACACTTGAAAATAAGAAATTATGTAACAAACTATTCCCCACTGTAATAAAACATTAAAATCAAAGTCGCAAACTTGTTTAGCCAAGTTTACAATTCGCCGTTTTGTACAGCTTGTGCCATTATGCAACATCGATGTTACCATGAATCTTTAATTAATCAAGTGACGTCGTAATAACAGCATTACACATTAAAAATTCAAAATTTTTTTTGATTCAAAAGAAGTCAAGCGTCCATAGGGCTAGTGCCACTCTTTGGCTATGTATTAATTTGCAGCCTGTTTAGTTGACGACTTTTGTCCACATCTCCAGTTTCATTTTTGTCCGAGCGGTGTTCATGGGTACCCTCAGCTCCATCGGATCTTCTCCACGGCGTGTCGCAACTCATCGACCCGCCACGTAGGTAACGTGCCGTTGTGAAAGGCTTCATCGATGGGCTTTGATATTAGGCAGCCACAAATTACCACAAACAAACTTGACACACTGTGAACATTACCCCACTACGGCACTGCAATCCAGTTATTGTGTCCTGAACCTGACGGCGCTGTATGTTTATAAGTAACGAGATTTTAAGTCCATAGTTACTCTGTGCATCCACAAATTAAAGCATCATGGTGCTAGGGCCGCTATCGTCCTAAAACTCTTTTTACGTCAACCATTTGAAACACAGTAAGCATTAGGATACAGTAAACTAAATACCATACATTTGCACTAAGTAATAGTGTGTGGGTTGTATCACGGAGTGAAGTGGGGGGGGGGGGGATGAGGGAGGACGGACGATCAGACGACGGGAGGCAAAAAAGCGGAGCGAGGTAATACGTATGGGGGGATGGGGGAGAACTTGATAAAACTTTGCAAGCACAAAAGTTAAAAACTGGGAGGGGGGACGGGGTTGAATTTAACACAGAGTCAGGAAAGTTTGGATCAAAAGTGTATCCAGTAACTAACATGACGTGGTACCCTTATATCCATTTTGTGAACAGTTATAGAAATTTCTTTTCGCTCAGCTCAGCGTAATCATTACGTACTTTATCCGCTCTTTTCTTCAAGTGACTGTAAATTTCGATTTCTTTCCAAGACATTCATCCGTTGGCAATAAGCAAAATTTCAAAATTATTCCCTGTAGTTTGTATTTATGCTTATTTTGACTAAGATGATTACCAGAGGTAGATTTTTCTTTAGTTGCTCCTGCAGTATGTTCTTTGAACATTGTCAGAAAGTTTCACCCCCTTTGCCCAATGTAAAAACTGTTACAATCATTACAGGAAATATTTTAAACGCCTGAATTTTATGACATTTCTCTGGGATCAACGTTATGGGAAAGTGTGTTATGCAATGAATTCCTACTTTTGAAGCTTATCTTAACCTCTTTCTTCCGAAACAACCTTGTTATTTTAAGTGAGATACCGCCCGTGTAAGTCATACTTATGTACTGCAACTTGTTTCTTGGACCTGGTTACTTACGTAATTTCTTAATTCCAAATGTTCTGCTAATTTTAGCTATCTTTCCCATTCTGAGTTTTTTAAAAGGTAAAAAAATGAAATGAAATAAGCTCTGTACATAGGGGCACTCTTATCAGTACTAGCCGCAATTTATATCTATTTAAAGCTCAATATTTGACATCTTCTTTTAGTATTTGACATACCTGCTTGGAAAGCCAGTGTGACGGCTGCGTGCCAGGGGTAAGACGCTAGCTAAACATTTTAAGGTTATTGGTCTTGGACTGCCGTTCAAACTATGTTAAAAATTTTTTTTGAACTAGAACAGCCTGAAGATGGTACTGTGTACCGAAACCAGTAGCCAGTAGACAACAAAAAGAAATTGCGACTATAGACTAAATGATATACTTCTTCGATTCTCATTGTACTGGTTGATGGGGCTTCATCCACAGTACGAAGAACCCTCGCAGGCGTTCATACATCGTATAGTCTTTCACCAACTGCAAATCTCTTCTCACATTAGCCTGTTGCTCGCAAGCAATGGTGGAGCCGTAAAACGTTCTTGCACAAGTGACTGCCCGCGAGGGTAACTTTCAGCATGAAGCTGCCATGCAGCATCCACATTCCTATCTGCCAGGCCATACATGTGGCCCACATCCGTCATTTCAGACATTAAGTACATCGCTCTGTTGTATTGTGACGGAAGCAAAAAATAGTGCAAACGACAATCAGACAAAACAAAACAAATGCCATGCCCAATTATAACAAACAAAGAGAGTAAAAATGCACATTTGAGATAAATTCAACCACGATTTCCTAAAGAGAATTCCCTTTATATTTCCCTAACGAAGGATTTCTTGATTCATGTTCATATGAACTTTTCGTAAGGTTTTGATGTCGAGAATAAATCACTAAAAATTTGACACATGTTTTTATAGACACTGTATTGCCGGGCTCAGTCATCGTGCGAAACCGACCTTACCAAGAAACTTTACAGAGACAAATCATTCAGTCGTTCCTCTCGGAGGAGCGTGCACGCGCCTTCAGTTTGGTTGACAACCTGTACGAACCCAGTACAACAGAACGTCGAAGCAAGGTCACGATTTTCAGGGTGGAACAAGAACTCCATTGTAGACGGACAGTGTTAAACGGGAGACGTGTCGTGTGGCATTCTCCACGCAGGATGAGCCTGTGTTCCCTACGACAGGTCCGTGCTGCACTGAGTACACTGTCGCTATGTTGCAGTTTGCAGGTAAACTCTCCGTGCGTAAAAGCACTCTGGAAGGAGTAATTCCACACTCAACATACACCTGCACGTACTTCCTGCCATAGCTTGTCCTTTATTTTAAAACATACACTGGTTTTGCAAGGATCCGCGTACTTATAAATTTTGTAGGCCAAATAAAACGTTGTGTGTTGCTTCCTCAGAGAAATCATATACGACAATCTGGCGACCATAATTTATTCAGGAACTAGCTGTTCCTGGCCACGCATTGCTGTCAAATGGAAAAGAAAGAAAAGAAAAACCACACATTTCTAATATCTATGGGAATTGGATGCCGCGCGGGATTAGCCGAGCGGTCTGGGGCGCTGCAGTCATGGACTGCGCGGCTGATCCAGGCGGAGGTTCGAGTCCTCCCTCGGACATGGGTGTATGTGTTCGTCCTTAGGATAATTTAGGTTAAGTAGTGTGTAAGCTTAGGGACTGATGACCTTAGCAGTTAAGTCCCATAATATTTCCACACATTTGAACATTTTTTGGGAATTGGATATGTGTCCTCCTCCCCTCATTTCTATTTCCTCCTCCATCTCTCTTTGTCAATCTCCTCCTTCACCACCCTCACCCTGTCCATCACCTCCTCTCCCCTATCTTCTCCTCTACCCTCCTCTCCATCTCCTCCTGCCCCTCTCTCTCTCCCATTCTCTCTGTCCACTACCTCGTCGCTTTTTCTCTATCCACCACCTACTCCCACCTTCTCTATCCACCTCCTCCTCCCTGCCTTCTCTCTATAGCCTCGCGCCCCCTCTCCCCCTCTTTGTCCATCCCCTCCTCCCTCCTTTTTATTTCCATCGTCTCCTCCTCACTCTCTACACCTCTTCCTACCCCTTCTCTCTCTGTCCGTCTCCTCCTTTCCGTCTTCTATGTCCGTTTCCTACACATCTCTGTCCATCTCTTCTTCCCCCGTCTCTCTGACCTTGAGCCTTGTTTGTTGTTATTGCAAATCCAGATTCTATAATAGTACTAATCACAATCCGATAAGCCACACCTTGACGTGGTAGGGGCTCAGTGTTCAATGATCCAGACGACCAGTGTGGGACAGTTTATTTCTAATAGCTGATCGCTTGGTAAAAGGAGAGAAGAAGGCAATTAGTCAGCAACTTGGGACTTGAGATGAAGAAGATCAACGGCTTCTGAGACGAATAAAGATATTAACCTCAACGGTAAAGAAGGCGGAGGAGACATTTTCTCCTGACAGTGATACCTCAACGGTAGTAAAGCCGGAGAGGACGGCCGTCAGTGCGGTGGATCCAGCAGAAGAGGCAACCAACAAAACGGAATGAAAATACACGTCACGTCTCACTTGCAGCAAGCGATTACTTGGTCAGCGTCTATCTAGATGTTGACGCCTGTTACCAAAGTGGTCGGCTACGAAAGACGTGTGTTCCCAAGTTCGGCGCCCTGTTGAGACCCTTCTGGCGATTCGGTCACAGATGTAACATCCCACAAAGAGACTAACACTCCTTCCTAATTTACTTTCAACCAACCCATGATGATAAACACTGAATGGAAAAGTACTCCAGGAGGTAAACAATCCTTCATTACTGGAAACATTGATGCAACTAGGCCGTCGGATTCTGTAGAGAGCGTAGAACATCGTGTAAGGAAAAGTCGTAGTTTCCAAGAACTTCTCGCATGCGGCCTAAGAAGAAATATCTTCTAGGTACATTGAACATCAACACAAAAGACTGGGAAACTTAAAGAATTGATGGATGTATTAAACAGACGCAACATGCCCATACTAGTGCTTCAGGAAACCAGGTACGGTGACGATAGAACGCATTTGAATGAGAGGGCTGCAGGATATATACAGGAAAACCAACCATAAAGAATAAATAGGAAATCACTTTGCTTGGAACAGCTTTCATGGTCAAAGGGAGTGTAACAAAAGCCATAATAAATTTTGCGTCCCTCCGGAACGAATATCACTTCCCTCGTTTTGATCAACCAACCAGCGCTATACCATCATAAATGCACATGCACCTATCACCAACGACAAAAGAAAAAAAAAAAACAGAAAAGTCGAACAGTTTTGGGAGACACTAGAAAATGATACATCAAAAGTACCAAAGCACCACATAAAGCAATTCGTTGGAGGTTTCAACGCACATATCGGTAGAGAAGAGAAATACAAGACAACAGTAGGACATTTTCCTACAAGCAAACGCACTAATAAGAACCTAGAAAGGCGCATCAACTTCTGCAGACAATTTGGCGTAAAACTAATCTCAACTTTTTCAGGAAATTACCTAGGAGTAAGAAGACCTGGTCTTCTCCTAATAAACGTTTAAGCTCATATCAACTGGATCATGTGGCAATAACCAAGCAAAACCATAGAAAATCATGAACGTACGCGTCAGAAGATGACTAGGCATAGATTCGGATCACTTTTTAACAGAAATCAAAACCAAATTTCAACCTAAATAACCAAAACCCAAAACATAATAATCCGTAGAATTGACACAAAATTTCTGTCAGATCACGGGAACGAATTCGTTGAAAAGTTTCAAGCAAAGAAGATGGAAAACTGGACTGAAATCAGAGAAGCTATGATAGAAGCGGTGAAAGAACAAGAACAACCACGAAGAAGAATGTGTGTGTGAATTCCTAAGGGGTCAATCTGCTGAGGTCATCGGCCCCTAGACTCACACACTACTTAAACTAAGTTATGCTAAGAACAACATACACATCCACGACCGAGGGAGAACTCGAACCTCCGGCGGGAGGGACCGCCCAATCCGTGACATGGCGCCTCAAACCGCGCGGCCACTCCGCACGGCGAAGAAGAAGGAAACATATGTGGCGGAATAAGATATGTGATGAAACGATAGAACATAGACTAACTCTTTGGAAAAAATGGAACTCCCACAAAAAGGAAAGAGACTGGGACAAAATCACAGAGATTAGAAAACAGACATCAAAATTATTCGAACAGATAACGGGAATATGACAAAAAAGGGTTAGAGGAAATAGATACAAACTCCAGACACCAGGAACCAGCACAAAGACTAATTTTCAGATAGCCTCGAGAGAAACCGCACCTTCAGAACCGCCAGCCTTGCTGCATCAAATTGAACAATACACTGGCAAGCTGAAAAACAACAGGGCGCCCGTTAAGACGGTATATTAGTTGAGATGTGGAAACTGGGAGAGAAGAGGGCAGCTGAAACAATTTATGAGGTTATTAAAGACTGCTAGGGGAAAGGAAGAATACCGGACGACTGGAAACAAGCCATAATCCATCCACTACATAAGAAGGGAGACAGGATAGATACCAACAATTACCCAAGCATATCTCTGATTCTAGTCAGCTGCAAAATTATACCCGAAGCTGTATTGAAAAAGACAGAAGACCAAGCAGAATAAACAGCTGGCGAGTACCAAGCAGGGTTCAGAAAAAATAGATTGTTCACAGAGCAAATTTTTAACTTTAAAACTATTCTCAGGACCTGAAAAAAGCGGAACCTTAGCACAGTCGTTACACCGATTGATTTCAAAAAGGAATATGATTCAGTGGGCAGACGAAGAGTATTCCTAACAATAGAAGAAGCGGGTACCGACAAAACCACCAGCCAGGTAATAGAACAGACACTCTCAGACACAACTTCGAAAGTTAAGGTTCTAGGAGAAGTTTCTGAATCCTTCAGAACTAACACAGGTGTTCGCAGGGCGATGGGCTCTCACCCATTCTCCTCAATCTGCTCTTAAGACAAGGTCATGAGGGAATGGGATAAAGAACTGCAAGAGAAAAACATCGACTGAATCAATTTAGGTCAAAGAAGAGGAAGATTTGAGGTGAAATGTCTCTCTTTTCCTGTCAATATTACAATAATTTCTAAGGACAAAATAGATGCAAAGATAATGATAGAAGCACTGCACGAAATTGCAGCTAACATTGGGTTACTAATATGATATTTAAAAACGAAGTACATTGAACATAAACACGACAGAGAAAAACTTATACAAACACAACACGGAAACATCAGAAGAGTTGACAAGTTTAATTATTTGGGAGAATGGATACAATGAAATGGGTTAGATAACACCACAAGTAAGGAAATATCGAATAAAATGGAATTAGCATACAAACTCACCAAGAATCGATACAATAAAAGGTCAGTTTCATTCCAGGCAAAAATTAAACATTACCCAACAGTAGTTAAATCAGAAGCACTTTATGGACCTGAGTACTTAGCACTGAAGTAAAAGGTGAACAAGAAGCTTTGGAAAAGGAGGAAGAGAAGAAAATATTTAGAAAAATTTTTAGGACCATAACAGAACAAAGATAAAACTCGATGAAGAGGAAAAATAAAGACCTACACATAAACACAGAAATAATCATAGACACAATAAGAAAGAGGAGATTAATACACCTATATTTAGATAATGAATGAGAATAGGCTAACGACGAAAATTTTTAATTTCGTTTCCAAATAAAAAAAACACCACAGGATGGCTGGAAGAGGCAAGAAAGGACTTGAGAAAATTTAACGCAAAATTTCCTGTCCAACAACGGAATTCACAGTCTAGGAGGGTGAAGTCAAATGAATAGAGGAAGGCCATCAGCCAATGCATGAACAAGTTCGCCAAGATAAAAGGAAAAAGATTGTACCTTTTTCATAAATTCCGGGTGGTCAATAATTAACCAAATTCTGCAATATATGTATGTATATATCTAATTACAGAATTTGGCCAATTATAGAGCCCTTACATGTTAGTGTAATAAGCATTTCAACACACACACACACACACACACACACACACACACACACACACACACACACACACACGAAACGTTTATTACACTAACATGTAAGCGCTCTATAATTGGCCAAAGTGTGTAAAATATATATATATATATATATATATATATATATATATATATATATATATATATATATGTGTGTGTGTGTGTGTGTGTGTCTTGAAACGTTTATTGTCCTAATACATAAGAATTTGAATAAATCTGTCAAGAACTTTTCGCGATTTTTGGCAATAGCATTTATGCTTTATATATTACATATTTATTTATATATTACATATCTTAAAAATAAGTACATAAAAATACACGCGAAACAGAACGGAACGTTGTGTCAAAGCTTCAAAGCAATAAATGAAGAGCTTTTGGAGATATACGATTTTGAACAAACAAACATTTACGTTTCTATTCATACAGGTTTTAGCTATCGATTTAGGTATAACATATTTATTCCCTTTTATAATTTTTTGTTGGTCAAGTTGTATTTATTATTTTGCTCCAAATGCAATTAATTTCAAAACTGAAAGTCTTCATCATCTGACACACAATGTGTGCTATGATGTACTGCACATCCGCAAGTGTATCGTGTGGACATGAGGCAGCATCTGTCCATCACTGGGTACGGCTACCCCGCAACACAATTTCAGCTAAAATACATATTTATTTGAAAGTTCTCTACACCAGTTACATGACCCATATCTCAACAAGTATTTGTTTCCAAACGAATGCTTATACAAGGGAGAACCGATAGAGGTACTGAAGGTACCCTCCGCCACACACCGTCAGGTGGCTTGCGGAGTATGGATGTAGATGTAGATAGATGTAGAAAAGTTTTTGTTTCCTAGTTTGGCCTATAATAAAATGATGCACCTCTCTTAAAAGCTTTGCATAGTGACATTAGTAATCGCGAAAGCGTTACGGAGATGATAGATAAACTCCAGTGGAAGACTCTGCAGGAGAGACGCTCAGTAGCTCGGTACGGGCTTTTGTCAAAGTTTCGAGAACATACCTTCACCGAAGAGTCAAGCAGTATATTGCTCCCTCCTACGTATATCTCGCGAAGAGACCATGAGGATAAAATCAGAGAGATTAGAGCCCACACAGAGGCATACCGACAATCCTTCTTTCCACGAACAATACGAGACTGGAATAGAAGGGAGAACCGATAGAGGTACTGAAGGTACCCTCCGCCACACACCGTCAGGTGGCTTGCGGAGTATGGATGTAGATGTAGATAGATGTAGAAAAGTTTTTGTTTCCTAGTTTGGCCTATAATAAAATGATGCACCTCTCTTAAAAGCTTTGCATAGTGACATTCTGACTTACTGCAATCGTTGTGGCGGGGTATGCTGTGGGTCGATTTGATATGTGAAAACAGGAAGTTGGCAACGTGGGAAGTAAATGTTCCCTACCCCTCATGACTGGATTTAAGCGTCGGAACGGGAACAACAACTGCCCCAGCACCATACTTTGATAAGAAGATAGTAATTTATACTCGCTGTGTGTGAGTTCTATCCCTCTCTATGATACACTACAGTTTAATCTTTCTCTGTTACATTGACTGGGAAAGATCAGGGGAAGGTATTGGGGCACTTGGCAGTTGTTGGCAACTGACGCTTTGTGGTGTGCGTACTGTAAGGCCTTTGGTACACACACCATCAGATTATTTGACTTGTCGCTCTAACGAAGTAGGCGAGTGTCAGAAATATGTCTCTTGGTCTTATCGTGGCGTGTTTATCTTCTGCCATTAGGTCAGACGATAGAAATGCCACTTGCACGCTTAGAGTAGCAGATTGACGGTGACCAACTTTAAACAGAACTTGATTAATTTTCACACACATTTATTAAAATAATAAAAAACATAGACATTACGTAACTTGATTCTGGATGCTGTTTACAATTGACAATCTGAAGTTCCTTTGGTCTTGGTACATTAATCTTATTCTCACATATCTCTGATACTTGACAAACTGTCTATTCATTTATCTTCATGGCTGTGTACAGGAATATGATAATCTTATTAGGCGCAGACTGAAACTTGACTATAGACTGGTACAGGCAAATGCAGACTAATGCAGGCTGAGTAATCGGAGGTCTGTAAGCTTTATAATAACTCGCGCGTTCAGGTATCACTGCGCGAGTGTGATCCGCGAGGAGAAAAGGTTCTACGTTAGCAGCAATCTCATTGGCTGCGTTACATATTAATATGCGGATCGGCGGAAGCAGAATTTGGTCTGTCTCTAAGACAGCGCCATCTCATAGTGCGGAGACGGACGAGCGCTGTGCCTGCGCTGTTGTGCTTAGCGGGGCGCGCTCTAGTGGGAGAGTTGTTTACGCTCTGACTACGCGGAACTATGTACACAACACGCTTAAACTGTGAATTTGCTTCCGAATAGTCCTGGTGGAAAGGAACTCCTGGCATGTAAATTGGCGGTGGCCTAACTGTCGATCGCCTTGCAGGTCCCTACCGAGACGACATGACGTTCGTTCGCCAAACACTTGTCCTGTGTGGCGGTGTACGCACGTGGAAAAATTGTCTGTGTGTGCTTTCAAAGTCGGTTACTTTGCAACGTGCTGCCATCTTCACTACGCACCGGTGTATAATTCGTGCCACAACATTCGGGGGTTATACATGGCACATCTTCAAATAGGGCAACCCTTTCCGCGACTTATGCCCACTTAGTTTAAATTTGCTGCTGCACATGCGAGATCCCACCGCTTCTTTTACTATATGATACATCGGACAGCAGGATCTTAGTGTCTTCAGACTCATCTTATGCCATTTTTTTAGAACACGATCCAAAGTTTGTTTTCAGTGCGAGGCTGGGGCATTATGTGGACATCCCTGACTTAGGCCGCATTTACGTGACTATCTGTGAACAACGGCTTATACGTACATCAAGTTGTTTGATGAGAAAGCTACTATCACTTAATAATCTACAGTGCCAGGGAAATCCTGTACAGGTCAGGCACTCAGTCTAACTTAATTTATAGAGACGGGGCATTGAGAGGGGCTTCCAGCTTGGGGTGGTGTCGACTGATCTGTCTGTGGTATACGATACTGAAAACCTGAGAACACTTATTTCACAGTTTTTACATATTTTTTTGGATGACAACTGCAGTAGATCTACATCTACATCTACATACATACTCCGCTAGCCACCAAGCGCTGTGTAGCGGAGGGCACAATTCGCGCGAAAGTCATATCCCTCCCCCCACTCTGTTCCACTCGCAGATCGTACAAGGGAGATTGGTAGAAATTCTTAGGATTCCTTGATTCGGGAGAAGATTTTTTGAGAAGTTTTTTTGTGTAATTCCATCACAATGGGAGCAGAACAACGGGTTGCTGTGAGGTAGCGTGCTGTCGCCGCTGTTCTTCAGTATATTCATAAATGCCTATTACAAGCAAATTAACTCCTCGCCATTTGATATCGACCATAAAAAGTTTACACAATGAAACCAAATATTATAAAAATGCATGTATTTATGGATATATGTATGTGCCACATCTCCTTCCAAACCACTAGGCCAATTTCGACCAAACTTTGTCTACAAAGAATCGCTGTGGGAATGAGAACCATCTACCTACCACGGGGTGGGGTGGGGATGAAAAAGGATTGTAGCTCACAACACGCAGATACCCAGACTTTATTCATCCAGTATTTTAGACTGAGGGCACTTAACGACTTGCAACAGACTTTACGCGTAATTTCAAACCTTTACGAAACTTTTTCTAACTGACAACTCCTACAAAATGATAAAAGAAGTTTGCCACTTCTTGCATCTTCACTGTTCACATAGTAAGCACCCTCATCAGGCATGACGTTTATTTCTTTACTACTAACTGCACTCGTGACACATTCCCGAGACAGTATCCCCATTTGCACCTTAGTGTACCTACAAAATTATACCATTGTACGACACGTAGTTCAGGAGAAATGACGTCATAAACGTTGAGCTGCGTGAAAATTAAACTGAAGGCGAAATTCGCTAGAGATATTGGTGAACAAAGTATAAAAATACTGGTATTTGTCAAATATGCTAAATATATGTGACATGTGCGTATGCTGGCAAATCCACAGGTGGAAAGGTCCTCTAAAACTCCTGGATCAATTTCAGCCAAACTTGGTACACATACTACTAACTATCTGAAAGGAAATAGTGTGAGCCTAAGAAACAGCAACCTCCTATCGGGTAGGGTTGATAACGTGGAGAGAGGAGGAAGTAGGAGGAGACAGGCAGAGGAAGAGGGAAATGTGCAGCAAGAGAAGAGGAGGAGAGAGAGAGAGGGGGGGAAGAGGAGGAGATGGACAGATAAAGAAAAGAGGGGGAGCTGTAACTAAACTTTGAAAAAACACACTACATGCAGTTCAGAACTTGTAAGGTGTGTCCCTCGAGTATATGCCTAACATACGATGACAAACAGATAGAAGAAGTGGACAGTGTTAAATTCTTGGATTACAGTTTGATAATAAATTCAACTGGGAGGAGCACACCACAGAACTGCTGAAGCGTCTTAACAAATCTCTATTTGCAATGCGAATTGTGTCAGACATATGGGATATAAAAATGAAAAAGCTTGCGTACTATGCTTACTTTCATTCCGTAATGTCATATGGGATTATTTTTTGGGGTAATTCATCAAGCCAACCTAAAGTTTTCCGGGCACAAAAACGTGCAGTAAGAGTTATATGTGGTGTGAACTCAAGAACATCATGCAGAAGCCTGTTTAGGGAGCTAGGGATACTAACTACTGCTTCCCAATGTATTTACTCCTTAATGAAATTTGTCATTAAAAATATATCACTTTTTAAAACCGACATCTCAATTCATGGAATCAATACTAGAAACAAGAAAAATCTTCACAAGGATTTAAAGTCACTTAGTCTTGTACAAAAAGGTGTGCATTATTCAGGAATACACATTTTCAATAACTTGCCAGCAGCCATAAAAAGCTTAATAACCTATGAAATTCAGTTTAAGAGAAGCCTAAAGGATTTATTGGTGGCCAACTCCTTCTGCTCCATTGATGAATCTCTCAGTAAAACCAACTGAGTTATTTATATATATATATATATATATATATATATATATATATATATATATATATATATATATATATATGTGTGTGTGTGTGTGTGTGTGTGTGTGTGTGTGTGTGTGTGTGTGTGTGTGTGTGTGCAGTAATGTGTTCATTTTAAATAAGTATTATAGTAGTTGTATTACACGTTTATTACCTTATAAATAAATAAATAAATCTTTTTTTATTTTAAATTCAGTGCATTAGTATTTGTAAAATGACTCTTCCACATAGTGTTCATTAAAAAATGACGATCATTCCACTTGGGACCTGTGGAATGGTACATTAGCTTATTTGTTTTAGTTGTAAATATTTGTCATGTATTGTTGTTTTTCTGATATGTTCTACATTCTCGAGGACCCCCTCACTACGGATCAATTGGAATGAAAGTAAATCTAATCTAATCTGGACAGAGAGAGAGAGGTTGGAGGGAGAGGGTCAGACAGAGGAGCGGAGGAGATCGACAGAAAACGGAAGAGGAGGGGATGGACAAAGAAAGGAAAGAGGAAGAGATGGATAAAGAGGGGTAGGAGGAGATGGACAGAGAGACAGGGGAGGAGAAGATGGTCAGAGAGAGGGGGGAGGATATGCACAGAGAGAGGGGGAGGAGGCCAAGGCAAAGAGAGGGAGGGGAGGAAATTGATAAAGAGAGGGGAGGAGGAGATCGGGAGGAGGGACTGACTTAAGAGGGAAAGAAGGAGAATAACAATGTGGGGAGGAGTGACTGACAGACGTGGCAGCAGCACGAGTCCCGTGGCAGCGTAGACCATTAAATGATAGTAGCGTTCTCATCAAACAATTGGACATTTGCATAACCTGGTGTACATAAGTAGCCACGTAAATGCGGCGCAAAACAGGCAAATCAGCAAAGTGCCCCAGTGGCGCACGGAAGATAAACTTCTCATCGAGTTCAGAAACTTCGAAAAAGTTATAGGGTGGAGGAGAAGATGGACAGAGGAGAAGGAGCAGGTGGACCAGATGGACAGAGAGAGAGAGAAAGGGAGGAGGAGATGGATAGAGAAGGGGGAGCAGGAGATGGACAAAGAGAGAGAGACGAAGAAAAAAGGAGCTGTACTAATAGAAGATTGGAATAATCGCACACCCGGGGAAAGTCGGGTACTTGCATGGTTCGTAATAAAAACTGGAAACTAAGTAAGCATGAATGGCATTACTACGGACCAAGGAGATGAACAAGGTCGTTGCATTTTCCCAGTTTTATCCGTTTTATATATAGATGACATAATTAAAAATTAGCATGAGGAAAGAACAAAGGAATAAAAGTGGGTATGGACCATTATATCAAAATATTAATGTGTACTGGACTCCCGGACTATAATAGCCACTTCAGAAGAAGAATCGCTAAGAAATATTTTTAAATTAAACCAGGTTGGCTAAATTATAGATCTAAATTACATACGAAGAAAACAGTAGGTGTGATCAGAGGTAAGTGATTTTAATACTATCTGGGGTGTAACATTTCTTTTGATTATGGCAAAGGCATAAGGAATAAGAATGTAAATTTCCAGCTGTCTAGAGAATAATAAAAGAACGAAAAGACAACTGAAGAGACGCAACTGAAACCCTGTAAAACAGTGGTTATTCCATTGCTACTTTACGGATCTGAGTCTCGGATAGCAAACAAGACATAAATCGAGCAGTGACGTCAGAAATCGTGTAAACTAGAACATACATTAAAGTCGAAAATGTTATAAACGAGTTTTAACAGTTTGCAATAACAGAACAAATTGACTCATACAAGTAGAAATGGAAGTAACGCATTCTAAATAAAAAAGTAGATATCCTTAAAAGGCTGCGCAATGTATACCAAAACGGTAAGAAAAGTAGGTCGGCCCAGGAAACGACGGAGGTAAGAACGGAAGCCAGACCAGGTTGCTCGAACCTGATCCATGAATGTAGATGGTGGATTATGACGATCAATCTATTGGGGAAAAGACGAAACCTTTTATTTACGCAGATGAAAGGGCAACTGCATGCCAAGCTAATTCTCATAAAGTCATTGACAATGACGTACGCCAGTCCGTCGTGACTCTCACACACTACTACAGTGGAAATCAACTAAGACCGACTCCTGGCAAAACCCAGGTGTGCCTTTCCAATCTTAACAACAACGAGGCAAGAAAAGGATTAAATATCGTCTGGGAATGGTACGCATCTGGAAAACAGTCCCAACCCAGCATACCTGGGCAACACACTCGATAGACATGTATATGAAAATGTAGAAAATACCGAAGCAAAAATCCAAACATGGAGTGGCATAATAAACAAATTAACATCTGGAAAGTGGGGGCCAACGCGTCCGTACTACGGTCCACAGCACTCGCCGACTGCTTCTCAGTCGCCAGGGATGGATGCCTGGTGTGGGAGAGATCTAAGCACGCCAAGGAAATCGACACGACCCTTAACAATAACTGCAGAAAGATACCTGGCTGCGTAAAACCAATTACAGTGGTGCATCTGTGTTCGTTATCAATTATTGCTCCACTACACATCAGAAGAGCATCCTGAACTCAAAACAACGGAACAAACAGGTAAATGACAGTGTCACCCGCTTTGAGACAATCAACCCGTAACCAAACAACTTAAATCCAGGCGAAGTTTTATCAATTAGTGCAGCCATCTAAAGTTTCCATAAAATGACTCTGGCAACAATAATATCCTGACGAACTTAACAAAGAGGAAGTTCTACTCTCTAGTTCTCATCTGTACTGGTGGTAATGGAGAACTTTGAACCGACTTTGTATGGGCATTGGTCGGTCAAACGACTTACGAGGAAAGGGACTTGCGCAAACACTGATAAATGTAATCCTGTGAAATTCAGTCCATACAGCGAGCGGAAGCTCCCAGCGATTGCACTCGGAAGGACCTTATGAAATACAGTGAGACTGCTGCAATATACAGGGCTATTACAAATGATTGAAGCGATTTCATAAATTCACTGTAGCTCCATTCATTGACATATGGTCACGACACACTACAGATACGTAGAAAAACTCATAAAGTTTTGTTCGGCTGAAGCCGCACTTCAGGTTTCTGCTGTCAGAGCGCTCGAGAGCGCAGTGAGACAAAATGGCGACAGGAGCCGAGAAAGCGTATGTCGTGCTTGAAATGCACTCACATCAGTCAGTCATAACAGTGCAACGACACTCCAGGACGAAGTTCAACAAAGATCCGCCAACTGCTAACTCCATTCGGCGATGGTATGCGCAGTTTAAAGCTTCTGGATGCCTCTGTAAGGGGAAATCAACGGGTCGGCCTGCAGTGAGCGAAGAAACGGTTGAACGCGTGCGGGCAAGTTTCACGCGTAGCCCGCGGAAAATTGGCTCATGCCGCAACTGGAGACCGACAGCGCCGACTTTATCTTTCAACAGGATGGTGCTCCACCGCACTTCCATCATGATTTTCGGCATTTCTTAAACAGGAGATTGGAAAACCGATGGATCGGTCGTGGTGGAGATCATGATCAGCAATTCATGTCATGGCCTCCACGCTCTCCCGACTTAACCCCATGCGATTTCTTTCTGTGGGGTTATGTGAAAGATTGAGTGTTTAAACCTCCTCTACCAAGAAACGTGCCAGAACTGCGAGCTCGCATCAACGATGCTTTCGAACTCATGCTGCGCCGAGTGTGGGAGGAACTTGATTATCGGCTTGATGTCTGCCGAATCACTAAAGGGGCACATATCGAACATTTGTGAATGCCTAAAAAAACTTTTTGAGTTTTTGTATGTGTGTGCAAAGCATTGTGAAAATATCTCAAATAATAAACTTATTGTAGAGCTGTGAAATCGCTTCAACCATTTGTAATAACCCTGTACACTTAGTTTCGGATAAGACATCTTTTTAGCGTTTATGCACGCCTCGAATTTTTTTATTTTCTCTATGTGAAAGGAATGTACCACTTACGCATACAAACATTTGTTGCATAATACGTGTATTACACTGAGGTGACAAAAGTCGTGGGATATCTCCTAATATCTTGTCGGACCTCCTTTTGCCTAGTGTAGCACAGCTACTCGAAGAGTAGTTGGAAGTGCCCTGCAGAAATATAATATTGAGCCTCTATATTGCTGCCTCTATAGCCGTCCATAATTTCAATCGTGCTGCCGGTGCAGGATTTTATACACGAAAACACCTCTCGATTATGTCCCATGTCGGGTGACGTAGATGGCCAAATCATTTACTCGAATCGTTCAGGATGCTCTCTTCAAACGAATTGCAAACAATTACGGGATGGTGAAACGGTGCACTGACATCCACAAAATTTCCGTCGTCGTTTGGGAACATGACGTCTGTCAATGGGTGCAGATGGTTTCCAAGTAGCCGAACATAATCTTTTCTAGTCAATCATCGGTTCAGTTGGATCAGAGGAAAAGTCCATTCCATATAAACACGCCCATGACAGGTACTGCAGGACATGTCGTGCTGTTAGCAAAGGCACTCACAGCTGCCATAGCCCATTAACGCCAAATTTCGCCGCACTGTCATAACTGATACGTTATTCGTACGTCCCGCATTGTAGCTTGATTGTTAGCACTGACAACTCTACGCAAACGCCGCTGCTCTCGGTCGTTAACAGGAGACCGTCGGCCACCGCGTTGTCCGCGGTGAGGGGTAATGCCTGAAATGCGTTATTCTCGGCACAGTCTTGACACTGTGGATCTTGGAATATTGAATTCCCTAACTAATTCCGAAATGGAATGTCCCATACACCTAGCTCCAACTACCATCCATAGTTCGAAGTCTGTAAAATCCTGTCTTGGGACCAGAATCATGTCGGAAACCTTTTCACATAAATCACATGAGTACAAATGACAGCTCCGCAAATGCACTACGCTTTTATACCCTGTGTACACGATACTAGTGCCATTTTTGTATGGGCATATCGCTATCCCATGACTTTTGTCACCTCAGTGTAAGTTTCCCTGTATGGGAGGTATAATATAGATTACATATGCACACACACTTTCTACATTATATGTTTATTTGCTTCTACTGTTATGTTTTAAGGGGACTACACCGTGGTTCAGGATGAAAAAAATCGGTTTTCGGTTATCATATTTCGATAGATTAAGGTTTTATTGAAGTACTCTGAAAAGGATTTTGCTGAAAAAAAATTTTTTTCGAGCATTTAAAGAGCATTTTCCTACCACGTGCGTTTATGTGCTACGCCCACTTTTCTGTCACCCACTTTTCTGCATATATTTTAGATCTTTATACCCCTACAATTTTTTTATTACTCCCGAGTGTGTTGGCTATCCTTGGAATACAACGGCCGGTATTCTTTTGTTTCTGCTGTTTGTAAACAACACGCTTTCAAACACGCGGTTAGTTTTGTTCAAGTGTGATTGCGAATAGTTGTTATACTTACGTTTTCAGTGCTTGTTTACGTGTGTTTTGTTGTGTTTATTGAAGATGACGAAACGTAAAGGCATTTTAAAGAAACGACAATTTAGAGGAAACAAGTTTAGAAAGCTTTCAGTACAAGCCTGGCAACGATGTTTCTAGTTGTAATTCTTCAACAAGTGCATCATCAAAGAAGCTCTCACGATTTCAAGAGAGTTACACCGAATTTACTGTAAGTGACAAGGGCTGCAGTAAAATTATCATAAATTTGAGAATATTATCAGATGTAATTTCTAAATTTGTACAATGTAGACAGTGTGGTGAGTCACACAGTGTGAAAATTTGTGAGAGTGCCATTGGGAGAAAAGGCCATGCAATTGCTTTGGATTTAATTTGCACTAAACGCTAAGGTGTGACTTCATCTATGAGTTCTTCAAAACCAGATGCAAGTGGCCCTTATGAAATCAATACTAGATTAGTTTATGCCTTACGATCCATTGGCAAGGACATGGCTGCAGGGAGTACATTTTGTTCATCAGCCACCAAATAAATTTGAAAAACTGACTGCAATATTAGAGAAAGCAGTACGTCAAGTCAGTGAGGAAAGCATGAAACTGGCTGCTAGGGAAATGGTGGAAGAAAATGATGGATGTTCGGATATTGCAGTTGCACTTGATGGAAGTTGGCAGAAAAGAGGACGTACTTCTCTGAATGGAGTAACGACTGCCACGAGTGTAGACGCCGGTAAAGTGTTAGATATGGAGATAATGTCTAAATATTTGCAAATGTTGTAAAGTCAATTAATATAAAGAACACAACTGTGTGGCTAATTTTAGAGGAACAAGTGGTGGTATGGAAGTTCATGGAGTACAACAAATATTTCATCGCTCCGTAGAAATAAGAGGCGTATGCTACACCGAATATTTGGGCGATGGTGACAGTAAGGCATACAACAATGTGGTGAACTCTAAGCCATATGGAGATGCCATTATTAGCAAAATTGAATGTGTAGGCCATGTTCAAAAACGTTTGGGAACAAGGCAGAGAAAACTAACTGTTGATATGAGAGGAAAAAAAATAGAAGATGGAAAATTGTTGACCGGACAGGGTCGGTTAACTAAAACTGAAATAGAAAACTTGAAAGTATGTAATGGGCAGGCAATTAGGAGAAATAAAGAAAATCTGGAGGCAATGAAGAGAGATGTTTGGGCCATATTCTTCCATAAGTCCTCTGCTAATGATAAGCCATGTCACAGATTTTGTCCATCAGGAGAAAATTCGTGCTGCAAATACAATAGGGCTCAGGCAACTGGAGAATCTTATTCTCACCAGCATTCTCTTCCTGCTGCTGTTATTACAGCAATTAAACCTGGTTCATCCTGACTTTCTAAGGAAATGTCTGCATGCGCATACACAGAACCCAAATGAATGTTTCAACAGCATAATTTGGAACCGCCTTCCTAAAACTCTATTTGCAGGCATGCATACAATGAAACTAGGAGTTCATGATGCTGTTATTACATTCGATTGTGGTAATATTGGAAGCTGTTGAGAATTGAAAAAGCTGGGAATTAATCCTGGTGAAAATATGATCACTGGGCTGCAACATTGCGATAAAATGAGGATAGCCGATGCAGACAGGTCTGCATCTAATATGGCCAAGAAAGCAAGACAAACATCCAGGAAGGCGAAAAAGAAGCTGGAAGACCTGCTAGAGGCCAAAGAAGGGCCATCATATGCAGCAGGACAGTTTTAATTAACTGTGAGTAACAAATTTCAAAAGTTTTTTTCTTTAAAGTCAATTTCCCACAAACTAAATTTTCAGTACATATGCCCAATTATATCAGAAACTATCGTAATCAATGAACGAAATTTTCAGAGACTCTGTATAACATAAAAAGCCACCTCTGGTACTACATTCATTAATATTCCCCCATTAGGAAGTTCACAACAAATATTTTCTGAGAAAAACTTAATATTTTTTGTTAATAAATTTAAAAAAGTATTTCTTGAAAACTATAAAATTGATAAAGTATATTTTAGTACAGTTGACTCTATTAGCATCATGTAACATACAGTAAAAATATTACGGTCCTGCATCAAATAGTTTTTTCAGAAATGGGTCAAACACTTGCCTAAATTAACATGGGTTAGATAGGCAGGGTGTGGTCCCCTTAAGATGTGGCTCGTACATGATTATGTATTTAGTAGGCTTCCTTGCTTTGGAGTCGGAGGCTACTACCTTGAGTCAGGGTCAGTAGATATCAGCGTAAAATCGGCACAGCGGGATCTTCGTTGAGAAATACCTGCACCGTCTGCTTGCGTCACTTTGACGCGTCCGCTTCCCACACCACCCATCGAACGGGATCCGCCGTCAGGAAATGCAGTTCCGCCTAACAGTCGCCAGTAATGAAAAACCAACCGTAGCGGTCTCGGTTAACTATACGCTCTTCCGCTCATTGCGACAAAGAACGACTCTACGCAGTTAGGCGTTGTTGGAATCCACGGGACATCAACATTTCACGTACAATATCTCAAGTGGTAAATCGTTAAGATTCTACATATCCAGACAATAACTCACGCTTCGTACTCGACCCGTGTTTTGCGCGCAGAGAACGTTGCACTCTCTGAGACAAGAAATACTGTCGGTTAAGAAACTGCCGAGAGAGGCTGTAGCGAGAAGTTTACGATATTAAGGAATTCTGTGGAACTCGCCGTTCTTTTAACAAATACGAAATCGATACTGTCCACTTGATTTATTCCAAATCATTTGTTGCAGTTGAAAGCTCCTTTGTAAATTATAACCTTTATAAATTATACGTCATAAAAGCTGATTCTGATGTAAAATAAGAGTCACTCTCGGTCACTCCATAAAACTGCTGGAAATTTCCGTTACCATGTCTATATTTTTACATGCATATACGAGGGCAGTTCAATAAGTAATGCAACACATTTTTTTTCTGAAACAGGGGTTGTTTTATTCAGCATTGAAATACACCAGGTTATTCCCCAATCTTTTAGCTACACAACACTATTTTTCAACGTAATCTCCATTCAATGCTACGGCCTTACGCCACCTTGAAATGAGGGCCTGTATACCTGCACGGTACCATTCCACTGGTCGATGTCGGAGCCAACGTCGTACTGCATCAATAACTTCTTCATCATCCGCGTAGTGCCTCCCACGGATTGCGTCCTTCATTGGGCCAAACATATGGAAATCCGACGGTGCGAGATCGGGGCTGTAGGGTGCATGAGGAAGAACAGCCCACTGAAGTTTTGTGAGCTCCTCTCGGGTGCGAAGACTTGTGTGAGGGCTTGCGTTGTCATGAAGAAGGAGAACTTCGTTCAGATTTTTGTGCCTACGAACACGCTGAAGTCGTTTCTTCAATTTCTGAAGTGTAGCACAATACAATTCAGAGTTGATCGTTTGACCATGGGGAAGGACATCGAACAGAATAACCCCTTCAGCGTCCCAGAAGACTGTAACCATGACTTTACCGGCTGAGGGTATGGCTTTAAACTTTTTCTTGGTAGGGGAGTGGGTGTGGCGCCACTCCATTGATTGCCGTTTTGTTTCAGGTTCGAAGTGATGAACCCATGTTTCATCGCCTGTAACAATCTTTGACAAGAAATTGTCACCCTCAGCCACATGACGAGCAAGCAATTCCGCACAGATGGTTCTCCTTTGCTCTTTATGGTGTTCGGTTAGACAACGAGGGACCCAGCGGGAACAAACCTTTGAATATCCCAACTGGTGAACAATTGTGACAGCACTACCAACAGAGATGTCAAGTTGAGCGCTGAGTTGTTTGATGGTGATCCGTCGATCATCTCGAACGAGTGTGTTCGCACGCTCCGCCATTGCAGGAGTCACAGTTGTGCACGGCCGGCCCGCACGCGGGAGATCAGACAGTCTTGCTTGCGGCGATGATGACACACGCTTTGCCCAACGACTCACCGTGCTTTTGTCCACTGCCAGATCACCGTAGACATTCTGCAAGCGCCTATGAATATCTGAGATGCCCTGGTTTTCCGCCAAAAGAAACTCGATCACTGCCCGTTGTTTGCAACGCACATCCGTTACAGACGCCACTTTAACAGCTCCGTACAGCGCTGCCACCTGTCGGAAGTCAATGAAACTATACGAGACGAAGCGGGAATGTTTGAAAATATTCCACAAGAAATTTCCGGTTTTTTCAACCAAAATTGGCCGAGAAAAAAAATGTGTTGCATTACTTATTGAACTGCCCTCGTACATTAACTGTTTTCTTTGGGTACTACTATGTGGTTCCTCTTTTAGCAATGGTCCGTAGCTGTACTAATATATTGTGCTGGGAGTCATAATCACCTCTTATTCACAGTTACATAGCACCTTTTGTAGGAGATCGCTTTTATTAACTAATCCTGCAAAGCGCGGTATCAGAGCACTGCTCAAGTTAATTTTTACAAAATCCTTTCGATAAAACTGTTGCAGGCCCTATTTCAGTCGAAGCAACAGGTCAAAACACATCTGTATAGTCAACTAGTTTTATTTACATCTACGTGTACATCATAACTTCGCAAGCCACCTGACGCTGTGTGGTGGAGGGTACTTGTGGTACCACTAACTGGTCCCCCCTTCCCTGTTCCACTCGGGAATGGTGAATGAGAGAAATTACTGTCGATCAGCATCTATGTTAACTTTAATTTCTCGAATCTTCTCGTCGTGGTCACTACGCGAGACGTAAAAGTAGTCTCTCGAAATTTCAGTGCTAAACCTCTCCGTGACGCACAACGCCTCTCTTGTAGCGTCTGCCACTGAAGTTTCTTCCAGCATCTCTATAAGGCTCTCGCGCGGACTAAACGATCCCCTGACGAAACGCGCCACTCTTCTTTGGATCTTCTATATCTCTTCTATCAGTCCTACATGATAAGGGTCGCAGACTGATAAACAGTACTCAAGAATCGCTCGACAAGAGCCTCGTAATCCATTTCTTTAGTACACGAATTATATTTCCTTAAGAGTCATCCTATGAAGCTCAGCCTGTCTTCTTCTTTCCCTACTATTTGTTTTATGTGGTCATTCCACTGAAGGTCGCTCCGGATGATGTTCTAATCACGATTAATTAAGTAAAACGTAGTGAGGAAACATCGATAACTCTCACAATACACCCTTTCAACCGCCGGCCGCTGTGACCGAGCGATTCTAGGCGCTTCAGTCCGGAACTGCGCTACCGCTACGGTCGCAGGTTCGAATCCTGCGTCGAACATGGATGTGTTTGATGTCCTTAGTTTAGTTAGGTTTAAGTAGTTCTAGGTTCTAGGGGACTGATAACCTCAGATGTTAAGTCCCATAGTGCTTAGAGCCGAACCATTTGAAAACTCTGTGGAATTTAATTTATTTCATAACTCTGACGTACGGCTTGTCTAACACTATAGGAATGACGTCACAAGCTACCAGCATAAAAGAAGCAGCGTCTGCTGAGAGTGGACAGTTGTGTGGGAGGCTTCGGAGAGTGTTGAGTCAGTTTGACCAGTGACTCAGATTTTTCGATTTCATGGAGTAATATGTTGGCAACACTGTCTGTTTTCCTTTTTTACGAAGTTAAAAAAAGCCTATATCAAGAAGTGAGGCCCCGAACCTCCAACCGTTCACACAACCAACGATCACAAGGTAACTGTACCTGCGAAAGCTATGTATTTGAGAATCTTATAATGGTAGCTTGATTTTTGTACCAGAAAGATCGACAGCTTCCGGTTATATTTCATACTTCGCTCTGATTATTTTATTTAGAAGGGATTCAGTTATTTCCTTTGGCGACGTGCAAGATTACGAAAAAAGTCAGAATTATCAAACCGATGTAAATAGAGGACATTCTTACGCTCGCTTGCAAGTAAGTACTGTAATTACTAAAAATACATAGTTTTACTAAAAGACATTCGAGGAGTAACAGAATATCATGTGGAGTTTGTAATCACTCTTGGATTGTAGTAAAAAGTGATAATGTCGCCTACACGCAAATATATTTAGAATTTAACTGAAACAAAGTAAGGTCTGGAAAAAGAAACAAAGATATTGGAAGAAACAGTCTAATATTGTCAGTTGACTTTGCTATACTTTCTGAATACGTGACATCTGCTGCAATGCAAATTAATATTTTACAAGAAATAGCCAGTAGCGCCGGCTTAACAACTCCTGTAAAAAAAATCAAATCTTTAACTAACATTAAAACAATGGACCGACATTTCTGAAAACAGATATTGTCAGATATAAATCTGTGACTGATTAGATTAGACTTGGTTTCATTCCAATTAATCCGTAGTGAGAAGGTCCTCCAGGAAGTAGAACACGTCAGAAAAACAATATTCAAAAAATGACAAATATTTACAACTAAAACAAATAAGCTAATGTCCCTTCCACAGGTCCCAAGTGGACTGATCGTCATTTTTTTTAATGAACACTATATGAAAGGATCATTTTACAACACTCATTCACTAAGATCTCATTAATGCACTGATTTTAAAATTAAAAAAAAATGTTTTTATTTATTTATAAGGTAATAAGCATATAATAGAACTACTACAACCCCTGTTTACAATGAACACATTACTGCACTGAAATGGTGCAGAAGTTAGATTGTACTTTACACACACACACACACACACACACACACACACACACACACACACACAAGTCATTTAGTTCTACTGAGAAATTCATCAATGGGGTAGAAGGAGTTGGCCACCAATAAATCCTTTAGGCTTCTCTTAAACTGAATTTTCATTGGCTATTAAACTTTTTGGGGCTGCTAGCAAGTTATTGAAAATGAGTTTTCCTGAATAATGCACACCCTTTTGTACAAGAGTAAGTGACTTTAAATCCTTGTGAATATTATTCTTATTTCTAGTATTGATTCCATGAACTGAGTTGTTGGTTTGAAGAAGTGGTATATTTTTAATGACAAATTTCATTAAGGAATAAATATACTGGGAAGCAGTAGTTAGTATCGCTAGTTCCCTAAACAGGCATCTGTCCCACAAAATAATCCCATATGACTTTATGGAGTGAAAGTAAGCATAATACGCCAGCTTTTTCATTTTTATATCCCCTATATGTGACAGAATTCGAATTGAAAATAGGGATTTGTTTAGGCGCTTTAGCAGTTCTGAGGTGTGCTCCACTTCTTCTGTCTGCTTGTCATCATATGTTAGGCACCCCATACAAGTTATGATCTGCATGTACTGTCTTTTTTTCGAAGTTTAGTGACAAAGAATTGGACAGGGACAAGTAATCACTGTCCACAAAAATTTTATTAGCCGATATTTCTAAGACTACACTTGATTTGCTATTTATTGTAATGTTTGTATCATCGGCAAACAAAAGAAACTTGGTATCTGGTAATGTTACTGATGAAAGGTCACTGATATACACAAGAAAAAGCACGTGCTCTAAGATGGAACCTTGTGGGACCCCATATGTAATTAATTCCCGGTTGGATGATGCCTGATAGCTTAATACATGTCTCTTTCCTAATAACGCAGTTCGTTTCCTACCAGAGATATAAGATTTGAACAATTTTGCAGCATTTACTGTTACACCATAATATTCTAATTTACTTAAAAGGATATTGTGATTTACACAGTCAAATGTCTTGCCGGCCGAAGTGGCCGTGCGGTTCTAGGCGCTGCAGTCTGGAACCGCGAGACCGCTACGATCGCAGGTTCGAATCCTGCCTCGGGCATGGATGCGTCTGATGTCCTTAGGTTAGTTAGGTTTAACTAGTTCTAAGTTCTAGGGGACTAATGACGTCAGAAGTTGTGTTCCATAGTGCTCAGAGCCATTTGAGCCATTTTTTTTTTTCAAATGCCTTTGACAGATTACAAAAATACCAGTTGCTTCCAATTTTTTGTCTAATGAATTAAGTACATTTTCAGTGTAAGTGTAGATAGTCTTCTCCACATCAGAAGCCTTTAGAAATCCGAACTGCGACTTTGATAGTAAGTTATTTGTGATAAGATGGTTATACAGCCGATTGTGTATCACCTTTTCTAAAATTTTTGAAAATGCTGATAAAAGTGATATTGGACCGAAATTTGACGCAATTTCTTTATTTCCTTTCTTAAACAATGGCTTAACTTCAGCATATTTCAACCATTCAGGAAATATTCCGCTGATAAACGACTGGTTACACAGGTAGCTTAATATGTTACTTAACTGAGAATTACATTCTTTAATTAACTTTGTTAATATTTCAACATACCCACTGGATGTTTTTGATTTTAAAGATTTTATGATGGACATTACTTCTGCTGGGGTAGTGAGGGTCAAATTCACTTTATAGAAGTTACTTCAAATGTCTGGTCTGAGGTATATCATGGCAGCATCTACAGAACCTGACAATCCCATCTTTTCAGTAACAGTTATAAAATGTTTGAGACCTTTTTGGTAGGGAGGACACAGCATGTTATCTTGGATGAAGAGTCATCCTCAAGTGTAGAAGTAACTTCGGGCGTGTGCCAGAGGGTGTGTTGGGATCTTTGCTGTTCATGTTGTTCATTAATGACCTTCCAGACAATAGTAAAATCAGGCTTTTTGCAGATGATGCAGTTATCCATTATGAAGTACTATCTGAGAGAAGCTTATAGGATATTCAGTCGGATTATGATCAGATTTCAAGGTCGTGCAGAGATTGGCAACTTGCTCTAAATGTTCAGAAGTGTAAAATTCTGCATTTCACAAAACGAAAAAACGTAGTATCCTACGACTATAATATCAATTAGTCACTGTTGGAATCGGCCAGCTTATACAAATATCTGGGTGCAGCTCTTTTTAGGGATATGAAATGGATGATCACATACAGTGGAAGGCAAAATAATGTGAATAGTGGTAGTAATGGGATGTTTGTGTTTGACGGTGGACAGCGAAGGTAAGGCACTTGTCGCTCTGGAATGTGCGTGTTCAGTACGAATTAAGCATCAGTGGAGGTTGTTTACGAGTAGTGCACACTTCGTATTTGCATTCAGAGGCGGAGGTCGACGTATACTGAAAGACCTAGCAGAATTCCAAAGAGGGCAGATTGTGGGGGCTCTATTAGCTGGAGCATCAACAACCAGGACAACCAACTTAATGAACGTTTCAAGAGCAACTGTTTCAACAGTCATAACAGCCTACACAAAACATAGAAAGACATCATCGTGTAAAAGTAATATCTGGCGCAAACCGAAACTAAATAACAGAGATCGTCGTACGCTAACACGAATAGTGTCAAAACAACACAAAACTACGACTGCTAAAGTGACTGCAGAGCTGAATAGCCATCAGAGCTCAATAGCCATCTTCGAGACTCCTTATCTATCGACACTGTTCGCCGAGAACTCCATAAAGCGAATATTCATGGACGAGCTGCTATACCGAGACCAGGGGTCAGGAGCATAAATCCTGGACGACCGATTAGTGGAAACACATCATGTGGTTGACGAGTCAACGTTTTCATTATTTCCAATATCGGGACGGGTTTACGTTTTGGGAATGCCAAAAGAAGCCTACAATCCTGTTTGCTCGGTACCAACGGTTAAACATGGAGGTGGAAGTGTAATGATGTGGGCAGCCATATCGTGATATTCTGCTGGTCTCATCATTACTCTCAAAGGCCGTGTTACAGCCAACGATTACATGAACATTTTAGTTGATCAGAGGCACCCCATTATTCAAATGTTGTTCTCCAACAATGATGCCATATTTCAGGACGATAATGCACCCATTCACACAGCCAAGACAGTACAATCGTGGTATGGGGAGCGTGCAACTGAACTGCAGCGTCTTCCCTGGCCAGCACAGTCCCCGAACTTTAACATTATCGAATCTTTTTGGTCGGTATTGGAGTGCAGGCTCCGGAGTAGATTTCCGCCTCCCTCGTCACTACAGGAATTAGAAGTGGTTCCGATCGAAGAGTGGCATAAAATTCCACTGGCGACTATAAAATCATTATACGCCAGCATTCGAAGAAAAATCGCAGTTTTATTACGGGCAAATCGGGGCCCAAGCCTTAATAACAGACCATTCGCAAGCAAGTATAGGTGTTCACATTATTTTGCCTATCCCCTGTAGGTTCAGTCGTGGGAAAAGCAGGTGATAGACTTCGGTTTGTGGATAGAATACTGGGGAAGTGCAATCAGTCTACACAAGAGATTGCTTACAAATCACTCGTGCGACCTATTCTAGAATATTGCTTAAGTGTGTGGGACCCGTACCAGATAGCATTAACTGTGGATATTGAACGTATACAGACAAGGGTAGCACGAATGGTCACAGGTTTACTGGTTTGTTTAATATGTGGGAGAGTGTCACAAAGATACGAAAGGAACTGAGTTGGCAGACTACTGAACAAAGACGTAAACTATCCCGAGAAAGTCTGTTAACAAAGTTTAAAGAACCTGCTTTAAGTGATTACTCTAACCCCTTACGTAACGCCCACATAGGGATCGTGAGGATAACATTAGAATAATTGCTGCACCTTCAGAGATATTCAAACTATCATTCTTCCCGCTCTCCGTACGTGAATGGAACAGGAAGAAACTCTAACAACTGGTAGACTGGGACGGACCCTCTGCCATACACCTCGCGATGCTTTGCAGAGTATAGCTGTAGACGTACTACTGTTCCTAATGAGTTAACATAGCAGATTGTGGTAACTAGGGACAGTTTCCGCACCAAGAGACTAAAAACGCAGTTCTCCGTTAGTCGATGGTTCCTTAAATTCACAAATTCACCCGTACGATAGATAAAATTGTATATCTCTTATTCTTACTGCCTTATGATATCATACAATAGAAAATTTAGAATTTGACTCACGCCTTAGATGTTCGTAGCTTCTATCAAACTCATCTCGATTCAACTAAGGTCGTATTAGGACCAAATGATCAACTTCACTGCTAACAATCTCGCTCTATATCGCTCTGGAACCACCTATCATCAACAGAAGAACAGCGTTTTTAGTACTTGTAAAAGTAGCTTAGTTTTTGTATGCGGCTGCAGCTGCGTTCCGGACAATCGGCTCTGCCAATTTCGGTGATGATGTTCCACCCACCTGGTGCTCGTCGGTTTCTGCTTTTGAGATGCTTTCTCCTTCTCGTTAACACATCAACACTAATTTTATTTGCATTGTTTATATACAGTAAAAAACAAATTCTTAAACCTATAATCCTGCTGTCAGAAATATAGCCGAGCGGTCTAGGGCGCTGCAGTCATGGACTGTGCGGCTGGTCCCGGCGGAGGTTCGAGTCCTCCCTCGGGCTTGGGTGTGTGTGTCTGTCCTTAGGATACTTTAGGTTAAGTAGTGTGTAAGCTTAGGGACCTTAGCAGTTAAGTCCCATAAGATTTCACACATATTTGAACATCAGAAATATTGATCAATTCCAATGGGTCATGTGATGAACTCTCTCGCCATAACCCATCTGCTACTTGATGCCTCACAAAACGCACTAAATAAAAGGCGTAGGACGGAAGGTGCACGTTCAGGTGTTCAGCGGGGCTGATGATTGCAGTATTGTGTACAAAGTTTCGACGTCTAACGTGGTCATCCTCTCCAGGTGCTGTAAGGACTGGTGTAAGACGTTGATGCAATTCAGAGGAATTCGAAGAATTCTTCTTATATTTTCATACGTCAACAACTACCGTTCTGTCTTATTGTGCTAGAAATGTAACCTTCACTGAACAGGTAATATTGGTCAAAGTATCGATTAGAACAAAGATTTTACTCTAGCATACCTCAAGAGGGCTCTGAGCACTATGGGACTTAACAGCTGTGGTCATCAGTCCCCTAGAACTTAGAACTACTTAAACCTAACTAACCTAAGGACATCACACACATCCATGCCCGAGGCAGGATTCGAACCTGCGATCGTAGCAGTCGCACGGTGCATACCTCAAGATGTGCAGTAGGAACCACTGTCATCCTCTCCAGCCTTTTTGACAAAGACTCAGTGTCATATCAGAATATATTTTACTTTTCTGACTGTAGATTCAAACCATATGCAAATTTGCGAATCATATGATGTATGACAAAGGTCGATACGATCAATATTCAGAAAATCGACGAATTTATCGTCAGTTAAACCATATCAAACTAATTTTCCCCTGCCATCAGATATCATCGCAGGCTCGACTAACCAGAAGACTGTTGAATCGTGCGGGCGGAGTAATTTTCCGAGTCCTGGCTTAAATATTCCCAGTAATTTGCACTATAGAGAGTAACCAAAAAGGCTGCTCGAGCCGTTATTTTGGGTTTCTGACCACAGCATCTCCGTGGCAGTGCAACACTTCTCTATCCCTCCCCTTACGACGAGTTTCCGTCACTCCGTGGAACCTTGAACTAAGGCCCTGCAAGCCAGAACCAATCTTAACTGCATTCTTATTAAGTTTCCTACGGGTTTCTCTTTCTGCCGGCAGAAGCTTACTGGGTTGGATACTACCATTAAAAAAACCGATGGGAGAGGCCATCTCGTCTTCAGTTGCATTCAGTTGTTAGCTGGAGTATGCCCATGCAGTGCAGTAGCACAGAATTTGCCTCCATTTCTATGTCTTTGTGTGTACACACAGTACTCAGTAGAAGCCAAGAACCTAACAGCGGTTAGTACTGTTTCGCATTAAAAGTAATGCAACTGCGATAATTTCGGTCATGAATCTTCAGAAATCCAACGACTTGCATATTGATCGGTATGTGCAGGAAAGCTAACCACGTTTGCGTGATGGTGCTTTGTACTGCATTGGGCTTCAATTTATTCTTTCTCGTGGATACTAATCATTACAATTATGTCTCGATGTACAAACTCTCTCTCTCTCTCTCTCTCTCTCTCTCTCTCTCTGATCAAGTGCTAGAAGAATTAACAGAACACTTGTTTCTATTGCAAACTGTTTCCTTTGTCTTGTCCTACAGCAAAACGTATTCTGTGCAAGCTTTGAAGTATTAGTATGTGCGTAGCATCCGATATTTTAATTTTAATAGTCTACCTCGCATTTCCATTTATCTGTTTACGGAAATATTTACATGATTTTACCAGACCTGTCCGACGTCTGGTCTGTAGAACTCCCCTGTTGCCTCCCACAACCCTTTAATAAATAATCTGTTTCCCCACTAGGGGAGATGAGGTCCGATGCTGGTCACAGTCAAGGCAGCAGAAGATAAGCAGATGAGGTGAAATGTGCCTGTTAATAGGGAATCAGAAGTCGAGTAGCCGTTTTAATTTCTACGACTCCTGTCATCATGTTCGTTCTTTTAAAGAAGAACCGACGGAAGAAGCAACATCTACAGACAGTACCAAGTCAGATTACGATTCACCAAAACGTAGGTGTGTGTACGTAAACGAAGGTTATAAAATTATTACACGGCATACTACGAGGGTTCCCCAGAAAGTAATGCAGAGCATTCTTTTTTTTTCTGCAACAATTCTTTAGTGAACATAATGGGCATTACACACACGAGAGAATGGTGTTCTATCTATGCACCCTATTTCTCCACGTAATAACCATCTCGTTCTATGGCCGTCCTTTAGCGCGAAACAAGGGCGTGTGTGCCCTGTCGGTACCAATCCTTGTCCTGGCGCTACAGTCTGGAGCCGAGCGCCCGCTACGGTCGCAGGTTCGAATCCTGCCTCGGGCATGGATGTGTGTGATGTCCTTAGGTTAGTTAGATTTAATTAGTTTTAAGTTCTAGGCGACTGATGACCTCAGAAGTTAAGTCGCATAGTGCTCAGAGCCAAAGCCTTGTCCTGGTGGTGGAGGCAGTGCTTCATTGTGTGAATGCACTCCGCGGCATTGCGTCAGTCACGATGGGTAGTTAAGCAAGTTAAATGTGTGTCTCATGTCACGCTAGGACCAATGCGCCCTTTGCTACTCTGCGAAGCACTAGAACATCTCTCGCGGTGCTGGACCGTACCACAGCTATGCGTCATCGCGTATGGGACCAGCGTGTGCGCGCCTTTGAGTTCTGCGACGTCAGTGTAACACTCGAAGAATTCTAACTGTATTCACGAAAATTGACCCAACTGCTGTGACCCTGCAGCTGTGTGAGAGCGATGGCTCACACGGCTTGCGTCTGGGGGTGGCTCGCGGAGGCGGCGGTGGCTGCAGCGGGGGCAGCGGCGGCGTCGGGCGTCGAGTGACGTAATGTGTTTTTTTACTAGCAATCTTTTGTTTAAGTTATGTTCCATCAATTTCACCGACCAATAGCATGCTGCGAATTAAGTAAAACTACTCCATACATGTGAAGAATAGCGATTTAATTAATTTGAATAATTTTTTTATATCAATGTGGTGTCAGCGGTAGAGTAGTTAGCTACGTAATTACTCCTGAGCGTAGCCATTAGCCACTCTGACTTGAAAAGTGAAGTCAGTTTCTTCCTCAACCAAAAACAAAGTTTTACGTTCTGTTGAGCCCGCAGCATAGTACACGTCGTTACAAGAGATACCGAAAATGAAAGCTCCAATAGTAACTGCCATAAGGTAATCCAGATCTAATGCTTTACATACATGCCTGTTTCGGCTTATTGCAATTACCAAGTGATCTGCGAAAATAACACTGGTAAGATTATCTATACGTAAATCGAGGCTGTTTCATGTTCACTTTTGCGTTGGCACTGAATTGGTCTAGTTGGAAGTAACGACCATATTGCAACTATAGTAAATTTTTTCTGTGACTACTTGGTAGGTATAGTACTTTTTGTAGTTATGAAAGGTAAAAAGTACGTTTTTGATAGATATTTTGACAGTTCTTTACTACGATGTTACATGTTACGAAAGTATATACAGCTTAATAGAAATGATGTTACATTTTGTTGTTCTCATTTTCCTTAAAAATTTTATCTATGGTCTGTGTGTGTTTTCTTTTCCCGTATGACTCTTTTTAATGCAGTAAGTTACCTTGAACTAAAAATTAGCAAAGACGACAACCGCCACAAATTTGACGTATACAGAAAATCTACCACCGTAGATAATATAATAAATGTCAACTATTGTCATCCTAGAACAGAGAAGCATGACTTATTCCATTCAATGATTAACAGAATAATCAATTTACGTGTAGAACAACCAGCTATACAAAAAGAACTGAAAATACTCTGTGACACAGCCTACAAACATGATTTTGATCCAGATATAGTAACAAAATTGTATAAAAAACCACACAAAATCGAAACCCATAACAATACATTATGACACACATCTTACTATAGAAACCTTAACGAAACATAGAGCAATCTACATACATACAGTTTAAAAATCAAATAAAAATTTAAAAATAAACTAAAATAAATGAATTATTTAAATCCACACGCATATAACTGGGTAACAATCCTACAACTAAATTACGTTGAAGCACAATAAAATTTCAGAATATGCCACTTCTGGAAGTCACCTATGACGACTGCTACAATTTCTATAAATGCCAAACTGGACGAAATTTTATGACCAGATTTAAAGAACACACTAGAAACAGTGATAGTAATCCGCCAAGCTTCTATTTACATCTAAAAACTCAACACCACAAAATCGAGAAAATTGGAACTGCGTTAGAAATATCGCACAGAATACCGAAAGGACTTACTATGTACATTCTCGGAGAACTGGAAATATACATTCATACAAGAAAATATCCACACGAAATTCTAAATGAACACACAGATTTTACACGTGAATACTATCCGGAAAACTTAATTGACAAACGAATACGAAAACATACAGTAATATGGAAAACAAAACATATACAGACCACAGATAAATAAAATTTATAGGAATATAAGAACAATAAAATGTAGTATCATCTAAGCCGTATATACTTTGGAAACATACAGCACCGTAGTAAAGATGTACCAAAACACTGAACCATCAAAAACGTATTTTTTACGTTTCGCAACTACAAAAAATGTTATGCTTACCAAGCTTTGACAGAAAAACTTCGCTATGGATGCAATATGGTCGTCACTTCCAACTAGACATAGGTAAACTATAGATGCAAGATGGTCGTCACTTCCAACTAGATATAGGTACCAATGGAAATGTAAACATAAAATAAGCAAGACTTACATGTAGATATCATCCAATGTTGTTTTCGGAGGTGAGTTGATAATGGCAATAAGGCGAACCAGCCCCGCCGTGTAAAATATTAAAACTATATTACCTTATTGCAGCTAGTTTTCGAGCTTTGATTTTCATTATGTCTTACAAAAACGAAATTTTGTTTAAGCTGTCGTAGCAGCTACTTAGTTGTGCCTTCGCTGTTACAGCCTTATCTTTTCGTGACGCTATTCTGAACATTCGATAATCGCAATGCTGCAGAAGGAACTTGTCGGGTGGCGTGAATCCCACATCCCACAGGCGGCGAGCGCCGCCGCAGGGGCAGGATATGCTCCAGATATTCCCGAATTAACGGGGCGGACACAGAGCGCTCTTCCGGTTTCCGCCCCCCCCCCTCCCCCCGTCTAAAAATACGCGGTCAGCGCGTGGCCGGCTCGCGGCTGTAGCCCGGAGGCTGGCTGGCGGTGAGTCAGCTGCTTGCGCCACTTCCGGCGCCTGCTGCCACTTCCGGGCGTCGTGACGCAGATGGTGCGTCGTGCGTCACGGCTGCCCGCAGCTGGCGGGCTTTTCGGTAAAGCCATTCACGGAAATCCCGGCGCACTCCACAGCTGCATCCCGTGCCATGCAGCATAGCCCCCGTCGCGCAGACTGGCTTCGTAATGTACAGGATGGGCCAGAAGTCCCCGCACCACCTAGTATCGAAGGCTGATTGTTTTCGTTTGTGAGACCACAAGTACGTACTTGCCGTAAAGAAAAGTGCTTACATGCTGTAAAACATTTCCATATTCCCTGCGTTATCTTGACATGTTTCGGGCATGTCCGGTATTACAGTGTGTTTATAAATGAATATTGTGATTTTAACGCTTTATAATATTTATTACAATAAACTTATAGTTATAAATGGTATTTCAAATGAAAGAGCAACACAAACAGTTATGTTTGGCAGCACAGCGCATGGACTGGCACAGCGATGTACGCGATTGATTGAACTTTGTAACGTCCCCATAGAAAAATTAATGAATTACTGTGCTGATAATCATCTTATGTTATTTGATTTTCAAACAGCTGAGCAAAACTGAACGTACTCAGACATTCACTAAAGTGACACACAATATTTTTAGCGCAACGCAATCTGACTTTCAGTAATCCTTACAAGAGAATGGCCCTGAGTAACAATAGCCTATACCTTTCATGAATCACTTACCTCACAAAAATCTTCGTTACTCGAACTACTGCAATACAGCGAGCGCCACTACTGCCAGCAAAATAAAAGATTCAAACTACTGAAGGCACTAACTACTGATACGCATAGTTAGCAAATGAAAGATTTTGATAGAGAACAAACTATGTATTTACCTTAATAGTGTTCAAAAGTCATAATGTATATATCAGTTCATGACATCCAGTCTTACAAATTTACTGTCTCTGTCCAGATCATCCGCTCTCAAAACTCCGCCATCTCTCTACCCACATCCACCACTGCTGGCGGCTCACCTCCAACTGCGCAACGCTACGCGCTGATAACATCCAGCTGCCCAACACTACAATGGCAGACAACAACGCAAACCAGCCACAGACTGCACACAGCACAGCCAGTGATTTTCATACAGAACGCTACGTGGCGTTACCAATAAAAAAAAAAAAAACTAAACAGCCTACTTACAAAACTTCCTGGCAGATTAAAACTGTGTGCCCGACCGAGACTCGAACTCGGGACCTTTGCCTTTCGTGGGCAAGGGCTCTACCATCTGAGCTACCGAAGCACGACTCACGCCCGGTACTCACAGCTTTACTTCTGCCAGTATCTCGTCTCCTACCTTCCAAACTTTACAGAAGCTCTCCTGCGAACCTTGCAGAACTAGCACTCCTGAAAGAAAGGATATAGCGGAGACATGGCTTAGCCACAGCCTGGGGGATGTTTCCAGAATGAGATTTTCACTCTGCAGCGGAGTGTGCGCTGATATGAAACTTCCTGGCAGATTAAAACTGGCAAAGGTCCCGAGTTCGAGTCTCGGTCGGGCACACAGTTTTAATCTGCCAGGAAGTTTCATATCAGCGCACACTCCGCTGCAGAGTGAAAATCTCATTCTAGCCTACTTACAACTTCACTGTACCCAAGCGCTGGATAGGCCGCAAGGGGCCCAATGACAGGGCTTGCTTTGATTGGCCTCCACATTCAACCGACCTAACGCCATGCGATTTTTTCCTTTAGGGCTTCATTAAGGATCGTATGTACGTGCCTCCGCTACTAGCAGACCTCCCTGAACTAAGAAACCGGATTGAAGCAGCTGTTGCTACAATCACTGAAGACACACTTATCAACGTTTGGGAAGTACTCGGCTAAAGACTTGATGTGTGCCGTGTGACAAATGGTGCTCACATTGAACATTTATAAAGTTCTTTGTAAAACAGCGTGAGTTGCTCTTTCATTTCACATATCATTTACAACTGTATGTTTAATATAACAAATATTATAAAGCGTTAAAACCCCGATATTCATTTATAAACACCCTGTATAGTGCGAAATGCGTTCTCAACAGTATTGCGGAGTTTCTTTTTTGCATAACGACGTACAGATAAACGTGCCTTAATGATTCCCCATAACGAATTGTCATGTGTGGTGAGGTCGGGACTTCTTGTTGATCATTTCAAGGGAGCTGGCGTTGCCGATGAATCACGACCTATTCACTGTCCTGGAAAGTGTTAATTTAGAAACTCGCGCACTGCAAGAGCGGATTGTGGAGGCTCTGAGCACTATGGGACTTAACGTCTGAGGTCATCAGTCCCCTAGAACATAGAACTACTTAAACCTAACTAACCTAAGGACATCACACACATCCATGCCCGAGGCAGGATTCGAACCTGCGACCGTAGCCGTCGCGCGGTTCCAGACTGTAGCTCGGTCACACAGGCCGGCGGACTGTGGAGGCGCTCCGTCTTGCTGCAACCGTATGTTTCGTGAGGCCCCTTTCCTCAAGCTGAGAAATTAACCATGTTTACAATACGTAAATAATTTACGCCATTCACAGTCCCTTCAAAAAAATACGCTCCAATCAGATATTGTGAAGTCATCGCTGCCCATATCACTACATGAGGCGTATTCCTTTACAACTCGATGTGTGATGAGAAATCTCTTTGGTCCAAACGACAATATTTCTAACACCTGAGCTGCAATAAATGGGCACATTCAACTGAAAGCATAACCTTGGCACGGTTCACTGCATTTGGAAATTGAGTTAGCAAAGCACGGCAGGCTAAAATGCATTCATTCCGCTCTGTATCTGGTAACTCGTTGACGAACAGATCTGACCTTAAGATCCTTTTTCATGTGATCTCGCATTGTTGTCCACAGTATACCGAGTTCCGAAGCACTTTTACGTGTCGACTTCATAGGATGTTGTCCAATCGAAGCAGACTCCGGCACGTTTTTTGTTGTGTTGGCTGAAGAGCCGGCACCGTGTTACTAGAGGAGGCCGAAATGCACGCGTTTTAGCTGACGCAGGCTGGCGTGAGGAGGGAAGAACTATACTGACATGAGGTCTGGAACATGACAAGGAGTTAGAATTCAGAAAGCGGACATAATTAGTTTGATACTTAACTTTAATCCATTAATGAAGAACGTCGCTCTTGACGGTACGTGATTCACAATATTATCTGCTCAGAATAGTAACTGAATATGGCGCCTTGCTAGGTCGTAGCAAATGACGTAGCTGAAGGCTATGCTAAACTGTCGTGTCTGCAAATGAGACGCTAGCCATCGCTAGCAAAGTCGGCTGTACAACTAGGGCGAGTGCTAGGGAGTCTCTCTAGACTAGACCTGCCGTGTGGCGGCGCTCGGTCTGCAATCACTGGTAGTGGCGACACGCGGGTCCGACGTATACTAACGGACCGCGGCCGATTTAAAGGCTACCACCTAGCGTCCTAGCATGTGTGGTGTCTGGCGGTGACACCACATTTCTCTTCGTGTCTTCTTCCTTCCACACCGCGGCCTGTCTTGAACACTGCCAAAAGCCAGAGCACGTCTTTCCTAATTCACAAGTATTGGCTTTCGCTATGGAGCTTTACTAAATCTTTCCTGGGATGTTCCCATAATCTGTTTCATTGTCTGCCCTGTGTGTTGCCGTTAGTGCAAACACAGACTTGTCACTAAGCGCTGCTCAGTAGTGTGACTGCTCACACTTGCCATGGCTACAAATTAAAATTGAGCTGCGACTGCGAAAACATATAAACATGAATTGCAACAGTTGATACAAATAAATGATAAGAAATAACACAGTTACCAACTTGTATAACAACATTTGATACTAAGCAGAGTTACGGGAATACGGCGACTTCTCGTCCATCCTGTATGTCTACATCTATACTCTGCTAACCACTGTAAAGCTGCAAATGGTACTACCCGCTGTACCACGTATTAACATCTCTTTCCGCTTCATTCACGTATGGAATGCGGGAATAATGACTGCTTAAACACCACTTTTTGTGCTGCATTAATCTAATGTTGTCTTCCTACGTTCTTAATTTACTTATGTTTCTTTAAAACGTGTTAAGTAGGCCTTTGAAAACAGTTGTCTGTTTTCAAGGATCTGCCAGTTCAGAGTTTTCTGCACCTTAGTGATCCTTTCTTACTGTCGAAATAAACCTGAGACTATTTGCATTGTTCTTCTTTGCACACACTCAACCTGCAATGTTAGCTGCAGTTGGTCGGGTTCCACACATGAGCAATACTAGACTATGGGTCGCCCGAGTGTGAAATCTCCTTTGTAGAAATTCCATTTTCCCAATGTCCTACCAATGGACCTAAATTTACCAGCCACTTCATCTGTGAGTGAGCCTATGCGTTCATTACATTCCACATTGGTAACCTTAGATATTTGTGAGATTTGACCGATTCAGTCTGTGACTTATTGTTATTACAAAGGAAACTACGTTTTTGCTTTTTGTGATGTGTGCAATTTCACATTTATGAACACTTACAGCAAATTTGCAGTCTTCGCACCACTTTGAAATCTTATCGAAACCTGAATGAATATTTGTGCAGCTTTTCTTCAGACAGTACTAGCAATAAAGATTTTTGAAACTGTTCATGTTATCTGTTATAAAGTGATACTTGAATCTACATACGAACAGAAAGGAACTCAATTCCCTGGGACATGCCTGCAGCTACGTCTACATCTGTCGATGGCTCTTCATCCAAGATAACATGCTGCATTTCGTTTCATATCCCAATAAATTTCGTTTCATATTCCATTTAATCGTACTTTCGTAAATAAACGTCGATGTGATACTGAGCTAAATGTTATTCGGAAGCAAAGAAATACTACACGAACTGATAGCCTTGATCCGTGGTATTCATGTTGTTACGTGAGTGAAGACTGACTCGGGTTTCGCATGACCCAAGTTTCCAGGATCCGTAGTTGTTGACATGAAGGAGGTCATTCTGTCAGAGATACCTATGAATGTTTGAACTTTGCACCTAGATGTCACTAGAGGATGACCCGACAGTTATTTGTTTCTAGGTTTCTGGATAGTTTGATATGATATTCTGAGGACGAAAATGGTTCAAATGGCTCTGAGCATTATGGGACTTAACATCTGAGGTCATCACTCCCCTAGAACATAGAACTACTTAAACCTAACTAACCTAAGGACGGCAGACACATCCATGCTAGAGGCAGGATTCGAACCTGCGACCGTAGTCGTCGCGCGGTTTCTGAGGACGAATGAGGAATCGAAAAAAGATGCAATGAAATTGTTATGTCGGTCACCGCACAAACCCACAGCACACGGGCGATTTGCTTATGAATAACCCTGACGATAACTTCTAATAATGTACGTGAATGTAGCCGGGTGAGTCGCCAACAACGGCTAATATTTCGACAGGAGCACACCCTACAATTTGCAAGGCATGTGCACTGTGCAATGGAATTTAAAACCTCGGTTTTCAGGGAAACTCCGGAAAGGTAACACTCACTCACACTGTAAACGCTAGCGCCATCGCAAACCAAAGATGTCCGACGTCATAAGTTATCGATAGTGAAATTAATAATTAACGGGTAAGGTAGCATTAACTATGTCCCTCCGTTTTTTCACAAGGGAGGGAACAGGATTCTGTGCATAATTTAGTGTCGCCGTGGCCGTGTCGTTATGTAGCCGCACTGCTGGTTGTAACGCCACTAGTGCTCTAGATATAACATCTCATCGGTGTTCAGGCCACCAGCAAAAATTCAACAGCTCATGAGGTCTGTGAAGGACGATCTAGGGCTTAGAACGCCTGGAGTGTACAAGATACCATGTCAGTGTGGCTGTCGACCAAACAGTACGCACTGTGGAGCAACGCCGGACGGAACACGAGAGGTGCTTACGCCTACGCTATCGAGAAAAGTCAGCCGTGGCAGAACACGCCTTAGAAAATGGACACCGAATTCTATTCGACGCAACATCTGTCGTTATGAGGTCAAAGGGATTTTGGGATAGCGTCATAAAAGAAGCTATTGAAATAAAAACCTCTGAAAACACCATCAACAAGGACGGCGGTTTGCAGCTCAGCACAGGCTAGGACCCGGCCGTCGCGAGGGTAAAACGGGCGCGACGGACGCGGTATGAAAACATTACCATATATGGCGAGGAAGAGAGCACCAGTGACGTCACAACCAGCAGTGCGGCTATATAACGACGCGGCCACGGCGACACAGCACCCCATCCTCCATGACGTTCGACCCTTTCCTGACAACCTCAGTAAGGCTAACCATTTTGCTTCCCACCTATCCGAGGTCTTCTCCATTCCTGACGATCCCCATTTTGATTACTCCCTCTTCCCCACCATCCTTGACCGCACTGACACCTCTGTCCCCCTGCTCGCCCCTAGCTTCCAGTACTTGGATCGGTTACCCCCCTCAGACATCAACACTCCCATCACCACGCAAGACATCACACTCGTTCTCCTCTCCAAACGCAACACTGCCCCTGGTCATGATGGCGTCACCTACCGTCACCTCAAGGAATCCCCTCCATCCTTCCTGTCTGTCCTTGCTACGCTGTACAATGTCCTCCTCTCCACTGGATTTTACCCTGACCTGTGAAAGACTTCCCGTGTCCTGCTGTTCCCTACGCCTAACAAACCCCCCTCTGCTACCTCTTCCTATCGTCCCATCTGCCTCACCTCCGTGTTCAGTAAGGTCTTTGAGGCCATCCTCTCTCGCCGTATTAACTGCCACCTTAACCAGCACCGCCTCCTTCCTCTTACCCAATGTGGGTTCTGGCCTTCCTTCTCTGCCAACGACCAGCTCCTTAACCTTACCAATCTTCTTTCCCTCCAACTTAACTCCCGTCGCTCTGCTATCTTTGTTTCCCTTGATCTCCAGAACGCCTATGACCGTGTCTAGCATCCCGGGCTCCTCTTCAAACTCTGGACCTATGCTCTCCCCATCAACTTCGTCCGTCTCGTTGCTGCCTTCCTCTCCCTCCTATGTGACTATCCACAATTCCAACTCCTGTACTTTCTACCCCTCTGCTGGCGTGCCCCAAGGTTCTGTCTTTTCCCCTCTCCTCTATCTCCTGTACACTGCTGATATGCCCGAACCTCCCCCTCCTGTTCATCTTCTCCAGTTCACTGATGACACCGCCTTCCTAGCCCTTTATCCTACACTTCAACGGTCCCAACGTACCCTCCAAACCCACCTTGACCAATTCACCGCTTGGTGCAACCAGTGGTTCCTCCGTGTTAATCCCTCCAAGACCCAGGCGATCATCATAGGCTGCACCACCCGCTCCTTCCGTCTCCATGATTTCTACCTCACCATTTATGGCCGTCCTACCCACCTCACTCCTACCCTCAAATACCTTGGCCTCACACTCGGCCGCCACCTCACCTGGACTCTCCATCTCCTTAACATCCAAAACAAAGCTCACAACCGCCTCCGCCTCTTGAAACTCCTGTCTGGCCAGATGTGGGGTCTGCATCCTTCCACCATCATTCACACCTACAAATCCATGATCCGCCCCATCCTTTGTTCTGCCAGCATCGCTTGGATTTCCGCCCCTCCCCGGTTCTATAAAGCCCTCCAAATCCTCGAACGCCATGCACTCCGCCTCGCCTTCCGCATCCGCCTTCCGTCCCCCATGCGCATCCTCTACGACCTCATCCCTTTCCCCCACCTTCTCCTTTTCCTTGAACACATCCGCACACTATATATTGTCCGCCGCCTTGATCCCCCTCACCCCCTGGTGTCTCCCTTCCTCTCCACTCCCAACCGGTTGCCGCGCCTTTACCGTTGTGTCCCTCCCTCTCTCCATCTCCACCCCCTCCATCTCCTTTCCCAACACATCTTCCACCATCTACCCCTCCTGGATGATGAGCTTCACCCTGACATCTACCCTTCCTACCAACTCTAACCCCCCCTTCCTGCCTCATCCTCAGGGCTCCCTCTCCTCCCCCTCCCTCCTTCTGAGCGGCTTTCCCCTCCTACTCCCCCTCCATCTCTTGTGCCTCCTTTCAGTGTCTCTGCGCCCCCTCTTGCCCTGTCTTCCCTTTTCCTCTCCCGCCCCACGTATCTCCTGCCTCTTTGTGAACCCACGGTTGCCCCTCCTCTCTTCATCCTGCCGTTTCCTCAGCTGCTCCATGCTCTCCCCTCCTTTTCCATCCTCTCTGACCTTTCCCTCGGCAGGTCCCACCTGGTAGTTTTACTCTTCGTCGTGTGTGCTCCAAGTGGGTTTTAAGTGTGTTGTTTTGGAGTGTTTTTAGTACTGTGGCCAACTTTTAACCTATGCATGCGCATTCAGTGTCTTGTCTGTGTTTCAAGAATCGCCAACTGTGTTTTTTAACTTTCTGGTGAGTTTTTAACTGTCCCCCATGAACGTCTACATGTCCATGTCTTTTTACCTCCATTTTCTCCCCTTACTCTGTTTCATGTTCCCCTTTTTTATCTCCTTATGTATGTATCATTTTATTCTTGTTTTAGTTGTCGTGTCTCTCGGCTGAAGAGCGGCGGATTGTGCCGCTGACAGCCCTCCCCTGCCCATATGGGGCAGGGGAATGAAATCACAGCAAAGGAAAAAAAAGCGACACAGCAGTCAGTCTTACAACTTGACAATGACTGAGGAGAGCTCAGTCTGAAGCTCGTGGGATTTTAACCACCTGACGCAGCAGAGCACTTGCATACAAAATACAATGGTCCCAAGTTCGTGTCCCGGTCTGGCACATAGTTTTAATCTGCCAGGGAGTTTAAAATAAGCACACACTCTGCGGCAGAGTAGAAAGTCATGCTGGACTGCGGCACCATTCAGAGTAATTAATCGTGAAAATTCATCGATATATGGGAAAATCATAGGCTGACGTCACTTTCATTTAATTTCCAGTTAGGATGCGATAGTAATTTACATGAAAAATAACCGGAGACGAAGGAAGATTTCCGCCGCAACGAATACCGTGAAATATAAAATATCTTTAATAACTTCATGACCTGACGCAAAATCGTTTTAGGATATGAAGTTATTGTATAAAAAGTAAGAACTATGTCAAACATCTACATCTCGTATAACTTGTTTATCAGTGTTACTGTATCACTGTATAGTTCCTTTTGTTGAAGCTTTCAACTTCCGAGCATTCAAAAATCGAGTACCACATTTGACCTCACATTCTGTAGGGCGTTGCTCCGCAGTTTCAAACAAGTACATAATCCACAATAACAACGTTTTTATCATTTTCATGAACATAACTATCGTGCCGTTCCTATTCTGCATGTCATCCACAGATCGATTCCAGAGTACATGTTGCCCAACACAAGACTGGCCCAAAGTTCTTGGCTTTTCGTAACAACGAAACGTAAACAATCAAGATATCACTACAAAACAATTCAAAACGAATCCGAACACCAAAACATTGATCCGATCAGAAATGGCCTACAGAAAAGACGAACAAAATTGTAAGAACGATCAGTTACGCAAATGACAGCTGAAACTTATCAATTTCTATCGTGAATGTCTTAATGCTTTCTGACCAATCTGCGAATGTTTTATGACACCAGCGATTGCTGCAGGAAGTGTGTGCTGTGCTGACGTTAATAGCGAGTGTTGCTTTAAACCTTTGACGTGTTTTCACCAGCGCAATGAATGATGGTTGCCTTTGTTGAGTGAAACTAGTCAAGTAAATTAAATTTAAGGCGACCTGTAATCATTTATCTGCACATTTAAGAGATTTACCCTTCTAAAATGGGATTGTTCCTTCGAAAGCAAAAGCTTTGTGATAGTATTGTTGATGAGCCTTCCGTGCTGTATGGCTTTGCTGTGCTCCTGGCGTCACTGAACCTTGCCCACTGTCAAGTCGGACGTCGGAGAGCGACATAAATACTGTGTAAAGTTGACGTGGTCGAGTTTACACGTGATCAGCAGAGATGATCTTTGTCAATTATAAAACTGAACTATCGTTTGTCACCTTTCAAGGATAAAAACTTATCTATTGATTTTGCGGAATCACTGTGCATATATCGCTGAGTCTCATGGCTTCTTCTTTTCTCAGGTTACCCTCCATTCAGAGGCTGTTGCACGCAGCGACTGTTGTTGTGTTGTTGTTGTCTCATGGCTTCTTCTTTTCTCAGGTTACCCTCCATTCAGAGGCTGTTGCACGCAGCGACTGTTATTGACTTGTAAATAATAGATTTCGGCTATCAGTCGTCCTTTTGAAATTTTATTGGCTGATGTAGATTTCAGCTAGAAACTAGCCATTCTCAATGCACTAGCATTTTTGATCAATGCATGTAATGTCTGTTGGTCGGGCATCATCCACAGTTCATTGAATACTCTTCAGTTTCCATTGCACTCTTCTAGTCGTTCTTTGAATGTTCTTTTTGTAGTACCCACATACACCTCACCACTACTACACGGAATCCTACAAATTCCTAGCTTTCATTGGATGATTCGTAGTAGTATGTCCAATGTGAACTTCACCCCAAGTTTCTATCTTAATTCGTGTAGAAGATTTAACGTAAAGTCGTCTTGCGCCAGTGGAGTAATCGGATGTCATACAAGGAGGCATGAGGTCAGCCAACCACTCTCCCGGTTATTGTCGGTTTTGTTGAGCTTCGAACCATTACTAATCGATCGAATAGCTCCTAGGTTGGCTTCATGAAGTCGAGTGCAAACCGTACAAGTCCTCCCACCAAGGAAATTTCCGTGACAGTACCGGGAGTCGAACGCGGATGTCCTGCGTGGGAGTCAGTCGCACTGTCCACGTCTTTCTGTTTTTCATGATCTAGAGGCAGCAACGTTAGCCCCTTTTTTTACGCTACCCTTTTTTAACCATCAGCCTATCCATTTTTTGCGTTTTTTAGCGGTCGCTTTGTTTTTTATTCTATTTTTTTTACCAGGCAGGTGCGTTAGCCACTATTTTGCCATTTATTTTTTTATACTGAGTACGGAAGGACGGGACAAACACAAACAAACACTTCTAGAACTCGCCACACACTGCGTCGATACTCCACGAGTAGCCTGCCGTAGCCCACCAATTTTTTAATTTTTTAATTTTTTTTAATGAAAGAGTACATTCAGCGGCAGGATGATTTCGGCCCATACATTGCAGGGAACGAAATGTTGATACGATATTGAAATCTTTTTTACAGTACAGAACAGAAGGTTATCTCGTTTCATTCTCCAGTTTTTGGGTTTTATTTACCGCGGATGGTTGTGCGCACCGCGCCCATTAACGTCCTTGCGCATCGCGAATCATGTGGTCATAACAACCGCCATATCTCATAAGCGACTCACGAGATCGAAACGAGGTTTTTTGCAAATGACAGCACGCACTGTGTCCCATGTTTTGTATGATAAATACTCGAAGCTTATTTATTCACCGAGATATGGGAGTAACTGGTCCCCAGCAGTGGGAGGTTGGCGGCTCAGGACGCATTCAGACACACATTCCGCTTTCAGCCTGCCCGAGCTTGCCGGGTAAGCAGGCAGGCAAGGTGCCGGAAGTTATCAGCAGAATGGGCAAGCTCCTTTACTCCTACCCAAGCCAAGGCACGCCCATCCGAAACAGGCTAAAGGAGTATTGGTTGCCTGCCGGTCTTGCCGTTGTACTCTTTCACTGCAGTGTTGTGACTGGGATTTCGAAGTTGATGAAAATACCTCACTATTACAAGAGGAGACTCAATATGGTATACATTCATGTTGGGTGACCGTAGGCCAAAAAATGGGGAATTTTGTTTGTTCTTTGTTTTATTTTCGACGTGTTTCGCGCTTATTTATTTATCTCCATATGAACGGTTTTCTCTGCAACTTCAGCCTCTTTCAACTAGTGCCGGCTATTCTCAATTCGAACCTAGTCAGGTCACCTCTAATAGATGTTTTCTGCAATAATGAGACACATCTCTGAAAACTGAGATCATTTGCACCTAAGAACCAGATGGTGTCTATTACATTGCAACGCTAACTAAAGTACGGTTTTGGAAGTCTAGTTTCTGTAACCTTAGTGTGTCTGACCAAATATGACACATTTATAGCAATTTTATTAACTTTTCCAGGATGTGTATTGCACGTTCGTTGACTTCATTCTAAGTGGTCAAAGTAGTTCATTCTACACTCCCGGTATGCATTTTAGCTAACACAAATTTCGTTTTTCATTTTTGTTAATCTAAAAAGCGCATGTCGGTGGAAGGAGCTGTTCTTTCATACTAAACTTTCTTTGCAGTACGTTGCCTACCACCAGAATGTGGTTTTTAACCTTCTGGTGGGCGCGCCTGTGAAACTCGCACGAGCGGGCGCGTGCAGCACTGGTTGCTGCCTCTATAAAATCGGGTTTTCCGCTCATGCAGCAGCCCTGTTTTCGATGTAAGGTAGGTACAATCATCAGAAACAGATCGCGATATCGAACTGAATTATATATTTGGTTCTTGAGCATGATTCAAACACCTTCACTACCACTTATCACATATACACCAACATGGGCTGTAGTGAAAGTGCCTGACTACTCTGTATATTGATAACGCAACCTGTTGTTGTGGTGTCACCACCAGACACCACACTTGCTAGGTGGTAGCCTTTAAATCGGCCGCGGTCCGCTAGTATACGACGGACCCGCGTGTCGCCACTGTCAGTGATGGCAGACCGAGCGCCGCCACACGGCAGGTCTAGAGAGACGTACTAGCACTCGCCCCAGTTGTATAGCCGACTTAGCGAGCAATGGTTCACTGACGAATACGCTCTCATTTGCCGAGACGATAGTTAGCATAGCCTTCAGCTACGTCTGTTGCTACGACCTAGCAAGGCACCATTACCAATTGATGGAGATTGCACTTTTGTATAATCAAGACCTATGATCTCCAATTATGGAATAAAGTTAAGTATTACTTCAACGACGTACTTTATTTGCTATATTAATAACCTTGTAATGTTCCAGACCTCACGCCAGTCTGCGTGAGCTTATCGCGTGCATTTCGGTCTCCTCTAACTACAAGGTGTTGGCACTTCTGCCAACACTTCAGTTGTCAGGTGCAGCAGTGTTGCCATGCTCCCACCGGAGGGTTAATAACCACTGAGCTACATTTTTTTTCATATTTCAACACTGCCGAATGACGTCAAGCCCTTAGCACACATTTCCAGCCACCAAGTCTTTGCCGTCTTTCAAAACATTTGTGGAGTGAGGGAACAGTTCGTCAAATTTACAAACCTGTCGTAACATACTCGAGGTTCTCAAATGAGTGTTTCGTAATTTTTTTTTAGACAAGCGAGACTCCTACCCATTTGTTTGATGCTACCTCATAAACACACGACTGCTTTTCCTCTGCTGGACTAATGCTCTGTTTTCGTGACTAGTACATATTCCCTACTTGTTAATTTCTCTTCAGTCTTCTTTAAGTTTGGTTGGTTCATTTTGCTAGTACCACAGTTACGATACATTGGCTGTAGTGAATGTATCTGACTACTCTGTACAATGATAACGCAACCTGTTGTCAGGTGCAGCAGGCTGAGAGGGTGAAGCTTGCCAGGCTTGCGGAAACCGAAGTTGGCCTCCTTTAACCAACGTGCTTCAGTTCGCATGTACTCCTGTGTCTCCGTTGCGGCAGGTTGAGTTGCATTAGTGGTTGCGGCAGAGACAGGGGCAAGCAGGCTGAATGCAGAATTTGTACAGGGTGCGGCGCTTAAATCATTTTTCTAAAGGCAAATTTATTGAAACAAAATACAAATGAAAATGAAAATCCTTTTACATATAACCAGTGCTATCTTCCAAGAGTGACATTATTCAATGTAAGTCCCTTCATCCGCAATGTCCGCCTTCAACCTTGTCCTGAAGCGACAGCACGCATTCTTTAAAACAGCGCTGTCCATATTCGCAAATGCTGCTTCGATAGCGGTGCGTCAAATGCCACATTAGGGTGCCTCGTCTTATTGGTAACTATTTCGGCTACAAACATAGTAGTCGGGGGGATTCAAATCCGGGTTATTCGGGTGGCCAGAACTCCTTTGACCACAACAAGTCAACGTTATCCGAGAGACAGTTTTCGACTACATGGTTTGTATGAGAGCCCCCTCTGCCATCTGACACACCTTTCGCTCTCTGATATTCAATACTGACGCCAGTTTCCTCCGCGATTGCTCCGGGTCCTCCGAAATTAGAACCTGAGCCTTTTCGATGACTACCGCAGTTCGTGACACGCGTTTCCTCGAATGAGCTTTCCTCGTCGGGTTAGCGGAACCTTCGCTAGGCTTCTCCAAATCATTATACTTGGTCTCAATATTGTAAACAGTTGGTCTCGGGTACCCGAAGAATCGAACATTTTCAACGGGCGAACGCCCAGCTCGAAGATTTTCGAAAACCGCGCCTCTTCGCTTGTACTCCGCACTTGTCCCTAACATCTCGGCAATTCTGAGTTTCTGGCGGTATACTAGGTGAATATCGCTTTCAAGAACGCCAGTCGCGACCTCCAGTGGAACTACGATACGACGGGAAATTTAAATTGAAAATTTTCCGGTTTTAAGCGCCGCCACTGTACACCTCTCATCCAGACGTCCATAACACTGCTGAGCTCGTATACAGGGTGGTCCACTGATAGTGACCGGGCCAAACATCTCACGAAATAAGCGTCAAACGAAAAAAACTACAAAGAACGAAACTCTTCTAGTTTGAAGGGGGAAACCAGATGGCGCTATGGCTGGCCTGCTAGATGGCGCTGCCATAGGTCAAACGGATATCAACTGCGTTTTTTAAAATAGGAACCCCCATTTTTATTACATATTCGTGTAGTACGTAAAGAAATATGAATGATTTAGTTGGGCCACTTTTCTCGCTTTGCGATAGATGGGGCTGTAATAGTCACAAACGTATAAGTAGGTGGTATCACGTAACATTCCGCCAGTGCGGACGGTATTTGCTTCGTGATACATTATCCGTGTTAAAATGAACCGTTTACCAATTGCGGAAAAGGTCGATATCGTGTTGATCAAAATGCGCCACGGGCTTGTGCTATGTATGCTGCTCGATATCCTGGACGACATCATCCAAGTGTCCGGACCGTTCGCCGGATAGCTACGTTATTTAAAGAAACAGGAAGTGTTCAGCCACATGTGAAACGTCAACCACGACCTGCAACAAATGATGATGCCCAAGTAGGTGTTTTAGCTGTTGTCGCGGCTAATCCGCACATCAGTAGCAGACAAATTGCGCGAGAATCGGGAATCTCAAAAACGTCGGTGTTGAGAATGCTACATCAATATCGATTGCACCTGTACCATATTTCTATGCACCAGGAATAGCATGGTGACGACTTTGAACGTCGTGTACAGTTCTGCCACTGGACACAAGAGAAATTACGGGACAATGACAGATTTTTTGCACGCGTTCTATTTAGCGACGAAGCGTCATTCACCAAGAGCGGTAACGTAAACCGGCATAATATGCACTATTGGGCAACGGAAAATCCACGATGGCTGCGACAAATGGAACATCAGCGACCTTGGGGGGTTAATGTATGATGCGGCATTACGGGAGGAAGGGTAACTGGCGCCCATTTTATCGATGGCAATCTAAATGGTGCAATGTATGCTGATTTCCTACGTAATGCTCTACTGATGTTACTACAACGTGTTTCACTGCATGACAGAATGGCGATGTACTTCCAACATGATGGACGTCCGGCACATAGCTCGCGCGCGGTTGAAGCGGTATTGAATAGCATATTTAATGACAGGTGGATTGGTCGTCGAATCATCATACAATGGTCCGCACGTTCACCGGATCTGACGTCGTCGGATTTCTTTCTGTGGGGAAAGCTGAAGGACATTTGCTATCGTGATCCACCGACAACGCCTGGCAACATGCGTCAGCGCAAAGTCAATGTATGTGCGACAATTACGGAAGGCGAACGACTCGCTGTTGAGAGGAATGTCGTTACACGTATTGCCAAATGCATTGAGGTTGACGGACATCATTTTGAGCATTTATTGCATTAATGTGGTATTTACAGGTAATCACGCTGTAACAGCATGCGTTCTCAGAAATGATAAGTTCACAAAGGTACATGTATCACATTGGAGCAACCGAAATAAAATGTTCAAACGTACCTACGTTCTGTATTTTAATTTAAAAAACCTACCTGTTACCAACTGTTCGTCTAAAATTGTGAGCCATATGTTTGTGACTATTACAGCGCCATCTATCACAAAGCGAAAAAAGTGCTCCAACTAAAACATTCATACAGGGTGGTGCACGAAATTTGTTACCAATTGTTTCTTTCACAATTTACGACACACATTAGATATCCCGCTGGGATCTCTACAGCAGTACCAGCAGAGCTTGGAAAAACAAATGAGATACGAAATGACGTATAATTCACGATACTGTCGCTAGGAGACTAGTAAGCAGCAATGGCTGACAATGGAAGACTGACGACACAGCAACGATCGGCAATTGTGTTACTTTTTCATGAAACGCAAAGCCTTGTGATTCAGAGGCGTTTTCGACAACCGTTTAACACACGATGGGTCCCTTGCAAGAAGACCATCTACAGGTTGTACGATAAATTTGTACAGGAAGGAACATTATTGGAAGCGAAGCGACCTCGGCCTAAGCCTGTTTGTTCGCCGGAGAATACTGAAGCGGTACGAGTTGCTGTACAGAGAAGCCCCGGAAAATCGTGTAGAAAGGCAGCAGTGCAACTGGGAATATCCAGACGCTCCGTTCAACGCATTCTTAAAAGTGACCTCCGTATATACCCATACAAGATGACCTGTGCACAGAAGCTCACTGAAGAACACAAGCGGCAGAGACTACTGTTTGCTCAATGGGCGGAGGATAGGGAAGAAACTCTCAACAGCGTTTGGTTTTCAGACGAGGCGCATTGTCATTTAGACGGTGTGGTTAACAAACAAAATGTACGCTTTTGGGCCACTGAAAACCCACAAGTGCTTCATGAACGACAACATTATGATCCGAGGATTACAGCATGGGCAGAAATTTCCAGTCACCGACTTATTGGACCCTTTTTCTTTGAAGAAACTGTGAACAGCGAGCGTTATTTGAACATGCTTCGCAATAGCTTCATTCCACAGCTTCTTGCTACTGCTTTGCCTTCAATACGCAGTGGTTCACGCAAGATGGAGCAAGGCCACAAATTGGAAACAATGCGTTGGAGTTTTTACACGAGCATTTTGACATGCTAATCATTTCACTCAGGTTTCCAGGTCGCTTCAATGACGGACAAAATTGACCCCCCAATAGTCCAGACCTCAATCCATGTGACTTTTTTCTTTGGGAGTATCTAAAGGAAAAAACTTTCCCGAAACGTCCACGTGATTTAATGGAGCTCAGAAGACTTATTCTTCAAGCTTGCAGTGAAATTACGGAAGACATGTGCCGTAGGGTAATCACTAACTTCAGTGTTCGTTTGAAGGACGTTAGGAAACGAAATGGTGGACATATTGAGCAAGTGCTAAGTTAGAACAAATCTCCATGGACGGCTCTTCATTGTAGTATATGTTCCTTTCAGATTGTATTGACAATAAAGTTTATATTCAAAAACAAAATGGTAACACATTTCATGCGCCACACTGTATTTCTTTACGTACTATACGAATATGTAACAAAAATGGGGGTTCCTATTTTAAAAAAACGCAGTTGATATCCGTTTGACCTATGGCAGCGTCATCTAGCGGGCCGACCATAGCGCTATCTGGTTTCCCCCTTCAAACTAGGCAAGTTTCTTTCTTTGTAGTTTTTTCGTTTGACGCTTATTTCGTGAGTTATTTGGCCCGGTCACGATCAATGGACCGCCATGTACACGTTCAAAACACCTGGGCAACTGCATAACAGGACGTGTATATACACCCACAGCAGCGAAAGTGTTAAAGACGTTTTCAGGTCAAAATGGAAGCATCGATCCCGCTTGACAACCAGAGATCCATCAGTCATTCCAAGAACCTTCAGAAAGCTCGTCGCCACTGTGACGTCCTCTTGAGTAAAGAGTAAAAGAGGCCACAGACGTAAAGAAGACGCGGAGAGGCCAGACAAACTGGGGCGTGCCTCGTCCTCGCCGAACACCTGCGCCAGCGCGCCGCCGGCGATCTGTTTGCAGCGGCTAAAACGGGCGACGTCAGCGGCAGTGGGGCCGCGAACGCCCGCCCACTCGCTGCACACCGTCCCGCCAGACAAAGGGCGCCGTGTAAAACACGGAGGCTCCCGTCTCTTCCACGCTGTCCTCCGGCGGCCGTTTTGTTGGCGCGAGTGAAAAAGCGGTCCGCGTACTCTCCGAATAGCCGATGCGTCTACTGGCCGTTTCGCTGTGTAAATGCATCCCATGGCAGCGCCCTCCAACCGCTTGTGTGCTCTCGTTTCGACGGCTGTCGTTCCAAAAGTAATAGCTGCCACTTGCTTCGTTCATTAGCTTTTAGCGCTCGCCGTCTGTGATGTCGCAACACACGAAGCCGACATCTCAGTTGGAGCTCTTTCAGACAGCTACATCTTTTATTTTAATTAGGGCTGTGTTCGAACACGACTAGAACTGTTCGAACAGTTTACGTCACTGTTCGGGAACTGTCGCGTTCTGTTCACTCCTTCGATGGGCATGCGATCTTGTAACTTCCGTTGGTACTTCTACAACTTAGCATTTTTAATGCACTGTGGATTTTAATAATAAAAGTAATTGTGAAATACGGTGCTGAAAAATCTCCTAGAGTGCAGGCCATGTGTCACAATGGCAACTAATGAATAAATAAAAGATTTCGATTATGATTCTGTCCAAATATCGAGCTTTCGTTCGCACTGCGATCTAGTGCCATCAGATGGTACTACACTACTAGCCATTAAAATTGCTACACCACGAAGATGACGTGCTACAGACGCGAAATTTAACCGACAGGAAGAAGATGCTGTGACATGCAAATGATTAGCAACGATCTCGTATCACTAGCAGTCGAGATCTACATCTACATCTACATTTATACTCCGCAAGCCACCCAACGGTGTGTGGCGGAGGGCACTTTACGTGCCACTGTCATTACCTCCCTTTCCTGTTCCAGTCGTGTATGGTTCGCGGGAAGAACGACTGTCTGAAAGCCTCCGTGCGCGCTCTAATCTCTCTAATTTTACATTTGTGATCTCCTCGGGAGGTATAAGTAGGGGGAAGCAATATATTCGATACCTCATCCAGAAACGCACCCTCTCGAAACCTGGCGAGCAAGCTACACCGCGATGCAGAGCGCCTCTCTTGCAGAGTCTGCCACTTGAGTTTGTTAAACATCTCCGTAACGCTATCACGGTTACCAAATAACCCTGTGACGAAACGCGCCGCTCTTCTTTGAATCTTCTCTATCTCCTCCGTCAACCCGATCTGGTACGGATCCCGCACTGATGAGCAATACTCAAGTATAGGTCGAACGAGTGTTTTGTAAGCCACCTCCTTTGTTGATGGACTACATTTTCTAAGGACTCTCCCAATGAATCTCAACCTGGTACCCGCCTTACCAACAATTAATTTTATATGATCATTCCACTTCAAATCGTTCCGAACGCATACTCCCAGATATTTTACAGAAGTAACTGCTACCAGTGTTTGTTCCGCTATCATATAATCATACAATAAAGGATCCTTCTTTCTATGTATTCGCAATACATTACATTTGTCTATGTTAAGGGTCAGTTGCCAATCCCTGCACCAAGTGCCTATCCGCTGCAGATCTTCCTGCATTTCGCTACAATGTTCTAATGCTGCAACATCTCTGTATACTACAGCATCATCCGCGAAAAGCCTCATGGAACTTCCGACACTATCCACTAGGTCATTTATATATATTGTGAAAAGCAATGGTCCCATAACACTCCCCTGTGGCACGCCAGAGGTTACTTTAACGACTGTAGACGTCTCTCCATTGATAACAACATGCTGTGTTCTGTTTGCTAAAAACTCTTCAATCCAGCCACACAGCTGGTCTGATATTCCGTAGGCTCTTACTTTGTTTATCAGGCGACAGTGCGGAACTGTATCGAACGCCTTCCGGAAGTCCTGAAAAATAGCATCTACCTGGGAGCCTGTATCAAATATTTTCTGGGTGTCATGAACAAATAAAGCGAGTTGGGTCTCACACGATCACTGTTTCCGGAATCCATGTTGATTCCTACATAGTAGATTCTGCGTTTCCAAAAACGACATGATACTTGAGCAAAAAACATGTTCTAAAATTCTACAACAGATCGACGTCAGAGATATAGGTCTATAGTTTTGCGCATCTGCTCGACGACCCTTCTTGAAGACTGGGACTACCTGTGCTCTTTTCCAATTATTTGGAACCTTCCGTTCCTCTAGAGACTTGCGGTACACGGCTGTTAGAAGGGGGGCGTTACATTCTTTCGCGTACTCTGTGTAGAATCGAATTGGTATCCCGTCAGGTCCAGTGGACTTTCCTCTGTTGAGTGATTCCAGTTGCTTTTCTATTCCTTGGACACTTATTTCGAAGTCAGCCATTTTTTTGTTTGTGCGAGGATTTAGAGAAGGAACTGCAGTGCGGTCTTCCTCTGTGAAACAGCTTTGGAAAAAGGTGTTTAGTATTTCAGCTTTATGCGTGTCATTCTCTGTTTCAATGCCTTCATCATCCCGGAGTGTCTGGATATGCTGTTTCGAGCCACTTACTGATTTAACGTAAGACCAGAACTTCCTAGGATTTTCTGTCAAGTCGGTACATAGAATTTTACTTTCGAATTTACTGAACGCTTCACGCATAGCCCTCCTTACGCTATCTTTGACAACGTTTAGCTTCTGTTTGTCTGAGAGGTTTTGGCTGCGTTTAAACTTCGAGTGAAGCTCTCTTTGCTTTTGAAGTAGTTTCCTAACTTTGTTGTTGCACCACAGTGGGTTTTTCCCGTCCCTCACAGTTTTACTCGGCACGTACCTTTCTAAAACGCATTTTACGATTGCCTTGAACTTTTTCCATAAACACTCAACATTGCCAGTGTCGGAATAGAAATTTTCGTTTTGATCTGTTAGGTAGTCTGAAATCTGCCTTCTATTACTCTTGCTAAACAGATAAACCTTCCTCCCTTTTTTTATATTCCTATTAACTTCCATATTCAGGGATGCTGCAACGGCCTTATGATCACTGATTCCCTGTTCTGCACATACAGAGTCGAAAAGTTCGGGTCTGTTTGTTATCAGTAGGTCCAAGAAGTTATCTCCACGAGTCGGTTCTCTGTTTAATTGCTCGAGGTAATTTTCGGATAGTGCACTCAGTATAATGTCACTCGATGCTCTGTCCCTACCACTCGTCCTAAACATCAACAGGCATTTTACCCGCATGGCTGTAACGAATCGTGAAGCCACGTCTCGATCCCTGAGTAAACAGATGGGGACGTTTGCAAGACAACAACCATCTGCACGAACAGTTCGACGAAGTTTGCAGCAGCATGGACCATCAGCTCGGAGACCATGGCTGCGGTTACCCTTGACACTGCATCACAGACGGGAGCGCCTGCGATGGTGTACTCAACGACGAACCTGGGTGCACCAATGGCAAAACGTCATTTTTTCGGATGAATCCAGGTTCTGTTTACGGCATCATGATGATCCCTTCCGTGTTTGGCGACATCGCGGTGAACGCACATTGGAAGCGTGTATTCGTCATCGCCATACTGGCGTATCACCCGGCGTGACGGTATGGGGTGCCACTGGTTACACGTCTCGGTCACATCTTGTTCGCATTGACGGCACTTTCAACAGTGGACGTTACATTTCAGATGTGTTACTACCCGTGGCTCTACCCTTCATTCGATCCCTGCTAAACCGTACATTTCAGCAGGATAATGCACGACTGCATGTTGCAGGTCCTATACGGGCCTTTCTGGATACAGAAAATGTTCGACTGCTGCCCTGGCCACCACATTCTTCAGATCTCTCACCAGTTGAAAACGTCTGGCCAATGGTGGCGGTGTAACTGTCTCGTCACAATACGCCAGTCACTACTCTTGATGAACTGTGGTATCGTGTTGAAGCTGCATGGGCAGCTGTACCTGTACATGCCATTCAAGCTCTGTTTGATTCAATGCCAGGCGTATCAAGGCCGTTATTACGGCCGTAGGTGGTTGTTCTGGGTACTGATTTCTCAGGATCTATGCACCCAAACTGCGTGAAAATGTAATCACATGTCAGTTCTAGTGTAATATATTTGTCCAATGAATACCCGTTTATCATCTGCATTTCTTCTTGGTGTAGCAATTTAATGGCCAGTAATGTAAAACAAGTAACAGCGGAAAGCTGCATGGCATCATATAAGTAGTTTAGAGACGCTGTGGTCCCATATTACAAGTAAGTCTCGTTCGAAACTAGCTGCCATTAAGTCAAATATGAACGAATCTAAAATGGAAGACTAAAGTACAATAGAGGCTTTATCTTGGTGTGACTGGAATGCAGCCGCTTCTCGAACTTCGTGCACACCACTGCATCACCTTCTCTTTGTTATTGCTTCGCGTTGCACGATGCACCAGCCGCTAGCTACATAGCGCGTTGTAGTCCCGGCGAAGCGGACGCTGAACTCTGCGGCCGCCACACCTCTTCGCAGAAGAGCTAACCTCACGCGGTGCTGCGGGCGCAGAATTAACAGACGCCTCGTGCATAATTGAACGACGCCGTGTCGACACGCCGACGCGTAGCGTTGGCGCAACAAACAGGCAGCCGCAGCGGCAACCGCTGACCCGCACCCAAACGCACCCATCTGTCTGTTCACACCTGTCACCACACACACAGCACATCGTCCTGAAGGGTCAACTTGAGCTTTCGATACCGTCTGCCCGCTATGAGACGCGACGTAGTGCGGTTTTGTAGTGGGTGATATCAGTTCTTAAAGGGCCTGCACCCCCCAATCAGTAGGGCATTAGATATTGTCCTTGGCTGACCTAGTAACGAGCGATAACAGTTGATTACATTTTACATCAATTTGAAATTACTGTGAACACATTTTCCTTTCGAGTATATTATTGTTTTGCGTGGTAATTGCTTTAAGGGATCGAAGTGCAGTTTGTGTGTTACAGAGATGGTAACCTTTTACACTACTGGCCATTAAAATTGCTACACCAGGAAGAAATGCAGATGATAAACGGGTATTCATTGGACAAACGTACTATACTAGTTCTGACATGTGATTACATTTTCACGCAATTTGGGTGCATAGATCCTGAGAAATCAGTACCCAGAACAACCACCTCTGGCCGTAATAACGGCCTTGATACGCCTGGTCATTGAGTCAGAGCTTGGATGGCGTGTACAGGTACAGCTGCCCATGCAGCTTCAACACGATACCACAGTTCTTCAAGAGTAGTGACTGGCGTATTGTGATGAGCTAGTTGCTCTTCTATTGAACGAGTGCCCATGGATGTTAAGTTGTGCGTTTTAAAGCCCATATTTACAGAGTATTTCTTTCTTGTTTTGGCCCATAATACCTCCTCCAAAAGTATGGATACGAAAAGGATTGCAGTAGAATGGAGGTACTTCACAGTATCTAAGATGAACAAGTGCTCATAGCTCTTAACGCATGCATTTCCGAGCCCATGTTTACTGGACTTGTTTTGTTCTGGTTTGTTCCATACCACCACCCCTGAAACGTTGCTTACCCTACCGTCTTAACAACAACAGTATCGGTACGTGTATTCCACTGCCAAACGTATCACAACGGTTTTCGCTTATAACTGTCGACTCGGTCGTTTCCGGACCGGGGTCCCTTATCTTCAATTGGTACATTTACTCTTCTCCATCATCGCTGATTGTTTGCAACATCATCACGTAATCACCCAGTATTAAGTTTCTTAATAATTTGAAAAACATTACGACAATCCAAACTGTAATCACTGATATACTTGTTTTGTAAATAAAAACGCCTCCTTTTTCTGCACTGTATTTTATTTTCCCAGACGCCTTTATTCACTTTAAGACATTATCAGTGGGATCTATAATGATACAGTTATGATATACTTTTGTTTTGATATGTATTTTTCGTAGATTATAATACAGTTGACTACTTGTAACACCACAGCTCTTATGCTGTATGGATTTATTTTGTTTTTTTGCTTTATTTAATGTTACATTGTTGATCGTCAAATGTGTTTGAATCGATAATATAAAATTGTATACTCTTTTCTTTGTTAAAACTTTGATGTCGTGGTTTGTTTCAATGCAAAGTAGTGTATCTGTACTGTAAATGCTTTGTCCCATTTGGAGTGAACAAAACTTACTGTATATGATTGTAATTTTGTGTGAATAATTTTCTGTAGAGATGTCAATATGTGTAAATGTTTTGTTTTATTTAATGTATTTGGTAGCTGTTATGTAAATTGCTGATCCTCACTTAGGGCTCTTAGTTATTTTGTATGTAAAAGGTGTAGTGGTTCCCCTCGGGAACGGAACTGTGTAGCGCGCGCAAATTGTGGTTGGCCTAGGTAGAAAAGGTGGAACTGATAGTCAGTCGGGGACGAGCCAGCAGTCGGAGACGAGCTACGAGTCGGGGACGAGCCAGCAGTCGGGGACGAGCCAGCAGTCGGAGACGAGCTACGAGTCCGTGCACTGCCATTATAAAGGTGCATATTGTGCTGATTCAGAGAGAGGCTTTTCCTGCTTCTTTCCAAGGCCTCGGATGGATGAATAAATAGCTGGAACTATTCTGGAATTTGTATTTATCATCGCCACCAAGAAATGACAGAGTCCAGCAATTCTGCCTACAATTCCACCTACCAACATGCAGTTGCCACCACATTGCGCAATCATTGCTACGTAATACTATAATGATGTACAGTGAAGGATCAGCTTAATGGACGTGCTAATGTGCTGAAATATAAGGTAATTTGTATCTGAATTTATGTACCTACCTTGATTTTTCTCCTCATCATAATACCTCTCAGGTTCCTCTCCGTTTGAGCTAAAGTAATATCCGAGTGTCCTTACTCAAAGAACATTTATGACCAATGTTATGCTAATCAATGCCTCTTGAACTTAGTAAAAATAAAGTTAAAGTTAATGTGGCAAGAGAGTGAGTTAAAGTAAATATTGTTTGCTGAAAATAATTTTCCTATTAAAACTGCTTATTAAAGTGCTGTTGCCAACTGCAAAATTAAAAGTTCTTAAGACTGAGGCTTCTAAAGTTTTGCTTAGCAAATGATCACCTTGATATCTGTAGTAAATTCAAAAAGGTGAGTCAGTTTCTTGAAATTTTGTCAACATTGTGTTTCGCTGTAGTAAAAGTGGAAAACTGCAGTTGTGAAACATTATATGCTCATGTTTGTTAAGTGTATGTCTCTCTTGTGTATAGGAAGTGTATATTAATAATATAACAAGATCCACAGTTTGTCTATTGTGTTAATGCTGAGTATCAAGTAACGGAAAGACCACTAATTAGTAAAACCATAATTTATGTAAGCCTGAAAGTAATAGGGTGTTTCTGTATCTCTTATAATTTTTGCAAATAGTTTGTGCTGCTCCAGTTGTTAGCTTTAATCTTAAAACATATGTGTGTCAGAGTTCACTGCACTCCCGTGTAACGAAGTATAGGTTGTGTTTATCCACTAAAATTACTAATAAATATTTTCTTGAACGAGAATGTTAATCATTCTCTTGTCTAGTTAGGCTGGCGACCATTTTCTTTATCTATTAAACAGTGCAGATAGGCAAAATTCCGTTTCTTACTGTTCAAATATTTAAGTAATTCTGACTTTCATTTCCGATAAGCCACCTCCGTTAGGAACAACACGGTCAACATAACAAAATTCCTCTCAGAGGGTAACACTGCTCTGTTGCTTTATACCATAATTGTTATAACTAAATAATTCTGTTTTGCAAACTGCCTCCAGCTTCGAGGTTAAGGTATAGCAGTAACAGACAGGAGTGTTATATACTCGCTTTTTATGTGGATAAGTGATTATTTACTGTTCTTCCTGTTTTTAGTTGGCATCGGAGTTTCCTCTCAGGAAGAACGATAAGTAATCACTTAGCGAGTAGTGAACTGTTTTATAATCAACGAATAATACGTATCAAAACAAAAATGCATCATTATAGCTCCAACTGCCTCAAAGTGAAAAAAGTCGAAACGCGTCTGGGAAAATAAGATACAGTGCAGCAAGAGAAGGCGTTTTTATTTACAAAACAAGTATTTCTGTGTTTACTGCGGAGGATGGCCACGCAAACAAGCTCTTTATAATCACTGATATTTCTGTAAAGTCATACGCGATAGTGCACTGTCGCTACAATACCGACAATTATCTTCTCAGGTTGCGGTGGTGAATGTGAAATTTGGGAGTTGGCTTAGTTTTCTTTTTCACATTACCACACTGTCCCACAGCTGGATAAATTATGGATTAAATCTGGCCTGTTGCAGGCCAGCTGGTATCTCCGGTGCATACGAGAAGTTCTAACAAAACTTCGAGCATTTAATAGTAATCACTGTGTATTGCGTGCGACAGTGTCTGGAGTTTCTTATTCCCACATGGTACAAGAATGGTTTCATTATCTGAGGTTCTGTGAGTAGTCCCCTGATCTGCCAGCGTTGGCAGTAACAGCCACAACGACCGTAGTAGAATCGACGAAAGAAGGTCCCTGAACATTGCACTGGTCTTGGCATGGCTGCTTTGAGCGTCTACCTCAACCAATCACATAAAGCGCTTTGCACACGTCTCCTACGACAAAACATCACTGTTGTCGCAAATCTGTAGGCAGCTATAGTTTTCGCCAGCCTCGGTTTACGCATCGCAATTGGAAACTAACGACACGGATGCCAGCTGCCACGGATCATCTCTCTGTGGTATTGTGACACCCGACGCGTCACTTATTTGGATTTGGCGTGTGTTCCCCCCAAGTAACTGACTAACAGATCAACAGAGAGTGCAAAACTGCTGCAATGTTGGATAACACAAAGAAAGTAATAAGGCCCTGTGACTCCTGATTGAACTGCGGTGGCAGTGTTGACATTAATTGATTCAGAATTGATCCCCTTCAATTAAAAAGGGGTGCACATTGATGTTATATTCACCTATAGAACACCAGATGCAAATTTTGAACATAAAATTAATTAAGAAAGTGACTTGGGATTTCAACTACTTGATTGAAAACAGATGCAGTCGATTAACACAAATTTATTTTAACTCACGACCTTCAGTCATCACATTACATGACTCTCCTAACAGGCAGTGGGAATAAATTGCGTTTGCGTGGAGTAAAGTGCGATAAATCAAAAGTAATTCCTATCAACTGACCCAGGTATAATGCGAAGTGCGAGAAGAATTCTACAATACACGGCCCATGAAACCCTCGTGGAAACTTTGCCGACGTGATCCAACAAATTAATCAGTGGCCTAACTCAACCCAGAGCAGGCGCAATATCACCGAATGCAGCATGGCGGGATGGCGCCGTTATGCGGACGTCGACTGACCTCATGGTGCTGCAAGGCTGCGCTCGTCTATTCACTCCTAGCTATCTTGCTCAGGACATAGCTGAACGAAAACTTTCTATCTCCAAGCTCAATCGTTCCATTTGCTAAGTCCTAAACTGCAGAGATGCTCACTCTCTCTCAGGCAAGCTGAGTAAAGAACACCACGTCTGCACTCTAGGCAAGCTGGGAACAGAAGAATTTTATGGAGACTTCTGCCAGTCCGCTCTTTGCCTCGGTTTCCCCCAGCAAAATCACTTACGCCAATTGCATCGCAAGTCGCATTAATTATGTGTCACTTCCCAGCACTGACCAATGTCTGCTCTGGGAAGTGAACAAATTCCCACAAAATTTCCCTTCCTCTCACCTTCTGATATTTAGCTCCTCCCAGGCCACTCATCAAGGTTAGTGTCTGCACAAAACGCCAATTTTCCGGAATTCTGACTCCCAGGAAAGTACTTCAAATTCCTTGGTCCTATGTTCCCAGCGGAGGCTGGCGTATTTCATTCTGTCGCTCTTCACCTGATTTACTGCAGACTCTGCTGACCGTGAATTCAACGTGAACTGGTATAGTCATGAACACGCATATTTTTGGCCTCTGTTGACCACTCTACTGTAGCTTTGTGCGGCTTTCTCGCATGTTTCACTGAAAACGGGATGACAGACATTTATCAACAGACGTACAAGTTCTCCATCTGCTTCCCGGTACACCAGCATGGGGTCAATCACGCCCCCCCCCCCTCACTGTCACTCGTCTTAAGACAGCTGGAGGCCGCACCCCATTATGGCTTTTTCAGAGTTTGACCCGTCCTAAGCTGCCTATTGTCGCTTCCCTTCGCTGCTCCCCAGCCAGGCCGCACTCAACTCTGAATACTTTCTTGGGATAAACTAGCCTCCAGTAAATCAACGCATTTCCACAAAGTTTTCATGTCACGTGAATTACTTTAAAACCATCACCCAACATTAATTTCCAATACGTCCATACTATACCCTGAACAAGATGCACTGTGCCTTGTCAGTCATTTTTGTTCAGCCCTACTGTTCACTCAACGTGAGTTCGGTGATCTTTAATGACTTCATGTAAGGGGCATAGTTCTCGCCATCTTACACTATAAGGGGCGGCAATTTGCTAGACTGAGGTCTGCTCGCCAGAGGGACCCCAAACGGTTAGCGCTGTCATGCAAGTGTCCATGACTAATAAAACCAGAGCCTTCGATTACACCCATTTGACTTTGACCAATAACATCATAAAAATCCAAAATTCGACACAAACATGATTTCAAAAAAGCAGTCAGTGACAATAACAGTTCCCATGGCGCCAAAATATAAACGTTAAACACAGAATTGTACAAATTCATAATAATAAATATTGAACCTAACTGGACAACCGTGGGAAAGTGAGGATTTTGAGAAGGCACAAACAAAAATCTAAAGTAACAACCGAAAAAATTACGATTATGGCAAATTATACAAAACGAAACAGCCAAACACGATGCAGTGGTCCACTTAAAAGATGCAGAAATCACTAAACTGGTGCAAATCGACTACAATGGTATGGAAAACATCACTTAACATACATGGTTCATTTAAAAGACCAATATCAATCCGGAAAGTCTAAAATATAAATAAAGAAGCCAATAAGTGATACCAACACAGACAGCCAAAAACGATGGCAATTAACGAAGTGTGGTATCGAATTAATCAGTAGAGCTATGTAGCTTAGCTTGAAACTCCGATACGAATAGGGAAAGCCAAAATCAGACAGCAGGGCAAAAATCCGATATGCTGTACCAACACACATAGCCAAAAATCGTAAGAATTATCGAAATGCGGTATCGAAAACATCACTTGATCTGTACGGCAGTACAAAGAGACACCAATACAGACAGCCAAAAATCAAGTGAACAAACGAAATGTGGTACCAAAATATTCGGTTCACGTGAACTACTAAAACGAAAAAGCCAAAAACCAATAGCAGTACATAAAGCCAAAATGCGATACCAATACATACAGCCAAACATAGCGGCAGTCGACAAAACGTTGTATCGAAACAAAATTAATGCCTAATGTGAGGGCTATTCGGAAAATAATGTCCGATCGGTCGCGATATGAAAACCACTGTGAATACCGAAAATGTTTTATTTGCAACAGGTAGCTACACCTTCCAGCTACTCCTCTTCGAAGTCGTCGCTCCAACTTACGCATCTACCGTCGCTTTGTACCAACTTTCCAATACCCTCGTCATAGAATGGAAGCATCTGTACTTTCCGCCAATTCTCTATGCTGGTCTACAGCTCGTTGTCTGAGCCAAAATATTGCCTTCACAGCCAGCGGTTCGTATGGGCAGAAATGGAACTCAAGGGTAGCCAACTACATACAGCCTGCAGGAAGCACTGCAGAAGCATCTTTGCTGACTCTGCAGAGAGCAGCCGAGAATTGTCATGAAGAGGTCGTAGGTTCGAATCCTGCCTCGGGCATGGATGTATGTGATGTGCTTAGGTTAGTTAGGTTTAAGTAGTTCTAAGTAACTAGTGACTCAGATGTTAAGTCCCACAGTGATCAGAGCAGTCTGAACCATTTTGAACCAATTGTCATGAAGAAGGAAACGCTTGACAGTTACGTTATGTGGGCTGCGTAACATGAGGCGAAATCTCTTACCAGCCCTCATACTTGGTGGGAGACACTATTTTCAAGGCATCTTTACATGCTCACTGCGCAGTCAGAACCGAGAAGAGCAATGTGACGAGGTCGACGAGCATACTAAAAACACTACCCAACAAAACTGTGCAAAGATTCATCGGATTTTCACTCTGCTGACGTGCTACAGACGCGAAATTCAACCGACAGGAAGAAGATGCTGTGATACGCAAATGATTAGCTTTTCAGACCATTCACAGAAGGTTGGTGACGGTGGTGACACCTACAACGTGTTGAAATGAGGATAAACACCAGTTGACCGGCGTTGCCTGGTGAAACGTTGTTGTGATGCCTCGTGTAAGGAGGAGAAATGTGTACCATCACGTTTCCGACTTTGATAAAGGTCGGATTATAGCCTATCGCGATTGCGGTTTATCGTATCGCGACATTGCTGCACGCGTTGGTCGAGATCCAATGACTGTTAGCAGAATATGGAATCGGTGGGTTCAGGAGGGTAATACGGAACGCCGTACTGGATCACAACGGCATCGTATCACTAGCAGTCGAGATGGCAGGCATCTTATCCGCATGGCTGTAACGGATCGTGCAGCCACGTCTCGATCCCTGAGTCAACAGATGGGGCCGTTTGCAAGACAACAACCATCTGCACCAACAGTTCGATGACGTTTGCAGCAGCATGGAGTATCAGCTCGGAGATTATCGCTGCGGTTACCCTTGACGCTGCATCACAGACAGGAGCGCCTGCGATGGTGTACTCATTGACGAACCTGGGTGCACGAATGGCAAAACGTCATTTTTTTGCATGAATCCGGGTTCTGTTTGCAGCATCATGATGGTTGCATCCGTGTCTGGCGACATCGCGGTGAACGCACATTGGAAGCGTGTATTCGTCATCGCCATACTGGCGTAACACTCGGCGTGATGGTATTGGTTGCCATTTGTTACACGTCTCGGTCACCTCTTGCTCGTATTGACGGCACTTTGAACAGTGGACGTTACATTTGAGAAGTGTTACGACCCGTGGCTCTACCCTTCATTCGATCCCTGCGAAACCGTACATTTGAGCAGGATAATGCACGACTGCATGTTGCAGGTCCTGTACGGGCCTTTCTGGATACAGAAAATGTTCGACTGCTGCCCTGGCCAGCACATTCTCCAGATCTCTCAGCAACTGAAAACAAGAAAGAAATACTCTGTAAATATGGGCTTTAAAACGCACAACTTAACATCCATGGGCACTCGTTCAATAGAAGATATGCGTTTCACATTAGCGAAGACCAACAAGTACTCACAGCTTTAAGGTATGGACTTCAGAGCCCACATTTACTAGACTCTTTTTCTTGTTTTGGTCTAATTGTTTTTGCAGTGGAGGTGGTCTGTTTGGTCTGGCGACCGTCTCAGTTTTCCATATTCTATGGAGCAAACAACTGTCTTATGTAACAACTTTGCCACGATCCAGTTCTATTCATAAACAACACTGTTGTTATTAGAATTCAGTCCGATGACAGATTTGATGCAGATTTCCACGCATTCAGTCCTACGCGAGTCTCTTCAGCCGTGCGTGATTACTGCAACTTACATCCATTTGAACCTGCACACCCTTGTATGCCTCTCCAATTTTTACCGCCCCTCGCATATATATTCCTTTCCACATTACCAACCTAACAAATCATTGCTGTCGCAGCGTATGTCCTGTCAGTAGCCCTTCTTTTAGTCAAGCTGTAACAGACGTTTCTTTGCTTTGATATTCGGTTGAGTCCCTACTCATCTGTTAATCTATTACCCTTCCCTGCCCCTCTTACCGCTCCAGTACTCAGTACTATCTTCTAGTACCACGCATCAAAAGCATCGGATCTTTTCTTGTCTAAGCTGTTTAACGTCCACGTTTCAATACCGCACACGGCTACACTCCAGCGTAAAACCTTCAGAAAAGTAGGACGGGTATTGCGTGTTTCTACATTTCTCCGGTACGCAAACTGAACTTACCCTAGATCGGTTTCTATAACGGTCTTTCCACTCTTTTTTAAATGACACTACAATTTACCAGTGAAGATAGGAACGAAAACGTGTTAAAAAATGGCTCTGAGCGCTATGGGACTTAACATCTGAGGTCATCAGTCCCCTAGACTTAGAACTACTTAAACCTAACTAATCTAAGGACATCAGATACATCCATGCCTGAGGCAGGATTCGAAACTACGACCGTAGCAGCAGCGTGATTCCGGACTGAAGCGCCTAGAACCGCTCGGCCACAACGGTCGGCCCGAAAACGTGTCATCATCATTTTAATAAGCAGTAGGTACTTGGCCATGAGATGCACGCTTTCCCCATTTTGATTTACACCTATTCGGGAGTGACAGTCTTGCTCCTGACATCCTTAGTTGCACGATCACACGGTCAGTTAATTGATCGGCCATGACGATCCACGGAAATCCTGATTAAGGTTTGCATAATTTTCCCTAAATGATTCATTCGAAATACAGGAATCATGCATTTGAAAAACGTCACGAAGCATATGCCCCCTCTCTAATGATCTCATAGTCCATGGGATGTTAAAATATGATTTTCTTTCTTCACCCCGCGCGCAGTGAAAAGAATAACAGTGTATTATAGACGTCAAAAACAGTTTTAAATATGTCCATTAATGTGCTACCAGATTTCATGACCGTCGTAACGTACATGCGCAGTAATCATGTTGTGTAGCAGTTGTGTCTCTCGCAGCTGTTCTGACTCTAGTATGGTCCTGAAATAGGTCTATCGATGCCGGTGCTCAAACCAGGATACCACTGAAGAGATCATCTTCGTAAAAGGAATCTATGCTACTTATAAGGCAGCCGTCCCTTCCCAAGCTGTAACCGGAGAGATGTAATAGCAATGAAACCGCATACTAATGTTCCTCTGTGACGCAACAGTGTCATGGGGGCTATTCAGCTAGAGACAACTCGGCGGAGGTAGAACGGCTGTCTGTCACCGTGATACCTGTGTTAGTTGACAGGGTACTTAGGTAGTACAGCTGGTAATAACAGCAGTTGAACATGAATAAGGAAAATATTACGTAAAGGAAACAAGCCAATTATCTGAAGAGTGCAAGAATATTGCTATGGATCTGAAGAGGTGGTGCGCAGAAAATGGACTCGGAAAAGCAGACACATCTGTCGCTAGAATCGCAAGGCCGTATAGAATGAGGAATACGCATATGCAAAGGAAGGCAGCGGCGTACTATGAAAAAATCTACCTGTGACTGTGAAATTTGGTGATGATGATACCGTTTCTCTACATACTGGCTCTACAACGCGACACTTTTTTCCAGCGATAGATGTCTTGGAAGATATCTTGCATGTAGAATTCTGCATTTCGGCTGTTCAGGAAACGTTCCGCTTCGAAAATCATCTCGTTATCGTCCTGGAAATAAGTGATAATCAGCCGGCCGCCGTGGTCTCGCGGTTCTAGGCGCGCAGTCCGGAACCGCGCGACTGCTACCGAATCCTGCCTCGGGCATGGATGTGTGTGATGTCCTTAGGTTAGTTAGGTTTAAGTAGTTCTATGTTCTAGGGGACTGATGACCACAGCTGTTAAATCCCATAGTGCTCAGAGCCATTTGAACCATTTAAGTGATAATCAATGGTTTTTTCTTCCGAGGAATGTAGAAGAAGACAATCAGTGCCATATCAATAACATACGGGGGCGACAAAAAATTTGATTCCCTAAGAAGCAGCATGCGTGGCTGTGTCCTGTGCAACAGGAACTGTGTCATTGTTCTGGAGCGAAAGCCCATCCCCTCTCCCATTCTGGAGAACTTTCCGGTACATATTCGTCTTGACAGCCTCATATAGTCTTAACAAGAGACTTCCATAGTAAGTTTGCCCCTTACAATAATAATCTGCTAGCTGGCTCTATGGCAGTTCCAAAGAAACGCTCAGATCATCTTGCTCTGTTATTGTTAGACTTCTCCTTTCTTGGCGAGAATATTTTTTCAGTAAAATGATATGAGGCTACCAGGCCAGAGAAGGGTGCGTCTGTTATGAGGAAGGTCACGTACGATATGTCCAAGTAAGGTCAAAGAATATTTGAAAGAGAATTAAAAGAAAATTAACAGAACCCAATAACCTGCCATCGCGTCTCTACGATTAAGCGGGGTGTTACAATATAAATTTTAGGGCCCGCTGTTTTAGAAGTTAGATGTTCAAATCTCTAAGATTTGTTATTATGGTGTTGCTAGACCTGAAGGTATCTGGTGCAATTCTGGTGCTGGAATAAGTTCTTGAAAGCTCTCCGCCAGTGGAATGTGAACATTAAGCTAGTCAGCTAACCGCTCCCTTTCCAAAAGGAAGGACTGAAAATTGCATTATAACGTCATGTCGACGTGAGGTCATCACAGACGACTCAAAAGCTATATTCACTTGCTACCACGACAGTTCATACTCATTCAAAAATACCACCGGCACGAGGCAGCAGCGAAAATGTTGTAGCTGTGTCACTCCAATTCAAATGAATCCTTTATTTGCATTATCATCATGGAAGTGTGTAGAATGTACCACCATAAGCCAGGGTCGTCCTGACAGTCCCCCTGACTTTGGTTATACACTGCAACAGCTAGTAGAGAGAAAGCTACACTTCTGAATACTATATCTGACGTGTGCGAACAGTATCGTTTATGTTGAATGGTTCAAATGGCTCTGAGCACTATGGGACTCAACATCTTAGGTCATAAGTCCCCTAGAACTTAGAACTACTTAAACCTAACTAACCTAAGGACATCACACACACCCATGCCCGAGGCAGGATTCGAACCTGCGACCGTAGCAGTCCCGCGGTTCCGGACTGCAGCGCCAGAACCGCTAGACCACCGCGGCCGGCGTTTATGTTGATTTGTAACATAGTTTTTAAAAGAGAGAGCACATTTAGCACCATAAATGCTGTATATGACTTTGTACACAATGGCGAGGATATGCGGGTTTCAGAATGCAGTGGCAACTGTCATGATAGGAAAGCTGGACAGGAGCAGAAATGATTAGCGAACTAGTTAACACAACAAACAGAAGATTTACATAACCAGTATTTCTACAGGCGTACAAAGACTCATTACAAACAATGCAACAAGAAACAGTAGTCCAGTTATCAACATGTCAACTAGGATGAGGCTTGCTGCAACGATGGTGTTGCAGTAAAGAGATTCCAAGTGGAACCTGGGATGCGAGTGCTTTCTGGCAGCCTCCAACATAGTATGTCGCGGCCACAGAGGACGCTCGTAGTCCAGAGCTGCTGGAGGTATGGCTCAGTGGGCGCACATCATTGGATCCGGCAGATCCCGCGCAATCGCTATCGCCATCAGACGGAAACATACGATTCCGCTGGCAACTGTGACGTCCGCGGGGTGGTATCGATATGTGATACCACAATGACAATCGGCACTAGCTAAAAAATTACATCACATTTGTCTACATGTAGTTTCCAAAGGATCCTGGTAGGTATGGAACAGTACATTACAGAACAGTTCATTTACGATTCTCCCATGTAGCGGCACCACCGTTTACGGTAGGGAAAGTTAGTTTTGTCCGATATTCGGAGCACGAGTTACAGCCAGGTGCGGGCCAGATTCCAGTAAGTTACGCATACAAGCGGTTGCGAAGGCAAATAGAAGCCACAGGGGTGTAGAACGGCCGGAGAGGGCGCACACAGCAGTTTCCACGGCGCAAGTCACAGGCAGAAGAGGGCCACTGGCCAACCAAGGTGTTAGGCATACGTTACGCGAAGTGGCATGCTTGGCAAAACAGAGGCGCACAGCTGATTATAAGTAGGTGCCGTTTTCTAACGAGATTCATTCATGTGTGGCAGTTCTCCTGGACAGCAGGGCATATCACACCACCGAGCTAAACACAGCTTCAGCCAGCATCCCAATCAATGGCGGGTCATTGGTTTGGCCATCTGAGGTTGACGTGGGGTCCGCAGCCAGCCAGGGTGGGCCACTCTTTGGCTCGCTACCACGGGCAGTCGTCTCAGCTCCTGACACACGCTGGAGACTTCCTGTGGCGAGGGCTACAGATCTGGACGCCAGATAGTGGGCGCTTGTTCTGCCATGATCTCAGCCACGCCGGCGAGGAGAAGGACGCAGCTGGCTGCCCGCAGCTCACACCGAGCTGGTGCAGCCATCCTGACATCATTGGAACTCAGCGGGCCAGTCAAGGCTGGCACAACACAGCGTTGCACTGCACAGGCCGCTGGGGTGCTTCCTCAGCATTGCGGGGCCCTGTGACACAGACCGAGGTTTATGGAGCTCTGTAGTGGAAGCAAATAAATCGTATGGAAAGTTCTCGCCGAGTTTTAATACGGCACCTCCTGGCACCCAACCCACTACACCAATAACATATATATGTGTACTGAAAAATGTCATTTTCCTTTAAGAACAAAAAAATGGCTAGTAAACAACAGAAGACCTGACCCTTCGGAGAAACACGTCGTACGTATGCTTATCAACGTGGTGTTTCCTTTACTCGACGTCCAGTCAAATAACTGAATGTGAAACGTAAAAAAGACTTGTATGGAATGCTATACCCACATTATCTAAAGTATCAAATTAGCCACCACAACTGTAACTGAAGGGAAAACCTCACATATGTGATATTAAAACGTCGAAAGCAATAAAACTCTTTCCCAACACAGAAGAAACCAGTTCCGCAATTGTTCCTACATCTGAGGCACAAGTGGCAAAACTCTTCAACTCATTCACTTTTGATGCAAAAATAATCACATTTCCAAAAATTTCATTGTATTAGAAGGTGGAGTGAAGTGTAAGAATGGGCGAATCATTAGACTCCACACAAAATTTTTACTTCAAGGAAAGTACCTATTGCAAGCAGGACAGACAACAACACAAATATATGCGCCTCACTCATGAAAGATGTATTTATACACCACTGGCCATTAAAACTGCTATACCACGAAGATGACGTGATACAGACGCGAAATTTAACCGACAGGAAGAATATGTTGTGATATGCAAATGATTAGCTTTTCAGAGCATTCACACAAGGTTGGCGCTGGTGGCGACACCTACAACGTGCTGACATGAGGAAAGTTTCCAACCGATTTCTCATACACCAACAGCAGTTGACCGGCGTTGCCTGGTGAAACGTTGTTGTGATGCCTCGTGTAAGGAGGAGAAATGCGTACCATCACGTTTCCGACTTTGATAAAGGTCGGATTGTAGCCTATCGCGATTGCGGTTTATCGTATCGCGATATTTCTGCTCGCATTGGTCGAGATCCAATGACTGTTAGCAGAATATGGAATCGGTGGGTTCAGGAGAGTAATACGGAATGCCGTGCTGGATCCCAATGGCGTCGTATCACTAGCACTCGAGATGGCAGGCATCTTATCCGCATGGCTATAACGGATCGTGCAGCCATATCTCGATCCCTGAGTCAACAGATGAGGACGTTTGCAAGACAACAACCATCTGCACGAACAGTTCGACGACGTTTACAGCAGCATGGACTATCAGCTCGGAGACCATGGTTGCAGTTACCATTGACGCTGCATCACAGTCAGGAGAGCCTGCAATGGTGTACTCAACGACGAACCTGGGTGCACGAATGGCAAAACGTCATTTTTTCGGATCAATCCAGGTTCTGTTTACAGCAATATGATGGTCACATCCATGTTTGGCGACATCGCGGTGAACGCACATTGGAAGTATGTATTCGTCATCTCCATACTGTCGTATGACCCGACGTGATGGTGTGGGGTGCCATTGGTTACACGTCTCGGTCGCCTCTTGTTCACATTGACGGCACTTTGATCAGTGAGCGTTACATTTCAGATGTGTTACGACCCGTAGCTCTACCCCTCATTCGATCCCTTCGAAACGCTACATTTCAGCAGGATAATGCACGACCGCATGTTGCAGGTCATATACGGGCCTTTCTGGATACAGAAAATGTTCGACTGCTGTCCTGGAAAGCACATTTTCCAGATCTCTCACCAATTGAAACGTCTGGTCAATGGTGGCCGAGCAACTGGCTCTTCACAATATCCCAGTCACTACTCTTAATGAACTGTGGCATCGTGTTAAACTGCATGGGCAGCTGTACCTGTACGCGCCATCCAAGCTGGGTTTGACGCAATGACCAGGCGTATCAAGGACGTTTTTGTAGCCAGAGGTGGTTGTTCTGGGTACTGATTTCTCAGGATCTATGCACCCAAATTGAGTGAAAATGTAATGACATGTCAGTTCTAGTAAAATATATTTGTCCAATGAATACCCGGTTATCATCTGCATTTCTTCTTGGTGTAGCAATTTTAATGGCCAGTAGTGTATTCTCTTGTTTTCATCGGACCAAGTTGCAATAATTCACATATCCAAAAGTATTTCTTCATGAATCGTCTACATCTACATCTATATCTTGCAAACCACCGTGAAGTGTATGGTGGAGGTTACGTCCCATTTACCAGTTATTAGGATTTCTTCCCGTTCCATTCACGTATGGAGCGCGGGAAAAATGATTTTTTAAGTGCCTGTGTGCTTGCTGTAATTAATCTAATCATGTCCTCACAGTCACTATGTGAGTGATAAGGAGGAGGTTGTAGTATATGTCTAGAGTCATCATTTAAAGCTGGTTCTTGAAACTATGTTAGTAGACTATCTCGGATTAGTTTACGTCTATCATCAAGAGTCTGCCGGTCCAGTTTCTTCAGTATCTCTGTGACGCTCTACCAAGAGTCAACCGCGTGACCATTCGTGCTGTATTAATGAAATTCCCCTGTTTTCAAATTTATTTCACGATCATTCATGTCCCTTGAAAATTTACTAATGCTAGGGACGCAAAAATCTAATAATTATTTCGTTAATTAAGTAGAAAATTACTAAAAACAAATATCGATCTTATGACTGGCTTTCTCGCCGCTAGGGGCGCAAGTATCGTTTCAACTGTCAGACGGTAACAGTTTTCGCAGCGGTGAGTGGGGCGACTGATTGAATTTAATAGTTAGTACCAAAAGTTACTGACTGATGTTTGAAACACGCAAAGGATAACTTAAACGGGTAAGTGGGGTTATCAGAGGAAGGGACGTGATAATTAATTGAATTAGTATCTGACATTTCTGAGGCTCATGTGTGTTTTGAAAGCAATATTTGAAGACTTTCCTACTGGCTTACTAGGCCTAATGCAAAAAAAGGATTTTCTGTTGAGGTTGTCTCCCATAGCTTTTGGAGTTTCTCCTCCACCACAAGGCAGTGGTTCCCTTCTCATTTAATCCCCAGAGAGGAGGGTTGCCTCATCTGCCAGCTACGCCGTTCCGAAGTCTTTCTTCTCCACTGTTGCTGCCATTAAGGTCTTCACCCGTAACTCTGGGCATGGGTTCCGTGTTATACCCCAGGGGATTGGTCCCTGCCTGAACTCAGTCATCCTAGCACTCCGGCCTACTGAAGTGTAGGATGACCACCCTCGCGACATGGACGCACCAGACAGGAATTACCCCAGTGGAGGAATAGGGAAGGGGACTCTACCTCCCTGGAGTCGGGTTAATGATTGTGTATGATGCCACAATCAAAGGTACTAATGTAATAAAGTAATGTAATCTAGTAATGTAATAAAGACAATGTACAAAGGACACAACTGTAGAATCAGAAAATCATTGGGGGACTCTGAATACTTCGAAATAAGACAAGGACTTAAACAAGGAAGTATTCTATTTCCTGCACTTTTTAATGTTGTGATGGGGGGAATGAATAGGGCAGTTAAATATATACTAAAAAAAGACAAAAAGATGATTTTTGCAGATGATATGGTAATATGGCTTTATAAAAAATGGCTTTATAAAAATTAATAGGAAGTTACAGAAGGGAGGCAATTTCTACCAAAGAATAAAACACCTAATTTGGAGTAAGGAAGTTTCAGAAAAAGCCAAACTCCTTATGTATAAGAGTTATTACTTCCTTATCGTCACCTATTGAGGAGAAACATGGACAATGACAGAAAGGAACTGGAGCAGACTGCAAGCAGGGGAAATGAAATTTCTCAGAGCAGTCAAGGGAAAAACAAGAATGGACAGAGTAACGAACGTAGATATCAGGAAGGTGCTTAAACAAGAAAGTATGTGAGAAGTAATTGAAAAAAATGGCATGTTAAGAGGATGTGTGGGCAGAGATTCCCCAAAATTATGGAAGAACTAAAGATGGATGGAAAAAAAGCTAGAGAGCGCCCAAGAACACGGTGGAAAACGGGAGTGAGAATATCTGTAGAAAGGAGAGGTGTGATCTGGCAGCAAGTTGAGGAAGGAATGTGGTGGGAGGACCGAGCCAAATGGAGAGGACTCGTCTGCACCCAGACCCGGCAGTAGCTGGAGCGGGATCCGGATATAGATACACAGTATTTGACATTTGGCCTTAAAGTACTCAGATAGCGCACACGCTCGTGCTTGCGTAGCCTACTGATCTCCAGTCTTTGTATTCTTTTAATGATTATTCAGGAATTTTGTTTCAGGCATATTGCGGTTGGACTGATTACACGAGACAAGGGGATATGATTTTAAATGACAACATAATTTATTTGCTTTGGAAGTAGACAAATGACATCATGAATAACGTTCCAGAGGCTTACAATACGCCCGCGTATTTTGCGCCGTTACAATTCACAGTATTCAAGTACATTTTTATACGACACAGAGTGGGAAAAGGAATAGAAATTTGGGGGCAGCTTGTGATCTATCTGCTCGACCCACAAACGTTCATATATGTGCAAACCGAAATCGGAGCAAGTCAGAGAACTTAAATTAGAAATAACTAGGTTAAAAGATAGTTCCGTCAACGAACAGGACACAACTGTTGTGGATGTTCGCATGAGGCGCTTGAAATGGATGAGTGATGTGATTATGGCTTGCGTGTTCGTGTTCTATCAAAAGCGAGGGAATGAAACCATAGCAGACTCTTAAGAGTTCGAAGGTTGAGAGACGATATACACATGAAACCAAAGCCATACACGCAAATCGACCGAAACGAAGATTCACGAAAATGTTCAGTAAATACATTTTATGCCCATAAAATTGATCAGACATTGCAAGAATTTAATACTGACTATTGGCGGTAACCCTATATTGAACCAAAAGGGGTATCATTATCTGTTACGCGTCCTATTCGCAGCCTGTGGAGCAGTTACAGCAAAAGTCTCACACACAATGAACCGCACCAAAATTTCCGAAGACAGATTTACCGCGAAGCTACTTAAATTATGTACCGAGTTTATTAAGTAAATGCTGACTATGGTGAAGTTAGGAGTAAGCGTTGCGAAAAGTTAGAGATCACACAAGGCGCACGGCTGCTCACCGCTCAGAGACTAAGTCCCGCGATACCACACAACGCGACAATTTCTAAGTCGTTTCACTTCCTAATTGCCTAAAGACCGACTGCCTGCTTTCGCGTCTCCACCAGCACTGTCCACTCTGGTGTCTCCACCCGCACTGTCCCTCTGCCCGTACCCGGCCGCGTTTCCCGCGCGCCAAACACCCTCGCTCAACTGACTAGGGCAGCTCCCTTTCCTGAAGCCGTCCATCTGATTGGCTACTGCTTATTCCACATTATTTCACATTTTAACATATTTAAATAATCAAAGCTTGACCACTTTCACGTTCTACATAAAGTAACAATATTATCCATTGCATAATACATGTTAAATTCTTTTACATAAAACCAGTACAATTTCCTTCTTAACTATGAATGTCACGGTCAGTAGCCTTGCACCGGTGTGCTTTCTGATAAATAAATAAAGAACAAAAGTAACTATTATGCACTAAACCTTACATCAAATATTCTGTTACCTAATGATTCAATAAGGTGTCATGTTGTCATTATTCAATATGTTTTGTGTGGAGGAAATGATGATCTGAAGCTTAACTGAAAATACTGATAATTTAAGTTTACTATATCTTATAAAAAAATAAAGTTACAAATTTGATATTTACAATGTTTGTTATTTTAATGATGCTGTTCTATATGAAATATCGATCGTTACGATCGACCAAAGCGATCAGACTTTAGCATTCAGGTATTTGTTACAAAAGTTGTTAATTTCACATTAACAGTAAATCCTAAAGTATTAGAGATGTGATCAACAGTAAAGTTTTATTCGGATCACCATGAAAATTTATGGAGGATGGTAGATTAAAGTACTGTGACATCATTCCCTGCGCTACTACTGAATTAAATAGTTTTCATAAATGTTTCCCATTATGGCCGATCTTAGGTCAGCCATATTCAACATTGCTACGTCTCCTTGGCCACAAAAGCCTTCTACTGTGTTTCCCTGTGACGTAGGTTCTCGTCTGTCTCACTCGCACACTACAGCGCTTAGGCCTCAATAGACAATAGACGCCTGTGAGTTTCCCCACCTCGTGGTGAATCTGCGCCCTTTGCAGCACACGGTCCTGGACGACAACGTCCGTTTCACAATTCCTGTAGGCTGACTCTTTCGGCCATATATTTACATGAGAGCGCTATGCTCGTTAACTCACAGTGTGTGAAGAACAAGTACACTCACTGTAACGCAGAACGCAAGTCACGTCGTACATAAATAAAACTTCATCAAATCTACACAGATGATCTCACATAACAGAAGCCGCACGACTTCAGCTGCAAAGTCCCTAAATTAAAACCCTGATGTAATTACGATCCCTGTCCTATTTCATCAGCGATAATACCTGTGAAGGGAAGAAATAATTAAACTTAACCACAAAATAAGCCGTTCTAATACTTTTTTTCCAATCATTCTATACAGGCTTTCTGTCGCTCCCGGTCGCTTACCCGTCTTCTGAACAGTGCACAAAGATGGCAGACCCAGAGGACCTCTTCCTGTGCAGCACAAGGTATGGGGTAAACCGAACCAGTCGCCATGACCAATCTCTGCATACCAAACCGTTAGCTTCTCGCTCATCTTGGGTTTGACCACCCTGTTCCTGTTCTTTGTCTTACCTAGACTGAAGTTAGGTTGATACAAGACTGAGAGTCCCTCTATACCTTTGGTTCGTCTGCTACCACATTCAAAACAATTCGAGTTTGGCCACACACGATGGGAAAAGATAGGGAGAGGAAGAAAGGACACAGGGCGTGCTCAATAGGAAATAAAGAAAACATTTAACCGTATTTATTTCACACGCTTTTCGTTGTACCTTCCATAGTGATGTGACGGGGCCGAAATGACAGAGCACAAGCAGTTAACCACCCGCAAAATTGAACTTACAGCCACGAAAACAAGGAAATATGTTTATATAGCATAAACAGTCAACAAAATGCTGTAATCAACTACGGAATAGCACCGATTGTGCCGTTCCACTGCGTAACAACTTTATCTTCATGTATGTTTGCTGAACCTTCATTTGTTAACGCGTCCTTTGTCGGCATTTGGCAATTCACACGAAGACCTAAAACTGGGGGAAAATGGATTTTACCAAGACACGCATGAAGTTTGGTTTGATACTCAGCCAATCTTGATACAGTTATATGCTGTACGCCAGAAAACAGTCGCATTGACTGCCGACTTTTGTCTTAAGTACACGGTACCTAAATAGCTGCAGCCCGTTTGAAAATCATAAACAATCCGAACAGTGTTTTGGAGATTCGCAGACAGATGACGCACGCGGTTCTGACCCACTCACCTACTCCTACTGGCTGGAGGTGACGCTGGCGGCGGTGCGAAGGACATCCGGCCACGGGGATTGGTCGTTCCTGTCACGAGGAGCATCGCCAGCTGAAGTCAGCAGAGACGAAGAAGGATTCATTAGCACGCAGCTGTAAAATATCTAGACATCAGTTAGAAAACAGCATTCATACGTTGATTTCCACTATTACTTGTCCGATAGTAAAAACCGTACCAACTAGAGGCCACACGACTAAAGACTAGAAAACGGAAATTCGTGCCATAAATACGAGATTCGATTGTGTCGGAACATAAAGAAGGGAGTTACTGTGACATGCTTGCGTTTCTCCTGCAGTGAGAGCACATTTACGTCTACATCTATACTCTGCAGGCCACTGTGAAGGGCCTGGCAGCCCATTGATCAACATATTATACACTCCTGGAAATTGAAATAAGAACACCGTGAATCATTGTCCCAGGAAGGGGAAACTTTATTGACACATTCCTGGGGTCAGATACATCACATGATCACACTGACAGAACCACAGGCACATAGACACAGGCAACAGAGCATGCACAACGTCGGCACTAGTACAGTGTATATCCACCTTTCGCAACAATGCAGGCTGCTATTCTCCCATGGAGACGATCGTAGAGATGCTGGATGTAGTCCTGTGGAACGGCTTGCCATGCCATTTCCACCTGGCGCCTCAGTTGGACCAGCGTTCGTGCTGGACGTGCAGACCGCGTGAGACGACGCTTCATCCAGTCCCAAACATGCTCAATGGGGGACAGATCCGGAGATCTTGCTGGCCAGGGTAGATGACTTACACCTTCTAGAGCACGTTGGGTGGCACGGGATACATGCGGACGTGCATTGTCCTGTTGGAACAGCAAGTTCCCTTGCCGGTCTAGGAATGGTAGAACGATGGGTTCGATGACGGTTTGGATGTACCGTGCACTATTCAGTGTCCCCTCGACGATCACCAGTGGTGTACGGCCAGTGTAGGAGATCGCTCCCCACACCATGATGCCGGGTGTTGGCCCTGTGTGCCTCGGTCGTATGCAGTCCTGATTGTGGCGCTCACCTGCACGGCGCCAAACACGCACACGACCATCATTGGCACCAAGGCAGAAGCGACTCTCATCGCTGAAGACGACACGTCTCCATTCGTCCCTCCATTCACGCCTGTCGCGACACCACTGGAGGCGGGCTGCACGATGTTGGGGCGTGAGCGGAAGACGGCCTAACGGTGTGCGGGACCGTAGCCCAGCTTCATGGAGACGGTTGCGAATGGTCCTCGCCGATACCCCAGGAGCAACAGTGTCCCTAATTTGCTGGGAAGTGGCGGTGCGGTCCCCTACGGCACTGCGTAGGATCCTACGGTCTTGGCGTGCATCCGTGCGTCGCTGCAGTCCGGTCCCAGGTCGACGGGCACGTGCACCTTCCGCCGACCACTGGCGACAACATCGATGTACTGTGGAGACCTCACGTCCCACGTGTTGAGCAATTCGGCGGTACGTCCACCCGGCCTCCCGCATGCCCACTATACGCCCTCGCTCAAAGTCCGTCAACTGCACATACGGTTCACGTCCACGCTGTCGCGGCATGCTACCAGTGTTAAAGACTGCGATGGAGCTCCGTATGCCACGGCAAACTGGCTGACACTGACGGCGGCGGTGCACAAATGCTGCGCAGCTAGCGCCATTCGACGGCCAACACCGCGGTTCCTGGTGTGTCCGCTGTGCCGTGCGTGTGATCATTGCTTGTACAGCCCTCTCGCAGTGTCCGGAGCAAGTATGGTGGGTCTGACACACCGGTGTCAATGTGTTCTTTTTTCCATTTCCAGGAGTGTAGTTTCTATCCGTCCAGGAACAACGGAAAAAAATGAGCTGTTCAATGCCTCTGTGTGCGCTGTAGTTCGTGCATCTTATTTTGGCAGTCTCTATGGAAACTACGTCAGTGTATTCCCTGAGTCATCACTAACTTTGTGGGTACACTTTGGCGCAACAATAGTCGTCTACAAGAAAGCCCCGATTCTTTTAGTCAGGGCTTAACAACTGGGCGGTTTTGAGCGCGAGTACTCGCGTCTGCTCAGGCACGTGCTCGCGAGCACGTGCAAGGTCGCGGAGTAGGGAGGGAGGGGAAATGCGCGCGCACGTTTGAATGTGATCTCGCGTTCTTAGCAGATTTAACTAGCCATCTGAATGCTTTGAACATTTTACTACAAGGTAAAGATCTGCTAATTACTCATTTCATAGATCGAATACTAGCTTTTAAAATGAATTTGACACTTTGAGTGAGTCAGCTGGAAACAGGAAACCTAGCTCATTTTCCTAAATTATCATCCATGCAAGATGTTCACAAAGACTGTGAACGTCATTCACAGTTTAGTTGATCAGCGCTTTCAAGATCTGACAGCACTAGACAGTGATTTTGATCTGTTCTCTCCATATTCAGCGAATATTTAAGAGATTCGTCCTGAGCTGCAGCAAGAAATTATTGACCTGCAGTGTGACAGAGAATACAGAGACAAATTTCAGAACAAGAAAAACATTTTGGAATTCTACAGACACTTCCCTCAGGATAGATTTCCTCGTTTGCACAAACTGGCGGCTACAATAATATCAATGTTCGGTTCCACGTATGTTTGTGAACAACTGTTTTCTGCAATGAAATGTAACAAGACACGCCTGAGAAACGCATTGTCTGATCGAAATTTAAACTGCACGCTGCGCCTAAAATGCACAAGAACAATTACTCCGAACATAGACGCAATTGTAAAGGGCAAAAAGTACAAGACAACAGAGAATCCCACACTTCAGTGACACCTTTTATTGTGTAACAGTTCACAAATTAATGCGAATGTAGAGGCATACACTAAGCTAATAAAATTATGTGGCATGTGTACATTCTCATTTATTTGTTTCATTTGTCGCAGTAATAATTCGTGAGTGAAATCCTTGCAGGTGGCCGCGGATTTACATTGACTGGCGGCAGCTGTTGTGTGCCCCACGTGACTTTCCCCACTCTCCGCCTCTGGTCCGGTAGTGGGGGTAGCGTGCTCGCGCTGCTCCGTGCTCGCGCCTTGCTGCTCACAGCTTGCTCCGCGAGCACGTATGTTGTGAAGCCCTGCTTTAAGTAATCGAACTCCCGGGTATAAAACAGCTTCAAACATCTGACTTTTTAATAAATGAGTTAATATGTTAAATGTTTGTCTTTAGGCATTTTATCGAGAAAAAGTTTAGGAAAAGTTTGAAATTATACGTACAGTTTACTGGAGGTCGCTAAGTGCTCTCATTATGAAACACTGCATGAATATTGTCTGAGTAATTTGCGCTCCATTATAAGCAATAGCTAGTTTTTCACACAAACAAATCCTTACGATCTCATACCTCCTGAACTATGCGTCGCACAGTGATACACTATGTGATCAAAATCATCCGAACACCCTCAAAAACGTACGTTTTTCATATTAGGTGCATTGTGCTACCACCTACTACCAGGTACTCCTTATCAACGACTTCAGTAGTCATTAGACATCGTGAGAGACCAGAATGGGGATCTCCGTGGAACTCAACGGGCATCGAACGTGGTCAGGTGATTGGGTGTCACTTGTGTCATACGTCTGTACGCGAGATTTAGACACTCGAAAACATGCCTAGGTCTACTGTTTCCGATGTAATAATGAAGTGGAAAAGTGAAGGGACACGTACTGCACAAAAGCGTACTGGCCGACCTCGTCTGTTGACTGACAGAGACCACCGACAGTTGAAGAGCTCCGTAATGTGTAATAGGCATACATCTATCCAGATCATCACACAGGAATTTCAAACTGCTTCACGATCCGCTGCAAGTACTATGACAGTTAGGCGAGCGGTGAGAAAACCTGGATTTCATGGTCTAGCGGTTGCTCATAAGCCGCACTTCACGCCGGTAAATGCCAAACGACGCCTGGCTTGGTGTAAGGAGCGTAAACATTTGAAGATTGAACCATGGAAAAACGTTGTGTAGAGTGACGAATCACGGTACACAATGTGGCGATCCGATGGCAGCGTGTGGGTATGGCGAATGCCCGGTGAAAGTCATCTGCCAGCGTGGGTAGTGCCAACAGTAAACTTCGGAGGCGGTGGTGTTATGGTGTGGTCGTGTTTGCGTGGCACTATCGCAGCACAGGCCCATATTGGTATTTTTAAGTACCTTATTGCTTCCCACTGTTGAAGAGCAATTCGGGTATGGTGACTGCATCTTTCAACACGATCGAGCACCTGTTCATAAAGCACGGCCCGTGGCGGAGTGGTTACACGACAATAACATCCGTGTAATGGACTCGCCTGCACAGAGTCCTGGCCTGAATCCTATAGAACACCTTTGGGGTGTTTTGGAATGCCGACTTCGTGCCATGCCTCACCGACCGACAGCGATACCTCTCCTCAGTGCAGCACTCCGTAAAGAAGGGTCTGTCATTACCCAAGAAACCTGACTGAACGTATGCCTGCGAGAATGGAAGCTGTCATCAGTGCTAAGGGCGGACCAACACTGTACTGAATTCCAGCATTACCGATGGAGGGCGCCACGAACCTGTAAGTCTTTTTCAGCCAGGTGTCCGGATACTTTCGATCACATAGGGTATAATTTTTCAAGTATACGAGGTCTGTTCAAAAAATTGCGGAATACTCGTAATTTCGCACCAATAGTGTGTTAGAGCTGTGCTGCGTCGTCCTGCGCACTCTCAGACCTCGTCCCTGAGAACGTTATTTACTTCCAAACCCGAAAAACCCGTTGAAAGGACCTAGATTTGCAACGATAGACGAGATAAAAGAAAATTCGCAGACGCCGCTTCACGCGGTCCAGCAAGAAGCGTACCATGACTGCTCCTGGAAGTGGAAACGGCGTTCGGAGCGATGTATCAATTGTGGAGGAGAGTATCTCAGAGGAGACATCGCACAATAAGTAAAAGGTAAGGGTACAAAACTTTTGTGGGCAAAGTTCCGGAAGTTTTTGAACAGGTCTCGTATTCAGTGACATACATGCATCCTCTTGGGCAAAATATGTTGCACATACAGTTTCTAGTAAAGAAGTAATAAATTAAAACATCCCGCCTGATCCTGAAGCTTGACCGCATGAACAGCGAAAATGTAGTAAGCAATCAACTTTTCTCCTTTCACCTTTTGTGGGCAGTGTCAGTAAAAAGAAGATTCGGGAAGGTTCGCAGTTATGTGTAAAGTTTGTTGGAAGTCACCAGGAGGTCTCATACTCAAATACTGGACGAATGTAGTTGGGATATTTGAGCGTCATCAGTTACGCTGCCTCAGGACAAACACACAGTTGAAAACTGTAAGTAAGACTTGTCTTATTGTGTTAAACTTTTAACATAAGACCTTAGCTCTTAACGAGAGGATTATGGCAACATTTTAAATTTTTAAATTCCGTAAACAACGGCAGGACAACCATATCTTGCAATCCTATGGGACTGACTATTCCCACTAACTTGACTCTGACAATTTCATCTATCAGCAAGATGGAGCACCACCGCACTGGCACAACAAAGTGCGCAGTTTCCTCAATGCCAACGTGCCTCAACGTTGGATAGGGCGTACAGGACCGCGAGACCAGGCTTTTCACTCTTGGCCTCCTACGTCCCCCGACTTAACACCACGTGATTTCTTCCTGTGGGGATATGTTAAACAATGTGTTTACGTTCCTCCCTTATCTCGTGACACTGATGAACTAAAAACCAGAATATCAGCTGCTGTAGCTTCAGTGACAGAAAACACCTTACGCTCAGTTTGGCATGAATTCGCCTATCGGCTATATGTCGTCTGTGCAGCCAGTGGAGGACATATTGAACATTTATAATCGATTTTTATAAACTTCTGTCTTTTCTGAGTAATTTAGTATACAGTTTGTTGGTGTTAAGCCCTTATTCCTAACAAATAATGCTATTTAAAATCGGATCATTCTTTTTGAGACACCATGTATAGTAAGGAGAGCTCTGACTCACTTGAAGCCGATGTCCGCCATGTAAATTGTCACAAACGTTAGCTTCTGCTGAAAATGTTCAGATCAAAATAGCTATATTGCGTCATTTACGGGTGTACTAATCATTCTGATTACAGTCTAAAGTGTACAGGAATCGTATTTCATTCGTTATTGCACTCTTTTAATCTATATTTTGTTTTGTATACATGAGTTTGGGTGCGCTATTTACCTTTACTGTATTGGTTTAATTTCTGTAATTTCTCTTTTCACTTCCTATCAGTGCAACTCGAAGAGTATCCTGGTTGAAAACTGTGAGAAGGTAAGATGGGAAACCGTGCAAACGTAGCAAAATATGTTCTCAGCATTTTGGAGAAGAGGGCATAGACTGAACAGCAGTTTTGTCAGTCCGTAGTAAGAAAATTTCTGGATTACGAAAGCAGCTTTTTCGTATCACATGCTCTCTTCTTGGTTGTTGTAAACCTATAACAAAAATTAAGAACAAGAAACTAATGGAAACAGTACCCTGCTAATGTTTTGGGGCATTTAACATGGCGGCGCCAGATTAAAAACAATGTACAGCATAAGTTTGTACCGCCATCTCCAATTATTATTCATCCATGACAGCGCCACCCCACCTTATTAAATCTCCATGCCAAAATCTGTGAACCAACAGTTTCTGCGCCAGGAGCTACACTTAAAATTAAAAGTTTTCCACATTCATACACCCTATGGCTATTTTCAGGTAATCGACATAAGTATTTTTCTTATAGTCACAGTTTTCAAATATACAGGGTGTTTCAAAAATGACCGGTATATTTGAAACGGCAATAAAAACTAAACGAGCAGCGATAGAAATACACCGTTTGTTGCAATATGCTTGGGACAACAGTACATTTTCAGGCGGACAAACTTTAGAAATTACAGTTGTTACAATTTTCAACAACAGATGGCGCTGCAAGTGATGTGAAAGATATAGAAGACAACGCAGTCTGTGGGTGCGCCATTCTGTACGTCGTCTTTCTGCTGTAAGTGTGTGCTGTTCACAACGTGCAAGTGTGCTGCAGACAACATGGTTTATTCCTTAGAACAGAGGATTTTTCTGGTGTTGGAATTCCACCGCCTAGAACACAGTGTTGTTGCAACAAGACGAAGTTTTCAACGGAGGTTTAATGTAACCAAAGGGCCGAAAAGCGATACAATAAAGGATCTCTTTGAAAAATTTCAACAGACTGGGAACGTGACGGATGAACGTGCTGGAAAGGTAGGGCGACGGCGTACGGCAACCACAGAGGGCTACGCGCAGCTAGTGCAGCCGGTGATCCAACAGCGGCCTCGGGTTTCCGTTCGCCGTGTTGCAGCTGCGGTCCAAATGACGCCAACGTCCACGTATCGTCTCATGCGCCAGAGTTTACACCTCTATCCATACAAAATTCAAACGCGGCAACCCCTCAGCGCCGCTACCATTCCTGCACGAGAGACATTCGCTAACGATATAGTGCACAGGATTGATGACGGCGATATGCATGTGGGCAGCATTTGGTTTACTGACGAAGCTTATTTTTACCTAGACGGCTTCGTCAATAAACAGAACTGGTGCATATGGGGAACCGAAAAGCCCCATGTTGCAGTCCCATCATCCCTGCATCCTCAAAAAGTACTGGTCTGGGCCGCCATTTCTTCCAAAGGAATCATTGGCCCATTTTTCAGATCCGAAACGATTACTGCATCACGCTATCTGGACATTCTTCGTGAAATTGTGGCGGTACAAACTGCCTTAGACGACACTGCGAACACCTCGTGGTTTATGCAAGATGGTGCCCGGCCACATCGCACGGCCGACGTCTTTAATTTCCTGAATGAATATTTCGATGATCGTGTGATTGCTTTGGGCTATCCGAAACATACAGGAGGCGGCGTGGATTGGCCTCCCTATTCGCCAGACATGAACCCCTGTGACTTCTTTCTGTGGGGACACTTGAAAGACCAGGTGTACCGCCAGAATCCAGAAACAATTGAACAGCTGAAGCAGTACATCTCGTCTGCATGTGAAGCCATCCGCCAGACACGTTGTCAAAGGTTTCGGGTAATTTCATTCAGAGACTACGCCATATTATTGCTACGCATGGTGGATATGTGGAAAATATCGTACTATTGAGTTTCCCAGACCGCAGCGCCATCTGTTGTTGAAAATTGTAACTACTGTAATTTCGAAAGTTTGTCTGCCTGAAAATGTACTGTTGTCCCAAGCATATTGCAACAAACGGTGTATTTCTATCGCTGCTCGTTTAGTTTTTATTGCCGTTTCAAATATACCGGTCATTTTTGAAACACCCTGTATGTGTAGAGTTGAATATAAGTCTCACAGTAGTCACAACAAAAATAATTTTCCTTGCAGGCACATTAGATTGTATGCCTAATTCAGTAATTGTTAATTATTTGAACAAACACTTTGTCCGAATTTATTTTTACTATAGGTATACTACGGTCAGCCATGCAATAAAAAAATCTTTACACATTTCTTAAAAATTGAACTTGATTCTAGCGTGTCCAAGAAGAGACTATATACAATTTGAAAGACGTTAATTTCGTCCATTATCCATTCCTTTGTTTCATTATAAGGTCACAATTGCTGCAGATGTCGTGTAACTTCAGATCTCATGTCGCAGTGGACGATGGGTACGGAATCCAGCGACGTGATGAGCTCATACGGCGTGAGGTAGAGCCTCAGCGTTCGCCAGATCTCCACGACTTCCTTGTAACAAGAAAAAAAAAATCTAAACAGTATGTAGGTTCCACAAACATCTCTAATAATAATATAACTGCGAAACTCTGTCTCTGTCTGTCTGTCTTTGAATACTATATTCGCCAAAACTACTAGACGGAGTTTTATTGGGTTTGCACTGATAACTTCAGCGTAGCTTGGGGCAACGTATAGGCTTTAGTTCATCAAAATCTGATCCCAGAAAAAGATACCGTAATTTAAAGTTTTACTAAAATTTTCTTGTCTGTCTGTTTGAAGAGGCTAATCTCTAAAACTGCTAGACGAATTTTGATGAGGTTTTCGCAGGTAACTTGAATATTGCTTATGGCAACCTATAGGCTTTCTTTCATCAAATTGAGATCTCGAGAAAAAATCCACACACATTATAAAAATGCATATACGTATGTTTCACGTCGCGTTTGAAGCTACTGGTCCGATCTGAACCAACCATGGTACACGTACTACTTACTGTCTATAGAGAATCGCTGTGTTATTTCTTTGCTACTAAATGAATTTGCGACACACTTTACAGACAGTCTTCTCATATACCACTGAGAGTACCTGCAAAACTATACCATAGTTCAGGGTATATGACGTCATAAAAAGTGAGGTGCATGAAAAACCGCAGCATCATGCATCATATTTAAATTTATTGTTACTAACCCGCTGAACCGATTTCGATGAAATTTGGTAACGAGGAATCAGGGAAAATACTTCCTCTTTGAAAAATCTTTTTACCCCTTGATTTCTGAACTTCATTATATTTGTGTAAATGCTTTTATTGGTTGATACGTGCTACATTATATGATTCAAAGTAATGAATACAATGCTTCTACAATATTCAGTGTGTTTAATCCATATTTCTACACTATTCGTTGCACAATGCACACGTTGCATAGTGTATACCTGCAATGCAAGCTATCCAGCATTTCAGAACGAGAGTAGTTAGTGATCTGCAACAAGCTATACTCATAATTTCAAAGCTTTACAAAACTTTTTGTCGCTTACAACCCCCAAAATGTAGTGAAAGGAGAAAGCTTTATCATTCACCACATTTTCGCTGTTCATCCAGTAAAACTGTCCCGTAAGCCATGAGGTCATGACGTTTAAAATTGTTATTTCTTTGCAAATAACTCTATTCGCAATGCAGTTAGCAGACTCATTCCACATATGCAGCTGAATGTACCTAAATAATTATATCTTTTCACGACTCAGTGAGGAGTAGGAGGAGATGGACAAAGAAAGGAATGAGGGGAGGTGGACAGCAAAAGGGGGAAAGAGGAGATGGACATAAAAGGGAAGGGGATGTCGACAGACGGAGAGAGAGAGAGAGAGGAGGAGATGGACAAAGAGAGAATAGCAGATTGACAGAGAGAAGGGTGGGAGGAGATAGCACATAGAAGGGGAAGGCGCAGATCGGCTACTAGAAGTGAAATAAATACATAACTGGGCAACGGCGGGTACCCAGCTAGTTATTATAATGGAATCAATTATAAACAGTACCGATTTCGATGATACTGAACAACTTGTGTATCACTACACTGTCCATGTGCGTTTAAGGTGCTAAGAAGGGATCTATCCTTATTTTGCACTTTTTGCCTTTAGTGGTCGGTCGTAAGCTACGCCAGAATGCATAATGTAGAAGGAAAATGTCATGTGACCTTGATGACCATCGCAACGTAGCGTAATCATCCAGGATGTGTTTCATCGCGGTGCTGCACCGCTAATCATGAGGAACACGTAGGGGCTCCAGTGTTGCAAGTACATTCCTGTCCGTGTTGTAAAAGGAACTTCCTCATAGAGTTCTGGTTGCGGAGTATGAAGACTTACATGTACCACACTCACGTAAGAGGCTGTCTATGGTAAGAGATCCACTGTGTTGGTGATCAAGAACACAGCTCCAAATTATAACGCGACAACCTATTTATATATTCATGAGATGCTTACGCCAAGTCACACCTTTTCCTGTAACTTCGATATAATTATGATAAGTGCGACAGCATTTTGGCTAATTTGATGAACCTCACCATAGTTTCCTTTCTTGCACCAATCTCTTGATCTCAGAGTAGCTCTACGTCCTAAGTACTCAAATCCTCAATTACTAATACTGTTTTCGCCTACAGCTTTTGCCCTCTGTGGCTCTTTCTTCCCTGATATTCCCTGATGTCATAACACATGTCCTATCGTTCTATCCTTCTTTTAGTTAGTGATATTCATATATTTCTTACCTCGCCAATTCTGAAGTAGCGTAATTTCTTATCTATTTATTTCTCAGCGTCCTTCTGTAACACCAATCTCAAAAGCGTCGATTCTATTCCTTTCCGGTTTTCCGTAGTCCATGATATGTTTCCATAGAATGCTGCACTTGATACACATATCCCAAGAAATTTCCTTCTCAAGTCAATCCGTGTTTTGAGACTAGTAGACTTCTTTTTACAAATAATGTTTTCTTTCTCTGTGGTACTCTGCTTCTTACATCCATCATGCTTCGTCCGTCACACGTTATTTTGGTTGCAAGATACGAACATTGCTTCAATTCGTCTACTATATAGTCTCGAATTTTGATACTGCGTTTGTTGCTAATCTTGTTTCTGCTGCAACGTAATATTTTCTTATTTTATGGTTTATTTTCATTCCGACCCTGTGCTGGTAAGACTAATTCCTCCTCTCTTTGCCAGTGTCCCCACTTTTTGTGTCTCCACCGGGAGTGTACTAATATGTGCAAACTTAGCTTACCACTTAGTGCACAAATGGACAAAACATCTGAACTGTCTTCTCAAGCCCAGGATGTTGAACAGACATTCTAAATAAATATGAACCTGGACCTGTAAGGCAGCTAATAGTAGGCGCAGATCGTAACAAAAATAATTAGAAATGCTGCTGTCACTTAACTAGAGTGCATCAATAAATAAAAGTGAAAGTTTCGGATCTATTCTAGAAAGACAAAACAGGTACTCCCTTTTTTTCCAACATATAATTTATCAACTGTATTTCAGGGGTCAAGTGATACACAACAGTCATGTACAATTACTTTCAACACTCATTAACAAAATATTTAACTCTTGGACGTATTGAACTGACGAAAATTAAAATCTTTATCTCTACGTATGAAAAAATTTTATCACAGGAAAGAATGATTAAAATCTTCACCAGCTCATTTACATCTACAATGTTGTAGCTGGTCAATGCACTGAGTTGGTGGAGAATGAACTTACTTTTTGAACCAATGAAAAACTCTCATGTACTCAATGTGAGGGTGGGTTAGTATCCAAGCTTTTGATATTCAATGGTCAAAGTCTATGCAAGTTGGAGTGAGCAAAATCTCGAGTCAACATTTGTTGTGGCCTAATGTGCGATGGTACTTTACCAAGCAGCATCTAGAACAGTGTTGTCTCCATGCTGGATCTGAAACGCTAATTCCCTATTCTGACCTTGACTGAATTCACTCAGTCTCAACTTTCCTGCATTCCATAGAATGTTAATCTTCCCCTAGTCAAAATAATGGCTTTTGCACACTCGCTAAGGGTTGGAGCGACGTGCACAGTTTCTTTACCCACAAAAATTTCCGCAGGAATAATTAACTACCTCTTTGCTATCTGTCACCGTGACACATGAAGCGTATCATCCACACTTCACAGAAAGTAATGCTCTCAACGCCCTCGCTATTTTCCACACACTTGTGGGGTCCGCCGCAAGATGAGAGCGATATCTAGCCATTTTAGTTCTCAAAATGCTTTTATATAATGGGGATCTCCCCACCGTGTCCCGTCTGCATCGCCCAGTATGGCTTCAGCCAATCGCCGTCTCGCTAGAGGTGAATTTTATTTTTCTTGCTGGGTCGCAGCGTAGCCCTGTTAATGACATGCAGCCAGATACCCTCGGTCCCAACCGTATTTACGTTAAAAGGAATAATGTATTGTTCTGGCCTTATCCTTTCTGCACTGAAGCTCGCTATTCTCTTGTTAAGCTCTGTTCGGTTCATCTCCAAAATGTGTTTCACTTTAATTCGTTTATTCATGCCCCTGTCCATATATTGGTAGATATTGTTTTGTTAGTTTTTGGTACATGAGATTACTGCAACTGGCTTTCGTTGATATAATATAATTATTTTTTTCTGAGGATCTCATACTGTATCGTGCTGTCATTATGGATCAATCTCATGTAAGATCCATAAAATCCGGACACCTTAAAACTTTCACTGAGACAGCATTGTGAGCTGATCATATCATTGACATAATTTTACCCCAAATTTTAATCCCACTGTTAAACCTTTCTATTACCTCCTCCACTGATTACTCGATATACGTCATCGCTAAACATTCTAAATGGTGAGGTTTTGTAGACAAGCAACGCACAGCTATGTTGACACAGTGACTGTGCGTGCCCATAAATAAGTTTTGGAGGTCGTGTAACCCCTCGTTCTCTTTGAAACTAAAATGTATTCGAAGTGGCAGTGAACAATTTCCACATATATTATAAAATCATGAATTCCAGTTTCAAAGAAGAGAAAATAAAATAAAATAACAGAGCCATTGGAATGTAATATTATATACAAAGTAGCAAGAGGCTTTATTCAAAGAGTTTCTAAGAAACGTCCCTTTTCTTTCACAACTACTATATAAACCCAACGCACACATTGTTAACGTCTTTAGCGTCAGGGAGTTAGTGTCCGAACTTTAAGCGTCTGAGTCCTGAGTATTCGCGTCTCTTAAGTTCATTTGCCACTGTGGGAAAAAGTTAACTTCATTGGAAGCAGGGCTAATTAAAAGTAAACTGCTATTCGTTTAATTTATTGTCAAAAGTACGAAAACTGACAGAACTGAGATAACGCTAACATCCAGCGAACATCACAATCGATATCACTAATTCCAGTTTAAGAACTTCAGTTGTTGCCGAATCTACTATTCAAACATCGCGACGCAACCTGACTTTCGATTATAGACCCTGTTTGGACATTTATTATCGAGCTAAAGTGTAACCACTGACAGTAGTAAACCATATCAAAGAGGCTGCGTTAGTAAAAACCGAATTAAGGAAAAATTACAGTATTCTACGATTTCGAACAGAGTATCACGAGGAGTCAACCATGTATTGGATTATCTATGGATAATAAAAATAATAACAACGATAGTAATAATAGTTGCTACGACATTACTGTTAAAGGAAATAATTATTATCGGACAAAACATCGTGCTGTATTAAATGAACCCTGTGTCTTGTGAAACAATTCGATGTGCATGTGCTACGCTGATCAAAGATATTAATTCATTTTGAAACGCGAATCGCCGCCTACTAACTGTTAATGAACATCTTTGGTGGCAACCGCTAAACAACGCAGCTAGCAGATAGTAATAACTTGAATCTAAACTGATTAACGAAAGAGACTTTAAAAGATCTGTGTAACCCCGAATATAGACTCAAACTAGAGCAAAGAGCGGACATAATCAACAAATACTGACTGCAGTAATAGACACTGTTCTGTCGCCTCGCTTTCACGTATCTCGACGAGGTGAAGAATACTGGCTGGGCATAGAAAAAGACGTCACACATTCGATGATCGTGCAAGTGCCAGTAAGCAGCAATAGGTGGCTCACAGTCCCACTAATTGTAAGTAAAATTCTGCTCCATAATTTTCGCCAGTAACTTGTAGAAACTCATAAGAAATAATACGATATTGTGTAAACCACAATATAAATTTTCTTTTATTTATTCGTATGGCTCACATTCAATTTAAAAATACAGGTATATAACATCAGTATATGTATATAACAAGAATACAGAAAGACAAAACTACGTATAAAACTAACTAAATGTCAATATCTAAGCTCCTAATCTAAATAAGAGTTGTATCGTCACCTCTCTTGACATCGATCCAACTCCCCTGATACGAACGCTAGGGGCATTCAAGTGTAAAGTGCGTGACTGCCTGGCTCGGAGCCCCACAGCCACAAACCGGAGACCCTGTAGCACCCCATTTGTAAAATGAGTCTGTACATTAACCACGCCCAGTGCGAGCTCAGTTCAGTTTGACCCATAGTTTTCTGTCGTTGGTATGCCATGTTTTAGACAGTTCTAAATTCCGCAACACTGGTGAATTTGCATGGAATAATTTGATATCATTCATTACTATGATTAGACTCAAACTCGTTAGCTGAATATAGTGAATAGTGCTGACATTGTTATTTATTCCAATCTTTACGTGAAACTAGTTACAACAACATCTAGGCTCGGCAGACACGTACTCTTTCCGCGGTAACACCGTCGCTACACTTATCCTTTTCTTTCCCCTTCTTTTCCTTTCCCACCCCCTCCCTGGTTCATACAATCTCTATAGTGCCGCGATTAGCCCCTTCTAGCGCCTCTCAGGTCAGGAGACTACTCTTTTTCTTAAGCAGATTGTCCCTTCAAGTAGTGTAGTCCCATCGGTGACGGCAAGGAAGCTTTGTATTCGGACGACGATTCCACCATGCTCCTTAAGATGAATCATCTGGTGAATAATGTTATTTTTAGCTTTGAGCTTGTTATGTCTCTAATAGCGTAGCGTCCGCTGCTTCGCTCACGTGGACTATATGCCTAGCACATACTTTTTTAAATTATTTAATCGTGTTTTTATTTTGTTCATAAATTTGCAGCACCTTCTAAGCTTTTCAGGCTAATTAAGGCTGTATAAGCATTGTCTTTTCCGAGTGTACTTCTGACCAAAAAGTGATTCTGTTAGCCGGAGTCCAAAGCTTTTGTTAACCTGCGTTCTCCTGGAGGTATTTCCATAGCAACTTTCATCCCCTAACAAATATTTCTCTATATCTAACTGGAAGCAAAATACCAATATCCATAAATTTAGCTATATAATTTTTTTAATCTAACGAAATGTTTTTTTCTTAAAAATTTTCATCCTCTCTTGCAGTCCCTTAGGGGTTGAAATTCCAAAAGTACGGAAGCACGTATTTTTTTCTAACCGAGAAATCAAATACAAACTGTCATAGATGTAGCCTTAAAAACCTATAGTAGTTCTTTTACCTACTATTTAACCCCCTAAGTGGTTGAATTTCTAGAAATGCTCAGACACGTATTTTTTATTTTCTGACTGAGAAACCAAATACCATTTTTCGTAGTTCTTGCGTAAAAATGTCCTTAATAGCGACATTTTTCAAAAACCCTTTCCTCCCCTGTTTCACTCCCTTGTGAGTGGAATTTCGGACAGTCCCTTCTTAAATGATGCGTACAGTATCGTGGACATAAGTTTCTCTGTCTCAAGAAAATTTATTATATTCGAACTGAGAATGTATTCAAGGACTCTGCAGCAAACACATGTTAGGGTTATTGGTCTGTAATGTTACGGGTCCGTTCTTTTGTAGTCACCTAAGCTTTTTTCTAGTTGCTTGGGACTTTACGCTGGGCGAGAGATTTGCGATAGATGCAAGCTAGGCAACGGGCCAGTGTTGTAGAGCACTTCTTGAAAACCGAAATAGGATTCCATCCTTGCCTTATGGGTCGATTTATGTTTATGAAACAAGTCATTTGGCCTTTCATCACAGTTCTCCAGCTTGACGAATTCTACAGTCTTTTACGTTTTAGAATTCTCGAGTGAACCCTGTGCGGTCATTACACTATAAAGGTACAGGTACATGCGAATTATTCTGTTAAACGCTGTCAGAAAGTCAGCTGATAATATGACAGGTTCTTTTTTGTCGTTGACATTGCTCCAGTCAGGTTTTTATAATTAGTTACGGTCTGTACTATACATTTGCCTGGAATATTGCCCGTGTGGCTGTCTGATATGAGTTTCTTCATCACCTGTTGCAACCTAATCCTCAATGCCCTATTTAATATCTCATAATCAGAGTTCAAAAGGAAGATGGGCCTGGACTTAGGTAAATGTTTCGCCTTCGTCTTTTGGAATGAGCACGGTTAGTCCTCCTCTAAAACCTCGCGGTATACCGTCGTGTGTCCAAATACAATTCACGACATCAGTGATATGCTGTTTTTTTTTCTTCCAAAATTTCGTGTGAAACTTTACGCGTATGCCATCTAAGCCTGGTGACTTCCCGTTTGCTGCTGGTCTTACTGATTCAAGAATTTCTTCCTCCTAGAATTTCTTCCTTCGTGAAGGGACTGCATAATGACCGTTTACCTTCTGCATCCAGCTTGTTTGTCACATGTGTCAAAAGATGACTAGCTTCTTTATCATCGATAGTATCCCATCCAGAGAAGTTTTGAAAGCAAGATTTATGAACTTCTAGTAGAATGTCTTTCTTATCTTTCACCACAGTGCCTTCCTCCTTTCGCATGTCTTTTATTCACAGTTGAATCATTCTTTTGTTGTAGTTTAGACTACAGTGCAAGAATGTTTGTTGCTCGGCTTCGTAGATTACTTTGGTTGTTACATTCAGGCCATCCAGATATTGCGATCTGATACGTAAAATTTTAGCCTTAGCCTTATGTTACACGCTAAATCTGTACGTCCACTGTATAGTTTACGGAGAAAAAACACTTTAAGGTGTCTTCTTCTGCATTGCCTTTGCTGGTTGGAAAGCGTATTAAAAGGTTTCTAAGCCTTGGATTTGCCAGTTTTACCCAACAGTCCAATGCATTTGGATATTTTCTCCACTTACTTTGTACAGCTCTGCCATGCGCCATGAAATTCGTCGTCTAATTCGGCTCCCAAGGGTATAGTGACATTCAACTTTCCTAACCCTCTTTCACGATTGAGTTGCTCTGGTTGCGTCTTGAAATAAGTCATGTGACAGCAACGGACAGAGAAGGCGAGAAGAGCTGTTCGAGAATTAATTATATACGTTTTTAACGGCCCTGTTACATATATTCTATCCATTGGCTCGCGGATGTGTTCACTACTTAGGTGTAAGTCGGTAACGGAACACAGCATGTCATTCTCAATGGAGAGAAGTCTTCCGAAGTAAGAGTGATTTCAGGTGCCGCAGGGGAGTGTCGTAGGCCGTTGCTATTCACAATATACATAAATGACCTTGTAGGTAACATCGGAAGTTCACTGACGCTTTTTGCGGATGTTTCTGTAGTATATCGAGAGGTTGTAACAACGGAAAATTGCACTGAAATACAGGAGGATCTGCAACGAATTGACCCATGGTGCAGGGAATGGCAATTGAATCTCAATGTAAACAAGTGTAATGTGCTGCGAATACATAGAAAGAAAGATCCTTTATCATTTAGCTACAATATAGCAGGTCAGCAACTGGAAGCAGTTAATTCCATAAATTATCTGGGAGTAGGCATTAAGAATGATTTAAAATGGAATAACCATATAAAATTAATCGTCGGTAAAGCAGATGCCAGACTGAGATTCATTGGAAGAATCCTAAGGAAATGCAATCCGAAAACAAAGGAAGTAGGTTACAGTACCCTTGTTCGCCCACTGCTTGAATACTGCTCACTGGTGTGGGATCCGTACCAGATAGGGTTGATAGAAGAGATAGAGAACATCGAACGGAGAGCAGGGCGCTTCGTTACAGGATCATTTAGTAATCGCGAAAGCGTTACGGAGATGACAGATAAACTCCAGTAGTAGACTCTGCAGGAGAGACGCTCAGTATCTCGGTACGGGCTTTTGTTGAAGTTTCGAGAACATACCTTCACCGAGGACTCAAGCAGTATATTGCCCCCTCCTACGTATATCTCGCGAAGAGACCATGAGGATAAAATCAGAGTTTAGAAAATGGTTCAAATGGCTCTGAGCACTATGGGACTTCACTTCTGAGGTCACCAGTCCCCTAGAACTTAGAACTACTTAAACCTAACTAACATAAGGACATCACACACATCCATGCCCGAGGCAGGATTCGAACCTGCGACCGTAGCGGTCGCGCGGTTCCAGGCTGTAGCGCCTAGAACCGCTCGGCTACCCCGGCCGGCAGAGAGATTAGAGCCCACACAGAGGCATACCGACAATCTTTCTTTCCACGAACAATACGAGACTGGAATAGAAGGGAGAGCCGATAGAGGTACTCAAGGTACCCTCCGCCACACACCGTCAGGTGGCTTGCAGAGTATGGATGTAGATGTAGATACGATGTATTTGTTGGTTTCCACGCGTCTTGGAAGTCGGGGCTGTCAATGAGCCTATTGAGTCCTGCCGAAGTGTTAATTTTTCGATGTTGATCAGTGCGTAACATTTAATACAGAGTTCCAATTATCGCCTAAGGTAATTTATTGGGTACTATTTTCGTCTTAAAATTTTTGGTCTCTTTATTTTAGTACCTGGCCAAGGCGGGGAGTAGACAGGGTGAACATTTATAAAATCGACGAACTATATGGACGGATTCCTAACTGTAAAAGGAGGATAAAAGGTCATATGAACATGTGTCCCTAAATCCATCGTCGCCACGGTAGGTGGCGCTGAGGAATGACAGTTCTTCTGTTGACATGCCGTGTGTTCCTTGTGTGTTGCAGGCTGTGTGATTCACGCAGCTTACTGTAAGCAGCACAATGGTCCGATATTCATGTCGGGAACAAGCCGAGATGGTGTTTGTGTACGGCCAAGCAGATGGAAGCGTCGAGAGGCAGCGCGGCTATACCAAAAGCTGCTGTCTGCTTCTGGATATTCCCCTGGTATCGAGCAGGGTGACCAACACTTGCCGCTGTATAGCGACGTTGTTTTCTGCGGCACGATGCACTCGGAGCTCCTTCATTTCACAGTCCTCAAACAGGTGTCAAGACGCAACTGCGTTGGCTCCAGTTTCATCGCATCTTAGTCATTTGTTAATCAATTGCTCCTCACTAGTATTTTCCACAGTTTTCTACTTTTCTATGGTTAGCGACGACTCGCGAGTTTCTTGATCAAGTGGCCAAGTCCACTTCTCGGATTCCTTTTTGAGTATCTTCAGTTTGTTCCATGCTATTCTCCTTTATTCACGTTTCTCGCAGCTCAGTCGAATTTGGTTGAGGTTGTTGCAGCATATTAGCCAGGTTTTTGTATAGTTGGCTCTGATGCACTCGCTGATTCTACTTCGTTTGATTTCTCTGCGTTATTCGTTTCCTTTGCTCGCTCTATCTGATTCGCTTGACTGGATTGCGAAGCAATGGTTTCATTTCGCTTTGACAATATTGTAGAGTACGATCATGACCCCTGGTAATCGGTGCCATCAGGAGTTTGTAAAAGATCTCTGTGATCGCGAGAATCTTTGAAATGCTCCGTTGAGTTGCAAGTCAAACAAGTACTAACTGATTTCCGTACATTATATACACTCTGAGGCTGCAAATAAAAAGATGGAATGGGATCTACCTCTGCAAATCCAATACAGCTACCCTGATTCCAATTACAGGTGGCGCACGAAATTTCACACATTGAAAATTATTTATATAACTTTTGATAAACAAAACATGATTTTCTCCATTTTTTACATTAATCATGAGAATGTGTATTCTCAGCGAGGGTGCAGTACTTGTTCCATATGTTCATCTTGTTAGGTACCACTAATTCGAGACGAACTGTGGTGTTTCCGAGTGTCCTACGTCGATTTTGTGCTTCCCTCAAAAAGCTCTCGCTGTTGCCATACATTGCATGGTCTGTTGCGGTGGACTGTTCCATTTAGGTGTCCTTATAATAAATAATCACAGGGCTCTGACGCGGGGTACCTCACCGTAACGAAAACGTTCTGGATATCGGTAGGATATGGCAAGGTGCCCGAAATATCTGTGCAGGAAATACTGAATAGCGTATGCTGTATGACGACTACCTCCATCTTTCATTAATCTGCATTAGTAACCCTTTTTCATAAAGTAATGGAAGAAAATTATTCCGCAAAATGTCCGCATAGCACGCACTGTTTCACCTGAGCTTGAAGTATTCTCTGAAGAGAACGATGTGAGATGCCCAATTCGGCTGAAGTTCACCTCGTGAATTTCCTACGACTACGTGTCAAAGTCACTCTCACAACTTCGATAATCTGTGTAGTACGGCCTGAGTTGGCACGAGGTCGCTTCGTCTCGAAAATACTGCCGTCAGTTTCCAGTTCTTTGTTTAGTCTACGCCCTGACTGCCTGCAAGGGGGGCCCACCCTTCTGCGTCAAATAAAAGTCTTCACTTTCTGTTCTAGCGTCAGCTGGCCTTTGTCGGGCATTTTACTAAACTGAAGTGGTGACGACACGTACGCGTGATATTGACAAGTGCTGTCTTCTGGGAAACCATGCGGGAACTACGGCTGCGCGTCACAACATTTCAATGTTGCCAACCGGAAAATAAAATATTTATTAGCCAATGGCATTTCATGTGCCATTCTGTAGTTTACCATAAAACCACTTCTCTCACCCAGTATCCTGCTTGACATGGTAGACTGTGCCATAAATCTTCAGGTTATCTCGTGTTTTTTCCAGATGAAACTTTAAAGGGCCAATTTATAAATACTGGCAGATCGTAAACACGAAGCAGCATAAATAATTTCAACTGTGCTTACTCAGCAATCGTTTTGCTTAAATTTATCGGCACCGTTCGTATTATATACTGTCCTTCCACAAACTTCAGGACTGCTACAACTCACAAATCACTTTTTGTAACGTTATACATTTTAACAGCGATTTTCATAAGGCTTTTGACACTGTACCACACAAGCAGCTTGTAGTGAAATGGCGTGATTATGGATTATCGTTTGAGTTACGTGACGGAAAGTCATCGAGTAAAACAGAAGCGATTTCTGGTGTTTCCCAAGATAGTGTTATAGGCCCTTTGCTGATCCTCATCTAAATAAACGTTTTAGGAGGCAATCTGAGCAGCCGTCTTCGGTTGTTTGCAGATGACACTGTCGTTTATCAACTAATAAAGTCATCAGGAGATCAAAACAATTTGCAAAACGATTTAGAAAAGATATCTGTATGATGCGAAAATTGGCAAATGACTCTAAATAACGAAAGTGTGAGGTCATTCACATGATTACTAAAAAGAATACGTTCAACTTCGGTTACACGATAAATTAGTCAAATCTAAAGGCCGTAAATTCAACTAAATACCTAGGAATTACAATTACGAATAACTTAAATTGGAAGGAACACATAGAAAATGTTGTGAGGATGGCTAACCAAAGACTGCGTTTTATTGACAGGACACTTCGAAAATGGAACAGATCTACTAAACAGACTGCCTACACTACGCTTGTCCGTCCTCTTTTAGGATACTGCTGCGCAGTCTGGGATCCTTACCAGGAAGGATTGACGGAGTACATAGAGAAAGTTCAAATAAGGACAATACGTTTTGTATTATCGCGAAACAGGGGGGAGAGCGTCACTGACATGATACAGGATTTGGGATGGACAAAGCGTTTTCCGTTGCGACGGAATCTTCTCACGAAATTTCAATCACCAGCTTTCTCCTCCGAATGAGAAAATATTTTGTTGACGCCGACCTACGTAGGAGAAACGATCACCGTAATAAAGTAAGGAAATCACAGCTCGCACTGAAGGATTTAGGTGTTTGTTTTTTCCGCGCGCTGTATGAGATTGGAACAATAGAGAATTATTGTGAAGTTGATCCTATGAACCCTTTGCCAGACACTTAAATGTGATTTGCAGAGTATCCATGTAGATGTAGATGTAGATGAAAAATTCCTCATCATTCAGCTTTACTTCATGTAACAGCCAGCTCCAAAAAATGAAAAAATGGACGTACGCAATTCCTCTCAAAGCTGTACTTACAATTACGAGGCGGTACCATGAAAGGAAGCAGTGAGTTCACTCGGTATAAACACTGCCGTTCTGTGAGAGAGGCCGCAGCTCACGATTGCACGCATATCTGAGGGAACGGACTGGTATTGAACCGTGGTCCTCCACATGGCATTCAGACCCGCTGACCAGCTGCAGACACGGACCAAATGGCGGCAACCAAAATGAAAGCTGGTCGATCCTTTTTGCTCAAGGATGATAATTATCATGAGGTAACAAAACCACATTTCCTTTGAAAAAAAAAGTGTCAGTGTTCGATTGCAAATGCAGCGATCCGAAGTTATTCCTCCAACGGTCCTAGAGTGTTTTCTGTCCGTTATCAGTTCTTCAAGCTGCACATTAAACTACTGATACTCCTGTAACTGGCAGGATAAACCACATCACAGGTCGAAGAAAGCTAAAAAGATACTGTCGTATGTAATCTGCTGCGGCGACTAGTGGAAGAAATCTCTTTATACAAAAGGCAATGTCCCGACTGATTGAGTCACACGCTCATCATCGCTCAACCCAAGCCACTAAGGACAGAAACCTGAAATTTGCAAAGGGTGTTGATCTTATACTGTAGTGGTCGTTTAACATGGAGGTGAAATAGGGAATGAAAAGTTTTTAAAATATGTCACTATCAAGGCAATTGCGAAGCTACAGCCACAAAAATTGGTATTTGGTTTCTCGGTCAGAAATTAAAAAATACATATTTCAGCATTTTTGGAAATTTAACTTCTATGGTGCTGAAATAATGGGTGAAGGTTTATTTTGGAAATAAATCTTTCGTAAATAACTAATAAAGTATTTTTAAAGCTACTCTTGGACTCCAGTTACAAATAAAATAAAGCATGTGGTTCAGTGTTTTCGGAAATTCAAACCCTAAAGGGATGAAGTAGGAGAGCAGATGTTTTACAAAAATATTTCATTGTGAAAGCATTTTTGAAGTTAAACCTATGAAAATTGATATTTGGCTTCCTGGTTAGAAATAAAAAAAAAACACGTGTTTCACTTTTTTTGGAAAGTGAATTCTACGAGGGTGAAATATGGGATGGAAGTTTTTATGGGAATATTTCCTTAAGCACGCATCTTTGCAGCTAAAGCTATGAAAATTTGTATTTGGCTTCTCTGACAGAAATTTAAAAAAGGTGTTTCACTGTTTTTGGGAATTCAACCCCTAAGGGGGAGAAATAGGAGACGAAATGTTTTATGAAAATATTTCACTAGGAATGACTTTTTAAAGCTAAACCTACGAAACTGGAATTTCAGTTTTCCGGTTAGAAATAAAGAAATATGTTTTAGGGGATGAAAGTTGCTGTGGAAATATCTGCACAACAACGCAACAAGGATGACTAACCACCACCTTGGACTCCAATTGCCGCAATCGCTCTTTGGTCAGAGGTACAGTCGGAGTATATCATGTTTCTGTGGTCTTTACTAGTGTCAAAAGTTTAGAAGGTATTGCAATATGTGAGCAACGTGAAAAGTTAAAGAGAGACAAAAAAAAAATCTGTGCTGACCATACAGCCTACGCGAGCAACGCAGCAGGCGCTAAGCTAGTATGAAATAAATGAAAAGATTATTAATTAATGTGGTCCATGCCAAAGGGTTTCGGACTCACAGTTTACTCATTTAATATGCCACAAAACACAACAACGCCTTTCTTTGCTTTCGCTCAGTGAAATGTCCACCAGGATCATACAAAGTAGGCCTGCTTCTCCAGTTTTCATCTATTTCGAGACAAATGGAAGTGAGACAGCAGCAGAGATAAAATTGCTCAAGCAAGAGCCTAATTGATAATAGAGGATACCTGACGAGAAAAATAAAGATGAGAATGTTACACTAAACCGCGAAACTAGAGGGAAAGTGTTGTTGTTGTTTAATAATGCTACCAGCCAGAAATATTTTCAAAACGCTTTATTTCAATGCCATAATAGGTTTCCGGCTACCATGCCCATATTCAGATGGCAAACATTTAAATAAATGCAGGCACATTAGCGCGTTTTTATTAATGAAACAACATATAAAATGGTTCTAAATATTCAAACGTTCTTGCTCAGCGCTGGAGCAGACGAGCTGCTGAGCAAAATGCCAATGTAATTGAAAAATGTTAGGTATTTGATAGAGGGCATTGTATCCCGAAACCGGTATTGACACTTAAATAGAGCATTTTTTAAGTATTTGTAGCTGTTTGTGTTATTCAGCAACAACCATTAACGCCCGCTAGAGTTTACAAGATCAAAAATGGATAAAGTAACATGGAATGAGCTGTGCTGTAGCGAGGGAAAGTATGCATCTATGTTCAAGTCCATAACATCGCCCCTGGGTGCAGCCTAACATCTCATGTTTAACTCTTGCGTGCATTATCAATGGACGTCTCCTATCACGGTTTCTGTCTGAACGTGAATACTAATTTCAGGAACTACTGTAGCCGTTTTCGTACGGGTTTCACGTTTGTGTATAAAATATATTACCGTGAGGTAAAGATGAGCCTGTAATACACTATGTGATCAAAACTATCGTAACACCTGGCTGAAAAGACTCAAAAGTTCGTGGCGCCTTCCATCGGTAATACTGGAACTCAGTATCGTGTTCGCCCACCCTTAGCCGTCATGACAGCTTCCACTCTCACAGACATACGTTCAGTCAGATGCTGGAAGGTTTCTTGGGGAATGGCAGCCCATTACTCACTGAGTGCTGCACTGAGGAACGGTATCGATGTCGGTCGGTGAGGCTGGCACGAAGTCTGCGTTCCACAACACCCCAGAGGTGTTCTATAAGATTCAGGTCAGGACTCTGTGCAGGCCAGTCCATTATTGGGATGTTATTGTTGTGTAACCACTCCGCCACAGGCCGTGCACTATGACCGTTGCTCGATCGTGTTGAAAGATGCTATCGCCATCCCCGAATTGCTCTTAAACAGTGGGAAGCAAGACGGCGCTTAAAGCATCAATGTAGGCCTGTGCACGCAAACAACAAGGGGTGCAAGCCCCCTCCATGAAAAACATGATCACACCATAACACCAACGCCTCCGTATTTTACTGTTGGCACTACCCACGCTGGCAGATGACTTCCACGGGGCACTCGCCACATCCACACCCTGCATCGGATTGCCATATTGTGTACCGTGATTCGTCACTCCACACAATGTTTTTCCACTGTTCAATCGTCCAATGTTTACGCTCCTTACACAAAGCGAGGCGTCGTTTCATATTTACCGGCGTTCAAAAATGGTTCAAATGGCTCTGAGCACTATGGGACTTAACATCTGAGGTCATCAGTCCCCTAGAACTTAGAACTACTTAAACCTAACTAACCTAAGGACATCACACACATCCATGCCCGAGACAGGATTAAAACCTGCGACCGTAGCCGTCGCGCAGTTCCAGACTGAAGCGCCTAGAACCGCTCGGCCACCCCGGCCGGCTTACCGGCGTGATGTGACGCTTATGAGCAGCCGTTCCACATGAAATTCAAGTTTTCTCACCTCTCGCCTAACTGTCATAGTACTTGCAGTGGATCCTGATGCAGTTTGGAATTCCTGTGTGATGGTCTGGATAGATGTCTGCCTATTACACCTGTCGCGGTCTCTGTCAGTCAACAGACGAGGTCGGCCTGTACGCTTTTGTGCTGTAAGAGTCCCTTCACGTTTCCACTTCACATTGAACCTAAGGGTGTTTAGGAGTGTGGGGATCTCGTGTAGAGACGTATGACGCAAGTGACACCCAATCACCTGAAGACGTTCGAAGTCCGTGAGTTCCACGAAGTACCCCATTCTGCTCTCTCACGACGTCTAAAAACTACAGAGGTCGCTGATATGGAGTGCCTGGCAGTAGCTGACAGTACAATGCAACTAATATAAAAAACGTATGTTTTTCGTGGTGTCCGGATACTTTTGATCACGTTGTGTGTATTTAATGTTATCGGTTCCACATTTAATTGGCGTTTGGAGTGACATCTCGTGGAAATGAGGAGTACTACAAGCCGGTCAGCTACTTAGAAGACTGTATCTGGCAGGAAAGCAGTAAACAGCCGCCACAACTCCTCACAACAATGAAATTTACGATAGTCCATGCCAGTCCTGGTGCTCTAATAGTAAAACGAGTGCCTGGAAATGGAAAGCTCGGATTCGGATCGGCGTCGGACTACAATATTTTTCAGTATAGCTTTTAAAATAGCAGTCGCCTCTAGTCTTCAATCCATAAAAATCTCTTCCTCAAAAATTTCCTTTCAAAGACTCTTAATTTTGCTTCTTTCCTCTATATTTCTTTAAATAAATTTACTTTTTAATATGCTCATAATGCGAAATAACATTTATTGGCTCCCTTTATTCTGCTACCTGTTTCTTCTGTGACACGGTCGTCTATAGTTGGCGAGGCTCCGGGATAAATGATCTGAGTTACTATTTCGAGTTTCTCTGCGCTAGCTTTCAAGTTATGATCTGCTTACATGGTCATGAAACAATGAAATATTTGGTTTTACTAGTATTAGTTTCTAGTCCTGTTCCAGGTCAATTGTTATTCAGTACTGTGGTGAGTGAATTAATTTCTTGTAAATTTTATACTAAGCTTATGATCTCATCTACATATGCCAGTATGTTAATATTGTGCTCTAATTTTGTTCCAAGTTCTGATGATTTTACTTTCTTCATGATCTGTTCCATAACGCTTTTGAAAAGTGATGGTGATAAAACATCTTCTTCTTTGACTCTGAGAGAAATATAGAACATTTCCAAGAGACTGTTTTGTACTTTGACACTAAATTTTGAATTTTAATGCACATTTTTTCAGCTGTAATCATTTGTCTAGGATTTCTGATTGTTTCATGGTCATCCATAGATAGTTTCTGTTAATACTGTCAAATGCTTACTTATAGTCTACGAAAACCATGTGTACATTCTGAAGATACTCCAATTTCTTTTCAAGTAGGTCTTGTAAAATGAAAATGTCTGTTGTTTGTTCGTTTCTTCTAAAATCGTCTTTTAAATCAACAGTCTCTTCCATAAACGGTTGCAATCTTGATAAAATTATGTTTGTAAGTATTTTTATGGAGATTTCAATGATGCTATTCCCTTTAACTGTTGCAGATACATGTACCTTTCTTATATGTCGTGTGGATTAAAATCATATTTTCATTCTTCTGGACTTTCCTATTCTTTTCAAATCATGACCGTGAGACTATGGAGTTTTCTAAGTATAAGTAGATTCATTATTTCCCATATATAGGCTGTTTTATATCTGTTTAGGTTCCATACATGTTGTTTCGCTTTCCGTAGAGAGCCTTCCTCAACTAGCATTTCAGCAGTTTCAAACTTTATATTACTGACGTCTGAGATAATGTGGCTATTATAATTTGGAAGTGTTTCAAAATAGCATATCCATGCGTCTTTAGTATGTATCGGTTCTGTTATCAAATTCCCACTTACATCTTTCGTGTAGTTGCAAGAATAATTATTGTTATTTCTTTTATTCAGTGTGTATACACTAGAAAAAAACCCTGGTGTATGTCCTCCGTATATTTTCTATTTTATTCAATCTTTCTTTCACTGAATCTCATTTTTTCTTTCACATTAAAGAGCGACAAGCATTTTGTTTTTGGGTAATTATGACTTTGTTCTCATTATTTTGATTTTGTATGAACTTTATTCTTGTTGTATTTCTGTCAGCAAAAGCTTTAGGATCATCCTCGTTAAACCACGAGTTCCCACTCCGTTTCTTTAACACCAAAATTTTATTTGAGGTGTTCCTTATTGCGTCCTTTAAGCATTTCCAGTCATTTGTATCTGACTGGCCACTTATAGACTGACTCACACTACTTTTATTTGTGAAATTGTCTACGAATTCTCATATAATCTGAGTTTCGGTGTATCATATTTGGAGGCGTTTGAATTATTATTTTTTTTTTGCCATTTCCTTTGGGGCGACGAAATACGCAAGTTAGTTTAAACTAAAAAGTAGTCTCAGTCAAATTCCGTTACTTGACTGCTCTTAATATCTGTTTTGCTTGTTTGATGATTTCTCTGGATTAGTGGGCCACATGATCAATCTGATTTCGTGTAATCCCATTCGGGGAGACCCATGTAAGTTTATGTGTATTTTTATATGGAAAACAAGGCCTATAAAATTTCTTGATACAGGAAAGTCCATTACTTTGAGACCACTATTATTTTTAACTGTGTGTACACTGTGTTTGCCAAATGCCGACACCAACGATTTCTGCCCATGCATTTGGGTGGAGGGGGGCGGGGGGGGTTAGGAAGAGTAATGATGTAATGATGATGGAAGTTGTTGGTTTGCAACAAAAACATAAATTTACGTTTGCTTTATAGCTGGGAGAGAGACAGATGTCAGTCATGATTACTTGTATCCTATTTGTTATATTTTCTTCAGCGAAGATCCGCTATAATTGGTGAAATAATGGTATATCAAGGCACCTTATTCTGTTGCTACTTCCCCATTGACTCAAGAAATTACTGTTTTATATATCTGACTGAGCCTTGACTTAATATGCGCGCAAAGTTTCGGATGACGCTGATATTAGAATTTGAACTGACGATTGAGCATTACGCGTGTTTTAAATTGACAAGATTCTTCCTTCCTTCATGTAAAAATGTAGTAGTTGTTTGATCAAGTAATTTTAGCTATGATCCAGTCTGCATTGAAAACTTACCAAATGAATCTTTGAGGTGAACAGATGATATCAGCTCACGATACTTCCAGAGTAACTAGTAGACATTCATCAGATTGACCATTCGCAGTTGCTTGTATCTTTCTTGGCTCGGTTCAACGTCTACATAAAGTATTTAAAAACATGAGGTAAATGGATCCCTTCTTTCTAAATATCTCTAGTAATGACATGATGTGAATGCAGAACTGTATGCTGAATTTTAACCAACACATTTATTTGACACAGCTATTGCTGAAATCACACAGGTCCACACCATTCAATACCAATATCAAAAAAATAGATTTTAGAAGTTGGATTACGCGAGCTACGGTACAAATCACCTGCAAGTGGGTATTTGCTGGAACTTGTCACGGAGTTGTCGCACTTTACGTTGATCTGCTGCCTACAAGATGCTGGTGAAGGTGTGCCAGTGCAACCGCTGCGTCTCCACCAATCCGGTGAATCGCGGCCGATTGAAATGTACACCACCGCGTGCCGGACATGCGTGCACGCTTTCCAAATAAGAATACCCGATCGTGACCCCAAACTCTACGCTCCTCCTTACAAGTTCACAGTATGGCACAAAACCACCGTTTTCCACACTCAGCTATTAAATACACTCTCAATGTACTAACTGCAGTGTTGCCTCTGAAATCTAACGACTTGGATCGAAAGGTCGATAATCGTCCTCAAAAAATTCGCACGATAGCACTTGTCTCAACCGCGTCACCCCAACTACCTTCAACTCCGTCTCTCCCAGCACTGCTACGAAAAATCTATCTCTTCTTCTGTCTTTAAGATATTTCCGCGCCGCTGCGATTCACATACCAGTAGCAGTAACAGGTATTTGACCCGGGCCAACGAGAAGGTTTCTCGCGGACAAAATTTTTCGCCAAAAAATGCGCGACTCTGTTCAAATCTGACCATACAGTTACATCGTCTCCCACTACCAAAACAGACGGCGCCCGCGTAGAAGACATTGGTGTCACTATCGCTGCGCCAGTGGGTCCCTTTCGTTCTTGAAACTTTTTAACCTCCTGTCGAGGCCCTTTCGTATAGAGGTCAAGCCCCTGGGCTTTTCACCCAGGGATTTTTTCCGTTCTACTTTCTACAAGTCAACTCGGCGTCCCGCGTCCCGTCACCGTGGTCTGGAGCCGAGGGGTCGCCTCGCTAGTGGCTCCCAGCAAATTTTTCCGTTTCTTTCACAGGCAGGTAACACCAGACTGGGCTCCATTCACACAACTCAAAAGCAACGATATTCGGATTTTTCCCCCATCAGTTAGTAAATTACTTTAACGAAGAGAAAAAAACCTTTTAATCAGAAAGAAAGAGAACGTTTTTAAATGAAATAGGCCTGTGAAGTGAGTATAAAAGTCGGCTGGCAAAAATCTGTCACCTTTCAACACTGATACTGAAGCAATCCTGATACCTCACTTCCATGATATTTCTAGTGTTTACATCTGCCAACAGACGCACATTGTTGTAATTTACCGTGCCATCTCTTAAGAATCCTACTTCATCCATTAAACAAATGCACGCTAAGAACTGGGGATCTTCATCGCCCCAAATCTCAACAGGTATTGGTTCTAGACATGTCGTTATCAGACCTTTCTTTCTCGTTCTTACGAATACTTAGGAATATGTGATGTACTTTTTAAACAGCCTGCTTATTAAGTTTTTATTGTTGTAATACTGCTGTGTATTTGGTATCTGTCCTTTTACTTTCATTAAAAATTGCATTTCACCTGACTGTATCCTTTTTTGTCACTCTTGGTCAGCGTTGACTATTCATCCTCGCATCTTATTATAGGGGTATTACTCTACAAAACTTTTCCTTTGTGTTTATTTTCTTCAGAATGAATCCTACACTCTAAAGTGAAGAGTGAACCTTTCTTGAAACTTCCTCGCTGATTAAAACTGTGCGATGGACCAGCACTCGAACCCAGAACCGTGCCTTTCGAGGGCACTGCTCTTACGCACTGAGATATCCAGGCATGAAGTATGAGTCGCCCTCATAATGTTGTATACTGGAGAGCTTCAGTGAAGTCTGGAAAGCAGGAGATGAGGTACTGGTGGAAGTAAAACTGTGAGGGCGGCTCGAGAGTCGTGCCTGTATAACTCACTTCATGGCATTGCCTTCCAGTATTCTGTGAGGCACATATCATTTCAAACTCGTTTAATTTATTATTGACGTCGTTTTAATATGAGTAGCTAATATCACAACTTAAAAGTTGAAAATGTGACAGCCAGTCCATTCGTTAGTTCATTTACTACTATCTTGGAATATAATGGAAATTTCGTGTTAATAACCATTCCTTAAGTTTATTACTGGAATTTTCTGACTTTTGAACATTTATTTGGTCGTCGGCATAGTCATTTTATGCCTGTAATCCGTGGTATTAATCTGACATCTTGTATAGTTTTTCGGCTCCTATATCTAAAAATGTTGTTTACATCTATACATTAAATTTGAAGTGTCGTTTATACGAGAGCTATTCGGAAATCAGGAACGATCGCTAGCGAAATGGAAACCACAGCGAAAATCAAAAGTGTTTTATTTACAAGAGTTAGCTACACCTTTCTGCTACTCCTCCTCTCCGTTAGACATCTGCCATAGCGTTGTACCAACTTTCCAATACCTTCGCCATGGTAGGCTGACTTTTGTGCTTTCGGCGCTTTCCTGCACTGGACTGCAATACTTTATCTGTGCCAAAACATTGTCTTCATAGCCAGTGGTTTATTTGAGCAGAGACGAAAATCAGAAGGAGCGAAGTCTCAGCTGACTGATGAGTCATCAAACACTTCCCATCGAAAATGCTGCAGGAGAATACTCATTGCCCCTGCAGTGTGCGGCCTTGAACTGTTATGAAGAAGGAAATGCATGACAGTTACGTTTTGTGGGATTGCATGATATCAGGCGAATCCTCATGGCAGGCATCCTCGCTTGGCGGGAGAGACTATTTTCTAGGTGTTTTCACGGGCTCACTGTGCACTCAGAAATGAAAAGAGCTACTTGACGCTAACTATGGGCATGCTAGAGACACTGCCCAACACATCTGTGCAAAGATTCATCGAATTTTCACTGTTATTTCCATTTCGCAACCGATTGTTCCTTACTTTCCGAATAGCACTTGTATGTACACTCCTGGAAATTGAAATAAGAACACCGTGAATTCATTGTCCCAGGAAGGGGAATCTTTATTGACACCTTCCTGGGGTCAGATACATCACATGATCACACTGACAGAACCACAGGCACATAGACACAGGCAACAGAGCAACAGGCACAAATGCTGCGCAGCTAGCGCCATTCGACGGCCAACACCGCGGTTCCTGGTGTGTCCGCTGTGCCGTGCGTGTGATCATTGCTTGTACAGCCCTCTCGCAGTGTCCGGAGCAAGTATGGTGGGTCTGACACACCGGTGTCAATGTGTTCTTTTTTCCATTTCCAGGAGTGTATTACATATGACATTGATTACATATATAGCTGTTCCATTACAACACATTCATTGAGACATGACACGAAGTATTGTGCAACGTAGTCTCTTCATAGGTGAGTTGTGCGTTCTGCTGACGAACAATGCAAACGTCACGGGGTTCACACAACTCAGGCACGTTGGGAAATTTTTGGAAATTTGTGGTACGGTACTATGGGACCACACTGCTGAGGGTATCGGCTCCTAGGCCTAACTTTAAATTACGCTAAGGACAACACACACACCCATGTCTGAGGTAAGACTCGAACCTCCAAGGGGGGGAGCTGCACGAACCGTGACAAGGTCCGTATGCCGCGCGGCTACCCCGCGCAGCTCAGGAACGTTGAAAGATATACACAGGATGACTCACCTGCCCATACCAATGGGTGTTATGCAGCCCACAGTGACTTCAAATACCACGTACAACATTTTCATATTCTCTCGCTTGCTATGTGTTAACTATTAGTCCTACAGAAAATATGAACAGGGCTTTAATGTAGTAAATTTAATTTAGCTAAATTCTGTACTGTTATCACGTTTTGGAAGAAGGCCACAGTTTTCGGGTTATTCAAGGAAAACACGTTCGAATATCACTTATGCACGTTTTCCTTGAATAATTAGGAAACTATGGCATCTAGCGAAAACGAATCCCAGTACAAAATATAAATACCTTAAATTTCTTACAAAAAGGTCTAGTTATTTTTTTCTGGAGGAGTAATACACATATATAAAAAAGTTTTGCATCACCCCAGTTCGCAGAACTTCTGAAGATAGACGTAGACTGTGGATATTGTATCACAAGCATAGTCCTTTTGACTGTTCAGAGATGTCACTAAACCCGCCCAAAGATGAAAACCACCATGTATGAGGAGCGCATATGGGGTCCAACAGCCGATAAGTTCCATTCATTCCACAAGGAAGGAGGTACACGGCTCGTGTTGTCTGTAGTTCAACAATACCTAGATGGTCAGTACGGCGGTTCGATCGCGTCCGCATTGTTACTTTGTGCCAAGAAGTGCTCTCAACAGGGGAAGTGTCCACGAGTCTCGGAGTGAACCAAAGCGATGTTGTTCGGACATGGAGGAGCTACAGAGAGACAGGAACTGTCGATAACATGCCTCGCTCAGGCCACCGAAGGGCTACTAATGCAGTGGATGACTGCTACCTACAGGTTAGGGCTCGGAGGAACCCTATTCAATAATGCTTCTCGTGCAGCCACAGGACGTCGTGTTACGACTCAAACTGTGCCCAATAGGCTGCAAGATGCGCAACTTCACCCCCAAAGTGCATGTCGAGGTCCATCTTTGTAACCACGAGACCATGCAACGCGGTACAGATGGGCGCTGTAACACGCCGAATGGACCGCTCAGGATAATGACATCGCTTGACTAGAGTGGGCAGCATGTTCTCCAGACATGAACCCTATCGCACATGCCTGGGATAGTTTGAAAAGGGCTGTTTATGGACGATTTACACCGAATCGCCATTCAGGAGTGGGATAATCTGGACCAACAGTGCCTTGATGAACTTGTGGATAGTATGCCACGACGAATACAGGCACGCATCAATGCAAGAGGTATTAGAGGTACCGGTGTGTACAGCAATCTGGACCACCACTTCTGGAGGTCTCGCTATATGGCGTTACAGCGTGCAGTGTGTGGTTTTATGAGCAATAAAAAGGGTGGAAATGAAGTTTGTGTTAATCTCTGCCGGCCGGAGTTTCCGAGCGGTTCTAGGCGCTTCAGTCAGGAACCGCGCGACCGCTACGGTCGCAGGTTCGAATCCTGCCTCGGGCATGGATGTGTGTGATGTCCTTAGGTTAGTTAGGTTTAAGTAGTACTAAGTTGTAGGGGACTCATGACCTCAGCTGTTAAGTCCCATAGTGCTCAGAGCCATTTGAACCATTTGTTAATCTCTATTCCAATTATCCGTACAGGTTCCGGAACTCTCGAAACCGAGGTGATGCACAACTTTTTTTGATGTGTGTATAAAAATGTCAACGGCCTTGCAGCAGTGGATACACCGGTTCCCATGAGATCACCGAAGTTAAGCGCTGTCAGGCTTGGTCGGCACTTGGATGGGTGAGCATCCAGGCCGCCATGCGCCGTTGCCATATTTCGGGTTGCACTCAGCCTCGTGATGCCAATTGAGGAGCTACTCGACCGAATAGTAGCGGCTTCGGTCAAGAATACCATCATAACGACTGGGAGAGCGGTGTGATGACCCCACGCCCCTCCTATCCGCATCCTCCACTGAGGATGACACGGCTGTCGGATGGTCCCGGTAGGCCACTCGTGGCCTGAAGACTATAAAAATGTAGATGAATCCTTGTGTGGTCTGATAGAGAACTCACTGGCCGATTAACCAGGTACTCATAAAGACTGGCAGAGCTGCGTTGCCGGCGGCGGCAAACACTTGGCGCAAGGTCTTGCGCGCCGCCCCATCCGCGGCTAACCTACCTGTCCTGTGCTGAAACGCGCCCAGCCTTGGCCACGTGACCCACTTCCGATATACCGCGGCGCTCAGTCAAACGCCGCCATCCGGCCTGCCCGCGCAAAATATAACCCGAGCCTGCGCTGCGGGCTCCTATTACTGGCGCGCAAAAAACACCTTGGCGTCTTACGTTCGGCGTAGACTGCTCAGGCGTAACGTCGACCCTCAAGTTTCACAATGACATCGGAACCGTATATTTTTTCTCTGACAGACCTTGAGAACGTGTATGACAATGCATAGAAGTTGTGAGCTGGAAAATTTGGTACCGGTTGCGAGAAAATGCACGCTCCTAATACACTGAGGTGACAAAAATCATCGGATAGCGATATGCAAATATGCAGGTGGCGGTAGCATCGCGTGCGCAAAGTGCAGTGCATTGGCGGAGCTATTACACTACTGGCCATTAAAATTGCTACACCACGAGGATGACGTGCTACAAACGCGAAATTTAACACACAGGAAGAAGAAGCAGTGATATACAAATGATTAGCTTTTCAGAGCATTCACACAAGGTTGGCGCTGGTGGCGACACCTACAACGTGCTGACATGAGGGAAGTTTCCAACCGATTTCTCATACACAAACAGCAGTTGACCGGGGTTGCCTGGTGAAACCTCGCTGTGATGCCTCGTGTAAGGAGGAGAAATGCGTACCATCACGTTTCCGACTTTGATAAAGGTCAGATTGTAGCGTATCGCGATTGCGGTTTATCGTACCGCAACACGGCTGCTCGCGTTGGTGGAGATACAATGACTGTTACCAGAATATGAAATCGGTGGGTTCAGGATGGTAATACGGAACGCCGTGCTGGATCCCAACGGCCTCGTATCACTAGCAGTTGAGATGACAGGCATCTTATCCGCATGGCTGTAACGGATCGTGCAGCCACGTCTCGATCCCTGAGTCAACAGATGGGGATGTTTGCAAGACAACAAGCATCTGCACGAACAGTTGGACGACGTTTGCAGCAGCATGGACTATCAGCTCGGAGACCGTGGCTGCGGTTACCCTTGACGCTGCATCACAGAAAGGAGCGCCTGCGATGGTGTACTCAACGACGAACCTGGGTGCACGAATAGCAAAACGTCATTTTTTCGGATGAATCCAGGTTCTGTTTACAGCACCATGATGGCCGCATCCCTGTTTGGCGACATCACCGTGTACCCACATTAGAAGTGTGTATTCGTCATCGTCATACTGGCGTATCACCCGGCGTGAAGGTATGGCGTGCCATTGGTTACACGTCTCGGTCACCTCTTGTTTGCATTGACGGCACTTTCAACAGTGGACGTTACATTTCAGATGTGTGGCTCTACCCTTCATTGGATCTCTGCGAAACCCTACATTTCAGCAGGATAACGCACGACCGCGTGTTGCAGGTCCTGTACGGGCCTTCTTGGATACAGAAAAGTTTCGGTAGCTGCCCTGTACAGCACATTCTCCAGATCTCTCACCAATTGAAAACGTCTGGTCAATGGTGGCCAAGTAACTTGCTCATCACAATACGCCAGTCACTACTCTTGATGAACTGTGGTATCGTGTTGAAGCTGCATGGGCAGCTTTACCTGTACACGCCATCCAAGCTCTGACTCAATGCCCAGGCGTATCAAGGCCGTTATTACGGCCAGAGGTGGTTGTTCTGGGTACTGATTTCTCAGGATCTATGCACCCAAATTGCATGAAAATGTAATCACATGTCAGAACTAGTATAGTATGTTTGTCCAATGAATACCCGTTTATCATCTGCATTTCTTCTTGGTGTAGCAATTTTAATGGCCAGTAGTGTATTTATGATCAGGTGACTCACTTGAAAAGGAGCCCTACGTGATTGTGGCCGCACGAGCGGAATTAACAGACTGTGGACGCGGGGTGGTAGCTGCGACATTCTATTGCGGAAATCGTTAGAGAATTCATTATTCCGCGATCTACAGTGTCAAGAGTGTGCCGAGAATATCAAATTTTAGGCATTACCTCTCATCACGGACAACGCAGTATCCGACGGACTTCACTTAACGACGAGAGCAGCGACGTTTGCGTAGAGTTGTTAGTCCTAGCAGACAAGCAACACTGCGTGAAGTAACAGCATAAATCAATATGGGACGGACGACGATCATATCCCTTAGGACAGTCCCGCGAAAGTTGGCGTTAATGGGCTGTGGCAGTAGAGGGCGTGCTAACAGCACGACAACGCGTGCAGCGCCTCTCCTGGGCTCGAGATAATGTAGATTGGATCGTAGATTGCTGGAAAACCGTGTCCTGATCAGATGAGTCCGGATTTCAGTTGATAAGAGCTGATTGTGGCGTTCGAGTGTGCTGCAAACTCCACGAAGCTATCGACTCACGTGGAACGGACTGGGTCCTCTATCACACCGAACCAATCATTGGTTGGAAATGGTTATATTCGGATACTTGGAGACCATTTGCAGCCATTCAACGATGGAAGTCTTAGGGATCATAATGTGCCATGTCACAGAGCCACAGTTGTTCGCGATTGGTTTGAAGACCATTCTCGACAATTCAAATGGTTCAAATGGCTCTGAGCACTATGGGACTTAACATCTGAGGTCATCAGTCCCCTAGACTTAGAACTGTTTAAACCTGACTAACCTAAGGACAACACACATACCCATGCCCGACGCAGGATTCGAACCTGCGACTGTCGCAGCAGCGCGGTTCCGGACTGATCTGGACAATTCGAGCGAATGATTTGGCCACCCAGACCGCCTGACGTGAATCTCATTCAACATTTACGGGGCATGAGCGAGATGTCAGTTGGTGCACAACATCCTGGCCTCGCAACACGTTCGCAATTACGGGCAACTATAGAGGCAGCATCGCGCAGTATTACTCGAGGGGATTTCCAATTCCATGCCACTTTGAGTTACTGCAGTACGCTGGGCAAAATGAGGTCCGGCAGGATATTAACAGGTATCACATGGTATCTGTTACCTCATTGTAAGGTGTATGACTTTCATTTTACCTTGACACTCTTCCACTGGGCGGTGTTTAGCGTCATGGCGGACACTCCCACACTGTAGAGAACATGAATAATGTCATATTCTCCTGCCTTAGAGCTAATTGAAGCCAAAAGCGCAAAATCTTCTGCCTTAACATTATTGGTAATAAAATTCTAACACCATGAACGCAATGTACCAAATGCCAAATTCGACTGACATGCACGCAAATTATTGGCATTCAGCGCAGTTGCACATAGTAGGTAAGAATAAGCCCATATGCATTCTGTGGATAAAGACATGGTGCAGCGTTGTACCGGAAGAAAATACATAGTCGGTACAATTTTGCGTTCTTTACTTTGCTCTGTGAGAAGGCCGAGTGGATAATATAACACAAAATGTGATAGTTCACTTTATTATGAGGAAGATAAAAAGAATTACTTTATCTTGTACAATGCATTTGCACAGAAATGTCACGATTATTTACAACTGTCTCTGAACATTAACGTATCACTTGATACAGAAAAATACACGTCTCTCTCTCTCAACGTACATTTAACAATATCTTTCGCACAGAGTTCTACCTGATACGTTAATCACACAGATGGCCTCCTAGAAGACTATGCTGTCGCCCTAGCCGATGATCGCAGACTGTGTCTGAGCGATCCTGTGCTCGGCCGTAAGTAGAGGAGCAGTTGCGGTGGCGTAGCGAAACTCACAGTTGCGGCTACGCCAGTGTCGCTCATTCGGCGATGCAACCATGCTTTGGCACCACGCTCTTCGGACGACACCACACAGAACGCATCATTCAGAAATAGCGTTGCAGTGTTGTTTGTTTGTCACAAGATCCTGTTACACAGCATGTAAGAATGAGAACTGTCTACGTACACATGTGGAAATTAGACAGCGACAGGATCACGGTCCATCTAGACTGCAGTTTACCGTTTCCTGATACTGCTGCTCGTATTGGTCAGTATCCATAACATTCTTTGATTATGGAATCGATGGATTCAGGAGGACGATACTCACCGCCTTGCAGTTTCTCACGTCATCTGTCCAGACGAGTTCCAGTGTTACGTGCAACATCATGATGGACGTATCGCACCTAGCGTAATGACACGAAGTTCAGTGGATAAATATAACGAGCAGCAAGACCTTACGGGAGGCCCTAGCCACACGCCATTTCCATCATCCAAAACAAACACCACACTATTTACGCACTCATTAAACTCACTTACACTCCAAAAATACATTGTTGTCACAAGTTCGCGGACACCGCCACGTCATGCGAAATTGGCCATTGGGAGTTCCGAGACGCGAGGTCGTCACTATAAAAGGAGTCGTTGAGGACTGTGTTGCCTATAGAGAAACAGTAAGAACAGGAGGGCTCAGTGACTTCGACTGTGGACTAGTATCTGGATGTCACCGGATCAGGTCGATAAGGTACAGTGCAACCTCTCTGTTGGTCATGTGACTGTGAAATAGGACTTATGAGACTGCGGAAAGGTTTGTAATTTAATCCGAGACGTGCAAAGTCTCCTGATTTGGAGCTTAATGCCAATACCTCTCCTCCTCTGACGGACCAAATACTGGCAATGAAAACCTCATGTGTCACCAGGATTCCTACCGTCTTATCACCGAGTCGAGCGCCATCGCATACGCGTACTTTAGCGATCTCGCCTACAGAGGACAGCGTTGTCCTTAGTGAAGCTTCACAAAAATTATAGAATCTGTTGAGTGGAATGGTCTACTGAGTACACAATGTGGATTGAGGGTAAACCGAAGAAAGGCGAAAATAATGAATATCCGAAACGAGATAAGTGATAAACTTAAAATTAAAACTGAGGAGATAGGGTAGACTATGAGCAGGAATACTGTTACCTTAGGAGAAAATTAAGATTAGTGGACCCGGTAAGGAGCACATTAAAAGCCGACCAGCACAGAACAAAGGCGACATTCCTCACTGGGGCAAATCTACTACGAGGGTAATCCCAAAAGTAAGGTCTCCTATTTTTTTATAAGTACGTAGACCTGCTTATTTCTACAATGGTTTACATCAGTTTACAGCTTGAACATTTAGCTATTTTTCGACATAATCACCATTTCTGTCGATGCGTTTTTGTAGACACTGTGGCAGTTTTTGTATGCCCATGTCACACCTCTTGTTTCACCTCGTTGTCGGAGCTGAATCGCTGGGACCACAATTAACGGTGACAGGTACTGTGAGACTCTGAAAAAACTAAATCGGGCAATTCAGAACCGGAGAAGAGGATTGTTGAGCAAGGGCGTACACATTCCTCATGACAACGCTCGCCCACAAATCGCTCGGCAAACCGTTGCTCTTCTGCAACAGTTTCAGTGGAACATAATCACCCACCCACCCTATAGCCCTGACTTGGCACCCAGTGACTATCAGCTGTTCCCTAGGTTAAAAGAACATTTGGCCGGAAAGCTATTCAGCTCCGACGACGAGGTGAAAGAAGAGGTTCATAACTTTCTGAACAGCACGGCGGCGAGCTGGTATGACATGGGCATACACAAACTGCCACAGCGTCTACAAAAATGCATCGACAGAAATGGTGATACTGTCCAAAAATAGCTAAATGTTCAAGCTGTAAACTGATGTAAACCATTGTAGAAATAAACAGGTCTAAGTACTTATAAAAAAATAGCAGACCTTACTTTTGGGATTACCCTCGTAGAACCAAATAAAGGCACAAGTTTGAGGAAGCAGTTTTAGAGAATGATGTACGTTTGGGCACGTCACTGCACTGTGGAAAAACTGAAGAAGAAAAGAATCAAAGCGTTTGAGATGTAGTGCTACAGAATGATGTTGAAAATTAGGTGCAATTATAGTACGAGAAATGAAATTTGACGCTGAATCGGCAAGGTGAAGAACGTGTGAAAAATGTTGACAACAAAAAGGGACGATCGGAAATTTGTAGTAAGATCCTATCGGACCAAATACTGAAGTCTTCGGTCCCTAATGTTACACACTACTTAATCTAACTTAAACTAACTTACGCTGAGGACAACAAACACACACACACACACACATGCCCGAGGGAGGACTCGAACCTCCGACGGGGGGAATCCGCGCGAAACATGGCAAGGCGCCTCAGACAGCGCGACTTGTATTAAGATATCAGTGAATAACTGCCTTAATACTTGAGTACGTACAAACCTTAGGAGAATATACAGTGACCATTTTATCTAACAAATAATTGAACAAGTAGTCTTTAAGTGCTATTCAGGGATGAAGAGGTTGACATACAAGAAAAAGGCATGGCAGGTCGCAGCAGATCCGGCAGAAGACTAATCAAGAGAGAGAAATTTACAGAAAAAAGTGTCGACAAACCGCACTGTGACTCATATTCGCCTGCGAATTGAATCGCTGACCGACACACAGTACCCGCTGCAGGCCGTATATGGCAACGAGATGCACAGGCGCTGTGGTGGGGACGCGTGTGGGGAAACACCTGGCGAGCAGTGAATGTAATTTGCGCTCAGCGGCACAGGTTTGAGTCACCGTAGACGGCTGCGGTTCGCCGGTGTTTCGAAACGTCTTCGGGGCAGAGGATACCGGCAGGTCCTCCAGAGCGTTGGCCCGCGGGTTTAGAAGGCCCGCCCTCCGAGACGAAAGTCCAAATGGTTCAAATGGCTCTGAGCACTATGGGACTTAACTTCAGAGGTCATCAGTCCCCTAGAACTTATAACTACTTAAACCTAACTAACCTAAGGACATCACACACATCCATGCCCGAGGCAGGATTCGAACCTGCGACCGTAGCCGAGACGAGAGTGCCGGGCTAGGGCGCGTACGGCCAGTGCCTCATATGCTTCCCTGGAGCCCGTTCGTGGGGGTGCGTTCAGATCGAACACATCGAACACAATGATACATTATTACACCTCTGAAAAAAGTGACAATCCAAGACCGCCAGGAGGTGATGATGAAATAAATATTAGCTAACGGTTTCGACCATATGATCATCTTCAGGTATCATAAAATTATTCACAGCAGCCCGTGGTCCAGTTCCTATATCCAAGGTGAGGGAGCATCATTCAACCTGGGGATTAGAGGCTCGTCTTCCTCTAATCCACCTAAATAGGTTAGTGGTTGTGACATGACGGGCAATAAACTGAGCTGAAGTGATGGCTTTGGTCCAGCACAGCGGCTGAATTCCACGCGCAGTGGCGCGGAGGCTAGCGCAGCACTGACCGCTAGCTAAAAGGCATGGTGGCCTTGCGCATTACCGGAATCTGACATCTTGTCTGTTCGCAGTCACAAAGAGATGATTAGCTTTGTACGTTTTGATATACGTGCGACTCAATCCATTGTTACTACAATAAAGCAGGTTTAACGAGGAAAAAAGGACGAATCTGTGGATATATAGATATACTACAGAGATAATGTGTGAAACATTTGTAAAATATATTACACAAAATAAATCGATCTATCAAACAGTGGCAGTCATAGATGTGTATTGACTGAGCTAGTTGTAAATTTTATTATTAATAAAATTAACCTGTGAGAGACATTTTAAGAGGACACCGGATCAAAATCAACATATTTTAGAAAACCACTTACACTAACAGCAAGATAGTATATGTAGATCCACAAATATCACCAACAACATTTAGTTTACAAGTTTTATGTGATTAATTGTTATTTGTTGTTGTTGTTGTTGTTGTCTTCAGTCTAGAGATTGGTTTGACGCAGCTCTCCATGCTACTCTATCCTGTGCAAGCTTCTTCATCTCCAAGTAACTACTGCAACCTACATTCTTATCAATCTGCTTAGTGTATTCATCTCTTGGTCTCCCTCTACGATTTTTACCCTCCACACTGCCCTCCAATACCAAACTGGTAACTCCTTGATGCCTCAGAACATGTCCTACCAACCGATCCCTTCTTCCAGTCAAGTTGTGCCACAAATTCTTCTCCCCAATTATATTCTCTACCTCATCATTAGTTACGTGATCCACCCATCTAATCTTCAGCATTCTTCTGTAGCACCACATTTCGAAAGCTTCTATTCTCTTCATGTCTAAACTATTTATCGCCCATGTTTCACTTCTATACCTGGCTACACTCCATACAAATACTTTCAGAAACGACTTCCTGGCACTTAAATCTATACTCGAAGTTAACAAATTTCTCTTCTTCAGAAACGCTTTCCTTGCCATAGCCAGTCTATATTTTATATCCTCTCTACTTCGACCATCATCAGTTATTTTCCTCCCCAAATAGCAAAACTCCTTTACTTCTTTAAGTGTCTTATTTCACAATATAATACCTTCAGCACCATCTGATTTAATTAGACTACATTCTATTATTCTCATTTTGCTTTTGTTGATGTTCATCTTATATCCTCCTTTCAAGACACTGTCCATTCCGTTCAGCTGCTCTTCCAGGTCCTTTGCAATCTCTACGGAATTACAATGTCTTCGGCAAACGTCAAAATTTTTATTTTTTGTCCATGGATTTTAATTCCTGCGCCAAATTTTTCTGTTGTTTCCTTTACTGCTTGCTCAATATACAGATTGAATAACGTGGGGGATAAGTTACCACCCTGTCTCACTCCCTTCCCAACCACTGCTTCCCTTTCATGCCCCTCGACTCTTATAACTGCCATCTGCTTACTGTGCAAATTGTAAATAGCCCTTCGCTCCCTGTATTTGACCCTTGCTACCTCCAGAATTTGAAAGAGAGTATTCCAGTCAACATTGTCAAAAGCTTTCTCTAAGTCTACAAATGCTAGAAACATAGGTTTGTCTTTCCTTAATCTTTTTTATAAGATAAGTCATAGGGTCAGTACTGCCTCAAGGGTTCCAACATTTCTGCGGAATCCAAACTGATCATCCCCGAGGTCGGCTTCTACCAGTTTTTCCATTCGTCTGTAAAGAATTCGTGTTAGTATTTTACAGCCGTGTCTTATTAAACTAATGGTTCGGTAATTTTCACATGTCAACACCTGATTTCTTTGGGATTTGATTTATTTCTGTTTCGACTTAGGTCTTTCAGTGCTCTGTCAAAGTCTTCACGCACTCTCATATCTCCCATTTCATCTTCATCTACGTCCTCTTTCATTTCCATAATATTGCCCCCAAGTACATCGCCCGTGTATAGAGCCTCTATACACCTTTCTACTTTCCCTTCTGGTTTTCCATCTGAGCTCTTGATATACATAGAAGAGGTACTCTTTTGTCCAAACGTCTCTTAATTTTCCTTTAGTCAGTATGTATCTTACCCCTTGTGACATATGCCATCCCTGCTTAGCCATTTTGCACTTCCTGTTGATCTTGTTTTTTAGATGTTTGTATTCCTTTTTGCCTGCTTCATTTACTGCATTTTTATATTGTTTCCTTTTATCAGTTAAATTCAGTATCCCTTCTGTTACGCAAGGATTTCTACCAGCCCTCGTATTTTTACCTCTGCTGCCTTCACTATTTCATCTCTCAAAGCTACCCATTCTTCTTCTACTGTGTTTCTTTCCCACGCTCTTATCTGTTGTTCCCTAATGCTGTCTCTGAAACTCTCTACAACACCTGGTTCTTTCAGTTTATCGAGGTCTCATCTCCTTAAATTCCCACCTCTCTGCAGTTTCTTCAATTATAATCTACAGTTCATAACCAACAAATTGTGGTCAGAGTCGACACCTGCCCCTGGGAATGGTCTTACAATTTACATCCTGCCATCCAGGCCTGTTCCACGTATACAACCTTCTTTCATGATTCTTAAACCAAGCGTTAGCTATGATTAAGTTATACTCTGTATACTCTGTGCAAAATTCTACCAGGCGGCATCCTCTTTCATTCCTTATTCCCATTTCATATTCACCTACTGTTTTTCCTTCTCTTCCTCTTCGTGCTATCGAATTCTACTCCGCCATGATTACAAAATTTTCGTCTCCCTACACTGTCTGAATAATTTCTTTTATCTCATCATGCATTTCTTCAGTCTCTTCGTCATCTGCGGAGCTAGTTGGCATATAAACTTGTACTTCTGTGGTGGGCGTGGGCTTCGTATCTATCTTGGCTACAATAATGCATTCACTATGCTGTTCGTAATAGCTTAACCGCGCTCCTATTTTTATATTCGTTTTTAAAGCTATTTTTTATTAATTGCTTATTATTTTGCGTACTTTCTAGATGTATACACATTAATTATTCAGAACTGCAGAGCATGGAGTGAATTTGACCAAACGAAATAAATTGTTTAATTCGAGGACAAAATTCTGTATGTAGAATCGAGTACTATACGAGGGGGGTTCAACAAATAAGGCAACACATTTTTTTCTCTGTCGAGTTGTGTTGGAAAAATGCGGAAATTGATGTGCGATAACGTAGAATATTGTCGATTCATCCTCATGAAGTTCCGACAGGTGGTGGCTCTATACTTAGCATTCAAAATGAGGTCTGTAACGGATGTGCGTTCCAAGCAGAGAGCCGTCACTGAATTCCTTTTTTTGGAAAACCAGAGTATCGCAGATATTCATGGGCGCCTGCAGAACGTCTACGGATCCCTGGTAGTGAACAAAACCACGTTGACTCATTGGGCGAGGCATCTGTATTCATCGCAACAAGGTAGCGTAAACCTGCCCGACGTCCCATGCGCCGGCCGGCGGCACACAGCTGTGACTCTTACAATGTTCAAACACGCGGACCCTCTCGCTGCACAACTGAACGTTTTCATTGTTAGTTCTAACATGTTTGTCCACGAGTTGAGGAACTTCAAGGTGTGTGGCCGCTGGGTTCCTCGCCGCTTAATCGAAGAAGGGCTATTTTTGTCGAACATACTCACAGACGATAAAGCATCATCACTTGGAACCGGAAACAAAACGGCAAACCATAGAGTGGCGCCATACCAAAGCTTCACCCACAGGAAGTAAAGTCTTCTGACACTCTGAAGGGGTTTTTCTGTTTGATGTCCTCATGGTGCAACGATCAACTCTGAAATGTACCGTGCTACCGTGACAACATTGAAGAAAAACTCCTCCTTCACCATGACAATATACAGCGTCACACAAGTCTGCGCACTCTGGAGGAGCTCACAAATCTTTATTGGCGTATTCTTCCTCATATATCCTACAACCCGGATTTCGCACCTTCTGACTCCCATTGGTTTTGCCCCCGTGAAGGATGCACTACGCAGAAAGCAGTATGTGGATGATGGGGAGGCTGTTGTATCGGCTCCACTGTTTAAGGTAGGAAAAGGTTAGATTCGGTGCAATATTTCTCAGCGCACAAGTTACAGCCAGGTGTGGGCCTGTTGACAGTAAGTTACACTTACCAGCGGTTGCGAAGTAGAATGGAGGCCACAGGGCTGTAGAACCGCTGAAAAGAGTAAACGCAGCTGTTTGCAAGGCGCAAGTTACTGGCAGAAGGGACCCTCTGGCCTACCTAGGTGTTGTGAGTACAGGACTCGGAGCAGCGCGTTAGCAAAACAGATGCCGCATATAAATAGGTGCCGATTTTCTAATGAGAGGGATTCAACTGTGGCAGCTCTCCTGGACGGCAGGGCCAGCCACACCACTGGCTACATACAGCAGCAGATGGGGTGCCAGCGTTCCATTCCACAGGGGGTCACTGGTTCGACCCTCTGAGGCCAACGTGGGGTCCGTAGCCAGCCAGCGGCGGGCCACTCGATGGCTCGCTAGTACGGGCTGTCTTGTTGGCTCCTAACACATGCAGGAGGCATCCTGAGGCAAGGGCCGCAGATTTGGCTGCCAGATCGCAGGCGCTTGTTGTCGCCACAATCTTAACAACGACAGCGAAGAAGCACATAGTGGGAACGCTGTGGCTCCCCGTGAGTGGCGCTAAGGCAACGGGGATGAAGGCCACTGAGTTGGCTGCCGGCGCATCCTGATGTCGACAAAACACCGCAGCTGTACATGCGCCAAGCTGTTTTGCAGACAGCGAAGTGGCGTCCTCAGCATCGCGGGACCCTGTGACGCAGACAGCGGAGGGGGGGGGGGGGGGGAGATGCTCGGCACTGTAGCTGGGAATAATAAAATACTTGAAGATGACGGCCGAGTTTTAATATGGTGCATCCTGACAGTTTCCATCCATGTCCAACATTCCTACACAGCACGCCAACATCTTCATTTGGCAGTGATGGCTATACTGTTGATGCAGCAAGATGTTGGCTCTGACAAAGACCAGTGGAGTGGTACCATGTGGGCATACAGGCTCTCCCTGTAAGGTGGCGTAAGGCAGTCCATTGAACGGAGATTATGTTGAATAATATGGTTTTCTAGCCAGAATATATAGTGTATTGGAATCCCAACATGTTTCCAGAAAAACATGTGATTCATTGCATACTGAACGCCCCTCGTATGTCATTTTGTTCACATTTTAAGCTTGTATCCTATGAAGCATGCAGGTTTGAAATTGCACAATTGTTTAAAAAATTGTAAACAAGGCTTATGTTTTCTCTAAGTCAATGCCTTTGTCAGTTTGGTGGGTGGTACAGCGGCACGCTTTTTGGACTCAAAATTGTGTCCGAAACAACACACTCTTTTCCGACACTATGGTCTCGCCACTAAGAGGTATTCCACAATATTCCAGGATTCTGATTTTATTCTGCGAGCAGTTCTGTGGAACTTGTGTTAACGTCGAGCAAAACCAGAACGGGTTTGGAATTACTGCACGCAGTGTAACTTCAACTAGCTAGTGGGACTCCATTGATTTGAGCGCTGGTCAACACTTAGGCTCGTTACATGGCATGTTCTTCAGCCTTGTATTTTTTTGTGCTAGTGTTGATTTGACTTTAATGTAAACAGTGAAAATTTGCTGTTTTTTGTTACTTTAATCATGTACTGTGTTTACCAGCAACTATATTATAGACTCAAGCTAACTTCAAGTTGCGTAACAACTTTTCAATCGGTGTGTGTGATGAAGAAGAATAAACATTATATTGAAGGTTGGGAAACTTTATTTAGGTCGAAGCAGCCACATTTATCTTACCATCATTTAAATCTAATTTACATAAGGGACAATTTCACTATTTTTATTAATTAGAGAAACGTAAATCTTAGTCTGAACGTCCGTTAGGCAACGAGACCAATATCGCCATAGCGAGCATCCAATGGGGGTTGACAACAGTCGTAAGATAACTTCTAATATCGTGTCGGATCTCCTTCTGTCCGGCGTAGTGCAACAACTCGACGTGGCACGAAGTCGTAGGAGGTCCCCTGCAAAAATATTGTGACAAGCTACCTCTGTAACCGTCCATAATTGCGGTCTTCAATGTTATGCACGAATTGACAATCTACCTCTATAACCGTCCATAATTGCGGTGTTCAGTGTTATGCACGAATCGACCTCTCGATTATGTCCCTTAAATCTTCGATAGGATTTATGTCGGGCGATCTGAATGGCTAAATCATTCGCTCAAACTGTCCAGAATGTTTTCCAAGCCAATCGCGAACAGCTGTGACCGGTGACATGGCGCATTGTCGTGCATAAAAAAAGGCATCGCTGTTTGGGAACATGAAGTCCATTAATGGCTGCAAATGCCCAGCAACAAGTTTAATTGGACCAGAGGACCCAGTCCATTACATGTAAAAACAGCCTACACCACTATGGAGCCACCACCAGCTTGCACGGTGCCTTTTGTTGACAACTTGGGTCTATGGGTTCGTGAGATCTGTCCCACACTCTAACCCTACCATCAGCGCTTACCAACTGAAGTCGGGACTGACCAGGCCACGGGATTCCAGTCGTCTACGGTCCAACCGGTATGGTCACGAGCCCAGGAGACGCACTACTGGATATTTCGTGCTGTTAGCAAATTCACTAGCGTCGGTCGTCTGCTGCCATAGCCCATTAATTCCATATTTCGTCGCACTGTCCAAACGGATACGTTAGTTGTACGCCCCACATTGATTTCTGCTCGTATTTCACTCATTGCTCATTGTCTGTTAGCACTGACAACTCTTTGCAAACACCGCTACCCTCGGTCGTTAAGTGAAGGAATTTGGTCACTGCGATGTCCGTGGTGGGGGCAATGCCTGAAATTTGGTATTCTCGCCACAAACTTGACACTGTGTATCTCAGAATATTGAATGCCTTAACGATTTCCGAAATGGAATGTCCCGTGTGTCCAGCTCCAACTACCATTCCGCGTTCGAAGTCTGTTAATTCACATAATGTGGCAATAATCACGTCTAAAAGCTTTTCACATGAATCACCAGAGTACAAATGACAGCTCCACCAATGCACTGTCATTTTATACCTTGTGTACGTGATTCTACCGCCGTCTGTAAATGTGTATATCTGTATACTGTGACATCTGTCACGTCAGTGTGAAGGGTCTACGTCGCGAGGTCTGGGCATAGTAGGCTCATCTCAAGGGCGAGTAAATTACCCATTACTTCCGCTGTTTTCCAACGTCGATAGGAAAAAACTCCTGAAATCATGGAAGACAGGAGAACGTTGTGTGTGTGTGTGTGTGTGTGTGTGTGTGTGTGTGTGTGTGTGTGTATCTGTGTGTTGGTAGGAGAGTGGGGGTGAGGGTGAAGTGGGGGGGGGGGTTGATACGAATCGCATTTGGCCATCAGTACAGAACGTTCAGACCACCACAGCCGAGCAGCGAGCCGTTAGTGGTGTTAATATCTACATTAATTACTAAGTACCTAAATCTGTGAAGCGGCGCCCCCCATCCTAGTTGCAAGTTTCCAGGGGCAACAAACATTTAATTTTCAGTATTTCATATCGTTATGGGCTGAATTTAAAAACTTGAGTGCTCTCAAGATCTTGTCATTAAGAGGTATAATCTTAGACTGAAGGTTTGACACAATGAGTCAAGCATTAAAGATAGAAACTATGTATTTGTCTTGAGACAGTGTAATACACACTCTGTCTCGCTCTCTCCTTCTCTCCGTTAGAACAGGCCTCGGAAGGCGGAATGGCAACGACCGACCGTCGTGTCAACCTCAGGAGATAGGCGTGTCTGGATGCAGATATGGAGGGTCATGGCGTCGTCCACCGCTCTCCCGGCCGTTTTCAGTTGACGAGATCGGAGCCGCTACTTCCTAGTCAACTAGTTTCTCAGTTGGCCTCGCAAGGGCTGAGTGTACTCCTCCTGCCAGCAATGATCGGCAGGCTCGGACGGTTACCCGTCCAAGCTCTACCCAAACCCGACAGCTCTTAACTTGGGCGATCGGAGGGGATCCGGTGGTCCCACTACGATAAGGCCGGTGGAACCAGTGTTACTCAATACGCATTAGTTAATCAGACTTTATTCAAAAAATAGTTACAATAACTTTTGCCTGCCTGCTTAGCTGGGTCGTGACGTGCTCACCTCCCATCAAGCGGGCCCGGGTTCAATTCCCGGCCGTGTTGGACATTTTCTCCACTCCGGGACTGGGTGTTGTGTTGTCCTCATCATCATTCCATCCTCGTCACCGGCACGCAAGTCGCCCAATGTGGCGTCCACTGAACTAAAGTAAGTATTGCACTTGGCGCCCGAACTTCCCCGAATGGGGCCTCCCGGCCAGCTTTGCCATACGCTCATTTCATTTCAATAACTTTTATAAGTGGACCGCGCGGGATTTGCCGAACGGTCTGGGGCGCTGCAGTCAGGGACTGTGCGGCTGGGTCCGGCGGAGGTTCCAGTCCTCCCTCGGGCATGGGAGTGTGTGTATGTGTGTGTTTGTCCTTAGTATAATTTAGGTTAAGTAGTGTGTAAGCTTAGGGACTGATGACCTTAGCAGTTAAGTCCCATAAGATTTTACACACATTTGAACATATAAGTGGGATTTCGATTCTGTAAATAATCGGTGGTCCGACGGGGGGTGGGAGGGCAGGGGGGTTACTAGCGTTTTACTGTTACTGAAACTGTGTTTCAAGGGACCTACAATTTTCGCCGTGGGATTGTGTTCGCGATTTCTTAACCCCCGAGTTCCATGCTAGCTGGAATTTCATGACTGTAGAATGAAGGCTTTCACATGGCTGTTGATATACTTTCCGGGATGAGAGGTCGTGGTCCAAGAACTTTTCTGCTCCTTACGTTTCGTCCAGGACTGCGCTGGACTTCCTCAGAGGCAAGACTCAGCGGAGCAGCGCCTCTGAGGAAGTCCAGCGCAGTCCTGGACGAAACGTAAGGAGCAGAAAAGTTCTTGGACCACGACCTCACATCCCGGAAAGTATATCAACTGGAATATCATGGTATTGTAAGCAATAGTTTGCGAGTTGTTGAGATTTTTTCGAAGTTTTATTGAAAGGGGTGCATTTTCTACAAGATTAGATGAGTTACTTGATCATTAACTGTGTTTTCCGTCACAACTCTATTTCATTATACGCATCCTGTTGAATACCATTTACCGGAAGCGCGAATGTTCTTATTAGACACAGTTCTTTGTTGTTTATTTCTATGTGGTTATCGTATGTTAAAGTGCATACATCGCACACCAATGGGATATTTGAACATGAACTGAAAGATACAAATAAACGAATTACAGTAAACAGTAAAAAGAACAGTATCATTGCATCTCAAGTGAGTACCTACTAGCAGTAGCAGGAAATGGCCAAAAGAAATTCATATTTTGCTCTTGATTCTGATTTGCTGAAAGGGCTAAATGATGACTTCAAGCGTCACTTAGCATTGACTACTGAAATGTGTGACTCACGGGGAACTGCTCCACCGTTGCTCCCCGTCCTTTTTAATTCCGTAAGCGCAGTTACTGTCCCTCGGGGGCTCTCGATAGCACTCTGGATCTCACGCGTGTTTCCTTCCTCTGATTTCATGCGATTTATTACAACCAATCTCCACCATGCTCGACTATCCCTCTTCGTCAGTATGTGAAGTATTCCCGGTCTTGGTTTAGCTCTGGCTATTACTGCGCGTTTGCCACGCGTGGTAGCCGTGCGGTCTAGGGCGCCTCGCCACGTTTCGCGCGGCTGCCCCCGTCGGAGGTTCGAGTCCTCCCTCGAGCATAGGTGTGTGTGTGCGTGTGTGTTGTCCTTAGCGTAAGTCAGTTTAAGTTAGATTAAGTAGTGTGTAAGCCTAGGGATCGATGACCTTAACAGTTTGGTCCCATAGGAACTTACCACAAATTTCCAAATGCTTGTACGTTTCCACTTCACTATCACAACAGTCGACTTGGACAGCTCTAGAAGGGTTGAAATGTCAGTGATGGACTTGTTGAGTGACAACCAGTGGCTGGGCGCTTTCGAAGTCAATGAGTGCTCCCGGCCGGCCCATTCTCCTGTTACTGCTTCACTTTATCCTGGCGGCTCCGCCTCTCGAGACATCTTGTGGCAGTTCCGCCTTACATAGGTGTGTGCGGATACTTCTGATCAGCCATTGTAATATCGGGTGCGTGCCACCGAAGTGACTATTTCATTATGTTATCTGTTAACGACTTAGCTGTTACCATTAACAACACTCTCAAGCCTTCCTCATTCACTACGACTATTAATGCGAGAATAATATTACTTAATTGTAAGTAAGGTTCCAGCATCACTGTTTACAAAATTTATTGATTATTACCACAGCTGTTTCGGGAGATTTTCATTTTCAAGTACGTCTACGTTGTCCTGACGTATATACACTGAAGACTCAAACACTCTGGTACACCTGCCTAATATCGTTCAGGGCCCCCGCGGGCACGCAGAAGTGCCGCAACACGACGTGACACTGACTCGACTAATGTCCGAAGTAGTGCTGCAGGGAACTGACACCATGAATCTTGCAGTGCTGTCCATAAATCCGTAAGAACAGCACCCTGCAAGGCATTCCACATATCCTCAGTAATATTCACGTCTGGGGGGTTTGGTAGCCAGTGTAAGTATTTAAACTCAGAAGAGTGTTCCTGGAGTCACTCTGTGGCAATTTTGGACGTGTGTGGTATCACATTGTCCTCCTCGAATTCCCCAAGTCCGTCGAAAGGAACAATGGACATGAATGGATGCAGGTGATCAGACAGGATGCTTTTGTACGTGTCACCTGTCAGAGTCGTGTCTAGACGTATCAGGGGTCAAATATCACTCCAACTGCACACGCCCCACACCATCACAGAGCCTTCACCAACTTGAGCAGTCCCCTGCCGACATAGATGTTCCATGAATTCATGAGATTGTCTCGATATCCATACACGTCCGTCCGCTCGATACAATTTGAAACGAGACTCGTCAGACCAGGTGACACGTTTCCAGCCAACAACAGTCCAATGTCGGTGTTGAGGGTCCCAGACGAGGCGTAAAGCTTTGTATTGTGCAGTCACAAAGCGTACAAGAGCGGGCCTTCGGCTCCGAAAGCCCATATCGATAATGTTTCGTTGAATGGTTCGCATGCTGACACTTGTTGATGACCCAGCACTGAAATCTGCAGCAATTTTCGGAAAGCTTGCACTTCTATCACGATGAACGATTCTCTTTATTCCCCGTTGGTCCCGTTCTTACAGTATCTTTTCCGAACGCAGCGATGTCGAAGATTTGATGCTTTACCGGATTCCTGATATTCATGGTACACTCGTGAAATTGTCGTACGAGAAAATCCCCACTTCACAGCTACCTCGAAGGTGCTGCCATTCTTGCAGCAGTAACCGATCTAACAACTGCACCAGACACTTCATCTACATCTGCATCTACATCCATACTCCGCAAGCCACCAGACGGTGTGTGGCGGAGGGTACCCTAAGTACCTCTATCGGTTCTCCCTTCTATTCCAGTCTTGTATTGTTCGTGGAAAGAAGGATTGTCGGTATGCTTCTGTGTGGGCTCTAATCTCTCTGATTTTATCCTCATGGTCTCTTCGCGAGATATACGTGGGAGGGAGCAATATACTGCTTGACTCCTCGGTGAAGGTATGTTCTCGAAACTTTAACAAAAGCCCGTACCGAGCTACTGAGCGTCTCTCCTGCAGAGTCTTCCACTGGAGTTTATCTATCATATCCGTAACGCTTTCGCGATTACTAAATGAACCTGTAACGAAGCGCGATGCTCTCCGTTGGATACTCTCTATCTCTTCTATCAACCCTATCTGGTACGGACCCCACACTGCTGAGCAGTATTCAAGCAGTGGGCGAACAAGCGTACTGTAACCTACTCCCTTTGTTTTCTTGTCTTATGCAGGCGTTGCCGCCGTATTCTGCCTATATTTGAAAACACATACCTCTACCAGTTTCTTTGGCGCTTAAGTGTATAACACCTGATGCTGTGACTGTATATGGTAACTGTTCTCGTTATATTACATTTGAAATTCTAAAATATCGATTTAACGCCGATTTTGTGCTGTTTTACACAGTGTCGCGTAATATTGTGATACAATACTGTAAACATTTCCTGTAATTTTTTGGCAGATCATACCATAGATGTTTTATATTTACATCTATTTCAGAATTTCACGTGAAAAGTAGCGAACACATTCACCAGATACAGTCACATAGATGTTAGATATACGTCAGAGAAACGTAGACGCCCTTAAAATGGAAATCTTCCGAAACAGGTATCGTAATAATCAATAAATGTTTTAAGCAGTGATACTGGAACCCTACTCACAATGCTCTTTCAAGACATATATTTCACTGCAGGCCCAATTATCAAGAAAATATTACATAAATTTCTCATAACATTCATTCGGCTACAGGTTCAAAATGGTTCAAATGGCTCTGAGCACTATGGGACTTAACTGCTGAGGTCATCAGTCCCCTAGAACTTAGAACTACTTAAACCTAACTAACATAAGGACATCACACGCATCCATGCCCGAGGCAGGATTCGAACCTGCGAACGTAGCGGTCGCGCGGTTCCAGACTGTAGCGCCTAGAACCGCTCGGCCACCTCAGTTGGTCGGCTACAGGTATTAAGGCTAGGTACAGATCAGTTAAATGTCGAATTTGACACATCACGGAAGGTAAAACGATAGCAACGCCTGCTCACACATTTAATAAGTTAGAATTCTAGTTTTTCATGCCATACAGAAAGTAAAAAGTGAAGGATTTAAAGTGCAACTGTCACAAAATTGTCTCGTTGGTAAAGTAAATGATATGTTTGGATTCACTAGCAGGATACTGAGGAACTGCAGCTTGTCCACGAAAGAACATGTTTGTAAAGCAGTTATGGTACCTAAACAGCAGTACTTTTCAAGTACGTAGGAGCGTTACCAAAAGTCATGCAGTGTGCATAAAGAATAGAGGCGCAAGCCACGACAAACCAGCGAGTGCAACATAAATGCAAAAAATATGAACAAGCTGAGACCTGAAAAGAGCTGCCAAAGATATTACAGTCTACATACGATATTTCCGGAGCCAGTCTCAATGATACACTCTATTAATGTTCTACAGTAGCTCACAAAAAATGTGCCACAGGCAACATGCAGACAAACTTAGGTTAAGAACCATTAATGAAACGTAAAGATGTTTCCACATAAAATGCCACCTAACACAACCTTCTTATTAGACCCTGCTACAATTTTCCAGAGTATATTTGTAGATTTCGATGAAGATGCAGAATAGTTCCTGGTAGGAAACTGTTATGGTTGCTTGCCATTGGCAACACACTAAGTGGCATCCTGCTGTTCATGACGGTTTTTAGAATTTTTCTTCGGCCCCCGAAAATAAATGAGAATAAATGCTTCAAGTCCCTTTTCTTGAGGTCCAGCTTTAAGGAACGTTTCCTTAACTTGTATTATTCACTACTGAATTTCCTTGAAGCGAAATTAGTCAGCGAAGTAACTCTATACACTATTGCTGCATTCCTTCCTGCTGTATCAGTAAACATCTGTTCGAACTGAAAACACTCACCATATACAGAAAAACATGGAGATTAACAGCCATTGCCCAACTCTTGTCGCTAGCGACTACGTCATTCAAGGCCATACACAAGAATACGGGTAAACATTCGCGAGTCACGCACGCACTTTTCGTGCACGAAATTGCACAACATTGCAAGCACTGTACATGAACAGAGCTCTCTCTGACAGTACTCTGATTTTATTTATTGTCTCAGTGCCTTGACCGTCTCCCAGCAGTCCCAAAAACACAGGCATCGCGCACTATTGTGGGAATCAAGGCAAAGGACATAAATTCAAAAGCATAAAAAACAGCCCAAAAATACAGCATAAATTATAGGGAGGCCTTAAGGTGGCCTGGTGTCAAGAACTTGAGATTTTCTTGTACAACAAACAGACTGAACAGCAGTTACTAAATAAAAAAACCAGAATACAATCAATTAATTTCTTTAATATATAGTGTTTGAGAGTGAAGAAGATGAAGAAAAAGAAAACGTAAGTGGAGCGTTACGTAAATAGATACACACACACACACACACACACACACACACACACACACACAGAGAGAGAGAGAGAGAGAGAGAGAGAGAATTAAATAATTTCAGACATAGAAATAACAATTTTTCTAATCGTAACTTTTGGCTTAAACAATTTATCTACTTTAAGGTATGAGTGGTTGCAGATGACAAACTGTGGAACAAAACAGTCACTGTAGGATCACAACACATCAGAAAAACCACACCATATGGTAAAAAGGTATGAATTCATAATTTATGTGTTTTTTTTCAAATATCTGTAATTACGATTAAAAACTAATAGTCACATTTATACAAACAGTATAGAACAATGTTTATCTTTAACAGATGAAGAATAAAAGCCCACTGAAGATGCTGCAACTGCAGTGAAATATGTTTGGGTTACAAAACAAAACTGTGTTTTGCTACAGGCGGACCCCATCCAAAAACATACGTATTAAGGTTTTTTATTTATTTGATATGATACGAGCAAAATGGAGACGATAGTCTTGTAGCCCAACTCTAATTCTAATGTTGCGAAATAATGTTTGTAAATATCATACGTTCATGATGCAGTAATATAAACTAAGTGAGCAAATCGAAATCACAGAGTTTCAGTTCTTTTTTTTTATTGAATTATTTGACTTTCCGTTAGTATTATTAAAACGATTCCAAAACGTTAAAATATCTTCATATCTCTGAAGCAACTCTTGCATATGGCCAGACTCTTACTTAAAGCTGACGTCTATGACATGTTATAATTAATGAGCAGTTACACACGGACGTTCAGTGTGGACTGCAATTATCGTATGGCAACGAAACCTGGTAGATATGCTAATGAGTCAATGCGGAATTGATTTACTCTGGAAAACAAGTTAGTTGCTATTATGGCCTCCAGATGCTGTGCGCTGTTGGTATGAGGCCCACGCTGTCATAACGTGAGTGAACAGTCAGTCTATCGAGAAGAGGGAGCGTGCGGTATTAGGGAAGGTGTTTTATGTGAACGGCAGCAGTTACATTGCTGCATAGAGAGAGTATCGCCGACTGAAAGGTGTACGGAGAGGCCCAATGCCATTAAATGGTTTAAAGAAGATGACAATGAAATTCTAAAACAGTGGTAGGCCTGGTGGGGCACCTACCTGGAAGTTATTGACGAGGTTGCTGTTGCTGTAAGTGACCCTGTAGCACGTGCCCCGGTAGTACCAGAGCTCGTGCAGTGCCACGACAATTGTCCATCCCATGGTCAACTTGTACGTAAAGTTTTGTGGTCTATTTCGTACTGGTTCACGTACAAGATCCAGACGGTGCACCAATTGAAACATCACGATCCGCACCGACATTCTCATCTTGCTCTTCGGTTTGTGGCACCGACTGAAGTTGATGATGTGGCCTGCAATATTCTATGGAGTGACGAGGCACGTGTTACACTACAGGGTGCAGTGAATACACAGGAGTACGGAATCTGGGGCACTGTTAAAAAGCGTGTTGTGCATAAACAGCCAGTGCACTCGCTGTATGTGGCTGTGTGCTATGAATTCACTAGGAGCTGTATTCTCGCTCCGTTCTTCTTTGAAGAGAATGCACCCAAAGCGCCTGTCAGGTCTACCGTGACTTCTGTACTTTATCGAGACCTCCTTGGACGGCATGTGACACCAGCTCTGGAAGAGAGCAACTGTGTGGAAACCACCGTTTTCATGCATGCTGTGGCAACACTTCATGTCGCTCGCCAAGTGGAAGATCTTCTTAAGGGAGGTAGGACGTCAAACGGGCCGACTTGGAGCAGGAGGGGCACCACAGAACATTTTAGTTTCCACTGTCTATACGTTTACAAATAAATTCATAAAACTTTGTCAGGATGGCCAGGAAGGATTCAGAATTCACCCCCATAGCAGTGGAAGTTCGAAAACATAACGAAATAATTTTTTTTACATGTGAAATTTCATCTTTTTTTTCACTTACTAATGGCTGCACGTCCTACCTCCCTTAAGAAGATCTTCCACTTGGTGAGCGACATGAAGTTTTGCCACAGCATGCATGAAAACAGTGGTTTCCACACAGTTGCTCTCTTCCAGAGCTGGTGTCACATGCTGTCCAAGGTACACTTTTCTTCATAAGTAAGAGAGATTCTTCGATGAATTTTGTACAGCGTGCAGACCATACTTAAAGGTGTACGAAACTCTAGAATTCTCCAAATCTATTAAAACCTGTGGTAAAAATTGAGGTAATTAACTAAAAAAATTGTGTTTTTTTCTAAATATGAAGTTTAAAATATAACAGTTCAGTCGTTTTTTCATACATTAAATAAATTCCAGAGTTTCACACACCTGTGAGTATGGTATGTATGCTGTCCAAAATTCATCGAAGAATCTCTCTAACTTATGAAGAAAAGTGTACCTATAGCAACAAATGCAGCCATTAGTAAGTGAAAAAAATGATGAAATTTCGCACGTAAAAAAAATTATTTTGTTATGTTTTCGAACTTCCACTGCAATGAGTGTGAATTCTGATCCTTTATGAAGATGCTGACAAAGTTTTATGAATTTATTTGTAAAAGTATAGACACTGGAAATTAAAATGTCTTGTAGTGCCTCTCCTGCTCCAAGTCGACCCGTTTGACGTCCTATCCCCCTTAAAGCAACCTTCCACGAACGTGTCATCTCCCGAGGTTTTCTAGATGCATGGTTTCGAAGATCATCTTATCTGAATCCATGAGACTGGGGATATTTAAAAGAACACATTTAGCCGGGACACTTTCGGTCTATACCTAACCTGAAGGCCAGTATACAGGAACACGTAGCTTAAATCCCATCGGAACTGCTGCGAGGAACTGTGGATCACGTTGTTTCACGGATGCAGCATATCGTCGACGTCTCCAGTGCTCTTATTGAACAGGTTGTGTAAGCGGTGGTTAACAATAATATCAGCATTTTGACTTTCCCACTTGTTTGACCTTTTCTGCCCACTTCCTGTTCCTAATCCATTATATATGGAAACATATCTGCACGTCTTTCTTGTATTCACAGCGCCAGATTTGCACCTGCCGGCAGCAAGTGGAACTATTTTCTTTTTTTCTTTCAGCGTAAATAGATTCCACATTAACGCATCGAAATATCTACCAGGTTTCGCTGCCATACGATAATTACTGTCCACACTGTATCTGCGACAAGCTGCACTTTAATTAGGAGTGTAACCAGCTGGTATTTAACACTGAAAAGTGTATGCTGATAAATACCGACGTTCACTATGGCAGCGTACGGCAATCATATTCGCCCAGATATTCGGTAAGTACAGTTTCAGCATGTGCAGGGTGTTTACGACCTTATGTCATAAGCTTCAGGGATTCATTCTTGACGTCAAAACCTTACAAAAAGTTTATATGAACATGGGTCCAAAAATCCTACGTTAGCGAGGCATGAAAAGAATTCCCTGTACTGACTCCCTGTGGTATGCTTTACACAAATGTGCTTTTGTCTAAATCTCAATGTAATTTGTTCTGTTTTAGAGTAACTTCCACCATAACACTTCACAACGATATATTCAGCATCTGAAATGACGGATATGCGCTACATGTACAGCCCGTCAGATGAATGCAGCATGTCAACTTTACGCTGAACGTTACCCTATGGGAGGCAGTTCCCGTGCGGAATAACGTTTGCCCGACATCATCGTTTCCGAGAGACAGGTTATTTAAAAAGGAAGTTGCAGATGGTGGGAGACCACGTGATGTACGATTTCCGGAGCTTGAAGAACGTATTCTTCGAACTGTGGATAAAAATGTATAATCCAGTACAAGGAGAACTGCGAGAAGGGGGTGTTAGTCACATGACAATCTGGAACATTCTGCCTTTAAATATTGTGTACCTGTATCACTTTCAGCGGCTCATTGACTATGAGAGAGCATCACTTTCCTCTCTACCAATAACACAACGAATCTTCTGTTCTCATCTCATGATTTAGGTAAAGCATTATTAAAATTTTTCACAATAGTAAAGGATGAACGGAACTTCTTGTTGGAAACTGTTAGAACTTGTACACCCATAAGAAACTGTCGCTGACTGCATCATAACTACGTACTGTACACCATGCCTCTAGCCTTTCCTTAATACTCTCAGCTTGAGTAACACATACATTTAATTTCTCGTTTTTACCATTAATGTTCTCAGTTACTGATTCTTCAATTCCACTCACTTTTATAAATTTCTGTATTTTGTTTTGATAGGTACAGATTTGTTTTGACCAATCCTCTTTGGTTTTTCAAACAGCTGACTCATCTGATCAATTCTGGTGTTAATTTTTTCACAGTCTTTCATCAATGTATTTTTTATGTTTTGATTTCAGAGTTTGGTTTTGCGAATTCAGTTTTAAATTACTTTTTTAGTTTTTCAAAAGGTTTGCTCAGCTGATCAATTTATTCATTTGTTGCTTAGTTAGTTTGTTCAATTTTATTACTAGCTTAACGAAAGGTTACTTTTAACTCCATACAAAACTTTCTTCTTACGTCTTCTTTATTTTGTTCACTTTTATGTGCTGAATCTTCCTTACTTTGGTTATTAGTTTGTTTCACCTGCCTACTCAAACTTTTTGAAAAGTGTCTCATTAGAAGTAATAGATCCCTAATATCAATATCTTCGGGAGTCTCAACATTAATCTCAGAAACACTAACGCTGTCATTTACATTTTGTTCCCCATTTGCCTCTACAGTATGACATTCTCTGTATAGGCGTAGTGTGTCATTCTCATTGCTAATTAACATCGTCCTTTTTGTTAACATCATTTTATTAGTGCTAATCTCATCGCTCATATTTTTATTATTAGAAGTCATCTGGCCTTATTTATTAACCACAAATCAAACAAACCACGATCTTTAAATAGCAAGACGAATGCTCTTAACATCACAACAAAAGTCCATATCTTAAACTGTATTGTAAAAACCAGTTACATTAGCCTCTGTGAGGTCGTGCAATGCTCTCATGCTGTCATGGGGTTGAAGCCACGTGCACTGAGCTGCTCAACTAGCTGGACCTCAGACAATTGCTGGTTATGCATCTCCACTAATTGCAGCACTCATATCCTCTCATTCTGTCCAGTGTGCACACTGCTGTTATTGCTGAGTTGAATCCACACACGCCGAGTTGGCTTACCAGTCAGACACCTGTTGGGTGGCGGTACAGCATCGCCTTCAGTCTCAGCACTCAGATCTGTTTGCTCACTGTCCAGTTCACTGCCTGCACTTTACCACTTCCTCCATACATTTTGTCATAACATCAACTATGTGATAATCATATCGTTATCGCTGTGAGCAATAAATCTCAGTGTTCTACGAAAACTGCCTGAATACATATGCTGCCAGAATGACTAATATGTAACATAACGTTCATGTAGTATGACCCTTCAGTCCATCACAAATTCCATATTTGCTCACCACTCTGGTTTCCAAACTAGCATTTACGTTTACCATCCATAGTAATTTTCGGTCACTTTTCATCAAAACGTATTTCACGACAACACTTCAGAGTAAAAATTCTCTCAGGGTGTTCGCTGTTCACATACTCTTTGCCACACTAAATATTTACTGTCACACAGGTATTTCTTACAGTCTCTGTTCATAAGAACTTAATCCATGGCAACAATTCAGTATCAATTGTGGGGTCGTATCCACTCGTTTCTTAAAGGGTGCCTAAAGGATGCGCCCTTCTCTGATAGCTGTACAACAATTCAAGCAAATCACATTAATAGTCTTCATTACAATACAGAAGATTGGCAATACTCAATTTTGGATTATAACGAGTTGTCGCAAGCGATGGGCGACATGCAAACAGTGTCCTTCACTATACAGGGTGGTCCATTGATAGTGACCGGGCCACATACCTCACGAAATAAGCATCAAACGAAAAAACTAAAAAAACGAAACTCGTCTAGCTCGAAGGGGGAAACCAGATGGCGCTATGGTTGGCCCGCTAGATGGCGCTGCCATAGGTCAAACGGATATCAACTGCGTTTTTTAAAATAGGAACCCCCATTTCTTATTACATATTCGTGTAGTAAGTAAAGAAATATGAATGTTTTGTTGGACCACTTTTTTCGCTTTGTGATAGATGGCGCTGTAATACTCACAAACATATGGCTTACAATTTTAGACGAACAGTTGGTAACAGGTAGGTTTCTTAAATTAAGATACAGAACGCAGGTACGTTTGAACATTTTATTTTGGTTGTTCCAATGTGATACATGTACCTTTGTGAACTTATCATTTCCGAGAACGCATGCTGTTACAGCGTGATTACCTGTAAATACCGCATTAATGCAATAAATGCTCAAAATGATGTCCGTCAACCTCAATGCATTTGACAATACGTGTAACGACATTCCTCTCAACAGCGAGTAGTTCGCCTTCCGTAATGTTCGCACATGCATTGACAATGCGCTGACGCATGTTGTCAGGCGTTGTCGGTAGATCACGATAGCAAATATCCTTCAACTTTCCCCACAGAAAGAAATACGGGAATGTCTGATCCGGTGAACGTGCGGGCCATGGTATGGTGCTTCGACGACCAATCCACCTGTCATGAAATATGCTATTCAATGCCGCTTCAACCGCACGCGAGCTATGTGCCAGACATCCATCATGTTGGAAGTACATCGCCATTCTGTCATGCAGTGAAACATCTTGTAGCAACATCGGTAGAACATCACGTAGGAAGTCAGCATACATTGCACCATTTAGATTGCCATCGATAAAATGGGGGCCAATTATCCTTCCTCCCATAATGCCGCACCATACATTAAACCGCCAAGGTCATTGATGTTCCACTTGTCGCAGCCATCGTGGATTTTCCGTTGCCCAATAATGCATATTATGCCAGTTTACGTTACCGCTGTTGGTGAATGACGCTTCGTCGCTAAATAGAACGCGTGCAAAAAATCTCTCATCGTCCCGTAATTTCTCTTGTGCCCAGTGGCAGAACTGTACACGACGTTCAAAGTCGTCACCATGCAATTCCTGGTGCATAGAAATATGGTACGGGTGCAATCGATGTTGATGTAGCATTCTCAACACCGACGTTTTTGAGATTCCCGATTCTCATGCAATTTGTTTGCTACTGATGTGCGGATTAGCCGCGACAGCAGCTAAAACACCTACTTGGGCATCATCATTTGTTGGAGGTCGTGGTTGACGTTTTACATGTGACTGAACACATGTTTCCTTAAATAACGGAACTATCCCCCGAACGGTCCGGACAAAAAAATGGTTCAAATGGCTCTGAGCACTATGCGACATAACGTCTGAGGTCATCAGTCGCCTAGGACTTAGAACCAATTAAACCTCACTAACCCAAGGACATCACACACATCCATGCCCGAGGCAGGATTCGAACCTGCGACCGTAGCGGTCGCTCGGCTACAGACTGTAGCACCTAGAACCGCACGGCCACTCCGGCCGGCCCGGTCCGGACACTTGGATGAAGTCCAGGATACCGAGCAGCATACATAGCACACGCCCGTCGGGCATTTTGATCACAATAGCCCTACATCAACACGATGTGGACCTTTTCCGCCATTGGTAAACGGTCCATTTTAACACGGGTAATGTATCACGAAGCAAATACTGTCCGCACTGGCGGAATGTTACGTGATACCACGTACTTATGCGTTTGTGACTATTGCAGCGCCATCTATCACAAAGCGAAAAAAGTAGTCCAACTAAAACAATCATATCTCCTTACGTACTACACGAATATGTAATAAAAAATGGGGGTTCCTATTTTAAAAAACGCAGTTGATACCCGTTTCACCTATGGCAGCACCATCTAGCGGGGCCAACCATACTGCCATGTGGTTTCCCCCTTCAACGTAGACAAGTTTCGTTCTTTGTAGATTTTTCGTTTGACTCTTATTTCGTGAGATATTTGGCCCCGTCATTATCAATGTACCACCCTGTTTATAACGACCATGTAAGCATTCACACTCGCTCATAAGTCACTGCTGTCGTTGATGTCACTCCTCATCTAGGCCTCTCTGCTAGTGTCCGTCTTCTATTGTGCCTTTACTCGGACAAGGCTTGCAGGACCGGCCCTTATATTCTTTTCGTATAGAAGCCGCTCCTGTCGTGGTGAGATCCTAGTCAGCTGGTTATTGGCTGACGTAGTCTCACAGCCTTCTCTGCTCTTGCGTTCTTCATCTTCGTACCGGCACTTGTCGCTAACCCGGAACATCAGTCTTATTTCCTAATGTTCGCTGCCCAATGTGATCTTTGCCACAAATAATACTAATTTCTCAAAATGATTTCTACCTTTTCAGTTAATCACTGTCCTTTAGCAGTTTTCACAGTTCACATATAGTACTGGATCTTCAAAATGACACCTAACACGCCAATTAATTACTGTCTAAAGGCAGTTTCCAAAGTTCAAATCTAACATTCACACTTCAAAATGGTTTGTACCACGCCAATTAATAACTGTCTAATGGCAGTTTCACAACCAGGGATGTCGAGTGAAGCAGTATTCCTTCTACATTTCCTTTTCTTTTTTTTTTAGCTTTAGAGGAAATATTTCTGCTGTAGCACAGTGCAGCAACATGCACACTATCCATGGAAGTTGTAGTTTAAAGAAGGTCGCATAACGAGGGTTACATTGAACAATATGTGAGAGGGATTTCGAGCAATTTTCACTTGATTCTTTCAACATGAAAAATCCTTACACAGCTTGACTGATCATAATGACTTACTATAGCCAACGTGCCATCAGATTTCACATGGTAACGCCACTGGGTGCAATGCATAACTGAACAACACACAACGTCTTTTCACTTTCTTTCACTGAGATCAGACTATGCTTGTAGGTATTTATTTGTGAATGATTTCCTCGATTCAATAATGCTTTAATTTTTGACCATGGAGTGTTTACACTGGAAAGTTAACATAACACAGACGTGCCAATATTGTGTAGCTTGAAAACGGAACACACATAGAAATTGCCACTGTACTTGTTCCAGTAGGCATTTTAGCTTGTCATGCTAGACAAATAGCAACATGAGGGCGTTGGGGTTTATTAGAAAACTCGAACACTGTGAGTACTAGGATACCGATACATAAGAGAAGTTTCAGTGACTGGGATAGTTAAAAATATGACCTTTTGGAGTTTTTTGTGATCTGTCGAAGACATTTTCGTAAGTGAGTACTAAGTTTTTCAGAAAAACTTATATTTTTATGAAATTAACAGTGCTGTAGCTAGTGTGAGAGTTATGTTTAAAGAAAAAATGCAATGAATGGTACCGAATTATTGAAGTCATAATGAAGGTGGAGAACATTTTACTGACTGGGGGGAAATCTCGAATGGAGTCCTACACGCTTCAGTTCTGGGTCCACTTAGATGTGTTATACGACGAATCTTCTACTGCAAATAGTAGGTGATTTTTGCAGAGAAGAGAATATTGCAATTTATCTGGCTGGAGACAACCTAACAAAATAAACATTTAAAAACGTATTTCGAGCAATTGATATGTGTTTCCATGCAGGCAGGCTCCCCATTAGGTAACGTAAAACACAGAATATACAGTTTTGTGCAATAAACAGAGCAACACCAATAATTAAGGTAGCATATGAAAAGGAGTCAGTGGAGGACATAGAAAGCTCTAAATTTGTTGTTGTACATGTTAATAAATCTCTGCACAGGAAGAGACTGAGCTTCTCAAACAGCAGAGTTCAACAATTTTTGATATTTGCATACTTGCCAGCTTTGAAATCAAACAGATATACATTTTTACTTATCCTGGAAGAAGGCTTTGGTTGAAAAAAGCGAGTGTATTCGAAAGTGCTGAAGAATTTACTTTTTTTTACAGATGGCTCCCTATGGTGGAAAATAATGTTACGAAAAATATACTTTGATTTGAGCTGCCCGATATAGTAGCAGTTGTAGCACGATAGTTTAAGTAGAGTAACAGCGCTTTAAAATGAAGATGAATAATAAAATTGTATGGAATCACTACTCACAACAACTTTCTTCTGAGGCACTGATGTAACGATATTTGCTAAGGAACTCTTGGCATTAATGATTCTTCATCACTAGCTTACTGTTCACTCGTACAGGTTTTCTGTAAGGTTGCTCCTTGCTTTCTTGTATGAAATAATACACTGGTCGTACAACACCACAGAAGTCGTTTTACTGCCAATATCAACTTACGTATAGCCACTTTGGACAGTTCTTGCACCCACTGGGCACGACAAGCAAATAGTAGTAGCTGTTGCGTAGCACGTTTTTGTAGGGACAAAATTTCTTGGAAGTAGCGCGGCAGTCTGATTTTTCTCGTTGCAATGGGCGTACGACTCAAAAAGCAAGAAAGTTCACATTTATTGCACCCTCTAATGATGGAAACGAACACACTAACCTTCCAGGCGAGCATTCGAGATTGCGAAGACGCGGAAAAGCAAGAAAACTCACTGAACTTTATGACTTAATTGTAGGCTAGTTGCTCTATAAGGCAGTAACATTTGAATGCAGCAACAAGCATTGATGAAATAGCGAGAGAAAGCTTTAGTACTGGGTGCAGGTCGTGAGCTGTCTCATTAAACAGGGGGTAACGCAACGGTCTGCGAAACAAGAACCAGCCGCAAGACGGGCAGAGGATCATTAATCAGTTTCCAAAGACAACAAGACGCGGTCGTCAAGTGCAATACTTGTGAATTTCAAACAGCGCACTCTACTACGTCTTCTCTTACAGGTGATGTAATCTGTGTATTTCAACAGTTACCTGACATTAGTTTGATGGGTGCCGGTTCCTGTTTTAATTTATTTTGAAAATCAACGCATCGCCTGCCATTCACGAAGTCTTAGCAAACGCGTGCAGCATCGTTGTAGCCACTGCTTAATGTTTCCAGTTTTTGTTTTATTCGGCATTGACTCCTACGTTAATATCCGTAAGCTTGAGGATTTGATAGACACCGAAAAGATCTAGAGGTACGGTGATTTTGTGTGCACAAAAGGCTGCCTTGGCGTCATTGTTGTGACACCTAAAACAGTGATATGTTACAGAGCCGGTTTAATACTGCGCGAGATCCAATGCACTGATGAACTGCGATATGACTCATTTTTCAACAAATGTTCAAATGTGTGTGAAATCTTATCGGACTCAACTGCTAAGGTCATCAGTCCCTATTTAACCTAAGTTATCCTAAGGACAAACGCACACACCCATGCCCCAGGGAGGACTCGAACCTCCGCCGGGATCAACCGCTCAGTCCATGACTGCAGCGCCTTAGACGGCTCGGATACTCATTTTTAATGTATTTATTTTGCATCCACATAACCCGTGGCGATCGAGTAACTTTTTTTTCATTTATTCGAGCGATAGTAGACGCTATGTACTTGGTTTTACAACCATTATCTGACGAACACAAAAAACATAACTCCAGGCACACTGAAGCGCCAAAGAAACTGGTACAGCCATGCGTATTCAAATACAGAGAGAGATATAAACACGCAGAATATAGCGCTGCGGTCGGCAAAGCCTATATAGAACAACTGTTTGGCGCTGTTGTTAGACCGGTTACTGCTGCTACAATGGCAGGTTATCAAGATTTAAGTAAGTTTGAGCGTGGTGTTATAGTCGGCGCACGTGCGAGTGGAGATGTTCCCGTACGACCATTTCACGAGCGTACCGTGAATATCAGGAATTCGGTAGAACACCAAAACTTCGACGTCACTGCGGCCGGTAAAAGATCCTGCAAGAACGGGACCGACGACGACTGAAGAGAATCGTTCAACGTGACGGAAGTGCAACCCTTCCGGAAATTGCTGCAGATTTCAATGCTGGGCTACCAACAAGTGTTTGTGAGAACCATTCAACGAGACATCATCGATATGGGCTTTCGGAGCCGAAGGACCACTCGTGTACCTTTGATGAGTGCACGACACAAAGCTTTCGCCTCGCCTGAGTCTGTCAGCACCGACATTGGAGTGTTGATGGCTGGAAACATGTTGCCTGGTCGGACGAGTCTCGTTTCAAATTGTATGGAGCGGATGGACGTGTACGGGTACGGTGAAAACCTCATGAGTCCTTGGACCCTGCATGCCAGCAGGGGACTGTTCAAGCTGGTGGAGGCTCTGTAATGGTGAGAGGCGTGTGCAGTTGGAGTGATAATGGGACCCCCGATACGTCTAAATAAGACTCTGACAGGTGACACGTACGTATGCATCCTGTCTGATCACCTGCATCCATTCATGTAAATTGTGCATTCCGACGGACGAGGGCATTCCAGCAGGACAATGCGACGACCCACACGTGCAGAATTGCTACAGAGTAGCTCCAGGAGCACTCTTCTGAGTTTAAACTCTTCCGATGGCCAGCAAACTCCCCGGACGTGAACATTATTGAGCATATCTGGGATGCCTTGCGACGTTCTGCTCAGAAGAGATCTCCACCCCCTCATACTCTTACGGATTTATGGACAGCCCTGCAGGATTCATCGTATCAACTTCCTCCAGCACTAATTCAGACATTAATCGAGTCCATGCCACGTGGTGTTGCGGTACTTCTGAGTGCTCGCGTGGGCCCTACACGATATTAGGCAGGTGTACCAGTTTCTTTGGCTCTTCGGTGTATAGCTACTCACCACTGTTGACTCCTACATGATCCAGACATATAGGAAGGAAAAATCACAGTTTGCGAACGAGTTTCTCCGTCACAAAACAGAAATCGCCATACTCTTGTTTTTACTAAGCGTAAAGAGTAAGATCAACAGTATTGCAGGTTTTTACCACCGTTTGAATTACCGGCAGATACTGAATGTACGAGTGGCTTTCAGTAACTAATGAAACACATCTGTTTCTGAAAGTAGGTTGGTTTCATTGAGGATTCAAACACATCATATTATTCCCCACTCTTGTGGCTACAAAACCCTATTTTTCAACATAATCTCCGTTCAATGCGACGGCCTTACGCCACCTTACTGGGAAGACCCACCCGGTGTCACCCTACTGGTCGACCTGGGAACCAGGTCTAACGTTTGTGCCATAATCTGTGCATAATGTGACAATTGGTAGGTTTAGATGTTAAACGTAATGAGAACCTTGAACTGCTAGGTTGCCAACTAATTTTGTTTTATTTCATTAATCGAAAAATTAGTAAAGCGATTTCTAGAACCAGTCTATCGTTAATATTCATAACAAGATTCGTAGGCATTAATTATTACTTCTCGAACAGCCCAAAAGTCACAAAAATGTTTCACAGGCTCTTAGAATCAACATGTTGTTGTTGTTGTTGTTGTCTTCAGTCCTGAGACTGGTTTGATGCAGCTCTCCACGCTACTCTATCCTGTGCAAGCTTCTTCATCTCCCAGTACCTACTGCAACCTACATCCTTCTGAATCTGCTTAGTATATTCATCTCTTGGTCTCCCCCTGCGATTTTTACCCTCCACGCTGCCTTCCAATACTAAATTGGTGATCCCTTGATGCCTCAGAACATGTCCTACCAACCGATCCCTTCTTCTGGTCAAGTTGTGCCACAAACTTCTCTTCTCTCCAATCCTATTCAATACTTCCTCATTAGTTATGTGATCTACCCATCTAATCTTCAGCATTCTTCTGTAGCACCACATTTCAAAAGCTTCTATTCTCTTCTTATCCAAACTATTTGCCGTCCATGTTTCACTTCCATACATGGCTACACTCCATACAAATACTTTCAGAAATGACTTCCTGACACTTAAATCTATACTCGATGTTAACAAATTTCTCTTCTTCAGAAACGCTTTCCTTGCCATTGCCAGTCTACATTTTATATCCTCTCTACTTCGACCATCATCAGTTATTTTGCTCCCCAAATAGCAAAACTCCTTTACTACTTTAAGTGTCTCATTTCCTAATCTAATACCCTCAGCATCACCCGACTTAATTCGACTACATTCCATTACCCTCGTTTGCTTTTGTTGATGTTAATCTTATATCCTCCTTTCAAGACACTGTCCATTCCGTTCAACTGCTCTTCCAAGTCCTTTGCTGTCTCTGACAGAATTACAATGTCATCGGCGAACCTCAAAGTTTTTATTTCTTCTCCATGGATTTTAATACCTACTCCAAATTTTTCTTTTGTTTCCTTTACTGCTTGCTCAATATACAGATTGAATAACATTGGGGAGAGGCTACAACCCTGTCTCACTCCCTTCCCAACCGCTGCTTCCCTCTCATGCCCCTCGACTCTTATAACTGCCATCTGGTTTCTGTACAAATTGTAAATAGCCTTTCGCTCCCTGTATTTTACCCCTGCCACCTTCAGAATTTGAAAGAGAGTATTCCAATCAACATTGTCAAAAGCTTTCTCTAAGTCTACAAATGCTAGAAACGTAGGTTTGCCTTTCCTTAATCTTTCTTCTAAGATAAGTCGTAAGGTCAGTATTGCCTCACGTGTTCCAGTATTTCTACGGAATCCAAACTGATCTTCCCCGAGGTCGGCTTCTACTAGTTTCTCCATTCGTCTGTAAAGAATTCGTGTTTTTCTGTGTGGATTTGCACTTCACACATTAGTTCACGCATTCCCACCTCGAAATCAGATCGTAGATTGCCTCCGATTAACACACCACCCGAGTACGTCATCTGAGGCAATTTTTTTTAATAAACTGTCCCTTCTTTACATGCGGTCGGATTTTATACACTGACTCATATATTACCTCCTCGGTAACCGATCATAGGCTAGTAGTGGGTTGTCTTAGCAGTTTTGCGCCTGCCCTCTCAGAGCGCACTTGTGACTGATCCATCCTATCCATCAATGAACGTTGATAGTAACTAAAATTTGTAATTACGAGCATTTCCTGATTGAGTGGTACTGAAATTATTACTAACAAGTTCTCAGCGCGAATAACGTTGGAGCTGTATATTAATATTCAAACAGTAAATATAAATAATAAAAGATTCGCTTTTTAACGCCCATCGTGATAGGTGAATCCCCACTCCCTCTCCCTCACTCTCTCTCTCTCTCTCTCGCTCGCTCGCTCCTCTTCCAGTACGATACAGCTCTTGCTCGCTCGATCGTTCTCACGCTGTATGACCATCAGGGGTGCCATTCAATGAGTCTACTTTGTCATCCTCCCTACTCGCTAGCCTACTGTAACAAAATCTTCCTATTCCGTGCATTAAACATGGCAACAAAATATAATAAACGCTGGCAGCGATGTGACATAAATGTCACACTGGTACAAAAGGCACCATTAGTGCCTCCTTCACGAGTTATGTTGGTATCGGGAACCTCTTCGTCTCCCACGGAAAGGTGCTGTGAGGTAGCGCAGAAAGTAATAAAAGCACTGAAAGCCGACCTAGATGTAAGAGATATCTCGCCTTGAGTAATTACAACATGCAAGTTACCGTCATCTCAGATCACGGTTGTCTCTCCATCACCTTGGAAACAGCAACAAGTGTGCAACAGATAGCAGACGAGTAATGTGATGGGAGGGAGCTTGTAGCAACTACCGTAACTGCTGTCGTGCAGTCAGACAGTGCAGCGCTGTTATTAGGCATCGCAAGTCCACCAGCAGTAATGCAATAAGCTTTAACTTGCCGCCCTCAATTCTGCTCACTTATCTCGGATCCTGATTCCTCATTTTTGAGCTTTAGCTCTCGAAATTTTTTCTCGCTCTGTTCGCAGGTATTCTTTTGCGATTCCGTTATTTTAGCCAACTTTTGACGCGTTTGTCATGTGTGCTACCTGGCCTACATCAGGTAGACATCTCGGGAAATCGATGGTAAGTGCTCCTAGACAAGTGTATTTCCGTGACAGGGCTATCTTGACAAGTGTTTCTTTTGGGTTTGTAGTATACTTTCGTATTTAACTTTTCTGAAGGTCTTTCACTTACTGTTACTTTCCTGTGTCCCTTTTCATCAGTTATATCAACGACCAGACAACCAGCCCCTACAAGTACGAAACGAAGGGGGATGCCTGAGCGGTCAAGGGACAGAAGATCAGCATGTTAGTGACTGTCTCGCCGTTTGACAGGGAAAAGTGTTACAGGCCATTCTTCATTCTTTTTTTCTCAGTCGCCACTGATGTAATGACAGCCACAATCACTGCAACACTGTGTCACGACCAGTTAATGAGAAATCCATACACTAAAGGTTTATCACCATCATCAGTTTCCCGCTCCACTTGTCCGGAAGTGATTCACGAGCTCTCTACGCGTGACTCTATCATTCTTCTCTCAGAACCGTATCCGAACTGACTCTTCTTGTTGTATATTTACATTCTCTAGGCGCAGCCATTTTTCATTGGTATTCTTACCGTTCTTTCACCAGTCACGTATGCATATAGCTCGTGTTTTGTTATATGTCCCTCGTCCATTTATTTGGCGTGGCCAAACCATCCCAGGCGGCCCCTGTCACTTTTTCTTTCAAGGATGTGTGCATTCCAGCTTCTTCCCTCATTTTTCATTTCTTAATCTGTGCTTCGTAGTTTACTGGACTGTATGTCGTAAGACCTTCATTTCAGCGGCTTGCAGTTCGTCGTCGACCTTTTTGGTTGTTTTGCTGGTTTCTAGAATATATGTTATTACGGGGATAAACCATTACTGAAGGAGAATCTGCTTTGATCTAAACTTCACTGTATTAAAATATTATGAAGTTTAGATCTCTGAACTGAACAAAATTTTGGGACACACTTTATATAACTATGTCGCAACATACTGGTTGGAGAAACCTAATCCACATTGTACTTAGCGATGTAAGCTGCAAAAATAACTAATATTGCAGCAATCTACATCTGAGAATGAGCACACTGGGGCATGCGAATAGCATGCACAGTAGAGAATGTATGGACATTGAACACCTTACAAAACCGGTCTGTAGCGTTATAGAAAAATGTATTGTGAGGGAGTAAATTAACATAATTTAAAATTAGTAAAAGGAACTTAGAACAGAATCTAAAACCAACAATAAGTTAATAGGTTATCGGTAACTGTAATTCAGAAGAAACAGCTTTTCTTAGTGTTATAGTTCTTTAACTTTTTCGATTACTGACCCACGTCATTTCATGCTATTTTTAGGAGAGCTTTGTTAATAGTGTGAAGCCAATAATCTCTGCCGATAATATCGTTTCCCCAGTTCGTAACAGTACGAAAAGAACCATAGTGGAACAGGTCATAGAAATAAAATTCTGGTAGTACGTAATTTGTGGTTCAGGAAAATGTAATTACATCAAATGCATTCCCCAAACGTTTTAAAATACATGAACATTTACGTCAATGATCTGTTATTTCCAGTGAATTATAAATGCTGCGCATGTAATCCTAAACAACGTAATTATTTTCAATTCAAACCTGCTAGCCGTTAATTCTTACAAGAAAAGGTAACCATTGTGCCTGTGAGACCCTGACAGCGCTGGTCCATAGCATGAGCTACACGTTCCACATAGTGGGCACAGTAAAAATGACCTATAAAGTATTTCATGCACCTTAAGGCAAGCAACCTATCTTACATTTCCACACTTCACGCAGATTACGTAAGTTGGATTGTCTACCGTAAGGTGCATGAAACACACTTATGTGTAAAACTGAAACTTAAAAACCAAAGTAATTTTCGTATGATGCGTCACTGCCAACAAGCGTAGTTGGATGCAACTTGTATCATATGTAGAAAGGCAATGAGACGAACAGAAATGACAAAGACAGTAATTACACAGAAGTCAACGCTGTTCATACGATTCATGACGATCCCCAGGATATTTCAAAAAGCGGGAATTGGGTGTGTAATTGTCACGGACGACAATGCATGCTCTAAAACGTGCTCCCATGATGGCCACAAGGTTGGTGAAGAGTTCTTGTATTGTGTTAAGACGTTCCATTTCTCCACCAGAGAGGCTGACAGCTGCTGCACGGTCGTTAGTACACCTGGACGTGCTGCAAGAGGTCTCTCTAACGGATCCCACACGTGACAGATGAGATTCAAGTCGGGGGACGGTGAGGCCAGTTCATTTGCCGAACATCGTATCATTCCAAGAGCTCCAACAACTGAGCTTTTCGATGCGATCGTGCACTGTCTTAGTGAAGTCAGGGACGAATGCACTCGTGAAAAGACACACATTCGGAAGGAGTACGAGTAAATTGTCACAATAACACTGATCGGTGAGTGTCTTCAGAAAGAAAAGAAAACTGTATGAGACAGCAAGAACTAGTAAAGATCCAGAAGTAGTTTTACACTATAAAAATTATTCTAACGTACTGAGAAAAGTTGTAAGGAAATCAAGAAATATGTAAGTTGGTGAAGAAATTAACAACTTTGCAATAAAATAAAATCAATATGAAATGTTGTTAGAAGGGAGACAGGAAAAGTAAACACTGGGGTAGGTTGTATTACTGTTAAAGAGAACGAGACCATCCTAACCAACAGTACACAAGTATGTAATGTATTTAACAACCATTTCTTAAGTGTAGGAGAAAAAATTGCGGAGAACAGTTCAGAAGTAAAGCTAGGCAGTACAGGGAAGAGTCTGTTTTGAAAAAATTAGTCAGATTAAGTTTCACCTAACAACCTCTTGTGCAATAAGTAAAATTATTAAATCTCTGAAAAATAAATGTTCTGTTGGAGTATATGACATCTCTTTACAGCTGATGTTCTGAGTCACATATGTAATGCATCACTAACTCAAGGTATTTTCCCAGACTGGTTAAAATATGCCATTGTTAGGCCTCTCTATAAAAAGGGGTACACCACAGATGTCAATAATTATCGGCCAGTATCCTTGCTTACAGCATTCTCAAAAATATTCGAGAAAGTAGTGTACTCAAGAGTGTTTAGCCATCTCAACAGTAATGGGATACTTAGTAAATCACAGTTCGGATTTCAAAAATGCTGTTCCACTGAGACAGCAATATACAATTTCACTGTCCACATAATAGAGTCTTTAAATAGTAAAATGTCACCAATAGGATTTTTCTGTGATTTGTCCAAAGCATTTGATTGTGTGAGCCATGACATTATGTTAGAGAAATTACAATTCTATGGTATAAATGGAATAGCACAGGAGTGGTTTAAGTCATACCTACAGAACAGGAAGCAAAAAGTTTCTTATAGGGGTCAAGTGATTTAAATAAGTTTGCCACTTCATCTAACTGGGGTGAAATTACATTAGGTGTTCCACAAGGTTCAATAATGGTTCTGTTCTTGATATATGTGAACAACCTTCCTTCCTATCTGAAACAGGAAGCTGAACTGACACTGTTTGCTGATGATACAAGCATCATTATTAATCCAGTAAAAGAAAGTCAAATTGAAAATGATACGAATAAGGTCTTTGGAAAAGTCATTAATTGGTTTTCTGCAAATGGGCTTGCTCTAAACTTTGAAAAAACACAGTACATCCAATTTTCTGCTGCAAAAAGTACAGTTTCTTCAATAAATATAACATATCAACAGAAGTCAGTAGACAGGGTAGAGCATACTAAGTTTTTAGGTGTACATATAGATGCGAATCTTAACTGGAAAATTCATATTTTGGATCTCCTAAAGCGACTAGGTTCAGCAACTTTTGCGATCAGAATAATTGCCAATTTTGAGGATATAGAAATTTTTAAGCTAACATACTTTGCATACTTTCGCTCTCTGATGTCATACAGAATAATATTTTTGGGTAACTCAACATTTAGACAAAAAGTATTCACTGCTCAAAAAAAAGTGGTTAGAATAATGTGTGGTGTTCATAGTCGTACATCTCGTAGGCATCTTTTTAAAAGATTGGGAATTCTTACAACAGCCTCACAATACATCTACTCACTAATGAAATTTGTTCTCAACGACATGGACCAGTTTTAAAGACAACAGTGACATTCATGATCATAATACCAGAAAAAAGAAAGACTTACACTATCCTTTGCTCAACCTATCTTTGGCACAGAAAGGGGTGAAATATGCTGCTAAAAGAATTTTCGACAAATTACCAGATGAAATAAAATGTCTGACAGACAGCAGTAATAGCTTCAAAAATAAATTGAAATCATATCTCCTTGACAACTCCTTCTATACTGTAGATGAATTCTTGAATAGGAATAAATAAATCTATAAATATAGTATATGCATTTTGTGCCACTTAGGGGAATGGGGTAAATAATATAAATATTAATCTTTAACTCTGCATTGTAATATATATATATATATATATATATATATATATATATATATATATATATATATATATAAAATTTGTTTCATATGTGCATTTCTTGTGTACTGGACACGTTCCACATCATAACAGCTACTGTACCATGCGATTGATCAATGGAACACGCAACCAACTAACTAACTAACTAACTAACTGCTGTGTTCAAAGATATGGAGGTCAGTTCGCCTGCGCAATCTTACTTCTCCACACCTTGATCACCAAAACGATCGTGTTTGTCATTGCTGAACGTAGTCTCATACACTGAGGGGTACAAACAATTAATGCACTCAGGAACATTGACGAGCATATGTAGCACGCTATGGTGAGACTTATGACAGCACTCTGCATGCACCAACGACCATTCGATATTTTTCAACCGCATTGGAGGAACGGAACGCCCTACCACATCAACCCCTTACCAACCTTGTGGCCAACATGGGAGCACGTAGCAGAGCGTACACTGATGCACTGCCACCCGCTGTGATTACACACCCTATTAAGTGTCATGCCCCCGTGTGTCATGTCCAGGCGAAGGAATCGCAGTGACGTCAGCGTAATTACTGTTTTTGAATAATAGTGCCATTTCTATTCCTCTCAGTGCGTATTTCTTTCAGTTTCCTTCTGTACTATACTACAGCATTTCTTTCTATGTGTGGTGCAAGTTTCCTCGCACTGGTTTACCTGGCAACGTCACATAACGGGAAAGTTACTTTCGTCCTTAAGTTTTGCACACCAGTGAAGTTTCTGAGCGAACTTCATTTTGCCAGCCAGTATATAGATAAACTGCCTTTGGGTACAGACAAAATTACACAAGAATACACGCAATAAACTGTGAGTTGTGTTCAGCGTCTAGGATGTCCAGTAGACACAATCGCCTGTCGCATATAAAAGAGGTTAGGTTAGGTACAATACCGGAATTGCTTAGCTTTCTGGATGCATGATTCGATGCGCCGATAAAGGTGACAAGTCGACTGGAAGCAGACAGAACTTATTAAATATAAAGCGTCCTTATTGTCAAACTTTACTATCAAAACGCTGGCATTCGAAAAGTGTTTTCAATTTTCCGTAGAAATGTTGTTTCGAATGTATCATTTGTGGAAGGAATAACCGAAAAATTCGGAAGTATAGGTCCAGTTGCTGTAAAATAAACAACACGAGTCTCAGTGGTCGTTCAGGCACAGACATAGCGGCAGTTCGCGAGAGTGTGGCCAATAGTCTAGGGTCCTCGATTCGTCATCCAGCTCAGCAGCCATCTTGACCGCATTCCCACAGAACATTTGTGTCTCCATACTGCCCACATCCACCAGATGTATCAGTGAAATGGATGCTGATTTTATTGATGAAACCATCTTCAGTGACGAGTATCATTTTCACCTCGATGGCTTCGTTAATAGGCACAATTGTCTTATTTATGGCTAAGAAGATCCATGAATGATTGATGACAAAAGAATGCATTTCATACATGTTACTGTATTGTGTGCATTGTGGTCTGGTGTGATTGCTGGGCCGTTTTTCTTTGGAAACGAGGCAGGTAATGCACTAACGGTAAAAGGCGAAAGCTATCGCATCATGGTAACCCAGTTTTTTGTGACTGAATTGGAAGATGATGCTCTTGTAGGCTTGTGGTTTCAGCAGGGCTGTTGTAACTTTATAAGAATTAAATTGATTTGAATGTTGTGAACTGAACCTGAACTGTTTTCCCATTCTTAACTTCGCCAGTCTGTCTTGTTGTCCCAAACAATACAAATGGAGTACCTACGAAACGCTATCAGATTATATGAGAAGCCAAATGTCTGTAATTGTGTAACTGTATACATCTATTACATTTAACTTCAACCAAATTACCTGGAAGACCTAAAGCTGAAGACTAAATAAACTGTACTGTGAAACTCTATATTGTGCAGTGGAGCGAACAGTGATAGAATGCATGACGTCACAATACATGTGTTTCAATTTTAACTCATCAAACTAAAAGAAAAAAAGTTCTACAAAAAATTACAAATCAAAAGAATAAACAACCAAAATGTTTCTTTTAAAATTCCATGTGAATTTACGTGAGCAAACTGACTAAAGAAATCTCCAAACATTAGGTAATACACACGCAAATGTAACAGTGCACGATCACAATAAAACTGTCTGCATAAGAAATGAGATCCAAAATGAATGTACGTAATCTTACCTGATATTAATCTTGAAATGCAATACTTTAATGTGAATGATCTTAGTGTTTTCCAGCCGACGAAAAAACTGGCCCTGACAAATATATATGACAATAAAGATAAAAAGTCCGTCATCAGCTGCACGAGACAACCTTTATTTGTTTCACTTTATCGGTTTCGACAGTTTAAACTGTCATGTTCAGATGATTTGAGCCTATTTCAGTGCTGAAGATTACAGTTTAAACTATCGAAACCGGTAAAGTGAACCAAAATAAAGATTTTATTGGCAGCTTACGACTGACTTTTCATCTCTTTTAAAATATTCTGCAGCTACCGAAGTACAGATATGAACAAAATCGTAAATTTATATGGCTTACCTGTGGCAATGGAAACTCGGTACTGTCCGAACCGATAAACATAATAAAATACAAACGCAGCAGGAAACTAACTAAAGGAAAGAAAGAAAGCTTTATATAGTCCAGTGCAAGGACGTGCTGCTATTCTAAAAAGATCACGCACGCTTCCTTTTTAAGCAACTGTGTTCCGCTCAGTGCAATGCGGCGACACGCATAACCATAAAATTACAATTTTTATGAGGAGACGGTGGCAGAGTTTAAGTTTGTTGAATGATTCAAAGGAGACTAAATGTTTTAAAATAATTACATTGTGAATAACGATACTCACTATTCAGCTATTACAATCATCTTTTAAAAATTACCTCTTATTAAAAAGAATGGCTCTGCTGTGAAATTAATTATTGAAGCGGTAAAGGACTGATAAATTTATAATGTCTGAATGCAAGCAATGTGAATTGATTACGTTATCGCGTCTCAGCAATGAAACTAACCCAAACCAATAAACAAAAATCCTACTAAAACTTTGTCCTTTTCAAACTCCTCATAAACTACATGGAAGCAAACAGTGCGGCAAGAACAGTGACTGAAAATCTTCGCTTCTCAAATTAATGGTTTGCAAAATTATAGTTCCAAAATTCAGTATTCTCAGTATCTTTATCTCTGACCTCTGCTAGCTATTTCCAGACCGCTTAGCAGCATGACCAACCACTGACTCACTCACTAGCTGCTCTTAGAATATTACAGCAGCCACTATGCTACTGGCAATCAAAGATTACATCGGTTGTACTCAGAACCTCTGTGACGTAACGTATCGACTATTGAAAGCCTCTGTTTGAAAAGTATCCAGAATACAGATATGAAGTATGATATATTGAATGACAACAGAGCTTACATCAGTTTTTTTGAATACCAAAAATAAACTAGAGACCTTAGACTGTGTTACTTACCATACAGCCAGTGGAACATTGGCGGTCTTGGACGAGTTTTTTCATCTCCCATTTTGGTGACCATCTGTCATTTAACGTCTATGAACTTTTTTCTGTGGTTTTCCTCAAGTGTCAGGATTACAACAAACCTCACGACCACTTAGGTATTAAAGACTGAAACTGAATTCTCTATCAACGAAATACTGTGACAGTTTCTGCAAAATCGTAATAAAAAATTTCGCCAGTACCATCAAAGCCTTTGCAGCCGTTTGTCGGTGATGTTGTGCAGTACATAATTCCCAAACGCCTGCATTATACCTCTGTAAATATCACAATGCTATGCTATAGATAAACATATTTTATTTAAAATTCAAATGTTGCTTTCTTGCTGTAACGTCATGGCAACTCGAATGGCACAGGGACCTAAGGACTCGGTTCCGCCTGTGGCCCTCCGTCGCCGTTTTCTTGCGCTCCTCGAATCATTTCCGGGCTGTGAGCCTGTCTACACTGATGGTTCCCTGGTTGATGGTCTTACTGCCTACGCTTTTGCTCACGCTGCCCATGTTGAGCAACGCTCCTTGCCGGCTGGCTGCAGTATTTTTACTGCAGAGCTGGTGGCCATCTTGCGCGCTCTTGAGCATATGCGTTTCTGCTCAGGTAGGTCCGTCGTCATCTGCAGTGACTCCCTGAGCAGCCTTCAGGCCATCGACCGCTGCTATCCCTCTTCTCCTCTAGTGTCCTCTATTCAGGAGTCTGTTTCCACCATTGCCCGCTCTGGTCGTTCGGTGGTCTTGGTTTGGACGCCAGGTCACGTTGGCATCCCGGGGAACGAACGTGTTGGCAGGCTGGCCAAAGGGGCGATCGACGCCCCAGCTTTGGAGATCGGCCTCACAGCTCGCGACCTGCAGCTGGTGTTGCGCCGTAAGGTGCTTGGGGTGTGGTCTGTTGAGTGGCATGGCATGACAGCCCAGAATAAACTGCGGGCTGTCAAGGAGACGACCGATGTGTGGCGCTCCTCCCTGCGGTCTTCTCGCAGGGACTCTGTCATCCTGTGTCGGCTCCGCATCGGCCATACATACCTGACGCACGGCCATCTCTTACGTCAGGAGGATCCCCCCCTGTGTCGGTGTGGGTCCCGGCTGACGGTCGCCCACGTTTTATTGGAGTGTCCCCGACTGCGCACCCTTCGGCAGTCTTTTAATCTCCCGGGCACCTTGCCTTTGATTTTATGCGACGATGCCTCCATGGCTGACAGTGTTTTACATTTTATCCGTGCTAGTCCTTTTTATGGATCCATTTAGGGGGGTCCTGCACTTTTCCGTTTCTGTGTCTTTTGTCCTCGCGTCTCTCCATATTTGTTGCTGTTTTGGTGTCTCATCGGATGGTTGACTCTTTCCCTTTTTTGTTGTCGTGGTCAGTCAACCAGTCTCCGGCCATCTTCTTTTCTTCTATTTCTTTCTGCCTGGTGTTCGTCTGTACTCTTCTTTTCTGTAGTGTTCGTTGCCTAATTTGTGCTCTTTAGCACCTGGGGGGGGGGGGGGCAGTCTCCTTCCCCTTGGGGTTTTATCTGCTCTGCGACTTTGTCTCGCTTGTTTTTGGAATGGGGGACCTTAGCTGTTTAGTCCCCGTTAAACATCCCAACAACCACCACCACCGCAGTACAGCATATATAACTCCCCATTCTGTGTAACAAGGCATCCAGCACGGTTTCTAGTAACGCTACACATTTATCGACAAGCGGCACACCAACATCACTACATATTTATGTCAACCCAGACGTTGGTTATCAATTATCTATGCATAAGGTTATTCCCAATAATAATTGATAAAATTATATCCAAATGATTTCTTCCGGCGCTTCTTGACGGAATAATTTCATATTTAACGGTGCAATAGGAACAGACTTTTTTAAACAAATATATGTTTATTAATAACTGTTTTTCGGCCATCAACAGGTAATAACTGCCTAGCATTGACAAAGACACTTTCGTTTAAAATACTAAAGCTTAAAAACTAAAGTTATTAACTACTGCACAGAGTTTTTGGTCATGACATTAAGCAGGAAATGTCAGACCGAATGTTCAATATTGGTGTCGCGAGTGTTGCAGTCAGTTAATGGCATTTACTTGGTACCGGTAGGTAGAATCATATGGAGAAAAAGGAGCTGTGAGTAGATAAATCATGATGGAAAAATTGCCACTATATGAGGGTTACATTTCAATACAAATATAATCTCTAATATTGTGATTGTAGCCTAATAAGAGTGTATCGGCGGCGATAGAGAGCACTGGGTACATCCGACTGCAAATTGTTGCTCATGTCGGCACCAATGACTCCTGCCGTCTGGGTTCAGAGGTCATCCTCAGTTCGTACAGGCGGTTGGCGGAATTGGTGAAGGCGGGAAGCCTCGCTCGCGGGGTGGAATCAGAGCTAACTATTTGTAGTATCGTTCCCAGAACCGATCGCGGTCCTCTGGTTTGGGGCCGAGTGGAAGGCTTAAACCAAAGGCTCAGATGATTCTGTGGAGATCTGGGGTGCAAATTTCTCGACCTCCGCTATCGGGTGGAGAAATGTACGGTCCCCCTGAATAGGTCAGGCGTACACTACACGCCGGAAGCGGCTACAAGGGTAGCGGAGTACGTGTGGAGTGCACATGGGGGTTTTTTAGGTTAGAGAATTCCCTCCCTAGGCCCGACAAGACGCCTCCTGAGACGCGGCAAGGTAGGAGTAGTCAAAATCTAACAGGGAATAACAATATTAATGTGCTAATAGTAAACTGCAGGAGTGTCTATAGAAAGGTCCCAGAACTGCTCTCATTAATAAACGGTCACAACGTCCCTATAGTACTAGGGACAGAAAGTTGGCTGAAACCAGACGTGAACAGTAATGAAATCCTAAACTCAGATTGGAATGTATACCGCAGAGACAGGCTGTACTGTGAAGGGGGAGGCGTGTTTATAGCGATAAGAAGTGCAATAGTATCGAAGGAAATTGACGGAGATCCGAAATGTGAAATGATTTGGGTGAAGGTCACGGTTAAAGCAGGCCCAGACATGGTAATTGGATGTCTCTATAGGCCCCCTGGCTCAGCAGCTGTTGTGGCTGAGCACCTGAAGGATAATTTGGAAAATATTTCGAGTAGATTTCCCCACCATGTTATAGTTCTGGGTGGAGATTTTAATTTGCCGGATATAGACTGGGAGACTCAAACGTTCATAAAGGGTGGCAGGGACAAAGAATCCAGTGAAATTTTTTTACGTGCTTTATCTGAAAACTACCTTGAGCAGTTAAACAGAGAACCGACTCGTGGCGATAACATATTAGACATTCTGGTGACAAACAGACCCGAACTATTTGAAACAGTTAACGCAGAACAGGGAATCAGCGATCATTTTTCTGTTTAGCAAAAGTGACAAAAAGCAGATTACAGAGTACCTGACGACTCAACAATATGCGTTAGATGAGTATGTGCCAAGCAATATCGTAAGAGATGGAAAAGAGCCACCGTGGTACAACAACCGAGTTAGAAAACTGCTGCGGAAACAAAGGGAACTTCACAGCAAACATAAACATAGCCAAAGCCTTGCAGACAAACAAAAATTACGCGAAGCGAAATGTAGTGTGAGGAGGGCTATGCGAGAGGCGTTCAATGAATTCGAAAGTAAAGTTCTATGTACTGACTTGGCAGAATATCCTAAGACATTTTGGTCTTATGTCAAAACGGTAGGTGGATCAAAACAAAATGTCCAGACACTCTGTGACCAAAATGGTACTGAAACAGAGGATGACAAACTAAAGGCCGAAATACTAAATGTCTTTTTCCAAAGCTGTTTCACAGAGGAAGACTGCACTGTAGTTCCTTCTCTAGATTTGTCGTACAGATGAAAAAATGGTAGATATCGAAATAGACAACAGAGGGATAGAGAAACAATTAAAATCGCTCAAAAGAGGAAAGGCCACTGGACCTGATGGGATACGAGTTCGATATTACACAGAGTACGCGAAGGAACTTGCCCCCCTTCTTGCAGCGGTGTACCGAAGGTCTCTAGAAGAGCGTAGCGTTCCAAAGGATTGGAGAAGTGCACAGGTCATCCCCGTTTTCAAGAAGGGACGTCGAAGAGATGTGCAGAACTATAGACCTATATCTCTAACGTCGATCAGTTGTAGAATTTTGGAACACGTATTATGTTCGAGTATAATGACTAGAAATCTACTCTGTAGGAATCAGCATGGGTTTCGAAAAAGACGGTCGTGTGAAACCCAGCTCGCGCTATTCGTCCACGAGACTCAGAGGGCCATAGACACGGGTTCCCAGGTAGATGGCGTGTTTCTTGACTTCCGCAAGTCGTTCGATACAATTCCCCACAGTCGTTTAATGAATAAAGTAAGAGCATATGGACTATCAGACCAATTGTGTGTTTGGATTGAGGAGTTCCTAGATAACAGAACGCAGCATGTCATTCTCAATGGAGAGAAGTCTTCCGAAGTAAGAGTGATTTCAGGTGTGCCGCAGGGGAGTGTCATAGGACCGTTGCTATTCACAATATACATAAATGACATGGTGGATGACATCGGAAGTTCACTGAGGCTTTTTGCAGATGATGCTGTGGTGTATCGAGAGGTTGTAACAACGGAAAATTGTACTGAAATGCAGGAGGATCTGCAGCGAATTGACGCATGGTGCAGGGAATGGCAATTGAATCTCAATGTAGACAAGTGTAATGTGCTGCGAATACATAGAAAGATAGATCCCTTATCATTTAGCTACAAAATAGTAGGTCAGCAACTGGAAGCAGTTAGTTCCATAAATTATCTGGGAGTACGCATTAGAAGTGATTTAAAATGGAATGATCATATAATGTTGATTGTCGGTAAAGCAGATGCCAGATTGAGATTGATTGGAAGAATACTAAGGAAATGCAATCCGAAAACAAAGGAAGTAGGTTACAGTACCCTTGTTCGCCCACTGCTTGAATACTGCTCAGCAGTGTGGGATCCGTACCAGATAGGGTTGATAGAAGAGATAGAGAAGATCCAACGGAGAGCAGCGCGCTTCGTTACAGATTCATTTAGTAATCGCGAAAGCGTTACGGAAATGATAGATAAACTCCAGTGGAAGACTCTGCAGGAGAGTCGCTCAATAGGTCGGTACGGGCTTTTGTTAAAGTTTCGAGAACATACCTTCACCGAAGAGTCAAGCAGTATATTGCTCCCTCCTACGTATATCTCGCGAAGAGACCATGAGGATAAAATCAGAGAGATTAGAGTCCATACAGAAGCATACCGACAATCCTTCTTTCCACGAACACTACGAGACTGGAATAGAAGGGAGAACCGATAGAGGTACGCGCCGTCGGGTGGCTCGCGGAGTATGGATGTAGATGTAGATGTAATGATACAAGAGTACGAAACTGCAATTTACAGAATAAATTGTATCAAAAGGCTACAAAATTAGTGCATACAATATTAATGTACATAGGCTGTATGAATACAGTATATCTATATCTACATCAATATGGTTACTCTGTAATTCATACTTAAGTGCCTGGCAGAGGGTTCATCGAACCATTTTCATTCTACTACTCTACCATTCCACTCTCGAATGGTGCGTGAGAAAAAGTAACAGCTCTGATTTCTCTTATTTTATTATGATGATCATTTCTCCCTATTTAGGTGGGTGTCAACAAAATATTTTTGCATTCGGAAGAGGAAGTTGGTGATTGAAATTTCGTAAATAGATCTCGCCGCAAAGAAAACCGCCTTTGTTTCAGTGACTGCCGCCAAAACTCGCTTATCATATCAGTGACACTCTCACCCCTACTGCGCGATAACACGACACGAGCTGCACTTCTTTGCACTTTTTCTATGTCCTCCGTCAATCCCACCTGGTAAGGATCCCACACTGCGCAGCAATATTCCAGCAGAGGACGGACAAGTGTAATGTAGGCTGTCGCTTCAGAGGATTTGTCGCATCTTCTAAGTGTTCTGCCAACAAAGCGCAAACTTTGTTTCGCCTTCCACACAATATTATCTACGTGGTCTTTCCAATTTAAGTTGATCGCGATTGTAATTCCTAGGTATTTAGTCGAATTAACAGCCCTTGGATTTGTGCGATTTATCGTATACCCAAAATTTATCGGATTTCCTTTAGTAGCCATGTGGATGACCTTGCACTTTTCTTTGTTAAGTGCCAATTGCCACTTTTCGCACCATACAGAAATTCCCTCTAGATCATTTTGTAATTGGAATTGATTGTCTGATGATTTTACTAGACGGTAAATTACAGCATCATCTGCAAACAACTGAGACGATACTCCATATGCACGAAATTTGATTAATAGTCGCTTGTGAGGAACTGTATCAAAAGTCTTCTTGGAAACCAGGAATATGGAATCGATCTGAGATCCCTTGTCGACAGCACTCATTACTTCATGGGAATAAAGAGCTAGCTGTGTTGCACAAGAACGATATTCTCTGAATCCGTGTTGGTTATGTATCAATAAGTCATTTTCTTCAAGGTGATTCATAATATTCGAGTACAGTATATGCTCCAAAATCCTACTGCAAAGAAAGCTATGACACTGGCGTACAAAGAAAGAGTACAAGAAGCACAAATTACATTACCAAGTGTATATTATCCACGACACAATCGTTAGTGATCAGTATATTAAAGTAGGCCAACACAAAACGTATGAAAACGAAGTTCTACACTTTCTTTATTAGAACTTTTCTCACGCTCAGCTTCCATTTGGGCTAGGAGCCCATTTAATTGTACAGTATCTCTCCTGGATGCCAAGGCGACATTCTTCTGCACAATAAACGGCAGTCCGATAAATGATATTTACATTATTCTTCTGATATCTCTGGGTTTGCCCAGTGCGTATTTTTTATCGTTAGTTTTTTATGAAGTTCTTCAAAGTGAGGCAAACTCGTGAGTCCAGTTTTGGATTGAATATACCCGAATTACCACGCAATTACAGAAACCTCTACAATACTTTCATGTGAACCCGATAAATTTCAACGTACATTGCTCTGCAAAACTTATGGAAGAGATAGATAAACAACCATGCTATAGCACCTACTCGGCGAGAATGAACTAAAGTGCGAGAGAATGTTGCCAGAGGTCTCCCAGTCGTGCAGGAAAGTGGACATTGGGTAAAGAGTCCACCAACATGCAGCCTTAGTGCCACGGTTAATTACAACAGCAGGTGGCCGCTAAATTGTGTAACAGGCAAGGAAGGATCCACGTCATACAGCGGGTGCAACTGCAACCACATTTAAGTGGACTGCGCTGTTTGCGATGGTGCCAATAGCATAGGGGCTGAACTACCGAGGAACAGGGTTGAAACCTGGTAGTCAAGGAAGGCAGGATTCGGTTACGATTGTGGACGGGGCCGTAATCAGTTACTATTGGTTGGCCTTTTTTATCGCACACAATTTATTTAAAATCAACAACAAACTAAAATAATGGCAATAATTTAAGAACTGTTTGACGACTGAAAGCCTTAATGGGTATAAATTAAAAATTGTTTAAACTTGTTGTAACTTACAATTACAATTATTAAAATATAAAAGACAAATTACCAAAGATCTTAAAGCTCATTGTTAAAATGCAGTTACCAAATTAGGATTTTAAAACAAGTAACCATGCTCACGGCTGAAGGCCTTAATGGAAATAAATTAAGAATGGTTTCACTGTTGAAGGCGGTACTGTCAATAAATTAAGAACTGTTTCACGGCTGAAGGGCTTAAACGCCAAGAATGGCAATTATTAAAAAAAATTTAACAAACATACTGTCAAACTGCAATGCAATAGCAAAAGTTAATTTAGAAGACAGGTAACTAATCATCATACAGGTGAGATAAATGATGGTAACTTGGTACTACAACAATAAAGCACAAGGGCCAGTCACAGACGGTGCTCCAGGAATCGACCTCTGAGCTGATCAGGGCAAAAAACACTTCCGCGAGCAATGAGAAAGGCAGCCAAGAGTTGCATTCACATCACAAGATGGTAACTCAGACTAGTGGCAGTCTAACGAATGACTAATGATTATCTGCTGAAGCTACCTAACGTCCGATAACCAATGCAACGGTGGAACAACACGCCAAGGCCGGAACCGGTGGTCAGCACTACGTCCTCAGAATGCTGTGTTTAGAGCGTCCGAAAGGAGAAAGGAACCACTACTACCAGAGTAGAAGAAACACCAACCTACCTACAAGTGAAGGAAACTGTCAAAACTACACGCCTTACCAGACAGCAGCAGCAAGGCGAGGAAACGTACACTGCCGTTACATACACTAATCTCCAGGGCAGGTAACTGGGGCGTTAGGGGCCACCAGGCAGGAAAAATACCGCTGGTTGAACTTAAACAGTAATACATAGAATGCAGCAATTATTAAAAAGAAGTCGAGGAAAGCTAATTAGATCCGCCTTCCCCAAGCACTCCACTCACTGCTCTTCATCTCGGCAACACTGCGAGCAGCAACACAATTCAAGTCACTGAAGCATCGCGAAATCTCACAATGGTGGAGGTTTCACTGGTCGGGTTAAAATCAACTCAACAGAAGGCTTGTTGGATCCGGTTGACGACTAGGTCGTGTACCCTCGCGACCACAGCCCTTCCATCCAGCAGTGCATGCGCGCCGCCAGCGGTCCCACCATGTTCTCACACTGCACTCTTGGCTCCACGTCACCCCAAAGATAGGGCCACAGTTCGTACATATAGATAACGCCGCTGCTGCCACTCGCGGACAGGCAATGCTTGCGAAACCAAGTGGCGCCAGTCAACACAACAAGAAGACAAACAACCGCAACCATGTCAACTAAACGATACAGTCTGGCCTCCAACACAGGACGGAAACCTGGCTGAGGGGGCGCTTGTTTTATGACAGCATGTACTGTGTGAGTAGTAATTTAGGACGTACTCTTAGTTGGCGAGAGGTGGGACACTCAGGAACATTGTCGAATATGATCGTTTCGGTGGACCATGTATTAAGTTGCGGGGAGGGTTGGCTTTGCATGGTCGTGCTGACCTCCAAATCTTTTAAAACGGTGCACTCCTGGCGTTACAGTAGCATTATACTCCTTCCCGATGTGCGTCTTTTCAGTGGTGCATTTGACCCTGTTTTCATTTTTATCGATAACAACGTCCGACAGTACCGAGGAGCGTAGGTGGAGCAGCTCTTGGAATTAGATCATATTCGGAAATGAGATTAGCCTGCCCATTTCACCCATTTAAACCCCACCGAACACGTGTGGGATGTGTTGGCTAGACGTACTGCAGCACGTCCAGATGCACCAATGACCATCCGGCAGTTACCAGCCGCAAAGGTGGAGGAATAGGACACACTGCCACACCAACTCCTTACCAACCTTGTGGCCAGAATGGGAACGTGCTGCAGAGCATGCAATATTGTCCGTGGTGATCACACTCCCTGTTGAGAACCATGTCCAATCTTTTTAATGCCAAAGGTAGCGTCATAAATCAGTGTAACTACTGTCTTTGAATACGTCATTTCTGTTCGCCTCACTGTGTTTTTTTTTAATGCCTTCTGTACCATACTTTAGCAGCTCTTTCTATACAGGGTGTAAATTTTAAGTTGACAAACCAGAATGACTCACGAGAAAAACGTGTAGAATCCAAAGTTGATTATTTTCGAGGGAGACATCTGCTAGTGCTAAAATTAGCCCGGCACCCGAGCCCCAAGGGGGTGGGGTGGGAGAAAACTTTAAAATTTCAAATGGGAATCCCCATTTTTTATTGCCGAATTAGATTCTACATAAAAAACTATGTACACTTTTTCTTAAACATTTCTTATGATTCTTGGTAGTTGGCGCTGTAATTCAAGAAAATTCATGCTCTCATTTTTGCATGGAAAATGGCTACGGATAAATAAAAAATTACTTCGTAAATTTTGATTCGCTACAAATAAAACTCTCCCTCTGTCCCCATGGGGTTTGAGAGAGAGGAATTAGAGTTTTACAAATGTTGACCCAAATATTAATTTTTTCCGCAGATTCGGATTGGTAAACATTTGTAAAACTCTCAAACCCCACCCTATGTGGACAGAGGGAAAAGTCCTAGTTTCATCGAATCAAAATTTACGAAGTAATTAAGTATTTTTTATTTATCCATAATCATTTTCCACGCAAAAATGAGAACATGGATTTTCTTTAATTACAGCGCCAACTACCAAGAAACGAAACAAATGTTTAAGAGAAAATGTACGTAGTTTTTTTATGTAGAATCTCATTCTGCAATAAAAATGGGGGTTCCCATTTGAAATTTTAAAGTTGCGCCCCGCCCCACCTCCAGGGGGCTGGGGTAGCGGGCTAATTTTAGCACCAGCAGATGTCCCCATCGAAAACAATCATCTTTGTATTCTACACATTTTTTCGTGTGAAGCTTATTTGTCGACTTATTCTGGTTTGTCAACTTAAAATTTACACCCTGTATATTCTCCAAGATTTATCGAGCTATGTTACGTGGCAGTGACATGTCATGCGAAAGTTGTGTTTGTCCTTAATTATCTGTGTATTCTTCAACATATTTTATGCAGGTGGTACCTCACAGCCCGTAAATTTTTGGAGAAAGTCACTCATGAAATAGATCATCATTTTCTACCAGTTTAATTCAACGAAGCATCATCAGGTAGCGCTTACTCGAGTTTCTTCGTTTGCAGTGGTCATATTCTTATTGTGTTCTTCACGAAACAAAATGCTACGGTCAGTCATCGTACACAATTCTTACTCCCATGTGCATTGTTTTCGTACGTTGCAAGAGAACATATCTTCATTTTCTCTATTTCCATTACCTTACATTTTTCTACATTTAAAACTAGCTGCCATTCATCATACTAATTAGAAAATTTGTCTAAGTCGTCTTGTATGCTCCTGCTGTCACTCGACGTCGACATCTTCACGTACAACACACCATCATCAGCAGACAGCCTCACATTGCTGCTCACCATGTTGCCGGATCATCCATGTATATGTAGATATATGAAATAACAGCGATCCTACCATACTTTCCTTGGGCATACCCTTGTCTCTCATGAACATTAATCGTCGAGGATTACGTATTGGGTGCTGCTACTTGAAAAGTCTCCGAGCCATCCACATACCTGGAAATCTATTCTGTACGCTCATACCTTCGTCGACAGTCTCCAATGTGGCACCATGTCAAACGCTTTTCGGGAATCTAGGAATATGCGCGTTAGGTCAGTGAGTAAGACAGCTACCCACAGGTTTTCGCTGCTACCCAGACAGCGTGCTAACGGACGTCCACTTAACTCTCAGATCAATGGTAGTTAAACTTATTTGCTCAAGAGCCAATACTGACTCTGTGGGGCGACACCTTTGGGAACAGAAGCAAGGGTGTGGGGGTGGTAAGGGGGGCGGCGAACGTAATGTGGCCTCTCAAACGAAAACTGCATTTTCAGCAAATGATAGCTATTGATAAATCTTACCATTTACAAATTTTGAAGCTATACGAGGTGCGATAGTAAAGTAATGAGACTGATGTGAAAAAAAAAATGTTGCTTACCGTTTTAGTCAAATTTAGTCTCCTTCAAAGTAGTTCCCTTCTGATTGCACACACTTTTTCCAGCGCTTCTGCCATTGATGGTAACATTTCTGGAACTCATCTTCTGTAATATCCTCCAAGAGCGTCGTCACAGCTTTTTGGACATCTTTTGTTGTTTGAAAATGGTGCCCCTTGACCACCGTTTTGACTCTTGGAAATAGAAAAGAGTCGCACGGAGAGATATCTGGTGAATAAGGTGGCAGTGGTAGTACTGAAGTTTGTTTTGAGGTTAAAAATTGGTGTACTGACAGAGCGGTATGGGATGGCGCATCATCGTGATGCAGAATCCAGTTATCAGCAATGTTGGCACGGACGCGAAGAACTCTTTTACGAAGTCTTTCTAAAATTTCTTTATAGTAATATTGGTTAACTGTTGGTCCAGGAGGCACACACTCCTTATGAACAATTCCCTCGGAATCAAAGAAGCACACAAGCATGCATTTCACCTTTGACTTTGACATGCGAGCTTTTTTTGGTCTGGGTGATCCCTTTGAGCACCATTGCGAACTTTGGCGTTTTGTCTCTGGACCAACTTTCATCACCAGTGATAACAGGGCTCAACAATTCTGGATTGATTTCCGTTTGTTCTAACAGATCGGCTGCCACATTTTTCCCTGTTCCTCGCTGTTGTGGTCTACATCTACTACATCTACATCTATACTCCGCGAGCCACCTTACGGTGTGTGGCGGAGGGTACTTATTGTACCACTATCTGATCCCCCCTTCCCTGTTCCATTCACGAATTGTGCGTGGGAAGAACGACTGCTTGTAAGTCTCCGTATTTGCTCTAATTTCTCGGATCTTTTCGTTGTGATCATTACGCGAGATATATGTGGGCGGTAGTAATATGTTGCCCATCTCTTCCCGGAATGTGCTCTCTCGTAATTTCGATAATAAACCTCTCCGTATTGCGTAACGCCTTTCTTGAAGTGTCCGCCACTGGAGCTTGTTCAGCATCTCCGTAACGCTCTCGCGCTGACTAAATGTCCCCATGACGAATCGCGCTGCTTTTCGCTGGATCATGTCTATCTCTTCTATTAATCCAACCTGGTAAGGGTCCCATACTGATGAGCAATACTCAAGAATTGGACGAACAAGCGTTTTGTAAGCTACTTCTTTCGTCGATGAGTCACATTTTCTTAGAATTCTTCCTATGAATCTCAACCTGGCGCCTGCTTTTCCCACTATTTGTTTTATGTGATCATTCCACTTCAGATCGCTCCGGATAGTAACTCCTAAGTATTTTACGGTCGTTACCGCTTCCAATGATTTACCACCTATAGCATAATCGTACTGGAATGGATTTCTGCCCCTATGTATGCGCATTATATTACATTTATCTACGTTTAGGGAAAGCTGCCAGCTGTCGCACCATGCATTAATCCTCTGCAGGTCTTCCTGGAGTACGTACGAGTCTTCTGATGTTGCTACTTTCTTGTAGACAACCGTGTCATCTGCAAATAGCCTCACGGAGCTACCGATGTTGTCAACTAAGTCATTTATGTATATTGTAAACAATAAAGGTCCTATCACGCTTCCTTGCGGTACTCCCGAAATTACCTCTACATCTGCAGATTTTGAACCGTTAAGAATGACATGTTGAGTTCTTTCTTCTAGGAAATCCTGAATCCAATCACAAACCTGGTCCGATATTCCGTAAGCTCGTATTTTTTTCATTAAACGTAAGTGCGGAACCGTATCAAATGCCTTCCTGAAGTCCAGGAATACGGCATCAATCTGCTCGCCAGTGTCTACGGCACTGTGAATTTCTTGGGCAAATAGGGCGAGCTGAGTTTCACATGATCTCTGTTTGCGGAATCCATGTTGGTTATGATGAAGGAGATTTGTATTATCTAAGAACGTCATAATACGAGAACACAAAACATGTTCCATTATTCTACAACAGATTGACGTAAGCGAAATAGGCCTATAATTATTCGCATCTGATTTATGACCCTTCTTGAAAATGGGAACGACCTGCGCTTTCTTCCAGTCGCTAGGTACTTTACGTTCTTCCAGCGATCTACGATAAATTGCTGATAGAAAGGGGGCAAGTTCTTTAGCATAATCACTGTAGAATCTTAAGGGTATCTCGTCTGGTCCGGATGCTTTTCCGCTACTAAGTGATAGCAGTTGTTTTTCAATTCCGATATCGTTTATTTCAATATTTTCCATTTTGGCGTCCGTGCGACGGCTGAAGTCAGGGACCGTGTTAAGATTTTCCGCAGTGAAACAGTTTCGGAACACTGAATTCAGTATTTCTGCCTTTCTTCGGTCGTCCTCTGTTTCGGTGCCATCGTGGTCAACGAGTGACTGAATAGGGGATTTAGATCCGCTTACCGATTTTACATATGACCAAAACTTTTTAGGGTTCTTGTTTAGATTGTTTGCCAATGTTTTATGTTCGAATTCGTTGAATGCTTCTCTCATTGCTCTCTTTACGCTCTTTTTCGCTTCGTTCAGCTTTTCCTTATCAGCTATGATTCGACTACTCTTAAACCTATGATGAAGCTTTCTTTGTTTCCGTAGTACCTTTCGTACATGATTGTTATACCACGGTGGATCTTTCCCCTCGCTTTGGACCTTAGTCGGTACGAACTTATCTAAGGCGTACTGGACGATGTTTCTGAATTTTTTCCATTTTTGTTCCACATCCTCTTCCTCAGAAATGAACGTTTGATGGTGGTCACTCAGATATTCTGCGATTTGTGCCCTATCACTCTTGTTAAGCAAATATATTTTCCTTCCTTTCTTGGCATTTCTTATTACACTTGTAGTCATTGATGCAACCACTGACTTATGATCACTGATACCCTCTTCTACATTCACGGAGTCGAAAAGTTCCGGTCTATTTGTTGCTATGAGGTCTAAAACGTTAGCTTCACGAGTTGGTTCTCTAACTATCTGCTCGAAGTAATTCTCGGACAAGGCAGTCAGGATAATGTCACAAGAGTCTCTGTCCCTGGCTCCAGTTCTGATTGTGTGACTATCCCATTCTATACCTGGTAGATTGAAGTCTCCCCCTATTACAATAGTATGATCACGAAACTTCTTCACGACGTTCTGCAGGTTCTCTCTGAGGCGCTCAACTACTACGGTTGCTGATGCAGGTGGTCTATAGAAGCATCCGACTATCATATCTGACCCACCTTTGATACTTAGCTTAACCCAGATTATTTCACATTCGCATTCGCTAATAACTTCACTGGATATTATTGAATTCTTTACTGCTATAAATACTCCTCCACCATTGGCGTTTATCCTATCCTTGCGGTATATATTCCATTCTGTGTCTAGGATTTCGTTACTGTTCACTTCCGGTTTTAACCAGCTTTCCGTTCCTAATACTATATGCGCACTATTTCCTTCAATAAGAGATACTAATTCAGGAACCTTGCCCTGGATACTCCTGCAGTTTACCAATATTACGTTAACTTTTCCTGTTTTTGGTCTCTGAGGACGGACGTTCTTTATCAACGATGATAATGTCCTCTCTGGTAAGCCGTCAGGTATTTTATCGTTTCGCCCAAGGGGGGGTCCCTCTAACCTAAAAAACCCCCGTGTGCACGCCACACGTACTCTGCTACCCTAGTAGCTGCTTCCGGTGTGTAGTGCACGCCTGACCTGTCTAGGGGGGCCCTACAGTTCTCCACCCAATAACGGAGGTCGATGAATTTGCAACCATTATAGTCGCAGAGTCGTCTGAGCCTCTGGTTTAGACCCTCCACACGGCTCCAAACCAGAGGAGATTTTTGGGGACCATTTTTGCACAAATCTTTCTCATACCAATATAATCAGTTATTACTAAACGAACCGTTTCTAGATTTCTTCTGCAATCGTTTCCACGGATAATCTTCGATCATATCGTACGAGTTCACGCACCCTGGCCAAGTTGACATCCGTCCGTGAGGCTGATGGTCGTCCACTGCGGTCTTCATCTTCAACATTCGTTCTGCCTTCACTAAACATTTTATGCCAACGAAAAACTTGAGCTCTTGACATAACCTCCTCTCCAAAAGCCTTCTGAAGCTTACCATAAGTTGGCATCGCGTTTTCACCCAATTCAACGCAAAGAGAAATGGCATACCGTTACGCAATATTATGCGGTTCCATTTCCGCGACGAGAGACACAAACACGTGTTAACTTATTACAGCACAACTCACGACTGAGCAGTTGCACCGATGTGCCGCTTCGACTAGAAGCAGCTTATAGACCAAGGTCAAAGATATAGTGCCTACGCAAGCCTGCAGGGTTGCCAAGTCTTGCAAAGAAAATCAGTCTCATTACTTTATTGTTGCACCTCGTATATTATAATTTATAAGGTATCACACCAAATACTTTTAAATGAAAAAGGAAATTAATGATTTATAGGAAGTACTTGCATCTTTCTGGAGTGACCTATTTTCCGTACCTAAGTGGACAATGTGGTCAGCAGCAGTGCAACAAGACACGCTGTTGTTTTCTGATTTCAGGGTATATTTTCCAGGCATCTTCAGGCTATAGTATCTGAAAGATTACCAAGCGGCTGCAGCAGATCGTTTTCAATCTGACTTTTGTATTAGACCAAATATAAAACGGTATATACGGTTTTAAATAACACAGATTATTAATCAAAATTTGTCAGAAAGGGATAGAATGGCGAGTGATAACTTTGTACTTAAAAGGGTTTACATGTCAGTTTCATTTGTAGTATTAGTGGTATTTTTTGGAAGTAACCAACTCTAATTTGGTTAAACACCTTGGCCGCTTTTCCATGTGAGTATTGTGGCCACATTTCCGATCGGACGCCATGTCGGCATTAGTGATCCGCAGAGAGTACTAGCAAACTCAAGGAATAACAAAGAACTACATTATACGCCAAAAGACGTTGTATAAACATCGATATCGTAAAAAATTATTAGCCTTCATGCAAGTGAGGCAACAAGAATAATATTTCAGATCGATTCCGTATTTCTGAATTTCAGGAAGGTTTTTTGACACTGTACCACAGAAACGGCTTGTAGTGAAATTGCGCACTTATGGAATATCGTTTCAGTTAAGTGACCGGATTTGTGCCTTCCTGTCAGAGAGGTCACAGTTCGCAGTAATTGACGGAAAGTCATCGAGTAAAACAGAAGTGAATTCTGGTGTACTCCAAGGTAGTGTTATACGCCCTTTGCTGTTCCTTATCTATATAAACGATTGCGGAGACAATCTGAGTAGCCGTCTTAGGTTGTTGCAGATGACGCTTCGTTTATCGACTAATAAAGTTATCAGAAGATCAAAACAAATTGCAGAACAATTTAGAAAAGATATCTGGATGGTGGGAAAATTGGCAGTTGACCTTAAATAACGAAAATTGTGAGCTCATTCACGTGAGTGCTACAAGGAATCCGTTCAACTTCGGTTACACGATGAACCAGTCTAATCTAAAATCCGTAAATTCAACTAAATACCTAGGTATTACAATTACGAACAGCTTAAATTGGAAGGAACACATAGAAAATATTGTGGGGAAGGCTAACCAAAGACTGCGTTTTATGGGCAGGACACTTAAAAATGTAATAGATGTACTAAAGAGACTACCTACGCTATGAGTTTCCGTCCCCTTTTAGAATACTGCTGCGCGGTGTGCGATCCTTACCAGATAGGACTGATGGAGTACATCGAAAAAGTTCAAAGAAGGGCAGCACGTTTTGTATTATCGCGAAACATGGAAAAGAATGTAACAGAAATGATACAGGATTTGGGCTGGAAATCATTAAATGAAAGGCGTTTTTCGTTGCTACGGAATCTTCTCACGAAATTCCAATCACCGACTTTCTCCTCCGAATGTGGAAATATTTTGTTGACACTGACCTACACAGGGAGAAAGGATCACCACGATAAAATAAGGGAAATCAGACCTCGTACGGAAAGATACAGGAGTTCGTTCGTTCCGTGCGCTATACGAGATTTGAATAATAGAGAATTGTGAAGGTAATTCGATGAACCCTCTGCCAGGCACTTAAATGTGATTTGCAGAGTGTTTGTGTAGATTTAGATGTAGACGATTCAAAAATAAAAATAAGCCATCGTCCACTGTCAGTCTCGTCGAGAACAATGGCGATGTATATTACAATTAGTCTGGACACTTCTCGGCAGGTGGCAGCGCTGTTCAGGACAAAAATATGCAGTAGCAAGTTTCCCGTACTGGCGACTTTACCGCACCTTGCCGTACCGATCTTAGTACTACTCGGTAACCTACTCAAATTTGCGTGTTACTTAATTAATAACAGTAATCGCAATATGAGACACGATCACAAAAAAACATTTGAAGGTGACCGTCACTATAATGCGCAATCAGGAATCCATTTTACTTCCGTTTGGGATTTACGCCATAGGAGCTAATTGGTAAGAGTTGTCCACGTTCAAAATGGTTCAAATGGCTCTGAGCACTATGGGACTCAACCGCTGTGGTCCTAAGTCCCCTAGAACTTAGAACTACTCAAACCCAACTAACCTAAGGACATCACACACATCCATGCCCGAGGCAGGATTCGAACCTGCGACCGTAGCGGTCGTGCGGTTCCAGACTGTAGCGCCTTTAACCGCTCGGCCACTTCGGCCGGCTTGTGCACGTTCGCGAGTTGTCAGCATTGACAGAAAAACGATAAAATATCCCCCTTCTCACTTCTATTAATACCGCAGTGGTCGTGCTTCTTACCGCTTAACTCACGGCCTAATTAACCGTCAGTTAAAATTAAGCTCTTAAAATATTACTCTCCCTGCAAATATATTTGTTTCTTATTGATAAAGAAAATTACACTCTTGCGAATCTGGTAACTCTGTTTGGCGTTACTGAAATCTGCTATTAGTAGCGAGCAGCATGTTGTTATAAAATACGGCTGAGAACCGCGGCCGTATGCAGCCCGCGAGCCGCAGTTAGACGACCATTACCTCAGACAGTCGCTCTCCTTTGCCTCCTCACCTTTGTCGCACTGCACCTGTGAGGTGCTTTATAAATTTTTACCAGTAAAAAAATTCCCGAGCGCCTGGGCGCTTATTAAACAGATGGATAAAATAGGAAACAACAAAATTGATGTAAATAATAAACTTTATTGCATTATGTATGTAAGTGACACGGCCTGATCCCCAGAGCACCTGTGAGGTGCACACAACTGAAGGAGTGCTAAAGGTTCTTCTACTGGCACATTGTATCACCCAGAAACACGTACTTGTTTGTAGTTTTTATAAAGCCCCATCACATAATACACTACTGGCCATTAAAATTGCTACACCAAAAAGAAATGCAGATCATATACGGGTATTCATTGGACAAACATATTATACTAGAACTGACATGTGATTACATTTTCACGCAGTACCCAGAACAACCACCTCTGGCGGTAATAACGCCCTTGATACGCCTGGGCATTGAGTCAAACAGAGCTTGGATGGCGTGTACAGGTACAGCTGCCCATGCAGCTTCAACACGATACCACAGTTCATCAAGAGTAGTGACTGGCGTATTGTGACGAGCCAGTTGCTCGGCCACCATTGACCAGACGTTTCCAATTGGTGAGAGATCTGGAGAATGTGCTGGCCAGGGCAGCAGTCGAACATTTTCTGTATCCAGAAAGGCCCGTACAGGACCTGCAACATGTGGTCGTGCATTATCCCGCTGAAATGTAGGGTTTCGCAGGGATCGAATGAAGGGTAGAGCCACGGGTCGTAACACATCTGAAATGTAACGTCCACTCTTCAAAGGGCCGTCAATGCGAAAAAGAGGTGACGGAGACGTGTAACCAATGGCACCTCATACCATCACGCCGGGTGATACGCCAGTATGGCGATGACGAATACACGCTTCCAATGTGCGTACACCGCGATGTCGCCAAACACGGATGCGACCGTCATGATGCTGTAAACAGAACCTGGATTCATCCGAAAAAATGACGTTTTGCCATTCGTGCACCCAGGTTCGTCGTTGAGTGCACCATCGCAGGCGCTCCTGTCTGTGATGCAGCGTCAAGGGTAACCGCAGCCATGGTCTCCGAGCTGATAGTCCATGCTGCTGCAAACGTCGTCGAACTGTTCGTGCAGATGGTTGTTGTCTTGCAAACGCCTCATCTGTTGATTCAGGGATCGAGACGTGGCTGCACGATCCGTTATAGCCATGCGGATAAGATGCCTATCATCTCGACTGCTAATGATACGAGGCCGTTGGGATCCAGCACGGCGTTCCGTATTACCCTCCTGGGCCCACCGATTCCATATTCTGATAACAGCCATTGGATCTCGACCAACGCGAGGAACAATGTCGCGATACGATAAACCGCAATCACGTTTGGCTACTATGCGACCTTTATCAAAGTCGGAAACGTGATGGCACGCATTTCTTCTCCTTACACGAGGCATCACAACATCGTTTCACCAGGCAACGCTGGTCAACTTCTGTTTGTGTATGAGAAACCGGTTGGAAACTTTCCTCGTGTCAGCACGTTGTAGGTGTCGGCACCGGCGCCAACCTTGTGTGAATACTCTGAAAAGCTAATCATTTCCATATCACAGCATCTTCTTCCTGTCGGTTAAATTTCGCGTCTGTAGCACGTCATATTCGTGGTGTACCAATTTCAATGGCCAGTAGTGTACGTTCTCTCCATAACACAAATAAGATAAAAACACTTGCCTTTGTTAGGGAAACGATTCGATCGATGGGACAATCAAAACAAATTTGCCTTTAGATAGGGAACCTGTTACCTTGAAGGGCGGTGGCCTCTTAAAACAATACAGGGCACATAACACTGCCCCAATTATGACTGTATTTGACGCCAAAGCAGAGATAGTGAAATCCTACTGGCAGACTCAGGTCTTACATATCTTATTACGCGACTCGCAAAATCTCACCATATATTGGAGAATTTCACGTTGCTTATCGCCAACCAGCGGCCCTAAGTGATTTTAGTTACTATCAGGAAAACGCAAAGACGAGGTGCTAGTACGTCGGAAACTTGCCTGAGATGTTAAGCAATTTGCGGAACTGCGTCGCTTCCTATCACTACCACAGGGATGGCGTTACAACTACTGCTAGCGTAAGTCGCTGATGCTGAAGCTGCTCTTGGAGTCACAATGGGGCGAAAGTGATGGGACACTCCCTGATATCGTATCTTGCCTCCCTTTGCCCGGCGTAGTGCAACATCTCGGCGTGGCATGGACTCAGCAAGCCGTTGAAAGTCCCCTCCAGGAACACTGAGCCATGCTGCCTCTGTAGCGGTTACTAATTTCGAAAGTCTCGCCGCGGCGGGTTTCTGGGCACTAACTGGCCTCTCGGCTATGTCCCATACATATGGCTGGTTCAAATGGCTCTGAGCACTATGGGACTTAACTTCTGTGGTCATCAGTCCCCTAGAACTTAGAACTACTTAAACCTAACTAACCTAAGGACATCACACACATCCATGCCCGAGGCAGGATTCGAACCTGCGACCGTAGCAGTCGCGCGGTTCCGGACTGAGCGCCTGAACCGCTAGACCACCGCGGCCGGCTGTCCCATACATATTCGATGGGATTCATGGGGGCGAATAATTCGCTCGAAGTGTCCAGAATGTTCTTCAAAACATTCGCGAACAACTGTCGCCAAGTGACATGGCGCATTGTCATCGATGAAAACTCTATCGCAGATGGTTGCAAATGGTTTCCAAGTATCCGAACATAACCATTCCGAGTCAAAGGACGGTTCAGTTGGACAGAGGACCCAGTCTGTTCCATATATACACAGCCTACATCGTTATGGAGCCACCACTAGCTTGCACAATGCGCTGTGGACAGCTTGGTCCCATGGCTTCGTAGGGTCTCCGCCACACTCGAACCCTACCATCAACTCTTACCAACTGAAATCGAAACTCATCTGATCAGGCCACGGGTCCCAGAAAACTCATCTAGGGCTCAATCAACATGGTCACGAGTCCAGCAGAGGCGCTGAAGGCACTCTCGTCGGTCGTCTGTTGCCATAGCCCATTAAAACTGTAAGTTGACTGTTTAGGTTTTTATGTTGGTAACGCAACGTAGCGCTCTGTATGAAAATCACTGACTGTGCTGTGTGCAGTCTGGCTGGTTGGACTCATTGTTGGAATATTCGCTTGTGTAGTGTTGGGCAGTTGGCTGTGAACAGCGCGTAGCGTTGTGCAGTTGGAGGTGAGCGGCCAGCAGTGGTGGATGTGGAGAGAGAGATGCCAGAGTTTTGAGAGGTTACTATAAGCGGACCATCTGGACGTGTGTCGGCCAGAAAAAGGAAATTTGTAAAGATGGATGTCATATATATATATATATATATATATGATGACTTTTGAACACTATTAAGGTAAATACATTGTTTGTTCTCTATCAAAATCTTTCATTTGCTAATTATGCCTATCAGTAGTTAGTGCCTTCAGTAGTTAGAGTTTTTCATTTAGCTGGCAGTATTGGCGCTCGCTGTATTGCAGTAGTTTGAGTAACGAAAATTTTTGTGAGGTACGTGATTCATGAAAGGTATAGGTTATTGTTAGTCAGGGCCATTCTTTTGTAGAGATTATTGAAAGTCAGATTGCGTTGCTCTAAAAAAAAATTGTGTGTCAGTTTAGTGATGATCAGAATAACTAAAGAGAGAAATGTCTGAGTACGTTCAGTTTTGCTCAGCTGTTTGAAGAACAAATATTGTAAGAGGTTTACCAGCACAGTAATATATAATTTTCCAAAGGGGACGTTTCAACACCAATTTTCGGCGCTCTGTCCTGACATGAACTTTCGTCGTACTTTCCACATTTATTTCTGAGATTATTTCAGGCTGTGTTGCTTGTCTGTTAGCACTGACAACTCTACGCAAACGACTATGCTCTCGGTTCGGTTGCTAGGTAAAGGCCGTCGGCCACTACGTTGTTCGTGATGAGAGGTAATACGTGAAATACGGTATTCTCGGGACCCACTTGACACCGTGGATCTCGGAATATTTTATTCCCTAACGATTTCGTAATTGGACTGTCCCATGCGTCTAGTTCCAGTTACCGTCCCGCGGTCAAAGTCTGTACTTCGAATCTTCAAATACTGTGTGTGTGTGGAGGGGGGGGGGGGGGGGGGAGGAGCAGACTTCTTTTTGCCCAGGGGCGTCAGGAGTCCCACATATGTACCTGACGGCAAATGACAACATATGCTGGCCTGACTGCAAACAGAGTCGTTGCCTTAGTACAAAACTGTTGCGACCGGCAGTACTTAAGAGGTGCCTAGTTGCAAGTGCGATGCGGACTGTCGAAACCGTAACGCCCTGCTGCCCGGTTGCTACCGCGGGAGTAAACACTGAGAAACGCCTGCATCTAGCTTGCAGTGCAGTGACGAATCGACTGCATTAGCTGCCCAACCTCCTTTCACGCGTTTTGCATATCGCTGCACAATATTCTCTCCGTTATTTATTGCGCCGCACGCTTTTGCCTAAGCCTCGTGTGATAGAGGGATGCGATAAATAACTCCGCCTGTGAATAACTTTTGTCACGATTAATAGCGCGCCCTTTATCGGAAAATGTACTCGTAAATCCAGAATTTGTGAAATGAGGGAGTAAGTGAAGGCTAATTCTTTTTCTTTGGCCTGCTTTATTCCCACAGCAGGCCAAACAGGTGATATGTCGAAAGCCACAGCCTGATTATGTTTATCTAGTTTTTTTGTTAGTCGAGATAATTAGGAACTTTGAGTCGTGCACCAATTTACTTGGATTATTCATCCAAAACAACGCCATTGCTCTGCAAACCACTATAAAGTGCATGGAAGAGGGTACTTGTGATTCTACTACATATTACGGTTTATTCCCGTTCGTATAAAGAGCGTGGGAAGAATGACTGCTTAAATTCCTCCTTGTGTGCTGCAACTAGTTTAATCGTGTCTTCATGGTCCCTACAGGAACGATAGGTTGAAGTATGTACACTTGTTATTGTTATGGTCTTCAGTCTGAAGACTGGTTTGATGGAGCTCTCCAAGCTGCTGTATCCCGTGCGATCCTCTTCATCTGCGAATAACTACTGCAACATACATCTGTCTGAATCTGATGACTGTACTTATCTTTTGACTTTCGTCTACCATTTCAACACCCCACACTTCCCTCCAGTACCAAACTGGTGCTCCCTTGTGGTTTCGGAATGTGTGCTATCAACTGATCCCTTCTCTTCGTCAAGTTATGTCACAAATTCCTTGTGTCCCCAACTCTGTTCAGTACTTAGTTACATAATCGACCCATCTAATCTTTAGCGTTTTTCTGCATCACCACATTTCGAAAGGTTCTGTTCTCTTTCATCTAAACTGTTTATCGTCCATGTTTCACATCCATACATGGCTACACTCCATGCAAGTACCTTCATAAAAGACTTCCTAAGACTTAAATCTACATTCGATGTTAAAACTTTATCTTCTTCAAAATTGCTTTTGTTGCCATTGCCAGTCTACATTTTATATCCTCTCTATTAGGACATCATCGGTTATTTTGCTGCCCAAACAGCAGAACTCATCTACTACTTTAAGTGTCTCGTTTTCTAAACTAATTCCCTCAGCACCAGGTGATTTGATTCGACTACATTCCACAATCCTCGTTTTGTTTTTGTTGATGTTATATCGTCCTTTCAAGACACTGTCCATTCCGTTCAGTTGCTCTTCCAAGTGCTTTGCTGTTTCTCTGATAGAATTACAGTGTCAAAGTTACCTCAAAGTTTTTATATCTTCTGCTTGGACTTTAATTCCCACCCCAAATTTTTCTTTGGTTTCCTTTACTGCTGGCTAAATGTACTGACTGAATAACACAGGGGATAGACTGCAACCCTGCGTTATTCTTCAGCCACTGCCTCCTTTTCATACCCCTCAACTCTTATAACTGCCGTCTGGTTTGTGCGCAAGTTATAAGTAGCATTTTGTTCCCTGATTCTATCTTCAGAATTTCAACTCCAGTCAACATTGTCAAAAGCTTTGGCTAAGTCCACAAATGCTATGAATGTAGGTTTTCCTTTCCTCAACCTATCTTCTAAGATAAGTCGTAGGGTCAGTATTGGCTCGCATTTTCCTACATTTATCTGGTGTCCAATCTGGAATCCAAACCGGTTCTTAAAACGTGTACTATATTCTTAAATTTCTCTGTAATACTGTTCGTAAAAACTTCCTATTTTGGCTTTTGAGGCACTCTTGGCGTATGTTTTCAAACGTCCGTCAATTCAGGTTTGTAACATTACCGTGACGCATTCCCGTGGACAAAAGACACCTGTGTTCATTCGTGCTGATATTCATTGTACGTATTCAGTATCGACTGTTGATACCACATGATGAGCGTCCCACACACATGAGTAATATTCTAGGATTAGCCGTACGATATTCGTCTGTAGGTTGATTGTAAGTCCCAAAAATCCTGCTTTACCTACGATTCAGCCTTTGTGATCAGTTCCATTTCTAATCGCTAAAAATTGTTGCACGCGACTATTCATATGTGCTGGTTGACTCCAATTGTGGCCAGTCGATACTGTAACCATTTTGCTTCGTTTCTGCGTTTTGTGAAGAACATAATTTTACCAAATATCTATTACAATTTATTTTCCCAACTTGCTATATTAAAGCAGCAATTTTATATTTCTGAACATCTGAAATGCCACACTTTGCGCCACTTTTAAATTTTGTCATGATCTAACTGAATATCTGAACAACATTTTTGAGAAAGTACTTCATTATAGACAACTGAATCATCTGCAAAAGTTCTGAAGTTGTTATTAATATGTCTACCACGTCGTTAATATACAAAAGAAACAACAACAGACAGAACACGCTTCCCAGGGAATGCATGAGGGTATATTCATTTGACATATAACTACATTGTGTAGTACACAGCTTTATCAGTACAGTTTTAAGAGACGATCGATTTCGGCCTAGGATCACACCTTCATCGGGTCCACTGTACCAAAGAAGAACAAAAAACGGTATAACAAAGTGTTTAACATGCAAGTATGCTTTTTAAGTATGCATCTATTGAATGAAAAGACACTAAATGCATCACATCTTATATCACTGTTGAAAAGTGCTTACAAAATCATATTCCAGTTACGCAAATGCATAGCTGAGATGATTTTGTAAGTGCTTTTTAACAAAGATGTAAGTTGTGACGTATTTAATGTCTTTTCATGCAACACCAGCGTACTTACATGTTACTCACTCTATTATACAGTTTTTGTTCTTCTTTGGTACGGTGGGCACTACGATGGTCTGATCCTAGACCGAAATCGATTGTCCCTAAGAAACATACTGATACAACTGTGTATTGCGTAATGCAGTTCTTAACGTTCATTACAGCTGTACAACACCATCGCCATAAAAAATTATATTAATTTCATCTTGACAAATCTAATTAGTGGAATGGAAATGTGTAGCTGTGACGTATATGGATTCAATAAAAGCAAAATTATGTTTTCAGCAGCTTCATTCATGCAGTTTTCTATGGATTTGCATGCAATATAATGTTCAAACGGAAAATGTAGGTTTACTTAACGGCACCCAAATGCACATAATCGATTCTGGGTAGTCGTCACTGGGTTTTCTGTCTTTCCGCTTTCCTCATTAGTTGTTGCCCTGAGTATGTTGTAAGTTTTACATTTACTCGTGTACAATTGCAATTACGTATATCTGGATCTCATGTGTCTTTAAGTGTTTGTTTCTGCTTAATGGAGTGTGACGTCATGAATGGTGTAGAGGCCTTCCGTTTCTTCACTGTAACCGAAAATATCGTATTTTCGCTTATGACAACGCAGTTATACAATTGTAGTCTGCAAGTGCCTGTCTGTGTAGTATATGTAACGCATGCAAGGTCACATTCAATTGCCAGTCATTTAGCAATAATTAGCTTAGTGATGTCACGTCAGTTTCAGATTTTTGCGCATCTTTAGGTTTAATTCATACAGGAAATTATAACTGAAAGGAACAAAAAATTTAAACCAGTCACAAAAATAGAAATTTTACGCACAACATTGTCATTACAAATACACATTGTCATAGAACACCGAGGAATAATAAATGTACATATGCTTAAAATTTAGTTTTCGGTCAATTATTGTGATTTACTTGTTTCAGTTACCGAAAAGAGATTTTGCTTTTTACTCAAGTTACCATACTCTGTTGTATTTTTTAGAACACACACTATTTCACGAATCATTTCCGCAATGTTCAGATGTGTCCACTAGACACATAACAGCTTCTTAGTTGTAGATGTTTTTCATCCAAGTAACTTTGTCAGAAGAAGAAAATCTTTGCAGCATCATGATCCACCAATACATGTTGAAGACAGACGTTACAGCCTACAGTGGTTTACAGAAATTGAAGTGCAACGTTCTGGTAACTGTGACTTTAGTGCTATATTGTTAGCTAACACAGTGCCCATTCTAAAATAGACACAGAGTGTTCAGTAACCCTCGTGGGGCAAATTTTAACTTACGCATATATCTACAAAGCTTTTATTTCCAAAAGAACCATCCGATTTTACAAGAGTATTTCTTTCACACATATGCAGCTCGGTCTACGATTTACAGCTACTGCTAGGATCAAACTTTAAATTGCCTTTCACACATGTTCTTGGTACTCTCCACAGGACTCACAACAATCATCCAAGCCATAGCTAAATTCGTCCAATGCTTTTGCAAACATGTGTGGATTTACGTATTGCACTGGTTTTATCACGTGGCCACATAGCTCACCTAAAGCAGTTGGAGGGGGAGGCACATTGGCGGAGTCTTTCAAAAACCCCATAAAATAGCCACTTTATCCGATATCAGGTGCCAGAGTCGTGGTACCCAAATCATTTGCAAAATGAAATATTTGTTGTGTTCTCGTTAACTGTGTAAACAGTCTACCCAGGTTAGAGATTCCTGTAACGCCATTTTCTCAATAAGTAACGGGCCATAAATCTATTCTTGGAAATGGCGCGAAACGCATGAATCTTTGGAGGGTCCATGCCACGTTCGATTATGTTAAGTGGCTGCTGTGTCCCCACATGCTTACATTTTAGGGTTTTATGGTTCACTTTTCCATGTAAATACGACGTACCCTCTGAACTATAAATGTGAAAGGAACTTATCTTCCATCTGCAAACCAAAAACGAATGCACAAAACTCTAGACGTGTATCACCATCATTAAGCTATAGAGTCCCGTAGGTTTTGAAACACAAAGGTCGGCGCATAACACACCAGACAGACATATGAGGAATTAACATTTCAGCTGGCACGATGGGTAGACGTCTGTGGACTGCGTACAGAATTGTGTTGAATGCGTACTACGTCTAATGGGAACACACGGGGGCGGCATATTGATTTCCCCTCACACAAAAACAAAATGCTGGTGCCATCGCCGGATGCTCTAAACTAGCAGAGGTACAGTGACATACTTTCGACGAACATCATGTCGCACAGCTGTTGATGAATTACACATGCTGAAAGGTAGAACGCAAAACGCCTTTTGTTTCATCATCTCGTCAAATATTGTGAAATGAATGGGAGAGCGAGTAGGCTAACCAGTTGTATCTTACAGCTGCCACCAGTGTAACCCATTCATTTTGATGCATAAGTTAAAATTCATTCCAGGTTTCTATCTTCATTCCTGCAGAAGAAATAGCCTTGTGAAATAGGATGGATCCCTTGAAACGCCTTGTATATTCTCTACTGGAGCAAAATAAAATCTGTTGATAATAAGATACGTAGACAAACGAAGTCTAAGCCGCGCATAGTGACCGCGTGGTTTGAGGCGCCATGTCACGGATTGCGCGGCCCCTCCCGCCGGAGGTTCGAGCCCCCCCTCGGGCATGTGTGTGTGTGTGTGTGTGTGTGTTGTTCTTAGCATAAGTTAGCTTAAGTAGTGTGTAAGTCTAGGGACCGATGACCTCAGCAGTTTGGTTCCTTAGGAAATCACACACGCACACGAAGTCTAACAAACACCTGTGACAGTTATTACTTCAGGGAGATAGTAGTAATACATATTGCTCAACGGCCGAGTGCAAATCTTTCTATTGGAGGCCACTTTGGAGACTTGCGTATCCCTAATCCACCCCAGTTATGCAGCCGTGCAGAGGGGATCTACAGTTTAACATTGAACCCCAATAACGTGTTTTCTAGCGACTCGTCAAATCGGTCAGGAATGAAGGCTAGATTAAAGACACATTGAAAATAAACGTGGTCCGACTGGGGTTCGATGCCCCGACCTCTCAGTTTCCAGACACACGCTTTACCATGCCAGACTTTAGGTAGACTCATAGAGCTATTACTAAATTCGACATTATTTCTGTTCATTTGACTGCGAAACTCAGTTCTCGACTCGAATGTTTTTGGTTGAGTTTTCCTAACGCTGTCGCACGAATGGTTCCTTCATCAGTACAAGTATCTCCAGTTTCTGCTCTGACACTATGAGTTTGCTCTACATCGCCAGGTTAATATGCGGGCTGAGGAAGGGAAGGCTAGCAGTACAAACTAACAGCTGAAAGAAGAACAAGTCAGTAATCAACACTCTGCATCACAAAAATGCAGAAGCATCAACATAGCCTTCATCTAAAGATCAGTTCAACGGTTGTAACTCTATGTTTTACAAACCAAGGAAACGGCGTCAGCGGTCACGAGAATGTAGGCAAAGCGGAGATTTTTCAAAAAGACTGTTATACGATGGTTGTTCAGAAAGTAAGTTCAGATCGGTTGCGAAATGGAAACCACAGTGAAAACCAGAAACGTTTTGTTTGCAACCGTTATGTACACTTTCCACCTACTTCTCTACATAGTCGACGCTCCAACTTCGAGTGTTGTCGTAGTGTTGTATCAACTTTCCAATATCCTCGTCATAGGAAGCAGCCGCCTGTGCTTTGGGCCAGTTATCTGCACTGGCCAGCAGCTCGTTGTCTGTGGAAAAAAGTTGTCTTTATAGCCAGCGGTTCTCGTGAGCACAGACGAGACTCAGGGGGAGCCAATTACCGACTTTACTGTGGGTGACCAAACACTCCTCATCGGAAACGCTGCAGGAGCGTCTTCGTTGCCCCTGCGGTGTGCGACCGACAGCTGGCATGAAGAAGGAACTGCTCGACAGTTGTGTTATGTAGGTTGCATGACAGAGGCGAAATCTCTTACCAGGCCCTCATACTTGGCGAGAGACGCTGTTCCCTACGCATCTTTACGTGTTCACTGTTCACTCAAAACTGAAAAGAGCGACGCGACACGATCGACGGGCATACTAGAGACACTGCCCAACACATCTGTGCAAAGCTTTATCAGATTTGCCCGGTGGTTTCCATTTCGCGACCGATCAGAACTTACTTTCTGGACAACCGTAATATAAGATCAGGCTGTCGATTGCAAAATTAATGCAATACCTATTTTCTCTTTAAAATAAAATGTTATTCCCATCGGAATATTGTAATTTGTCGACCTACAACAACACTCCCGCTGCAAAAATACCAACACATAAATGTTGATGTTTGTTCCCCATCCCTCCCAAGCGTTTTTCTTATCATTTGTAAAGGAAATTTTTGTGATTATTTGTGCTCACAGATGCTCTCATTCATTCGGGACATTAACCATGTTGCGCAGATTCTGATTTCCCACATATAAACGAATATTTTTCTGAAGTGAGTAGATTTGCGAACAGCCATTATACAGTGTACACGCGAACCTATCAATAAATGTGCTTTGTTCTCAGTGGCTGGGAACCTCAGCTCACCCGTTAGTTGAAATTGACAGCTGATGTACACATGTCGGGGCTGTTTTATTCGTAATACCAACCGAGTTGCAAGAATTGAGGGCGTCTGTGTGTTTCGAGTTACTGAATGAATTTCTGGCTCTATACATACCTGCTATTAAACAACATCGGTACCATATATTTGAGGGAACTACAGAGAGTCCGTAATTAAAGTTCCGGTTCCAAAACGCGGTAAAAAGACAACCACTGCTCAGAATCGCGTCACATTGGTACAGAATATTATTGACGCAGTGGGGAAAGTCATGGAGCAAAAATTCTAACGAACATTTTACCAAAAGATGTAAATGTGGTCGGCTAAAAATGACAGATGAATCGGACTACGACGGCTATGGTCTGAGCTGCACATTACACCATCCGTACTGTCCAATATAGCCGCACAAGTTCGGCAGCCAATATTTGTGGCACTGTTAATTAAGTAAGCCCATCCACCTCGGCAAAAATAAAAAAAAAAAAAAAAGATCGTACCACGTCGGATGGGAAACATCGATTTTTAGCTCTCCTGGTGCCAAAAACCGCCTAAACAACAAAATGTCATCGGTTTCTAGCTGTAGTGAGACTAGCGCAAGACATTTTCATTGTACTGTACACCGTTTTCTGCCACAAGCTGAAATCGAGAAAGAGCATCATCCACGATGCATCGGAGTGTCTCGGGGGTCACGTTCAGGATGCGTTGCGCAATGCGTGCCATGATTTCAGTTACGTTCGTGATTGGAGCACTGAACACAACATGTTTCAGGTAAGCCTGCAGCCAGACGTCACGAGGATTAAGATAAGGTGATGTGGAAGGCCAGGCTGTAGGGAAATGATGGCTGATAATTCCAGCATTTCCGAAATGCCTCCGCTGCAGACGTTTCACTGGCTGTGCAATGTGCGGAAGAGTGCCGTCCTACATAAAAATGACCCTACCACATATTCACGCTGTTGAAGGGTTGGAATGACGTTGACGCGCAAAAAACTCTCATAGCGTTTAGTGGTGACGGCACAGGTAACAGTTCCCACATTACTCGTTTCCTCGATAAAAGTACTGCCTAAACGATGCCGCCGAACCGCATCAATCACCTTTGCGGAATGAACAGGTACCGATTGATGTGCGTGATTTTCCGTTGCCCGTATTCTGAAATTCTGCGTATTGACATGTTCTTTGAGTTGAAAATGGGTTTCGTCTGTCCACGTAATGTTACATGGCCATTCATTGCCCACTTTCATGCGAGCAAGAAATTCCAGAGAGTGTTTGTCTTCCCGGAAAATCAGCAGTAAGCAACTGAACGTGAGTGACTTTCTATGGCCAGCAATGCAAGATGTTTTGTAGAATCTGCGTCTTGCTCGCAGCCACGTCCAACGTTCGGGCACTGCTCGACCCCACCTTCAGTGCTGTTGCCGCATCTTCGACCGACGTCGTGTCAACTGCTTTCCTCCCTCTGCCGCACTGCACTTCAAAAGAACGCGTCTTTTCGAACTTTGTCATCATTTTCTCCAGACCCTTAGCGGTTACAGAACTAATGGCTTTTTTCATTCTCTTGAGTGTCCGGAACTTCTGCACGGCTACTGGCGCTCAGTCACGGATCTCGTAAAAGACGTTTACCAGCAGCGGGCAATCCTTTGATGACAATAATGGTGTGCGTCTCGGGCACAAACGGAGCAACAGCTGTGTGCAGCGCGTCTGTTTCTGCGCATATTTTACAATTTTTGTTGTTCCGTGACGTTTCGCTCTGCGTCAGTAATACGCTGTTCAAATTTGGCGTCATTCTGAGTAATGGTTCCCTTTCTACAGCGCTTTGGAAGTGGAACTTTAATTATGGACATCCTGTACACTGAATGTCAGAATAACGTGTCTGCTATTTTCTTGATACTGCTTTTGGCATGCAAGTAAAGGTACATAGTGAATATAAGACTTCAGTTTTATTCTTTTTAATTTGATACTAAATTTAATTTCCTTCTTTCGGCTGAAAAGTCACATGTGAGATTAATCACTTGTGAACTCACTTATGTTCATTCAGTACAACATTAGTTGATTAAGTCACCACTTGATTACAACTACATCTACATCTACATCTGCATGGATACTCTGCAAATCACATTTCAGTGCCTGGCAAAAGGTTCATCGAACCACCTTCAAAATTCTCTGTTATTCTTATCTCGTACAGCGCGCGGAAGGAACGAACACCTATATCTTCCCGCGCTGATTTCCCTTGTTTTATTTTGGTGATCGTTTCTCCCTATGTAGGCAGGAGCCAACAAAAAATTTTCGCTTTTTGGACAACATGGTTGTGGAGAGAAGCAGCGATTAGTATGATTAATCAATAAATCAAGAACAGTCTTAATCGCATTTATTATTGTTATAATACCGCCAACCGGTTTCAACCCGACGTAGGGGTCATCTTCTGGGCGTTTACACCATTGGTCGACTGCTGGTGGTGTCACTCCTGTCTACATAACGGCTTTTAGATTACACTCATTTATCATGTAACCGAAGTTTAACGAATTCCTTTAAGCACTCATGTGGATGACTTCACACTTTTCGTTATTTAGGGTCAACTGTCAATTTTCGCACCATACAGATATCTTTTCTAAATCGTTTTGTAATTTGTTTTGATCGTCTGATGACTTTACTAGTCGATAGACGACAGCGTCATCTGCAAACAACAAAACACGGCTGCTCAGATTGTCTCCCAAATCGTTTATATAGATAAGGATCAGCAAAGCACCTATAACTCTACCTCGGGGGACGCCAGGCATCACTTCCGTTTTATTCGATGACTTTCCGTCAATTACTACGAACTGTGACCTCTCTAACAGAAAACCACGAATCCAGGCACATAACTGAGACTATATTCCATAAGCACGCAATTTCATTACAAGCCGATTGTGTGATACAGTGCCAAAAGCCTCCCGGGTATCCAGAAATACGTAATCAATTTGAAATCCCTTGTCAATAGCACTCAACACTTCGTACGAGTAAAGAGCTAGTTGTGTTTCATCACAACGGTCATTTACACCAATTCAGTGTAGCCCGACCATCCTACTGTGTTACACAAAGGGGCTTTATCCCTCATTACAAACCTGACACTTCTGAGGAGCAACGATGAAAGTTGTTCTATCTGCTGAAAATTACTACCTCTCACATTCCAAATCTCTGCCTTCTCCACAGACAAAAAATCTTATTATAGGTAGTTGCTCAACACAGTGGCACTGCATTTATACTGACACGGTCTTAGGTGACAACTAACGTATCACGCCTATGGATTGGCCACGCACTTTTGCGACAGTGACTAGCGACCTTTCAATTAGCAGTTCATGAAATTCCCCGCCACGTTTTGCGCCTCAGGCACGCCTTATGAAAGAAAGCTGACAGGCGTTTTGCACCGTTATCTAACAGCTGTGCCGACGGCAGAACTGAAGCAAAGGAAAAGCCGGGTCGGATTTTTGCGCGTTGCACATCGCGAGCGGGCGTGAAACGGCGTGGCGAAATGCGGCGCTAACCTTAAACCTCCAGCCAGTAGTGGAGAACCTGCCTTAACGAGAACCGTACATGAAAGCGTTCTTATGTAACTGGCGTCGGTGCAATACTTACCGTACTGTTCCATACCGTAGTTTTGACGCAGCACGCCGTGTCACTGCAATGGTGTCGAAACCTGCAGAATTTCTACCAGTGCAACATGTTGTCAAGACGGTGGCTCCACACGATCAGTTACAACAGGGGGGGGGGGGGGGAGGGGGAGGGGGCACCACAAAGTGGCGCTCGTCAGTCTTTACCAGCAGCCGGTTCTCTCGCGGCAGTAACTTCAATTTCACGGCGAATTACTTGTACTGGTAAACTAGTTTGATTTGTTCTGCTGTTTGTACAAACTGACTCCAGTGCTCATCGCAATTACCCAGACCTTTAATCGCACACTAGTTACCCCTTGATTTGGTAACTACTAATCAATTCAATAACCATACAATGAAAAATCAACAACCGGAATTTTTTTCTTCGCCATTTTCTTCATGTGGGGTACCATAGCCGTATATTTGTTGAAAGACATTTTGAAGGATTCCCCCTCCGCTACTGTTGGCAAGTATTCACTTCATTACATGTTGTACAGTTGGCCCATTTCTGCCTTACAAGCTATAATCAAGTGCGGTCGCGGTCAACATGTGTATAATACGCTCCTGGAAATGGAAAAAAGAACACATTGACACCGGTGTGTCAGACCCACCATACTTGCTCCGGACACTGCGAGAGGGCTGTACAAGCAATGATCACACGCACGGCACAGCGGACACACCAGGAACCGCGGTGTTGGCCGTCGAATGGCGCTAGCTGCGCAGCATTTGTGCACCGCCGCCGTCAGTGTCAGCCAGTTTGCCGTGGCATACGGAGCTCCATCGCAGTCTTTAACACTGGTAGCATGCCGCGACAGCGTGGACGTGAACCGTATGTGCAGTTGACGGACTTTGAGCGAGGGCGTATAGTGGGCATGCGGGAGGCCGGGTGGACGTACCGCCGAATTGCTCAACACGTGGGGCGTGAGGTCTCCACAGTACATCGATGTTGTCGCCAGTGGTCGGCGGAAGGTGCACGTGCCCGTCGACCTGGGACCGGACCGCAGCGACGCACGGATGCACGCCAAGACCGTAGGATCCTACGCAGTGCCGTAGGGGACCGCACCGCCACTTCCCAGCAAATTAGGGACACTGTTGCTCCTGGGGTATCGGCGAGGACCATTCGCAACCGTCTCCATGAAGCTGGGCTACGGTCCCGCACACCGTTAGGCCGTCTTCCGCTCACGCCCCAACATCGTGCAGCCCGCCTCCAGTGGTGTCGCGACAGGCGTGAATGGAGGGACGAATGGAGACGTGTCGTCTTCAGCGATGAGAGTCGCTTCTGCCTTGGTGCCAATGATGGTCGTATGCGTGTTTGGCGCCGTGCAGGTGAGCGCCACAATCAGGACTGCATACGACCGAGGCACACAGGGCCAACACCCGGCATCATGGTGTGGGGAGCGATCTCCTACACTGGCCGTACACCACTGGTGATCGTCGAGGGGACACTGAATAGTACACGGTACATCCAAACCGTCATCGAACCCATCGTTCTACCATTCCTAGACCGGCAAGGGAACTTGCTGTTCCAACAGGACAATGCACGTCCGCATGTATCCCGTGCCACCCAACGTGCTCTAGAAGGTGTAAGTCAACTACCCTGGCCAGCAAGATCTCCGGATCTGTCCCCCATTGAGCATGTTTGGGACTGGATGAAGCGTCGTCTCACGCGGTCTGCACGTCCAACACGAACGCTGGTCCAACTGAGGCGCCAGGTGGAAATGGCATGGCAAGCCGTTCCCCAGGACTACATCCAGCATCTCTACGATCGTCTCCATGGGAGAATAGCAGCCTGCAATGCTGCGAAAGGTGGATATACACTGTACTAGTGCCGACATTGTGCATGCTCTGTTGCCTGTGTCTATGTGCCTGTGGTTCTGTCAGTGTGATCATGTGATGTATCTGACCCCAGGAATGTGTCAATAAAGTTTCCCCTTCCTGGGACAATGAATTCACGGTGTTCTTATTTCAGTTTCCAGGAGTGTATTTCATAATCAGACAATTTTGCAATATATTCACGCCCACTGCACTTGAAGATGACCTGTAAGGCCGAAACTGGCCAATTGTGCAAGATGTAGTATAGGAAATAATCGTGAAAAATAGCCGAGGTGGAGACGTTTAAAAGTCTTTTAAGCGGAATTTTTTTGATTGAAACCTTCGCGTCGAATAAATAAATGAAATAATTTAACTTAATGCGTTTAGACGATACCCCCCCCCCCCGTCTAGAATAAAATAATTTAACTTACATTCCGTCTAATGAAAGAAAGAATGAGAATTCAACTTTTGGTGCCTTGCAGCTTTCCTGTCTGGACTTGCTTTTGACAACATGTCTGATGTGATAATCTTTAGCGTACACAATGTTGTACGCATTGTGCCTTAATTGGTAGCAGTATTAATGTGACTAATCAAAAGGAGATTATTTCGACTTGAACATATAAGCTTACGCCGTGGCCCTTTGTACTTGTTGTTCACGCAGTGAACCTGAAAACATACATATATTGTCGATAATTATTTGGGGTGCCATTTGCAAATATGTGAGCTAAAACTGTACTTATTATTCATTTGCTTTTTTGGTTGAAGTTACTGGTGCAAAATTAAATGTCATTATTGAATAAAAAAATTGAGAGAACTCAACAAAAGTTAAATCTTGTGGTTCAATGAAAAATAATACGATACTGACTGAGATAAACTGATCTACTCTGAAAATAATTGAATACAAATTTTTAACTCTTTATAATGATTCAATTTATAAATCTTTAGTTGGGGGATCTTTTACATGAAACAGATAAAAAAATGTAACAACAAACTTATAATATGCAATTAGCGCTTAAATACCTTTGATGTCTTCATGACGTCGATTTTTAAGGATTCATAAATAATTACCCATTATATAATTATGGTATTCTTCAAGTAATATATAGCTGGTAGCGAACAGGCACACCGCTCTGTCTGTACACACAACGTTACTGCACAAAGGTTGACTCTTGAGTGTTCTATCGACAACGCTGCGCGCTTTTCTCCGTGCATCCCATATATCAATGCGCGGGCTCTCCCGCCGACAAAGAGCTTGGTGCAGATACTTCATTGTCACCATCGATATGCAAAGAACTTAAATAAAATTTACAGAACATTTTTCTTAACATTTTTCTTACACACTGTAATTGTTATTTACGTATTTCTTAGCTTATAAATATTTTTCATGGCCTGTTTGATTTTCTATTGACGTATTTCATGGTCAGTCTAAGGACCTTTTCTGTCACTCTTCAGACTGGCTTGATGTGGTCCGCCACGACTTCCTCTCTTCCGCCAATCTCTGCATCTCAAAGTAGAAGTTTTGCCCAGTCGGTAACGTTTTATTAGCTTTGCTGTATATACACCATATGAGAGCGACAGAAAAAGGTTCGACACGCGACGAAGGAATTATCCGGATATCCCGGGTTCGATTCCCGGCGGGGTCAGGGATTTTCTCTGCCTCGTGATAACTGGGTGTTGTGTGATGTCCTTAGGTTAGTTAGTTCTACGTTCTAGGGGGCTGATGACCATAGATGTTACATCCCATAGTGCTCAGAGCCAGAACCAATTATCCGGATGGGACGGAAATCGGTAGTGTGATATACATGTGCAGACAGACAAATGGTTACAAGTTGAGAAAAATTGGGCGATTTATTGAAAGTAGTCCTCTGGCTCTTATGCAAGCAGTTACTCTGCTTGGCATTAAGGAATGTCGTGGCAAATTCTGTCCAACTGGCGCATTAGATCTTCAGAATCCTGTGCTGGTTGGAGGGCTCTGCTCATAATGCACCAATTGGGGGAGATGCAGCGAAATTTCTGGCCGAGGTAGAGTTTGTCGAACACGAAGACAAACTGTAGAAACTTTCGCCGCGTGTGAACGGGCGTTGTCTTGCTAAAATGTAAGCCCAGGATGGCTTGTCCCGAAGAGCAATAAAACAGGACGCAGAATATCGTCGAAGCACCGCTTTGCAGCAAGAGTGCCAAGAATCACAACCGAAGCGGTCCTCTACATCTACATCTATACTCCAGAAGCCACCTGACGGTGTGTGGCGGAGGGTACCTTGAGTACCTCTATCGGTTCTCCCTTCTATTCTAGTCTCGTATTGTTCGTGGAAAGAAATATTGTCGGTATGCCTCTGTGTGGGCTCTAATCTCTCTGATTTTATTCTCATCGTCTCTTCGCGAGATATACGTAGGAGGGAGCAATATACTGCTTGACTCCTCTGTGAAAGTATGTTCTCGAAACTTCAGCACAAGCCTGTACCGAGCTGCTGAGCGTCTCTCTTGCAGAGTCTTCCACTGGAGTTTATCTATCATCTCCGTAACGCTTTCGCGATTACTAAATGATCCTGTAACGAAGCGCCCTGCTCTCCGTTGGATCTTCTCTATCTCTTCTATCAACCCTATCTGGTACGGATCCCACACCGGTGAGCACTATTCAAGCAGTGGGCGAACAAGCGTACTGTAACCTACTTCCTTTGTTTTCGGAGTACATTTGCTTAGGATTCTTCCAATGAACCGTAGTCTGGCATCTGCTTTACCGACGATTAATTTTATATGATCATTCCATTTTAGATCACTCCTGATGCCTACTCGCAGATAATTTATGAAATTAACTGCTTCCAGTTGCTGACCAGCTATACTGTAGCGAAATTACAAAAGATCTTTCTTTCTATGTATTCGCACTTGTCTACATTGAGATTCAATTGCCCTTCGTGCACCATGCGTCAATTCATTGCAGATCCTCCTGCATTCCAGTACAATTTTCCATTGTTACAACCACTCGATATACTACAGCATCAACCCGCAAAAAGCATCAGTGAACTTCCGATGTTATCCACGAGGTCATACATATATATTGTGAATAGCAACGGTCCTACGACACTCCCCTGCGGCACACCTGAAATCACTCTTACTTCGGAAGACTGCTCTCCATTGAGAATGACATGCTGCGTTCTGTTATCTAGGAACGCTTCAATCTAATCACACAACTCGTCTGATAGTCCATATGCTCTTACTTTGTTCATTGAACGACTGTGGTGAACTGTATCGAAAGCCTTGCGGAAGTCAAGAAACACGCTATCTACCTGGGAACCCGAGTCTTCGGCCCTCTGAGTCTCGTGGACGAATAGCGCGAGCTGGGTTTCACACGACCGTCTTTTTCGAAACCCATGCTGATTCCTACAGAGTAGATTTCTAGTCATTATACTCGAACATAATACGTGTTCCAAAATTCTACAACTGATCGACGTTAGAGATATAGGTCTATAGTTCTGCACATCTGTTCGACGTCCCTTCTTGAAAACGGGGATGACCTGTGACCATTTCCAATCTTTTGGAACGCTACGCTCTTGTAGAGACCTACGGTAGACCGCTGCAAGGAGGGGGGCAAGTTCCTTCGCGTACTGTGTGTAAAATCGAACTGGTGTCCCATCAGGTCCAGCAGCCTTTCCTCTTTTGAGCGATTTTAATTGTTTTTCTGTCCCTCTGTCATCTATTTCGATCTCTAGCATTCTGTCATCTGCGCGACAATCTAGAGAAGGAACTACAGTGCAGTGTTCCTCTGTGAAACAGATTTGGAAAAAGACATTTAGTATTTCGGCCTTTAGTCTGTCGCCCTCTGTTTCAGTACTATTTTGGTCCCAGAGTGTCTGGACATTTTGTTTTGATGCATGTACCGCTTTGACATAAGACCAAAATTTCTTAGGATTTTCTGCCAAGTCAGTAGATAGAACTTTACTTTCGAATTCGTTGAACGGCTCTCGCATAGCCCTCCTCACACCACATTTCGCTTCGTGTAATTTTTGTTTGTCTACAAGGCTTTGGTCATGTTGATGTTTGCTGTGAAGTTCCCTTCGCTTCCGCAGCAGTTTTCTAACTCGGTTGTTGTACCATGGTGGCTCTTTTCCATCTCTTGCGATCCTGCTATAAAGAGAAATGGCAGTCCCAGAACGTCGCTCCTGGTTGTCGGGCCGTATGACGGGCGACAGTCAGGTTGGTGTCCCAGGCACGTCTTCGGCCTAGAATCTCATTGGTTGCAGTGAAATTGTCTTCACGGGTCAGTCCCGCTTCGAACTGAGCCCCGATGACCGACCAAGACATATCTGGACTGCATATAAGGTGCCTCTCACGTGAGGAAGACATTTTTACCAGTTTTAATAAATTATTGACTCTTATTGATGTATTCACGATAGTTAGGAAGTGCTGTAGTCCGTAGCCGGCCATGAGTCGTAGAGCATTTCCCACGCTGGCTGGTTAGGTGACGAAGCGACCATATGTCGCGCGTAGTGGGGTGGGGCTAGGCGCTGGACCTTAGCAACAAGCGTTAGCCTGGGAAATATACATGACGGGAAGTACCGCCATCAATGGCACTAAAGTCGCCGATTTGTTTCTTCATTTTTAATAATTAAAGTCATTTATGACAACATGAATGCTAGGAGGAGCCTCAGGATGTTTAAAACTGTTTATCATAATTTTGCCTCGTTAAAATTCACACCAGTTCATTAACAGATGCATATCTTAGTAACTACGAACTTGAGCGGAAATCCAGGAACTGTGACGAAACTAGTAAGAGATACGGACTGTGCGCCAAAGTCGGCAGTCGGCGTTAAGAGCTATTCCTGTCTTGTTCGATGGTACCCATGCTCTCGGTTACGAGTAGTTTGTGACATGAGTGTTTCATTACTGATCTGTTAGGAATAAAAGTGATATTACGGGATTCTGAATGTTAATTTCGAGTAAATAGATACCATAAAGTTGATCGACAGAAATTTAAGATAATTAGCTTCCACCGACAGAGACATCCAATGCGGCAATGAAGAATCTGCGCGGGACGACATTTACGAGAGCTGCACCGCGCACAGGTAGGAGGAAATCCGACGACACGACCCACCAAGGCGGATCAAGGAAGGTCCGACTTACACTCGCAAATTCCGGGTGGAAATGCTGACCAGTTATACTGTACGTCACATATACAACCCTCTACGGACTCGCGGCTAAGCTGAGTAATAACAGTATCAGTTTAGAAGCAAGAGGATCTTGCAAGCAGTAGGATACCAAACTGACAGTCGCCCCCCATACGACCTTGCAACGACGAGTGATGGTCTGGGGCGCCATTTCTCTTCATATTAGGTTTCCATCCACGGTACCCTTACGGCACAGTGGCATGTCGACGAAATTCTAAGCGTCTTTTTTAATTCCCTCCATTGCAAGCCATCCTGGGCTTATATTTCAGCAAAATGTGTTTGAGAAAGGTGAATGTATCAATTTGAGGCAAGGTAATCTGGTCCCGACACGAGTGAGTCGAAAGTTATAAGCGAAAATCGGAGTGACACCTCTGTCAGTGGAGTACATGCGCCGGTACTGTTGCTAATTTGTAGGATACGCAGCTTTCAGAGGTATGGACCAAAACAAGAAAAAATATGGACTCTTAAACACGTGTCTTAAAAGCTATGGACATTTATACAGCAGAAAAGATGTGTTTCACAATAGCGAAGATGAGAAAGTGCCCATAGCTCTTACGGTATGCACCGACGGAGGTGGCGCAGTGGTTAGCACACTATGAAACGTCCCCTTAGAAAAATTGTACAAGACTGTGCTTAAACTGACACACAATATTTTTAGCGCAACGCAATCTGACTTTCAGAAATCCCTGTAAAAGAATGGCCCTGACTAACATTAACCTATGCGTTTCACAAACCGCTTACCTCACAAAAATCTTCGTTACTCAAACTACTGCAATACGGCGAGCGCCACTACTGCCATCTAAATAAAAGATTCAAACTACGGAAGGCACTAACTACTGATAGTCATAGTTAGCAAATGAAAGATTTTGATAGAGTACAAACAATGTATTTACCTTAATAGTGTTGGAAAATCATAATATACATAGCAGTTCATAATATCCAGCATTACAAATTTCAAAACTCCGCCATTTCTCTCCCCACATCCACCACTGCTGGCGGCTCACCTCCAACTGCGCAACGCTACGCGCTGTTCACATCCAGCTGCCGCTGCCCAACACTACAATGGCAGACAACAATGCAAACTAGCCACAGACTGCACACAGCACAGCCAGTGATTTTCATATAGAGCGCTACGTAACGTTGCCAATAAGAAAACATAAACAGCCTACTTACAACTACTCGCTTTCGGGAAAACGATGGTTCAAACCCGCATCTGGCCATCCTGACAAATAGTTTTCCCGTAATTTCCCTAAATTGCTTCACGCAAATGCCGGGATGATTCCTTTGAAAGGGCACGGCCGATTTCCTCCCTCCATCCTTCGCTTATCCAAGCTTGTGCTCCGTCTCTAATGACCTCGTTGTCGACGCTATGTTAAACATTTATCTCCTCCTCTGTGGTGTTACCGCCAGACACCACACTTGCTAGGTGGTAGCTTTAAATCGGCCGCGGTCCATTAGTACATGTCGGACCCGCGTGTCGCCACTGTCAGTAATTGCAGACCGAGCGCCACCACACGGCAGGTCTAGAGAGACGTACTAGGACTCGTCCCAGTTGTACGACGACTTTGCTAGCGACTACACTGACGAAGCCTTTCTCTCATTTGCCGAGAGATAGTTAGACTAGCCTTCAGCTAAGTCCATGGCTACGACCTAGCAAGGCGCCATTAACCATTTCTAGAGAGAGATGAAGAGGCTTGCACAGGATAGAGTGGCATGGAGAGCTGCATCAAACCAGTCTCGGGACTGAAGACCATAACAACAACAACAGAGAGAGTCTCACTTGTATCATCCAGAATGCTGTATACAAATGATGGATTAAAGTTAAGTATTCCAGCAGCTACGTACTTTTCTTTATAGCATTCATTACGTATCCTGTTTCAGACCTAACGCCAGCCGGCGTGTGTAATCGCGTGCCTTTCGGTTACCCGTCACTGTGGACTGGCTGTCTTGTCAGTCCACTACATCCTCCGCCTCTTAAGGTATGGATTTTAGAACCAACATTTGCCTGATATTTTTTCTTGTTTTGGTCCATACTACATTCTCCAAAAAATGGAAACCAAAGGGCTTCTAACAGAAGAGAAGTGTTTCATACTATAAAAGACGAACAAGTGCTCATAGCTCTTTGTAAAGGTGTGCCTTTTAGAGCCCATGTTTACTAGACATATTTTGTTGTTATGGTTTATAATATTACAAAAATGGTTCAAATGGCTCTGAGCACTATGGGACTTAACATCTGAGGTCACCAGTCTCCTAACGTAGAACTACTTAAACCTAACTAACCTAAGGACATCACACACATCCATGGCCGAGGCAGGATTCGAACTTGCGACCGTAGCAGCAGCGCGGCTCCGGACTGAAGCGCCTAGAACGGCTCGGCCGCAGTGGCCGGCTATAATATTACCTCTGAAAGTTGGCTACGCTACATTATTCGCAACCACGGTACCAGTACGTGTATTCCACTGTCACAGCTATCACAACGATTTTCGCTTGTAACTTTTGATCGATCGATACCTCATTTTGATACATTCACCCTTCTCCAACACTCTGAAGGTTTGTAAAATACTCACAAAATCATCCTGTATATATTTTGCAGTTTGTTTACAGCTAATGTCGTTTATCCCTTTTCAGCCTCCAACCTTCGCATACCCCTCTGTGAGACTACTGCAGTCTACAGCTTACTTGACGGTTGTCGGCCTACTTGTAGGTCCTCGGCTTCGCTGTCGTTTTCCCTCTGCGAACCATACCCATATCTTGAATGGCCATCTATTATCAATCATGCGTTCTAATAGCCAACAATCGATATATATAAGTATTGAATGTTAATATCAGTAATGAAATTTAGTGTGTTCAGTCATGCTATGTGACAACAGCATATCAGATGTTAGCAATAGGCATTGCTTTCCTTTCAGGAGCTTTCAGTATTTTCGCTTCCGTCATTTCTCTTATTTCTTCATATAAGATCCGGTCTTACTTTGAGACTCCAGCACTATTTCTGGTACCCTAGCGCCAAGCAGTCAATTGACTTCTCTCAGGAAGGAAATCAATTCTCATGTTAACCACTAATGAACAAATTGTGGGATCACACACACACACACACACACACACACACACACGTACACATTCTCCATTCAGAAGAGTGTTGCGATCCTTGCTGATCATGTTGTGTATGAGTACATGGCGGACAATGGGTAGTAATGATCAGATAATGAAGTACTGGCCGCACAGATATCCAGGCAGATCTTGATATAGTTTCTAACTGATGGAAAGATTGAAAACTCGCTTTAACGGTTCACCAGTGTAGAATTGTGCACTTCAGAAGAGAAAAAAAGTCGTATCCTGTGACCATAATATCAGTGAGTCACAACTACAATCGATCATTTCATACAATTACCTGGGTATAGCAGTTTGAGGGGATATGAAACGGAACTATCACATGGGCTCAGTCGTTGGCAAAGCAGGTTGCAGACTAGGGAAATGCAATGAATCTGCAAATGTGATTACTTCCAAAACACGCCTCGAATGTAGTTCTAGTGTCTGGAACCAACACCAAATGAGTAGTCCACAGACTGTTCCGTATCGCCGCCGTAGGGATCAAGTATACAAAGTTATATGAATGCGTGGACTCTGTACTTTCGTACGCGGCGACGAGTTGAAATGTGTACCAGAACGAGATTCAAACCCGGGACATCCTGCTTATTGGGCAGGTTCTTTAACCATTGCGCCATCCGGGACACAGCGAGGATTGTCTCGGTACACCTCACAGCCTATCCACATTCCCATCGAGCACCACCTTTCTCCAGCCCCTGTCCATTTCCTCCATGTTCGCTACTCTGAGATTCCCACAGGCGATCAGACGTATTGGTGCATCCGCACCGAAGAAGGCCTATCCGTTACTCACCTTCGTTTCCTTTCCTTTCTCCGCCTCTCTACCCTCAATTTACATACAGAGGGGTCCAAAAAATGTATCCACTCTTTAAAAGTCCATAACTGGCAAACTAATTGACGGAGTTGTCTCATCTTTGGTAGTGTAATAGTTTGTAGTTCCGGCAGTCACCACACAAGCGTTGTATTGCGTTGTTTTGTTTTGTCAGTTGACAGTCGCCAGATAGTCAGTGTTTTGTTCTTAGTTGTACGTAGTTACTCGAGTAAAAGTGGCTGGCGCAAGGCTTACATTCGATGAAGGGAAGTCAGTTTTGAAGTGGTGTTTTAAGTACGAAAACATTAATGAGATTCAACGGCAATTGCGAAATGAGTATCAAACACAGCCACCGACACGTTTAACAATTCGTCGCATTCGAGTCAAATTTGAAGCCGAAGGCTGTGTTAAAGATGTACACAAACAACTATCTGGACGATCTGTAACAGTAACAAGTCCAGCTAACTCCCGTCGTGTGTTACAACAATTCACTCGCTCACCACAGAAGTCTGTGAGACAGTGTCTGTGAAACTGGAGTGAGTCGCTCAAGTGTTCGGCGAATTTTGAAGACAGCAAAGTGGAAGTGCTACATCCCACGATTGTTACACGCAATGAACGAGGACGACCCAGATCGTAGAATGGAGGACTGCGAATGGTTTGCTAACATGGTGCGCAACGATGAAGAGTTTGCAGAGATGATTGTGTGGTCTAATGAGGCACAGTTCCAACTCAGTGGTACAGTAAATCGCCACGATTGCATATACTGGACCGCCGAAAATCCGAACGTCCGTGTAGACAAAGCCGTGAATTTGCCAGGAGTAAATGTGTGGTGTGGGTTGTCTTACCGAGGTTTGATTGGGCCATTCTTCTTTGACGGCACAGTTACCGGTGAGGTGTACCTTCAGAAGCTTCAGACATCCATTTTACCTGCCATCCGAGATTTGTATGAAGACGGAAGAGTTTACTTTCAACAAGATGGTACCCCAGCCCACTACCAAAATCGTGTTATGGCGTATCTCGATGAAATTTTACCAGGAAGATGGATAGGCCGTAGAGGTACTGTGAAGTATCCACCACGTTCCCCAGAGATAACTCCTCTGGACTTTTACCTGTGGGGAACACTAAAGGACGTCGTTTATCGACAAAAGTGAACTTCGAGAATTCATCATACATTCATGTGCAAGTATCTAACTGAAGACATTGCAGTCAGTAGTTCGTGCTGCAGTTCGGCGGCATCGTTTGTGTGTGGATGTTAATGGTGACCATTTCGAACACCTACAGTGATACCTTTAAGTTACACTTTAAGCTACGCTTTCACCAAAAATGAGACAACTCCGTCAATTAGTTAGCAAGTTATGGACTTTTAATCAGTGGATACATTTTTTTGGACTCCTCTGTATAATGTATCACAGCTGCGGATTCTGCGTGGTGTCTGTTCTTTCGGGCACGTTCGAAAGAACAGACACCACGCATTCATATATTTGATACGCCTAGCTGGGCAACGGATCCTCCTTCTTCAGTGCGGATCCACAAATACGTCAGACCCCCTATGGGAATCTCAGAGTGGTGAACATGGAGAAAATGGACACAGACTGTGGATAAGTGGCGCTCGATGGGAGTGTGGATCGGCCGTGAGGCGTGACGAGACAGTCCGCGCAGTTGCAATAACCCTCTGCCCCAGATGGTGCAGTGGTTAACGCACTTGCCTAGTAAGTAGGAGATCTCGGCTTAGAATCCCGGGCCAGTACACATTTTCTCACGTCGCCGCTGATTCCGTGTAATCTCCCAGTGAAGCTGACAGCATTGATCCTCATTTCCTTTCTCTCCTTCTCCACCTTCAATTTACATATAAAGGCAAGGTTAGGCTAATTACGACGTGTCTTTTAACACTATGCCGTCCGGCGACACCACAGTGGTGCGTGCGCGAAATAGCGGTCAACGGCCGGCGATACCACAGTGGTGTCGTGAGCATAGTATCACGCAGTGGCCGGTGATAACACATTAGTATATTTTGCATTCTGTTGGTGTTTCGTTTAGGTAACATTAAGTTACACACGTCAAACAGTTCTTTGTTTTTATAAGTACTTGTGCCCTTTCATCATGGCGCACGAAAGAGGCAATAGGATTATTTACGATGAATGCGCGGACGTGTTCTCTGACGTTCTGGACGACTTGGCCGATTGGGATGAAGACACTGGATATAAAAAAATGAAAGTGAAGCAGAATCGTAGGAAGACAGTGAAATACGGCGAACGCTACGGTTTCCAACTGATTCGCTGACTCAGACGAAGAACACAGTGCACAGTGGTCAGACTTTACTTCACCGACGACCAATTATAAATTTGAAGGATACGCGGACTAAACATATTTCCCAAAGATACACAGAGCGTAGATTAAAAATGAAGAAACTGCAAAAATGTGGGAATTTAACGAGATGGGACCTGGATAAACTGAAAGAACCAGAGGTTCTACAGAGTTTCAGGGAGAGCATAAAGGAACAATTGACAGGAATGGGGGAAAGAAATACAGTAGAAGAAGAATGGGTAGCTTTGAGGGATGAAGTAGTGAAGGCAGCAGAGGATCAAGTAGGTAAAAAGACCAGGGCTAGTAGAAATTCTTGGGTAACAGAAGAAATATTGAATTTAATTGATGAAAGGAGAAAATATAAAAACGCAGTAAATGAAGCAGGCAAAAAGGAATACAAACGTCTTAAAAATGAGATCGACAGGAAGTGCAAAATGGCTAAGCAGGGATGGCTAGAGGACAAATGTAAGGATGTAGAGGCTTATCTCACTAGGGGTAAGATAGATACTGAATACAGGAAAATTAAAGAGACTTTTGGAGATAAGAGAACCACTTGTATCAATATCAAGAGCCCAGATAGAAACCCAGTTTTAAGCAAAGAAGGGAAAGCAGAAAGGTGGAAGGAGTATATAGAGGGTCTATACAAGGGCGATGTACTTGAGGGCAATGTTATAGAAATGGAAGAGTATGTAGATGAAGATGAAATGGGAGATACGATACTGCGTGAAGATTTTGACAGAGCACTGAAAGACCTAAGTCGAAACAAGGCCCCCGGAGTAGAGAACATTCCATTGGAACTACTGACGGCCTTGGGAGAGCCAGTCCTGACAAAACTTTACCATCTGGTGAGCAAGATGTATGAAACAGGCGAAATACCCTCAGACTTCAAGAAGAATATAATAATTCCAATCCCAAAGAAAACAGGTGTTGACAGATGTGAAAATTACCGAACAATCAGTTTAATAAGCCACAGTTGCAAAATACTAACACGAATTCTTTACAGACGAATCGAAAACTAGTAGAAGTCGACCTCGGGGAAGATCAGTTTGGATTCCGTAGAAATACTGGAACACGTGAGGCAATGCTGACCTTACGTCTTATCTTAGAAGAAAGATTAAGGAAAGACAAACCTACCTTTCTAGCATTTGTAGACTCTCTTTCAAATTCTAAAGGTGGCAGGGGTAAAATACAGGGAGCGAAAGGCTATTTACAATTTGTACAGAAAGCAGATGGCAGTTATAAGAGTCGAGGGACATGAAAGGGAAGCAGTGGTTGGGAAGGGAGTAAGACAGGGTTGTAGCCTCTCCCCGATGTTATTCAATCTGTATATTGAGCAAGCAGTAAAGGAAACAAAAGAAAAATTCGGAGTAGGTATTAAAATCCATGGAGAAGAAATAAAAACTTTGAGGTTCGCCGATGACATTGTAATTCTGTCAGAGACAGCATAGGACTTGGAAGAACAGTTGAATGCAATGGACAGTGTCTTGAGAGGAGGATATAAGATGAACATCAACAAAAGCAAAACGAGGATAATGGAATGTAGTCGAATTAAGTCGGGTGATGCTGAGGGAATTAGATTAGGAAATAAGAGGCTTAAAGTAGAAAATGAGTTTTTCTATTTGGGGAGCAAAATAACTGATGATGGTCGAAGTAGAGAGGATATAAAATGTAGACTGGCAATGGCAAGGAAAGCGTTTCTGAAGAAGAGAAATTTGTTAACGTCGAGTATAGATATAAGTGTCAGGAAGTCATTTCTGAAAGTATTTGTATGGAGTGTAGCCATGTATGGAAGTGAAACATGGACGGTAAATAGTTTGGACAAGACGAGAATAGAAGCTTTCGAAATGTGGTGCTACAGAAGAATGCTGAAGATTAGATGGATAGATCATATGTGATCCTATTCAATACTTCCTCATTAGTTATGACTAATGAGGAAGTATTGAATAGGATTGGGGAGAAGAGAAGTTTGTGGCACAACTTGACCAGAAGAAGGGATCGGTTGGTAGGACATGTTCTGAGGCATCAAGGGATCACCAATTTAGTATTGGAGGGCAGCGTGGAGGGTAAAAATCGTAGGGGGAGACCAAGAGATGAATACACTAAGCAGATTCAGAAGGATGTAGGTTGCAGTAGGTACTGGGAGATGAAGAAGCTTGCACAGGATAGAGTGGCATGGAGAGCTGCATCAAACCAGTCTCAGGACTGAAGACCACAACAACAACAACACAGAGCGTCGAGCATATCGTAGAATTATATATTGGGAACGATGTATTTGAATATATTAGCAACGAAACCAACAAGCACTACAGTCAAAATTGCAATAATCCAAATTTGTCGACGTTACGGGACCCGAACTTATAAAATGGTTTGGGCTTGCTATCCTTATGGGAATTGTAGAAAAGAAAGTATCGATGATTACTGGCCATCGAATCCGTTGATAGACACACCGATATTCCGCAAAACGATGTCCCGCAACCAATTCAGACAAATATTATAATTTTTAAATTTTTCCGACCGTAGCAATAAACCGGATAATGCCGACCGGCTTGTCAAAGTGCAATTCGTAATTGATTATTTTTCCAAAAAGTTTAAAGAAACGTTTAATCTAAGTCAAAACATCTCAACTGATGAAGGAATGATACCGTCGCGTGGACAGTTAAATTTTAAAGTTTACAATCCGTCGAAAATTACGAAATACGGCACACTCATTTTGAAGCTGTGTGATTCGAGTACGGGATACATTTCCTCATTCAAGATATATTCCGGCGCTGGACAGCCTTTAGCAAAAACAGTGATGGAACTACTGACACCTTCTGGTGGAAAGTGGCTTCACCTCTGCATGGATAATTATTATAACAGTGTAGAACTTGCAGAGAAGTTACCTGAAAAGAAAATTCGAGTTTGCGGAACGATACGGCAAAATAGAGGATTTGCGGGAAATTAAAGCGCATTGCAAAGAGACAATGTGTTTGAAGCTTCAGCAGGGCCCGAGCAGGCACACGGGAGCAAAGGCTTGTTGGTTATTGGGAGCTCCAACGTCAGGCGGCTGATGGAGCCCCTTAGGGAAATAGCGTACAGGGCTGGAAAGAATTCCAAGGTGCACTCGGTTTGTCTGCCGGGGGGCCTCATCCAAGATGTGGAGGCGGCCTTGCCTGCGGCTATCGAGCGTACGGGGTGCAGTCGTCTGCAAGTAGTTGCTCACGTCGGCACCAATGATGCGTGTCGCTTGGCTTCTGAGGCGATCCTCAGTTCGTACAGGCGGCTGGCGGATTTGGTGAAGACCGCTGGCCTCGCACGCGGGGTGCAAGCAGAGCTCTCTATTTGCATCATCGTTCTCGGAGTGGATCGGTGAGCTTTGGTTTGGAGCCGAGTGGAGGGTCTCAACCAGAGGCTTCGTCGACTCTGTGACGGTCTTGGCTGCAGATTTCTAGACTTGCGCTATTGGGTGGGGAATTGTAGGACGCCCCTAGATAGTTCAGGGGCGCACTACATACAGGAAGCGGCTACTCGGGTAGCAGAATACTTGTGGCGTGCACATGGTGTTTTCTTAGCCTAGGCAGTAGTGCGAGGTGTCCTGATTGAACACTCACCAGTCGACGTGCAGACAGGGAAATCAGGACGAGCTCAGTGTACAGACACTTCAGCATCAAGACATTAGCAGTAAATTTTCAGAGTGTTCGGAATAAAGTTCCTGAATTTACTGCCCTCCAGGAAGCGTGTGGCGCGCAAATTATTCTCGGGACTGAGACCTGGCTGAACCCTGAGATAGGAAGTTCTGAAATATTTAGTGAGGGTTGGAACGTGTATCGGAAAGACAGATCAGACACCGTAGGAGGTGGTGTCTTCATTGCAGTTGACAAAAATATTGTGTCTACTGAGGTCGAAGTAGAGTGTGATTGCGAAGTTATCTGGACACGTTTAACAGGGCTAGGAGAAATAAAGTTAATTGTTGGTTGTTATTACCGGCCACCAGGTTCCACCGTGACAGTTCTAGAATCATTCAAAGGGAGTCTACACTCTGTATCGCAGAAGTACCCGGATCATGCTATATTAGTCGGAGGCGACTTCAACCTACCTAGTATAGACTGGGATATCTATGGATTCATTACAGGTGGTACAGACAAGCCGTCGTATGAATTACTTTTGAACACATTATCCGAAAACTGTCTTGAGCAGATAAATCGACAGCCGACGCGTAATGGAAATATTTTAGATCTGGTAGCCACGAACAGACCAGACCTCATCGACGGTGTCAGTGTTGAGGCAGGGATTAGTGATCATGATGTTGTCATTCCGACTATAGTTACGAAAGTTAAAATGTCGGACAAGAAGGCTAGGAGTGTATTCTTACTAGAAAGCGCAGATAAGCAGTTGTTAGCATCCCACTTAGTAAATGAATCGACTTCATTTACTTTCGGTACGATGGACGTGGAAGAATTATGGGCAAATTTTAAACACATTGTAAATCACGCATTGGAGAAGTATGTGCCGAAAAAGTGCGTTAACAGCGCAATTCGGAGAATGCTCAGGAAGCAAAGACAGCTGCACTCGTGGTACAAGAAAGATCGGGAGAATGAGGACAGGCAAAAGTTAGTAGAGATTCGTGCTGCTGTAAAAAGGGAGATGCGCGAAGCATACAACCACACTAAGATCTGAGATCTGAGTCGCAAAGATTGCGCTTCATTGCCTTCACAGCATTAGGGATTTCTCTTCCTCATCGTCTTAATTGTTCCAACAACGCTAGTACCGTTAGTTCTCAACTTCTTACTGTTGTAAAGAAATTGTCGGTAGCCACACTTCGGCCCTTCTTTTGAAACGGCTCTATCGACTTCATTACTACACTTTCAGGAAGAGTATGATCACGTGATCTGTGGTTGTCTTTCCTTAAATAAGGGAACCCACTGCACAGAAACTTTGAGTCAACGTAGACAAGAAGCAGAATTATACACCAAATTTATGTGGTTTGTTTGCGATATACTGTAAGAATGGCCACCTTGTCTTTCTTGGAAAAAGCTGTTCATCAGCAGTCAGATTCAGTCAGATTTTCACCTGGAATATACGTCAAATGGCAATTGTCAGTGCATTTTTTCCAAACTTTTGGTACTACAGTGAATTTATCTGTCTTCAAACGTTCTGACCTTGTGTTTATGGTGAGCCACGATTACTATGTTGCTACGAGCTAACGAATGACAATAGACTGGAGACACAGAGACAAACAGTGAACACAAGTAAATAAAAAGACTTTCATTATTGCGTGTATTATTGCTGTTTAGAGACTGATTTTTAACAAATTTAATCTCAATCAGAGGAAGAAGACATGATGTAAGACTTCTTATTACGATAATCAATGCAGCGGTCAAAATGACCGCTCTCGCGGTTCTAGGTATACTTGTTAACAACATCCTAACCATTTTCCAGAAAATAAATATATTTAGTAAGGATGATTCTGACCTTTAACCTGGAAAAGTCACTGAAGCACATTGCAGCACGACAAAAACTGCAGTCAAAATAACGTTTTGAAAACGTGTTGCAGTCATTTTGATCGCTATGGCGGTTCTAGTGTTAAATAAGTTTTTGCTCTTGAAAATGGCATAAGGCCGAAATCTGGATCGTACAACAATAACATGAAAGTTATTACAGTCAAATTGCGGCGGCATCATTCAAAGCAACTACCATGACTGTAGCTGCAGCCAAAATAAAAATGATCGAGTGTAGTAGGTGTCCGGTTACTTTAGATGAGACGGTGTAGAAACTGCCCGTCTGTTCTGCTACGACCTTGTCGCCGCCGGGGGCCGTTAAACCCTGACCTTCCTCCCCCCCGGGTCCTGCTCGGGTGCGACCGGCCCGAAGGCCGAACCGCGGATGTGGCGGAGGCTGCTCTACACGCGGCGGCCTTGGCGGTGCATCCGGCGCGCGAGGATGCGAAGAGGCGTCCGTATTTTTAAGTCGCCGCCGCTTGCGTAACGCACGGCACGCACCGCCGGGTCTGGCTGGCTCCCGTGTTTGCCGCTGTTACTCAAGATCGCGCCGGGCCACTGTTTACGGCTGTCGCCCGGAGATAAATGCTGTCCGAACAATGCGGCCGCGCCGCCGGAGAGGATCAAGCAACGTTTAACCTTTGTATGTGGGCCGGCGGTTGCGACAGATAGCCGTGCTGGGCCCGCGTCTGCCCTCTGACCGAAAAAACGGCCGATAATAACGCCGCCACACGGGGGGGACCAGCTGATTGACTGCAGGGATCCGACACCGGCTACAACAGAGACAGACCAGGGCACAGTAGACGACCACAAGATTAGCGGTGAACATCTTGACTATGCCAAAGAGGTAATACTAAGAAGCGATACGAAATGGAATGATGTTAGGACAGGCGAATGGAAGACTTAGCTTTGTTGGTAAGTTCTTTTTATTCATTTATTTATTTATTGCTCTAGGCAACAAAGAACATACAGCCAGCAGTAATTACAAAATTGCCATATTAACACAGGTGAAATTTCCACAGCACAACAATACAAAGAGCTGGATGTAAAAACGTAAGTTCTTAATGCAAAATAAAAACACTAAAAGATGAACACCATACAGCCAGCAGTAGTTAAAAACAGTTTCAAGTTAACAGCAGTGCAATTGTCACAACAGAACAATGATAAGAGGGCGAGGTATAAATGTAAGTTTGTCATGTAAATTAAAAAACATAAAATACGAACCTCCTTTCGAACAGGGCCGGTTCCAGAGCAGAATGACATCCACATTAACGTGACTGGAAGCTGAACAACAGCGTCGTTTACAAACATAAGTTCTTAACGCAAAGTAAAAACACAAACAGATGTCTCAGTTCTAGAAACGAGTGGATTCCGTGCGAGAACGCTATCCACAGAGTTTATAGGTCAAACTGCTTACAGAATTCTTTTACAAGGGTAATCCCAAAAGTAAGGTCTCCAATTTTTTTTTGTAAGTACAGAACTCTGTGTGGCAGTTGCTCGCACTGTTATGAAGAGCGCTTCACGCGTTGTGTGTAAACATGCGCACGCCGCGCTGAGGCGCTCTGTCTTGGCTTGGCAGCCGTTGAGACTGGAGCTCCCGTTGGATGTCACAGCCAAACGCGAATTGCGCGCAGTTATTCGGTTTTTGAACGCAAAGGGCACTGCGCCGATTGAAAACCATCGCCAATTGACGGAAGTGTATGGTGAGTCGTACATGGATGTCAAAAATGTTCGTAAGTGGTGTAGAGAGTTTGCAGCTGGTCGGACCGAAATTCGCAGCGAAAAAAGGAGCGGGAGACCGCCAATTACTGAGGAGACAGTGTTGCAGGTTGAGCAAAGCATGCGCGAATATCGGCGGATCACCCTGGATCATCTCTGCACGTTGGTTCCTGAGGTTTCCCGAAGCACCGCTCACAGAATTTTAACGAAAACATTGAACTACCGGACGTTGCGCGCAAGATGGGTGCCACGCATGCTGACTGAGGACCACATGCGGCATCGAGTTGGTACTTCCCGCGCATTTCTTCACCGCCTTGCAGCCGAACAGGACAACTTTCTGGACTCAATTGTCGCGGGTGACGAGACCTGGGCATACCACTTTACACCTGAGACCAAGCAGCAATCATGCCAGTGGCGGCATTCTTCTTCGCAGCATGGCGGCGAGCTGGTATGACATGGGCATACAAAAACTGCCACAGCGTCTACAAAAATGAATCGACAGAAATGGTGATTATGTCGAAAAATAGCTTAATGTTCAAGCTGTAAACTGATGTAAACCTTTGTAGAAATAACCAGGTCTATGTACTTATAAAAAATAGGAGACCTTACTTTTGGGATTACCCTCGTAAATAGTTTGCGTACAAATAATACCTATATCTATCGAACCGGTTAAGTAAATTTGATTTGAAGAGAGGGGGGTAGCCACTCGTAACCAACTTTTTGTACAGTACTGCTGTGGGCTGTCCGGCCGAGTAATTGGTACAAGTCAATACGACGTGGTTCAGTTTCGCCACCATTGTTGTGTCCTGAAGACGGTGGCCGGAATCAATGATTTCCAATCGGTACAGGTGGGCGAGGTAACACTCGTGTCCCAAAGTCATGCGGATGAGAGAGCTCACATGAAGTCTACTAAACGTCACCGCTGTGAAACACGGCCGAGAAGTAATGTTCTGTTATATGGCCGCCAGGTGGCCACCGTTGGAACGGTTTTTGGAAAATAAAATGTACCTGTAAAGAAACCAAGTACAAGGCGCTGTTCTACCTGTTCTGGGGTATTGTCTCATGTACACCTACAATATTACATAAACCCCAAGCCACCAAATGGTGCATAACGGAGGATACCTTGTACTACTACTAGTCATTCCTTTTCCTATTTCACTAGCAAATGGATTCAGGAAAAATCAACTGCTATATACTTCAGCGGTGCGAGACCTCTCTTGTCTTCGCGGTCCTTGCGCAAAATGTACGTCAATGACAGCAGAATCGTTCTGCAGTCAGCCTCAAATGCCGATTCCCTAAATTTTCTCAATGGTGTTTCTCCCTCCAGAGATTTCCATTTCTGATCACGTTGCACTTCTGAACTACTCGCGTGTTGATAGAAACAGTCTCTAAGAAATCTACTATCTCTCCTCTTAATTGCTTCGATATCTTCCGTTAATTTGACCTAGTGAGGGATCCCACACACTCGATCAGTGCTCAAGAATGGATCGGCTAAGTGTTCTGTATGCGGTCTCCTTTGCACACTATGTGATCAAAAGTATCCGGACACCACCAGAAACATACGTTTTTCATATTAGGTGCATTGTGCTACCACCTACTGCCAGGTACTTCATATCAACGACCTCATTAGTAATTAGACATCGTGAGAGAGCAGAATGGGGTGCTCCGCGGAACTCACGGACTTTGAACGTAGTCAGGTGACAGCGTGTCACTTGTGTCATACGTCTGTACGCGATATTTCCACACTCCTAAACGTCCCTAGGTCCACTGTTTCCGATGCGATAGTGAAGCGGAAACGTGAAGGGACAAGTACAGCACCAAAGTGTACAGGCCGACCTCGTCTGTTGACTGACAGAGACCGCCGACGGTTGAAGAGCGTCGTAATGTGTAATAGGTAGACATCTATCCAGACCATCACACAGGAATTCCAAACTGCATCAGCATCCACTGCAAGTACTATTACAGTTAGGCGGAAGGTGAGAAAACTTGGATTTCATGCTCGAGCGGCTGCTCATAAGCCCACACATCACGCCGGTAAATACCAAACGACGCCTAGCTCGGTGTAAGGAGCGTAAACATTGGACGATTGAACAGTGAAAAAACGTTGTGTGGAGTGACGAATTACGGTGCACAATGTGACGATCCGATGGCAGCGTGTGGATATGGCTAATGCCCGGTCAACGTCATATGCCAGCGTGTGCAGTGCCAACAGTAAAATTCGGAGGCGGTGATGTCATGGTGTGGTCGTGTCTTTCATGGAGGGGGCTTGCACCCCTTGTTGTTTTGATTGGCACTATTACAGCACAGGCCTACATTGATGTATCAAGCACCTTCTTGCTTCCCACTTTGAAGAGCAATTCGCGGATAACGATCTCATCTTTCAACACGACAGAGCACCTGTTCATAATGCACGGCCTGTGGCGGAGTGGTTGCACGACAGTAACATCCCTGTAATGGACTGGTCTGCACAGAGTCCTAACCTGAATCCTATAGAACACCTTTGGGATGTTGGGCAACGTCGACTTCGTGCCAGACCTCACCTACCGACATCGATACCCCTCCTCAGTGCAACACCTCGTGAAGAATGGGCTGTCATTCCCCAAGAAACCTTCCAGCACATGATTGAACGTATGCTTGCGAGAAGGGAAGCTGTCATCAAGGCTAAGGGTGGGCCAACACTATACTGAATTCCAGCATTAGCGATTGAGGGCGCCACGGTCTCCTAAGTCATTTTCAGCCACGTGTCCTGATACTTTTGACCACATAGTGTAGATGATCTACACTTTTACTAGAATTCCCGCAATAAATCGAAGTCGACCATTCGCCTTCTCTACTACCGACCATACGTGTTTGTTTCATTTCGTACCACTTTGCAACGCTATACTCAGATGTCTAAACGATGTGACCGTTTGAGGCAACACACCACTAATACCGTTTTCGGTCTTTATAACTTTTTTTTTCATTCATCTGCACTGATTTGTAATTTCCTACATTTAGTGTCAGCTACCATTCATCACACCAAATATACATTCTGTCTAAGTAATCCCGTATCCTGCTACAGTGATCAACGACGACACTTTCCCGTACACCATAGCGTCATCAACGAACAGAACAGTCGCAGACTACTCTGTGGCCTTCAGTGCAAAGTGTGGTTTGATGCAGCTCTGCCCACTAGTCGTCCCCTGCAAGCCTCTGCATCTTCGAATAACTACTCCAAACTATGCGCATCTTAACTCGCTCGCTGTATTCATGTCTAGGGCTGTCTCTATAAATTTTGCCCCCACATTTTCACCCATTACCAAACTGACCATTCCTTGATCAATCACGATATTTCGTATCATATTACCCCTTCTTTTAGTTAATATATAATGTTCTCCTCTTCGCAGTTAGATTCAGTACCTCTTCATTAATCGTCCGATCTGCCCATATAATCTTCTGAATTCTTCTGTAATACAGCATGTCACGAGTTTCTATTGTCTTCTTGTCTGAAATGCTTACTGCCCACCACTTCCGTACAAGACTACACTCCAGACAAATACCTTCACGAAGTATTTTGTAACATTTACATTTACATTCGGTGTCAATATATATATTTCAATTACGAATTTCTTGCTACAACCTATCTGCATTTTATATCCTTCCTACTTCGTCCATCATGGATTATTTTGCTTCTCAAATAGCAAAACTTGATCGTTCGTATCGAGATACACTCTAAGACAACAAAACGACGCGCCACGAAGGACTTACCCAAATGTGATGGAAATCGGTAGATGCGATGTACATGGTCCAAATGGCTCTGAGCACTATGGGACTTAACTTCTGAGGTCATCAGTCCACTAGAACCTAGAACTACTTAAACCTAACTAAACTAAGGACATCACACACATGCATGCCCGAGGCAAGATTCGAACCTATGACCGTAGCGGTCGCGCGGTTCCAGACTGTAGCGCCTACAACCGCGCGGCCACTCTGGCCGGCGCGATGTACATGTACAGACAAATAATCATCATTTAAGACTGATTATGCCTTTCAGCGTTCAGTCTGGAGCATAGCCCCCTTATAAAGTTCCTCCATGATCCCCTATTCAGTGCTAACATTGGTGCCTCTTCTGATGTTAAGCCTATTACTTCAAAATCATTCTTAACCGAATCCAGGTACCTTCTCCTTGGTCTGCCTCGACTCCTTCTACCCTCTACTGCTAAACCCATGAGTCTCTTGGGTAACCTTGCTTCTCCCGTGCGTGTAACATGACCCCACCATCTAAGCCTGTTCGCCTTGACTGCTACATCTACAGAGTTCATTCCCAGTGTTTCTTTGATTTCCTCATTGTGGACACCCTCCTGCCATTGTTCCCATCTACTAGTACCTGCAATCATCCTAGCTACTTTCATATCAGTAACCTCAACCTTATTGATAAGGTAACCTGAATCCACCCAGCTTTCGCTCCCATACAAAGATTGAACGGTGCACAGATAACTTAGTCTTGGTACTGACTTCCTTCTTGGAGAAGAGAGTAGATCGTAGCTGAGCGCTCACTGCATTAGCTTTGCTACACTTCGCTTCCAGTTCTTTCACTATGTTGCCATCCTGTGAGAATATGCATCCTAAGTACTTGAAACCGTCGACCTGTTCTAACTTTGTTCCTCCTATTGGCACTCAATCCGTTTATATCTCTTTCCCACTGACATTACTTTTGTTTTGAAGATGCTAATCTTCATACCATAGTCCTTACATTTCTGATCTAGCTCTAAAATATTACTTTGAAAACTTTCAATAGAATCTGCTATCACAACTAAGTCATCCGCATATGCAAGACTGCTTATTTTGTGTTCACACATCTTAATCTCACCCAGCCAGTCTATTGTTTTCAATATATGATCCATAAATAATATGAACAACAGTGGAGACAGGTTGCAGCCTTGTCTTACCCCTGAAATTACTCTGAAACATGGACTCAATTTACCGTCAACTCTAACTGCTGCCTGACTATCCATGTAAAGACCTTTAATTGCTTGCAAAAGATCGACTCCTATTCCATAATCACGTAGAACAGACAATAACTTCCTCCTAGGAACCCGGTCATATGCCTTTTCTAGATCTATAAAACATACATACAATTCCCTATTCCACTCGTAACACTTCTCCATTATTTGCCGCAAGCTAAGGATCTGGTCCTGACAACCTCTAAGAGGCCTAAACCCACACTGATTTTCATCCAATTGGTGCTCAAGTAATACTCGCACTTTCCTTTCAACAATACCTGAGAAGATTTTACCCACAACGCTGATTAAAGAGATACCTCTGTAGTTGTTACAATCTTTTCTGTTTCCATGTTAAAAGATTGGTGTGATTACTGCTTTTGTCCAGTCTGATGGAACCTGTCCCGACTCCCAGGCCATTTTAATTATCCTGTGTAGCCATTTAAGACGTGACATTCCACTGTATTTGATGAGTTCCGACTTAATTTCATCCACCCCAGCTGCTTCATTGCACTGCAATCTATTGACCATTTTCTCCACTTCCTCAAATGTGATCCTATTTCCATCATCATTCCTATCCCATTCTACCTCGAAATCTGAAACATTACTGATCGTATTTTCACCTACATTGAGCGACTCTTCAAAATATTCCCTCCATCTGCCCAAGGCATCCACAGGATACACCAGCAGTTTTCCTGACCTGTCCAAAATACTTGTCATTTCCTTCTTACCTCCCTCTTACAGACAAAACAAATGATTACTGTTTGGGATCTAGCAATTCCTACCTTGGCTAGCAAGCTTGGCGGATCTCTCCCTGGTTCTGAAAGGTAAAAGCATTTCAGGGAGGGCTCTCCAACCAGCTAGGTATTTTGAAAGGCTCTCCAACCAGCTAGGGATTTTGAAAATCTAACGTGCCAGATGGTCAGAATTTGGCGTGACACCCCCAGGTGGCCATCCAACAACGCTGTCAATCAGTGCCAAGCCGAATAACTGCTTGCATAATGGCCAGAGATCAACCAATACATTATTGACTTGTTCAGTTTGTGATTCTCCTTCTTGTGAATAAATCACCAAATTTAACCTTTTTTTGTGTGTCTGTGCATGTACGTCGCATTTAAAGATTTCCACTCCATTCAGATAATACTCGAATAATGACAATTCAAGCAAACACCTGTGTTGTAATCCAACGTTGTTTATTCGAAACATGCTACCATTTTCTACGCCAGCATGTGCAGTCGAGTGCAGCAGGGCCAAACCATCGGTGGGCTTATTACTGCTAGATAGATACGAAATCCAGCTGATTCTGGCCCCGCTGCTTTCTACTTCACATGCTACCGTAACATACTTAATAAGTTGTACTGTTTTCATTTGGAGACTCCGTTGGTTTTCACCAGTGTGGTTTGCACGTTGATGACGGATTAGGTTTGGGACCTGAAGATGGCGCTTTTTGGCATCGAAACTGGTGGGATATTTTGGAGAAACGACGTTGGATTACAACACAGCTGTTGGTTTGAGTTATTATTCAATTACTTAACATCCGGATGCAGTAGTACTGTCTTCGATGGATTTCCAGAGCCATTCAGATACTATATTTGTGATGCTTATTTCTTCTGTTCCTCTTGGAGCGTTTTTTTGGGTAAGCCGACGGCGGTGCTTTGACGTGGAGCTCTTTGGCTCGCCGCGAGAGCGAGCTGCTTCTGGCGGTCGGTGTGGAGATGCGGCGGAAGCACGGAAGAGGAAGGGCTCGGGCTGTACCGTGGGACCAGGTCAGTGCAGAGTGTTGATGTCGGTACGCGCCATGTTCTCCTGTTTGAAGGTGGTTACGTGGCAGGTCGTCGGGGACGGGGGTAACATCAGTAGCACCCCAGGGAAGTGCGGTAGGACCGTTGCTATTTTCTATACAGATAAATTATCTGGTAGACAGAGTGGGCAGCCATCTGCAGTTGTCCACTGACGATGCTGTGGTTTACGGTGAAGTTCCGAAGATAAGTGACTGTAGATTCATACAAGATGAACTGGGCGAAGTTTTTAGTTGGTATGATGAATGACAGCTGGCTCTTACACTGTAAATGAATCCGGATAACTAGAAAAAACAAATCCGTAATATTCGGATGCAACATTAGTAGTGTCCTGCGTGACACATTCACTTCGCTTAAATATCTGGGCGTAACGTTGAGGAGCGATATGAAATGGAACGAGCATGTAAATATTGTAGTAGGGAGGCGAATCGCCGACTTCGGTTTATTGGGAGGATTTTAGGAAAGTGTGGTTTATCTAGTGCGACCTATTCTTGAGTACTGCTCGAGTGTTTGGGATCAGCACCGGGTCGGATTGAAAGAAGACATCGAAGCATTTCAGAGGCGAGCTGCTACACTACCGGCCATTAAAATTTCTACACCAAGAAGAAATGCAGATGATAAACGGGTATTCATTGGACAAATATATTATACTAGAACTGACATGTGATTACATTTTCACGCATTTTGGGTGCATAGATCCAGAGAAATCAGTACCCAGAACAACCACCTCTGGCCGTAATAACGGCCTTGATACGCCTGGCCATTGAGTCAAACAGAGCTTGGATGGCGTGTACACGTACAGCTGCCCATGCAGCTTCAACACGATACCACAGTTCATCAAGAGTAGTGACTGGCGTATTGTGACGAACCAGTTGCTCGGCCACCATTGACTACATGTTTTCAATTGGTGAGAAATCTGGAGAATGTGCTGGCCAGGGCAGCAGTCGAACATTTTCTGTATCCGTACAAGACCTGCAACATGCGGTCGTGCATTATCCTGCTGAAAAGTAGGGTTTCGCAGTGATCGAACGGAGGGTAAAGCCACGGGTCGTAAGAAATCTGAAATGTAACGTCCACTGTTCAAAGTGCCGTCAATGCGAACAAGAGGTGACCGAGACGTGTAGCCGGGTGATACGCCAGTATGGCGATGATCAGTACACGCTTCCCATGTGCGTACACCGCGATGTCGCCGAACACGGATGCGACCATCATGATGCTGTAAACAGAACCTGGATTCATCCGAAAAAATGACGTTTTGCCATTCGTGCACCCAGGTTCGTCATTGAGTGCACTATCGCAGGAGCTCCTGTCTGTGATGCAGCGTCAAGGGTAACCGCAGCCATGGTCTCCGAGCTGATAGTCCATGTTGCTGCTAACGTCGTCGAACTGTTCGTGCAGATGGTTGTTGTCTTCCAAACGTCCCCATCTGATGACTCAGGGATCGAGACGTGGCTACACGATCCGTTACAGCCATGCGGATAAGATGCATGTCATCTCGACTGCTAGTGATACGAGGCCATTGGGATCCACAACGCGTTCCGTATTACCCTCCTGAACCCACCGATTACATATTCTGATAACAGTCATTGGATCTCGACCAACGGGAGCAGCAGTATCACGATACGATAAACCGCAATCGCGATAGGCTACAATGGGACCTTTATCAAAGTCGGAAACGTGATGGTACGCATTTCTCCTGCTTACACGAGGCATCACAACAACGTTTCACCAGGCAACGCCTGTCAACTGCTGTTTGTGTATCAGAAATCGGTTGGAAACTTTCCTCATGTCAGCACGTTGTAGGTGTCGCCACCGGTGCCAACCTCGTGTGAATGCTCTGAAAAGCTAATCATTTGCATATCACAGTATCTTCTTCCTGTCGGTTAAATTTCGCGTCTGTAGCACGTCATTTTTGTGGTGTAGCTATTTTAATGGCCAGTAGTGTACATTTGTTAACGGTATGTTCGATCAGCATGCAAGTGCTACGGATACGCTTCGGAAGCTCAAATGAGAATACCTGGACGGAAGAAGACATACATTACGAAAAACACTAATGAGAAAGTCTAGAGATCCGACATTTGAAGCTGAATGCAGAACGATCCAACTGCCGCCGACATACATTTCGCGTAGGGACTACGAAGATAAGACACGAGAAACGAGGACTTATACGGAGGCATATAGGCAGTCCTTTCTCCCTCGCTCTTTCTCCGAGTGGAACAGGAAAGGCGACTACTTGTGGTACCTGATACCCTCCACCACGAACCGTGCGGTGGCTTGCGGAGCATGTATGTCGATCTAAATGTAGACAGCCACACGTAAAGTCGCCGATTCTTTCGGGCCATCTCCATTGCTATTGCGGAATATTCAGTGTGGTGGAGCCAGTTTTAATTCCGAACGAGAAACGTCCTAAACTTGAGCAGCACCTCACACTATTTTGTAACTTTCTCTGTGAAAGATGTGGAATATGAGGGGGAATATTTAAACAAAGTGAGTAGAGGTTATCATTAGTTTGTGGCTTAAAGAAAACTAATTGTCGTTTAATTGTGATGTATAACAGGGAAAACAAGCCAGGCTGAAATTCATTGCAAGTTTCTTAAGGAAATGTAATTGTACGATTATTTTACGAATAAGCCCGTCTAGATCGCCAAAAAAGTGTCTTTATGTGTTACGACGTTTCGGCATCTGACATCATCAGGTATGAAAAATCTTTTAACTGGTGAAACAAGGTTCAGTGTTAATACTGAAATGTAACCTAAGCGGAGCGTAAGTTAGGTATAAATTTGAATATTGACGCTGAAACCCGTTTCGTAAGACCAAATTTTCTTTTACACCTGGTAATGGCATATACCGAGAAGCCGTAATAAATAAAGACATTTTATTGAGCTTTTCACACGGGTTTATTCATAAAATATCATGATGATCGTGGACTCATACCGGAAAGTCGTTTGCTTCACTAACAATGAATGCAGTACGATACAAAACACTTGTTCAACTGATTCTTGAGTATCGCTCACCAGTGGGGGGCCTTATTACGTTGGATTGACGAAGAGGTAGACAAGATTCAAGGAAGAGCGACCCGCGTCGTCGCGGGATTGTCCAGTCGGCGCGAGAGCTTCCCGAGATGCTCAACAGACACAGTGGCAGACGCTACAGGAGAGGTGTTGATCATCACTGAGAGGTTCACTTTTGTAATTGTTTGAGAGAACGTTCAGGGGAGAGTAGGGTAATATATTACTTTCTCGCGAAATGACCACAGCGAGAAACCCAGAGAAAGCAGAGTTAATAAGGAGCTTAACCGACAATCATTCTTCCCAAGCACCATTCCCGAATGAAACGCGGAAAGCGAACGATACAGGTGCTTCCGCAACACACCGTCTGGTTGATTGCGGAATATAGATGTAGCCTCAACGAACGTCCGGCTTCGAATACTACCAACGGACAAGGATAATAAATATGGAAAGTGAAAGATTTCCCATGAGTAAATTAAATATTTGTTTTTGTGAATTGCTGATTTGTATGTTTATATTCTATTACATTTATTATTACACTTTTATGCTGTTACTGTGTCAAACTGTCAAAAGATTCGCATTGCCCAAATTTAAGATGTTTACTTAACTATGTAAAATTCTTAATAAAGCAATAAAAGTTATTACAGCTACTTCGTTTATAGGAACATTTTTACTTTAATTTTAGTTCCACCTTTATCAACAAATATTAAATTATTAAGTATTGAAAAAATTACACATTAATAAAAATTACGTATAAATAGTTGTATGAGTAGGGCTAAAAGTAATATGTTCATTAATGTTGATACAATCATGTATACATACCCTGTAAACTCAATCATCCCACATCATTTCTATAAAAAAATCGTTCAGATTATGTATAGAACATGTAACTGACTAACCAACTAACTACCTTTCCAGTGGCTAGCACTCATAAAACATACTACAAGTAGTCTTGCGTACAGTTGGACCAAAAGTATTTTAAAGATACTAAGAGAAACGCGGACGCCACTCAATACGACTCAACTGTCATAAAAGGGGCCATAATAGCACCATAAATCACCTAAAAAAGTAATAACACAGGCAAGTGTTTCTCTCGTTCCTGTCGATGAAAAGACAGTCGTTAAAATGGCGATAATTGGTAACTCAAAGATTCTAACATAGCTACTGCAACGAAGAAAGATGTTCATAATAGTATAGGCATGTATGTAATTAACGTCCGCTCTTTGCAGATAATACTTAAAACTCCCGTAACAGTATATAACTGTCTACCTGTCTTTCTTAGTATTGAGAAAATTGTTGTTCCCCAGCGAATCTTCACATTAACGTAAAACTGAATTGAAGACACACATATAAACTTCTCTCAACGACACTACATCGACATCTTTAAAATTCCCATAATTCTGAAACTGTTACAGCTAGCACATTTGTTTGCTGCACGTCGTAAAAGAGTTTATTGTTGGGTTACAACATTTCATCATTAACGTACCACTAGTTACAAGGATACAGGCAGTTTTGTAGACAACGGATTGTCGCCTTTTCAGCACATGCGCTACACAACTGCTAAGTAAATATAGCAAGAGTGCAAAATAATTTCCCCTGGGATAGTGGATCTAAAATGATTTGTTTCATTAAATATAAGATGAAAGTTCTTAAAATGTATATTGGCTCAAAATATCAGTGCTTGTTACTCTCAATTTATTTTTGGTGCGCTTCTGATGTTTATATTTTCCGCCACTTAAAGATGTATTCAACTAAGCTGCGCCTAACTCGTTAACGTATGAAGACGGCGTGTGATGCAGTATATAGATCGATTGTCTCTGCTGCATCCAATACGGCAACTCCTCAAATATTATGAAATAAACTTCTAGATGGCTTGTGAATGAGTGATGACCGCCGCAATTTCTCATTTTCTTAATACCAAACCTATGCCCTTCCGATTTTATAGTAATGTTAATTTCTATGAGCATAGCACTTACATTGAAAAGGCATATGCCTGTACAACATTCACACACGTATACAAAATGTGGTGTTTCAGATAATTTAAAATTAAAATAAGTAAATAAATAAAAACACAGAGAAAAATTCCGTATCAGGCTGAAATGGTACGAGAATTGCATAGAAAGTAATGCACAACATTTTCTTTCTTTAACAGTTCTTTATTGAACATAACGAAAATTACACGCACGAAAGAATAGTGTTTTATCTGAAAAAAGCTCCTCCTGAACAGGCCGTGAAGGCCCAACGGTACCCACCGGCCGCCGTGTCATCCTCAGCTCATAGGAGTCACTGGATGCGGATATGGAGGGCAAGTGGTCAGCACACCGCTCTCTCGCGCGTATGTCAGTTCCCAAGACCGGAGCAGCTACTTCTCAATCAAATAGCCCCTCAGTTTGCCTCACAAGGGTTGAGTGCACCCTGCTTGCCAACAGCGCTCAGCAGACCGGGTGGTCACCCATCCAAGTGCTAGCCCAATCCGACAGCGCTTAACTTCGGTGATCTGACGGGAACCGGTATTACCACTGCGGCAAGGCCGTTGGCGGTGTTTTATCTACACACCGTATTTTTTCCACGTAATCTCCATCCCGTTGTACGGCCTTCCTGCAGCGCAAAAGAAGGGCGTGTATGCCCTGTCGGTACCAATCCATGTCATTGTGGCGGAGACAGTGCTTCACTGTGCGAATCACCCCATCATCATCCTCAAAATGTCTTGCACAAGTGGCAACTTTTAATCGCCTAAACAAGTGGAAGTTCAAGGCGGCTTGGTCAGGGCTGTAGGGTGGACGGAGTAACACTGTCCAACCCTGGTTTGCGCCGTGTTCAGCAATCCTCAGACTTTCTGGGGCGAGTGTATCGTGTTGCAGGAAAACATCTCCTGGGTTGCTGTGACGCCGAAGTAGCCGGAAGCGCGCCTTGAGTTTTGTTAATGTGTTGACATATGCTTCTGAATTAATTTTCCGCCTCTTGGCGTCACAACAATGAGAATCACGCCATCACAATCCCAGAACACAGTGATCATTACCTTACTGGCGGAAGCAGTTGCTTTGAATATTTTCTTCTGTAGAGAGTGGGAATGGCGCCATTACATCCATTAACGTTTTGTTTCAGACTGAAAATGGTGAACCCAGGTTTCAACACCTGTCAATCTGGGACAAGAAGGCGTGGCCCTCAGCTTCATAACGTTGCAACAAACCAAGATAAATGTTTTTTTCTGTGCTATTTGTGATTCAGCATTAGACATCGCGGGACCCATCTTGCACAAACTTTTTAACATCTAAGAGTGCGGATAACTGCATCCACTCTTCCTTTGCTGATTGACAGATGCAGCGCCAACTGCCGAGTCGTAATGCGTCTGTCCTCGCGAATGACATCAGTTCGCTGCAAAGTGTCAGGTGTGACAGCCATGGATGGTCTCCCCGACCGCCGCAAATCGTGGAGCTCCGCCGAATTACCTTCTGACGACCTCACCCTCCGTCCCCAGTGACTAAGTATACTTCTGTCAACAGCAGATGCTCCATAGACTTTGCACACGCATTTGTGAATATTCCCCGCAGTTTCCTTCTCTGTAGTGAGAAACTTAATGACGGCACGTTGCTTGTAACATACATCACCTGCAGAGGCCATTTTAAACTGTCCTGCAGCTACGCTATCTGTCGGAAGTCACGGAAACTTAGCGCGCTCACTCAAGGAGACTTCAAATAATGCATACGTAACGTTTCGCATTCATAGCACTGTTTTCGATTGAGGGAAAAATGCTGTGCATTACTCTCTGAGCAACTTCGTATAATATTCACAGGCAAGGGCTGAAAATGTCATTTCACTAAATAAAAAGAAAGGAAGCTGTCCTATGCTATCGGATCTTGTACGCTCTCTGAGTTCTGAGTCCTTAGTCACCGAAATACGATAGCTCGTAATTTTCAGCTCTTTTCCATATCGAGAGAGGTCATAGCTAGTGAGCACCACATCGACCATCACAAGCCTTGAGTTCCCGCGTCCGTCATTTCGAAACACAACCACCTCTCGAAGCAGCGTCTGCGTCTCCACGTCAGCTGCAAGCTGGGACGCACAAGCAGAAGATGCTCCTTGGTGTGGCTCTGAAGTCCCCACTGACGCGACTTTCAAGGTGAGGATGAATGTTCCAGCGTGCTGTACGGCGCCGTGTGGCCAATTGCCAACAGTGTGTCAGCCTCTGGAAGCAGTGGCGAAACACCTCTAGTGGGGAACATACCGGAACAGGGAGTAAGGTGTGGACGCAAGGACGAGTGGCTCTCGCACTGCCTCGGTAGGGCGAACCAAGGCGTGCCTCCGCCTGTTAACTTTGCGTTCCTTATTCTGCCATCCGTTTTGGTCAGCTAGGGACCACGTGACACTTCCAGTTCCATCCTATATGCTCATTGCTTTTCCTTCAAGAGTCTTTCATCTTTCATCTTTTCACTATTTCTTCTTTTCCTTTCTTTAAATCACTTCCCATCTGCTCTCTTAATACTCTAGCCTTTGAATCCTTACAAAATTATCCTTTTCTTTCTCAATGTACACTGTCTCCTCAAAAGGACCGGAACACCTATTAGTGGACTTTAATACGGGATGTATAGCGTCCCCATGGATACTTTTCACAACTAAATATAAAATATACAAATCGTATGGATTTTACTTAAAAGTAAAATATTATTTTCATACTAGAAACAGTGATAAAATCTGTAACTACGCACATTTAGTGAATATTTCGTTGATGATTGCTGAAGACTATGATAATGATTTGTATAGAAAAGGGCAACATGTAACCGTTGGCTGCTATATAGAGGGTGGTCCATTGATCGTGACCGCGCCAAATATCTCACGAAATAAGCGTCAAACTAAAAAACTACGAAGAATGAAACTTGTTTAGCTTGAAGGGGGAAACCAGATGGCGCTATGGTTGGCCCGCTAGATGGCGCTGCCATAAGTCAAACGGATATCAACTGCGTTTTTTTAAAACAGGAAACCCCACTTTTCATTACATATTCGTGTAGTACGTAAATAAATATGAATGTTTTAGTTGGACCACTTTTTTCGCTTTGTGATAGATGGCACTGTAATAGTCACAAACATATGGTCACAATTTTAGACGAACAGTTGGTAACAGGTAGGTTTTTAAATTAAAATGCAGAACGTAGGTACGTTTGAACATTTTATTTCGGTTGTTTCAATGTGATACATGTACCTTTGTGAACTTATCATTTCTGAGAACGCATGCCGTTACAGCGTGATTACCTGTAAATACCACTTTAATGCAACAAATGCTCAAAATGATGTCCGTCAACCACAATGCATTTGCCAATACGTGTAACGAAATTCCTCTCAACACCGACGTTTTTGAGATTCCCGATTCTCTCGGAATTTGTCTGCTACTGATGTGCGTATTAGCCGCGACAGCAGCTAAAACACCTACTTTGGCATCATCATTTGTTGCAGGTCGTGGTTGACGTATCACATGCTGCTGAACACTTCCAGTTTGCTTAAATAACGTAACTATCCCGCGAGCGGTCCGGACACTTGGATGATGTCGTCCAGGATACCGAGCAGCATACATAGCACACGCCCGTTGGGCATTTTGATTACAACAACCTTACATCAACACGATGTGGACCTTTTCCCCAATTGGTAAACGGTCTATATTAACACGGGTAATGTATCACGAAGCAAAGACCGTCCGTACTGGCAGAATGTTGCGTAATACCACGTACGTATACGTTTGCGACTATTACAGCGCCATCTATCACAAAGCGAAAAAAGAGGTCCAACTCTTTCTTTACGTACTACACGATTATGTTATAAAAATGGGGGTTCCTATTTTAAAAAAACGCAGTTGATATCCGTTTGACCTATGGCAGCGCCATCTAGCGGGCCAACCATAGCGCCATCTGGTTTCCCCCTTCAAGCTAGACAAGTTTGTTCTTTGTAGTTTTTTCGTTTGACGCTTATTTCGTGAGATGTTTGGCCCGATCACCATCAATGGACCACCCTGTTTATTTTTGGCATCGAAGATTCACGTCAGGGTATCAGTCGTAGCATAAGAGGAAGGCCGTGACACGCGGAATATTGATTCATGAGTGAAAGTACAAAACATCTGTGAATTTCTCGGAAATCTACTCTCACAGACAGTTCAAGGAAAGATATGCACAGGGTGAGCACATATACTCATCAATTTCACTTTGAAGAAATGTTAAGGAAACAATAGTGAACGAGAACTTTTTCCGTGTGCGTGTAGCCTTTAGTCTGTTATCTGACTTCAGAATGGGTATGGGTCAATATCGACATTTGCAGAATTCGTTACAAAAATTTCTAACCATAGTCTTTTCCTAATGGACCCAACTATTTCAGAATGAAACAGCTCACTGGTATCTGAGTTAGGAAGTGTGAAGGCGCTGCCCGCTTCTGTTTGCTCCGCTGCCAGACTTCAGACGGCTTTGTCTGAGGAGAGGCTCGTATGCTCCGATGAACACTCGCAAGAGACGAGCGGTCGGACGCAACAGCTCTTGTGACGCTGTTCCAGACAGAGCAAATACTTACACAGCAATACTGGCCGAATGAGGCTCTTGCGCTAACCGAGCTGCGAGATATGGACACATGTCTCCACGTGTCCGATTGTTACTCAAGACACACACTCATTTAGAAGTCGTTAGTTCACGAAATTTCCACTACTGCGACACGACGTCTTGTTCAACGTCCACTGTTACTATGCAGCAGTAGGCCCTGTCCGGTAATGGTATTATTCAAGCAACCTGCAAGACAAATTATAAAAAGCAACACTACAGCAATAGGAGGAAGCGTAATTTGCTGATGACATGGCATTAGTAATTGATAATGAAAATGGAAATTAGTAAGTGATAATGAAAACGGGAATTAACAATATGTTAAAGGAACTAAATGAGTCCAGATGTGGTGAATGTGCAATGATGACAAATGGGAAGAAGACTATGTCAATGATTTTTACAAGGCCATCAACGCAGGTAAAAGTAAAAATTTTGATGGGTTAGAGGACTAAATTAGCAACTTCAGGCAAAAAAAAAAAAAAAAAGAAAAATGGCTCTGAGAACTACGGGACTTAATATCTGGGGTCATCAGTCCACTAGAAATTAGAACTACTTAAACCTAACAAACCGAAGCCCATCACACACATCCATGTCCGCGGCAGGATTTGAACCTGCGCCCGTAGCGGTCGCACTGTTCCAGACTGAAGCGCCTAGAACTGCTCAGCCACACCGGCCGGCTAACTCCAGGCATCTAGGAAAGTAACCAGTAACATGACATGTAATCAAGGAATAAAAACAAAGATAGCTATCGAAAAATAAATGTTTCACAGGTGCAGGAATATTTTTGTGGGCTATTAAATAAACAGAGAATTTTGAGATGTGGTGCTCGAGAAGAATGTAAGGTGTGAAACGGACAGATAAAATAATGAGGTTTTGCTACACAGGGTGAATGAGAAAAGACAAATACTGGAAACAATGAAGTGGAGGAACATAAATTTTCTAGTACACTGGATAAGAAGAGACAGCATAACAAAGGTTGGACTAGAAGGAATGGAGACTGGAAAGAGGAGCAAAGAAAGAAGTAGATATCAGATAATTAACAACATCAATATCATTGCATCACACCTGCCTCGAAACAGACAGTGGGAAACCAGGGGAGCTGGAGAATGATGAATTTGCCTAATGAGAAGAACACGTCGCATCGTCATCATCATCATCATTATCATCTACAGCAACGAAATACAGCTTCTTAATTTTATGATCCACTTAAAAAAGAAGATAAAGGAAATATGTTCACTCGGTTGGATATTATCAACGGTCTGCACATGAAAGAACAGCAATGTTATTCATTCAGCTTTACCTAAAAGTTCAAAACTATCTAGAAAATTTTCATAACAGTTGTTCGAAGTGACAAACACCAGTCTCACTGCACACACTGCGATGTAATCTACTGACAGATTTGAACCCTCGGTTCAAAATAATTTCGTACCGTTCCTTGCACACGTTGTATATGGTACAAGTAGCTGCTGCTTCACCACTCCTGTCCACATTGCATTCTTCGAAATATGCATTTCACGGGTTCTTTGATGTATGCTTTATTAATTGTGAATCTTCTCTCTCACGATTCAACACCTCCTCAAGTTGTACTATGCGAGAAAGTCTTCGTCGGAAAACTTTGGCTTCTATCTGTAGCTTGAATGGCTATGTTTCTCGTTATTGGTATCCAAAGCTCTAACTGCTTACATTTAAGACAATGCCTATAGCAAAACTCTTAGGTGCATATTTGTCCGGATTTCCAGTGCCCTGCTTCCTGGTGCAGTATACGTCACATGCATGTCTGCCACTTCTTGAAACGAGTAATTCTCCATCTGCGACAACCAGTCATGATCTATAATCAGTGATAAACTACTCCTTTGAGTTATCGCAGACGACTGCGTATTGCTTAAAGAAAATATAATGCGAGCAACGTCGCTGTGACAGGCACTCGTTTGTTATAAATATAAGTAGTTCATAAACAGGAGCCTAGCAGGCATTGCTGACTCATGAAGCCTCAGTAATCGTATACATAGCATCTTTGTGATGATGATGATGATTAGTCGTGATGAAGAAGAGAAAATCATCAGTTTAAGGTTGCGAAACTCGGAATAAAACATATCAGCTGAAACTTAAAAGCAGAAACGGGGAATTTTCTAAGTTTACTCTGCGTCTGTTGACGAAGATGAAAATCCAAGTAGATATGACATTTAATAACTTTATGCTACATACATAACTGTAGTTCAAACAATTCTGTAAGAGTGGTACACAAATACCCCCACCACAAACCAGAAGGCACCTTGCGAAAAATGAATGTACATGTAGATGTTGTTTAAGGAGGCCTCCTACGTCTTCTATGTAGGCTTGATATCGCTGCACAAAGTTCTGTCGTACCCATTTCAACAACCGTTCTGGTGTTCGAACATTGTCACAGGCTGCAAGAATGTTTGTCTACAGCCTCAACATGAGTTTCCTATCCAGAAATTTGCACATGAGCCCACAAGAAGAAATGAAGTCCGGTCAGACGATGTGAACGAGCTAGCAGTGGACCAACGTCTCTTATCTACTTTCCAAGGAACGTGCGATTCAGACGTTCGCAAACAGATCGTTCAAAGGGCAGAGAGCTACATCTAGGTTGAACCACATATTACCATGTACAATGATGTGATGGAATTTTTCTGTCACCATCCTGTGCACCAGTCGAGCATGGTGGTCTAGCACTAAAGCGTGTGTCTGGAAACCGAAAGTACGCGGGATCGAATCCCAGTCGAATCATTAACGTAGCATTTACCTCTGAACGATGTGGAGATCTGTCAGAAGCGACACTTGGTTCGGATTGCACGTTAAAATGTATCTACCTTTTTCCTAGTTGAGTAACTGGCGTAGGCTATGGAACGGCATGTAGTCGAAGGACGCGCACCAAGTCACTGAAACACAGGAAATTGGTGTGCTTCCACTTGTTGATCGGGTTTGTTTTCTCTACAATGTAACCAACCAAGTACAGCAAATCAGCCGTTAATGATATGCAGGTGCGATAAACTGTGTTCCTATGCTTACTCACTGCCTGTACCCCAAAGACTTTGGTATTGTTGCTGTCGAGGCGCTCTTCATTGTTGAGTTAGATTCCTGGCACCACAGTTATTCCGTGAAATGTGCAATTTCATGGACGAGGTGGCCAGTAGTATCTCAATAAAAATAATGCCGGATCCAAAGTCTTGCTTAAATTGAACCCTCATTCCCATTTTATATGGATCTCCGACATTTTTATTTCGACTGACTCCTGAATAGCAGATTACTAAACTCTCGCCGGCTGGTGTGGTCGAGCGGTTCTAGGCGCTTCAGTCTGGAACCGCGCGACCGCTACGGTCGCAGGTTCGAATCCTGCCTCGGGCATGGATGTGTGTGATGTCCTTAGATTATTTAGGTTTAAATAGTTCTAAGTTCTAGGGGACTGATGACCTCAGATGTTAAGTCCCATAGTGCTCAGAGCCATTTGAACCATTTGAACTAAACCTTCGTAAAATTTACGATTGCAGTAGAGTATAAGAGAGGATATTTTGTACTTAGTTTGGTACATAACATTCCACTGGTGATCTAATGATTGTAATTAACTACTTCATAACATATAAATTACGTCGTCCTTTGAATAAAACCTGGAATACTAAAATGTCCGATGATTTGGTAGCAACATAAAATTTTTCCCATTTAGTGTTCTAGGGTTGATAACAGTGTTCCACAAACGTTGCCACTGCACCACAATACTAGCCTCGTATTTCATTTCATGATTATACACTGACGGAAAAAAATCGCGACACCAAGAAGGGTTGGTAAGCATGATTCTACTTCTGGTAGATGATGTCTGTTCAAATTTTGCGCCAGTTACATGACAGTGGTGTGGTGGTGGTAGTAGCGCCACTATGAGGGTGCGAGTCAGGTTTGCTTTAAATACAGGCTGTAACGGTCGTGAGCGTTAGTTACCTTGGAGAAACGACGTGGTGTTGATGTTAGTCAAGAATGCCTTTACGGCGACAAACACACCATTATCAACGCCTCATTGAATTTGAACGAGGGCATGTAATAGGGCTGCGAGAAGCTGGGTGTTCCGTCTACGATATTGCAGTAATGTAGCTACTGTTCATTATTGCTGGCTGTGGTAGCCACGAGCGTGTACGGTCGCAAGAAGACCTGCCTCCGGACGGCAACGTCGCACTTCCGAGAGGGAAGGCCATTGAGTTCGAAATATGACCAGCGCATCATTCTGCATCTGCAGCATCAGTTTGAGCAGCAGTTGGCATCACAGTGACACAAAGATCTGTTACAAGTAGGTTACTTCAAGGACAGCTCCGAGCCAGACGTCCTGTAGCGTGCATTCCACAGTCCCCAATCCAAGGTCACATGCGACTTCAGTGGTACCAAGCGAGAGCTAATTGGAGGGCAGTGTGGAAGTCTGTTGTGTTTTCTGATTAAATCCGATTCTGCCTTGGTGCCAGAGATGACCGTGTGTTTGTTAGAAGGAGGCGAGTTGAGGGCCTGCAACCAACCTGTCTGCGTGTTGGACACACCGGATCTACACATGGAGTGATGGCCTGGTGTGGGACAGGATGTGACAGCAGGAGCACTCCCGTCGTTATCCCACGCTGCCTGACTGCAGAACTGTACGTCAGTCTGGTGATTCGACCTGTTCTGCTGCCATTCATGAACAGCATTCCAGGGTGTGTTTTCCAACAGAATAACGGTTGCTCACATACCGCTTTGTAGACCAACATGCTATACAGAGTGTAGTTGGCCATCTCGAGCATCAGATCTGCCTCCAATAGAGCACATATGGGAAATCATCTGACAACTTCAGCGTCATCCACAAATAGCATTTACCGTCCCTCTATTGACCGACCAAGTGCAACAGGCATCGATCTATCGATCTCCGTCCCACAAGCCGACATCCGGCACGTGTAGAATACAATGTGTGCACGTTTGCATGCTTGCATTCAACATTCTGGAGGCTACACCGCTTATTAATGTACCAGCGGTTCACATTTGGAATAGCTTATCTCACTCTTAGTCCGCCACCGGTAGCTGAGTGGTCAGCGCGACAGACAGTCAACCCTAAGGGTCCGGGTTCGATTCCCGGCTGTGTCGTCCTAATCATCATCACTTCATCCCCATCGACGCGCAAGTCGCCAAAGTGGCGTCAAATCGAAAGACTTGCACCAGGCGAGCGGTCTACCGGACGGGAGGCCCACGTCACACGACATAATAATAATCTCACTCTTACATTAATTTACCTATGATCCAGCAATGTTAATCACTTCTGTATGTTACCTAGACGAAAGTACTCCCAAAATTTCATTAATCTACTTGTGTGTGTGTGTGTGAGAGAGAGAGAGAGAGAGAGAGAGAGAGAGAGAGAGAGAGAGATGCTTTCAACTTGGTAGGGGTCGCAGACAGGTGAACAATACTCATCTACTTCTTTCCTCTATGAGTTACATTTACTTAAGATTCTTTCAGTGAAACTCCGTCTGATTTTCCTACAATGTTTATGCAGTCGTTCCACGACAGGTCGATAAGGAATGGTTTCTTCTGGGTTTTTTACGACTGCCGCAGTTTCAAGTGATTAATAGCGTAATCGAAAGGTAATGAATCTCTTTGCCAATTTATGCGCAGTATGTTACATATATTTATGTGCGGAGGTAACTGCCAGTCCAGGCACGATTCATGCACTCTCTGCAAATCTTCCCGCTTCTTCGCAACATTTTTCTTGTGTCGCAAGCTTCCCATAGACAACAGCATCGTCTGCCTACAGACTCGTGGAGCTTCCGACAATATCCAATATATAATTTGCAAACAGTGCCTTCGGAAGGTGGCTGTGCAATGGTCTGCGGACTACGGATGTAAATCACGTTGGAAGTTCGAAACAAAGTTGGCAGAACTGTTTGATTCATAGATACCCGACTGTTCTGTGATTCGTTCTACTGTTGCATAACATTCAACTGTTTGCTTGAGTTGGTAAAAGCTATTCAATGCCATAAGTAGTGTTAGGATGTTCAACTTGTTTTGAACTTAGGATGCTTTAAACTGAAAATGTATTTTTCTTGTTCAACATTTGTTTCGACAATAAATCACAAATTTAGTCCAGGATTCATTTGCTGAAAAATTCCCGCAAACAGCTGTCCCTCATCGTACTGCGGTTCATCGACTTACTGAGAAATTTCGATAGACAGACTCAATGTTACAGGCCGAACGAACGGGAACACCACCTTAAATAAACGATAAGACGTTGTATGTTTCAGATTCTTTAACAACTTATGGAAAAGTTGTTTTGGTGGCTGTGTTCTCTCATTTCCAACGATGTTATACCTGCGCAGCAACTTACCGAGCACAACGTCTATTGCGAATGATGACGACCAACACTCCCTTGGGGCTCTCCTAGAACAACCTTTATTTGTCGATTCGTTAAGAACGAAGTGCTGTTGTTAATTTCCAGATTTTTATTGATCTCTGGACATTGGCTTATACTAACAAACGTTTTGAGAGTCAGCTGCCCTGTCTTATACCGTTGCTTATACTGAGCGTTGGTGATACTGGTTTGCCTTCTACCTTCCCGAAAGAGGAGTTTTGCTGCAGATACTTGTTTGGCGTCCCCAGGCAAGTATCGCGTCAGTGTAGTTCCAAAATAGCGAAGGTCAGGGTGAATAACTCGTCGTTCACACCTGCACTTGCATTAAGGGGAGGTTTACTATCTTTGGTCGGGGTGCACTCAGCCTCGTGATGCCAATTGAGAAGCTACTCGACCGAATAGTAGCGGCTCCGGGCAAAGAAAACCATCGTAACGACCGGGAGAGTGGTGTGCTGACCGCACGCCCCTCCTATCCGCATCCTCAACTGAGGATGACACGGTGGTCGGATGGTCCCGATGGGCCACTTGTGGCCTGAAGACCGAGTGTACTATCTTTGGCCCGAAAAAAGCATGTTCTCTCAGAATTTTTTTCTCAGGATGTGTTATAGGTATCAAAGTCAAATTTGGTCAAAATGTTTATTCATATTTCCTCTACAAACTGGAATTTTTTCGACCGGAAATGTCGAAGAGCAAAGGCGGACGTGCCGTCGGTACGAAACAAAATTTTGATGTAGACCCCCACGCGCGGTATGTCACAGGTCAGCCGCCTCGTCTGAAGTCAAAATTGAGTTGACGTTAGCGAAGTTTATAATATTCTTTACGAGTTGTACCTCGCTTAAGTTATTTGGACCATAGGAAACAAAATGGCGTCCATTTGACAAAAATTAGGGTTTTTTCATCGATTTTTCGGCTTCGTCGGCCAAATAAAAATATTTATAGTTGATGGATCGGAATAAAAGTGGTAAAACTCCTAGACAATTTAGTTAGCTTCGTCGGAAACAAAGAATCATGCCAATCGGTTCAGTAGATTTAAAGTTACCATACCGCGCGATAAAAAAAACGCGTTTGAAGGTCTGACTACATATAAATGCAATCTGCTATTCCGGGTCCATAAACTAGTCCGTCCTCTTCCTCATAGAGGGCGCTCTGCTTGATGTGGGCCATCCTGCGCTGTTCCAGAGCCGCTCGTACGGCCGGTGACAAGCGGTTTTCGGCCGCTTGAATCAGGTGGTCGTCCGAATGCCTGGCGAACTGCGCCAAATTGAGTCCCAGGGTAGCGTCCATCGTTGTCATGGTCTTCAGAATTGCTGAATAGACTTCGTTGAAGCTGCTCACTGCCAGGAAAATCGCAGCCTCCAAAGTATTCGCGCCAGAACGCAAATGCTTCGGGGCTAACTTCCAAACACACGCGTTCAAACTTTCATTTAATTTTGTGTGTTTTCTCCCACGCATCAGTACAATAACGCGTCCTCCGAAAGAAAAAAACTGGTGCGTGAAAAAGGCCGATTTCAGGCAGGTGCATTTTTTTGTTCAACTGCGAGTAACAAACATCTCCGTTCCGTGTTCGGAAAAAGCGTTTCATGAGTGGATTCTAAACACTTTTATGGATCCAAAAATGCAATTAAAAAGTCGATTTTTTTAACTAAAAGATAGTAAACCTCCCCTTAATAATGAAATCTCGTCTGTTGCAGCAAAGTTTCGGACCCTATTTGTAAATGTGATGACCTAGTGACTTGTCATGCTAACTATAGTCCGATTTAAATCAGTTAACATTTGGGTGCTGGACTGTTCCCGCCAGCAATAAGCCAATGGTAACTGTACTGGCATTCGAGGCTGCCACAATGTAGTCACTTCCTCTGCACAAAGAATTGTGCCCGCCAGCTCTCAAGTAGAAAAACGTTTCCTGGTGCGAGTTATTTCACCTGATCCGAGAAAAAACTGCGGCCCTAATTAAAATTAAGAACAGTTTTTAATTAGATCCATCAGAAAGATATACAGGGTGTTACAAAAAGGTACGGCCAAACTTTCAGGAAACATTCCTCACGCACAAATAAAGAAAAGATGTTATGTGGACTTATGTCCGGAAACGCTTCAATTCCATGTTAGAGCTCATTTTAGTTTCGTCAGTATGTACTGTACTTCGTCGATTCACCGCCGGTTGGCCCAATTGAAGGAAGGAAATGTTGACTTCGGTGCTTGTGTTGACATGCGACTCATTGCTCTACAGTACTAGCATCAAGCACATCAGTACGTAGCATCAACAGGTTAATGTTCATCACGAACGTGGTTTTGCAGTCAGTGCAATGCAGATGCCCATTTGATGTATGGATTAGCACGGGGCAATAGCCGTGGCGCGGTACGTTTGTATCGAGATAGATTTCCAGAACGAAGGTGTCCCGACAGGAAGATGTTCGAAGCAATTGATCGCCGTCTTAGGGAGCACGGAAAATTCCAGCCTACGACTCGCGACTGGGGAAGACCTAGAACGACGAGGACACCTGCAATGGACGAGGCAATTCTTCGTGCAGTTGACGATAACCCTAATGTCAGCGTCAGAGAAGTTGCTGCTGTACAACGTAACGTTGACCACGTCACTGTATGGAGAGTGCTACGGGAGAACCAGTTGTTTCCGTACCATGTACAGCGTGTGCAGGCACTATCAGCAGCTGACTGGCCTCCACGGGTAAACTTCTCCGAATGGTTCGTCCAACAATGTGTCAATCCTCATTTCAGTGCTAATGTTCTCTTTACAGATGAGGCTTCATTACAACGTGATCAAATTGTAAATTTTCACAATCAACATGTGTGGGCTGACGAGAATCCGCAAGCAATTGTGCAATCGCGTCATCTACACAGATTTTCTGTGAACGTTTGGGTAGGCATTGTTGGTGAGGTCTTGATTGGGCTCCATGTTCTTCCACCTACGCTCAATGGAACACGTTATCATTATTTCATACGGGATACTCTACCTGTGCTGCTAGAACATGTGCCTTTACAAGTACGACACATCATGTGGTTCATGCACGATGGAGCTCCTGCACATTTCAGGCGAAGTGTTCGTACGCTTCTCAACAACAGATTCGGTGACCGATGGATTGGTAGAGGCGGACGAATTCCATGGCCTCCACGCTCTCCTGACCTCAACCCTCTTGACTTTCATTTGTGGGGGCATTTGAAAGCTCTTGTATACGCAACCCCGGTACCAAATGTAGAGACTCATCGTGCTCGTATTGTGGACGGCTGTGATACAATACGCCATTCTCCAGGGCTGCATCAGCGCATCGGGGATTCCATGCGACGGAGGGCGGATGCATGTATCCTGGCTAGCGGACGACATTTTGAACATTTCCTGTAACAAAGTGTTTGAAGTCACGCTGGTACGTTCTGTTGCTCTGTGTTTCCATTCCATGATTAATGTGATTTGAAGAGAAGTAATAAAATGAGCTCTAACATGGAAATTAAGCGTTTCCGGACGCATGTCCACGTAACATATTTTCTTTCTTTGTGTGTGAGGAATGTTTCCTGAAAGTTTGGCCATACGTTTTTGTAACACCGTGTATATCAATAACGGACCCACTGTGCAACTTGTTGTTTTATTTTATTTTATTCGATCAACGTCACAAGCTATTTAACAACCACCTGAGGAGAGCACTGTCTCTTGAAAAACGTACTGCTAAAGCGGTTGAATGTATATATTCATTATTGATAAATGAAATGACACTATACGAGGTGCATTCAAGTTCTAAGGCCTCCGATTTTTTTTTCTCCGGACTGGAAAGAGATAGAAACATGCGCTTGTTTTAAAATGAGGCCGCGTTCATTGTCAATACGTCCCAGAGATGGCAGCACCGTACGGCAGAAGGAATTTTACCGCCAGCGGCGAGAATGAGAACTGTTTTAAATACTTAAAATGGCGACGTTTTCCTTACTTGAACAGCGTGCAATCATTCGTTTTCTGAATTTGCGTGGTGTGAAACCAATTGAAATTGATCGACAGTTGAAGGAGACATGTGGTGATGGAGTTATGGATGTGTCGAAAGTGCGTTCGTGGGTGCGACAGTTTAATGAAGGCAGAACATCGTGTGACAACAAACCGAAACAACCTCGGGCTCGCACAAGCCGGTCTGACGACATGATCGAGAAAGTGGAGAGAATTGTTTTGGGGGTTCGCCAGATGACTGTTGAACAGATCGCCTCCAGAGTTGGCATTTCTGTGGGTTCTGTGCACACAATCCTGCATGACGACCTGAAAATGCGAAAAGTGTCATCCAGGTGGGTGCCACGAATGCTGACGGACGACCAGAGGGCTGTCCGTGTGGCATGTTGCCAAGCAATGTTGACGCGCAACGACAGGATGAATGGGACTTTCTTTTCGTCGGTTGTGACAATGGATGAGACGTGGATGCCATTTTTCAATCCAGAAACAAAGCGCCAGTCAGCTCAATGGAAGCACACAGATTCACCGCCACCAAAAAAATTTCGGGTAACCGCCAGTGCTGAAAATATGATGGTATGCATGTTCTGGGACAGCGAGGGCGTAATCCTTACCCATTGTGTTCGAAAGGGCACTACGGTAACAGGTGCATCCTACGAAAATGTTTTGAAGAACAAATTCCTTCCCGCACTGCAACAAAAACGTCCGGGAAGGGCTGCGCGTGTGCTGTTTCACCGAGACAACGCACCCGCACATCGAGCTAACGTTACGCAACAGTTTCTTCGTGATAACAACTTTGAAGTGATTCCTCATGCTCCCTACTCACCTGACCTGGCTCCTAGTGACTTTTGGCTTTTTCCAACAATGAAAGACACTCTCCGTGGCCGCACATTCACCAGCCGTGCTGCTATTGCCTCAGCGATTTTCCAGTGGTCAAAACAGACTCCTAAAGAAGCCTTCGCCGCTGCCATGGCGTCAGCGTTGTGAAAAAGTGTACGTCTGCAGGGCGATTACGTCGAGAAGTAACGCCAGTTTCATCGATTTCGGGTGAGCAGTTGACTAGAAAAAAAATCGGAGGCCTTAGAACTTGAATGCACCTCGTAAAAGGAGGAAGGTTGCTAGATAGTTCGGATGGTGTGGGTTTCAACTGGTGCGATGAGGCGGCTCGCAGAGCCGAGAGGAGTCGGAGTCATCGGAGGACGGCGGCAGAGGACGGGCAGCTAATCGCGCCGCGAGCTGTCGGCTATCTGTGGCGGCGGAGGCGTGTTGCAACGCGTGGCGGCAGCAGTAGCGGCGGGTGTCAACGACCGGCGGGCAGCCAGCAGCGAGCAGCGCCGGCCAGAGAGAGTCCCGCCCTGATGCAATAACAAAGCGGCGAGGCCTGGCCGCCAGAGGAAAGCAGAGAAAGTGCCGGCCGGCCGGTGTTGATGCAAGCGGCACGCGACGAGCCGCTGCCTTGCCCCGGCGTCCGTCTTCTGTCCCCGTGAAAGGCGGGCGCATCTCACCGGCCGTCCTGGCACGCTCGCCACCTCTCCGCCTCGCTCGGGGCGCGCAGTCCAGGCGGCGCCGCGGCACCACCACCGCTTAACCCAGCGATGGCTGTCACGATCCTGCTCTGACTGTTCTCGACTACCGAATTTACACTGTAACTGCAATTTACTTGTAACTAACGAGTAGAAATTTTGGAACGCGTGAGGCAATACTGACCTTACGACTTATCTTAGAAGAAAGATTAAGGAAAGGCAAAGCTACGTCTCCAGCATTTGTAGACTTAGAGAAAGCTTTTACCAATGTTGACTGGAATACTATCTTTCAAATTCTAAAGGTGGCAGGGGTAAAATACAGGGAGCGAAAGGCTATTTACAACTTGTACAGAAACCAGATGGCAGTTATAAGAGTCGAGGGGCATGAAAGGGAAGCATTGGTTGGGAACGGGGTGAGACAGGGTTGTAGCCTATCCCCGATGTAATTCAATCTGTATATTGAGCAAGCAGTGAAGGAAACAAAAGAAAAATTCGCTGTAGGTATTAAAATCCACGGAGAAGAAATAAAAACTTTGAGGTTCGTCGATGACATTCTCATTCTGTCAGAGACTGCAAAGGACTTGGAAGAGCAGTTGAACGGAATGGACAGTGTCTTGAAAGGAGGATATAAGATGAACAGCGACAAAAGCAAAACGAGGATAATGGAATCTAGTCGAATTAAGTCGGCTGATGCTGAGGGAATTAGATTAGGAAATGAGACACTTAAAGTAGTAAAGGAGTTTTGCCCTCCACACTGCCCTCCAATACTAAACTGGTGATCCCTTGATGCCTCACAACATGTCCTACCAACCGATCTCTTCTTCTAGTCAAGTTGTGCCACAAACTCCTCTTCTCCTCAATCCTATTCAGTACCTCCTCATTATTTATGTGATCTACCCATCTAATCTTCAGCATTCTTCTGTATCACCACATTTCGAAAGCTTCTATTCTCTTCTTGTCCAAACTACTTATCGTCCATGTTTCACTTCCTGACAATTAAATCTATAATCGATGTTAACAAATTTCTCTTCTTCAGAAACGCTTTCCTTGCTTTGCCAGTCTACATTTTATATCCTCTCTACTTCGACCATCATCAGTTATTTTGATCCCTAAATAGCAAAACTCCTTTACTACTCTAAGTGTCTCGTTTCCCAACCTAATTGCCTCAGCATCATCCGACTTAATTCGACTAGATTCCATTATCCTCGTTTTGCTTTTGTTGATGTTCATCTTATATCCTCCTTTCAAGACACTGTCCGTTCCTTTGAACTGCTCTTCCAGGTCCCTTGCTGTCTCTGACAGAATCACAATGTCATCAGCTAACCTCAAGGTTTTTATTTCTTGTCCATGGATTTTAATACCTACTCCGAATTTTTCTTTTGTTTCCTTTACTGCTTGCTCAATATACAGGTTGAACATCATCGGGGAGAGGCTACAACCCTATCTCACTCCCTTCCCAACCACTGCTTTCCTTTTAAGACCCTCAACTCTTATAACTGCCATCTGATTTCGGTACAAATTGTAAATACCCTTTCGCTCCCTGTATTTTACCCCTGCCACCTTCAGAATTTGAAAGAGAGTATTCCGGTCAACATTGTCAAAAGCTTTCTCTAAGTGTACAATTGCTAGAAACGTAGCTTTGCCTTTTCTTAATCTAGCTTCTAAAATAAGTCGTAGAGTCAGTATATCCTCACGTGTTCCCATATTTCTACGGAATCCTCACTGATCTTCCCCGAGGTTGGCTCCTACCAGTTTTTCCAATCGTCTGTAAAGAATTCGCGTTAGTATTTTGAAGCTGTGACTTATTAAACTGATAGTTCGGTAAATTTCACATCTGTCAACACCTGCTTTCTTTGGGATTGGAATTATTATATTCTTCTTGAAGTCTGAGGGTATTTCGCCTGTCTCATACATTTTGCTCACCAGATGGTAGAGTTTTGTCAGGACTGGCTCTCCCAAGGCGGTCAGTAGTTATAATGGAATGTTGTAAACTCCCGGGGCCTTGTTTCAACTTAGGTCTTTCAGTGCTCTATCAAACTCTTCACGCAGTATCACATCTCCCATTTCATCTTCATCTACATCTTCTTCCATTTCCATAACATTGCCCTCAAGTACATCGCCCTTGTATAGACCCTCTTTGTACTCCTTCCACCTTTCTGCTTTCCCTTGTTTGCTTAGAACTGGGTCTCCATCTGAGCTCTTGATATTCATACAAGTGGTTCTCTTTTCTCCAAAGGCCTCTTTAATTTTCCTGTAGGCAGTATCTATCTTACCCCTAGTGAGATAAGCCTCTACATCCTTACATTTGTGCTCTAGCCATCCCTGCTTAGCCATTTTGCACTTCCTGTCGATCTCATTTTTGAGACGTTTGTATTCCTTTTTGCCTGCTTCATTTACTGCATTTTTATATTTTCTCCTTTCGTCAAATAAATTCAATATTTCTTCTGTCACCCAAGGATTTCTACTAGCCCTCGTCTTTTTACCTACTTGATCCTCTGCTGCCTTCACTATTTCATCCCTCAAAGCTACCCATTCGTCTTCTACTGTATTTTTCCCCCATTCCTGTCAATTGTTCCCTTATGCTCTCCCTGAAACTCTGTACAACCTCTGGTTTACTCAGTTTATTCACGTCCCATCTCCTTAAATTTCCACCTTTTTGCAGTTTCTTCAGTTTCACTCTACAGTTCATAACCAATAGATTGTGGTCAGAGTCCACATCTGCCCCTGGAAATGTCTTACAATTTAAAACCTGGTTCCTAAATCTCTGTCTTACCATTATATAATCTATCTGAAACGTGTCAGTATCTCCAGGCTTCTGCCATGTATACAACCTTCTTTTATGATTCTTGAACCAAGTGTTAGCTAAGATTAAGTTGTGCTCTGTGCAAAATTCCACCAGGCGGCTTCCTCTTTCATTTCTTACCCCCAATCCATATTCACCTACTATGTTTCCTTCTCTTCCTTTTCCTACTATCGAATTCCAGTCACCCGTGACTATTTTCGTCTCCCTTCACTATCTGAATAATTTCTTTTATCTGATCATACATTTCTTCAATTTCTTCGTCATCTGCAGAGCTAGTAGGCATATAGACTTGTACTACTGTCGTAGGCGTGGGCTTCGTGTCTATCTTGGCCACAACAATGCGTTCACTGTGCTGTTTGTAGTAGCTTACCCGCATTCCTATGGTTTTATTCATTATTAAACCTACTCCTGCATTACCCCTATTTGATTTTGTATTTATAACCCTGTATTCACCTGACCAAAAGTCTTGTTCCTCCTGCCACCGAACTTCACTAATTCCCACTATATCCAACTTCAACCTATCCATTTCCCTTTTTAAATTTTCTAACCTACCTGCCCGGTTAAGGGATCTGACGTTCCATGCTCCGATCCGTAGAACGCCAGTTTTCTTTCTCCTGATAACGACGTCCTCCTGAGTAGTCCCCGCCCGGAGATCCGAATGGGGGACTATTTTACCTCCAGAATATTTTACCCAAGAGGACGCCATCATCATCTATCCATACAGTAAAGCTGCATGCATTTAATTTTGTAAAATGAAATTATTATGGAAATGAAGTCTCACGCTTCTTGACAGAGCGCAGGGGAACTATGCGGGAGACCCGCACCGCCGTTCTAGGCAAGGTCTTAATGGAGGTGGTTTGCCGTTGCCTTCATCAGACCGTAATGGGGATGAATGTTGATGCTGAAGACGACATAACAGCACCCAGTCATCTCGGCGCAGGTGAAAATCCCTGACCCCGCCGGTAATCGAACCCGGGATCTCGGGTTCGGAGAGCGAAAACGCTACACCGAGACCACGAGCTGCGGATAATTACTATGAAACATTTTAATTTTACATAGTAATCAGAACAGTAAATAAAAAAATAGTAGTAGCTGGCTTAGGATGCTACACATAATCGTTATTTATGGAATCTTTTCTCCATAAGTAAAACTGTAAAGAAGAAATTGATAAGCTGAACTTACCGAATCATGCCGCGACATAAAATAAAGAAACCAATCCGGTTGAAACGAACTCCCGTACCTTAAATATACTGAATGATTCAGTAATGGAATGATGACAGACAACAGCATCTAATCAGTTTCGGCGCAACCCTCTGGTGTCTCAAGAGACCAGCAAGCAAATAGTGTTATATTGCCTTAAGGAAATGGCACGCAAGCTTTCATTTGGAAAACAATTTGTTGCCCTTTCAAACAAAATAAAGAACTGTCTGTAGTCTTTGTAGGGACCGTTCAGTTGACTGTAGTAAGTGGTCAGAAGTGAGCAGCACTCGAGGACTGTTGCGGATGTGTATTTCGGGAAGGATGGGATGAGAAAAGAGTCCCGAACCAAGCTTTGGAAAATGGAATGATTGGCGGAACGAAGAAAAAATGTGGCGCCTGACATGTAGGCCTATCATGCAGTGCGAGAAACGTAGGCACCTTGCAGTCGACCCTCCGCTGAGGCAGCCCACTGCTAAGAAATGCTCTGGCATACATGTGCCAGCGCGGTGTATCTCCGCCCTGTTTAAAATGAAATTTTTGCCACGTGCTCAAAATTGTTTTGTCTCCATCTCGACTCGACGCACGTTGGGAAAGAAAAAGGAGAGCGAGCGACCGACCTAGCTGCTCCAGCTAGACCTTTACCGGCAACTACATCACCCGCCAAATTAAAACTTGGCCCAATGTAAGCTTCTACTATCGATGTTTACTTTTAAATTCATCACAACTCTCCGTCTTCATTTATGTAGCACACATAGTCTTCTGAAATCGGTTAAATCTTTTTGAACGCCCTGTATATTATTGCAAAGTGAATATGAACTCCTATAAAGCCTTGAACTCGATTCGAGGGGAGAACAATTCAAATCCCTGGATGGCCATCGTGGTTTAGATTTTTCACGATTACCGCAAGTCAATTAAGGCAAATATTAGAAGGCTCTCTTGAAGGGGACACTAGCTACTTCCTCCCTGTCCTTCCCAGTCCTCACTTGCGCCTCGTTCGTAATGACCCCGCTGAACATCGAACGTCAGACTCCACGCTTCCTTCCTTCCAATTGGTCTGCTTGTCTGGTCTGCACGATAACCCCACCTGACGACCATTCGAGATGTTATAGGACTGTTCTTTTCAGTGTAAGACAAAGCGGGTACACAAGAGGATAAAAAAATTTGTAAGTAAGTCTACAGCCACGTTTTTCTTTCGATTTCAACCTCCGCCGGCAACGAATGAAAAAGTATAGGACTTCCGAATATGTAGCTAGAGCCGTAAACGCCATATATTAATTCTGTGCCAATTTTGTAAAGGTTGTCGATGTTGTGATTTCAGTTCGAAGATCGGTTGGATGCAGTTCTCCACGCTACTCTATAGTGTACTATCCTCTTCATCTCCGAATGACTGCTGCAACCTGCGTTCGCTTCAACCTGCTTCCTTGTAGAGAGAACTCAGTACGTTGCTCTTAACGGAACAAAATCGACAGATGTAAAGGTAATTTGTGGAGGCCCGAAGGAAGTGTCGTAGGACCGTTACTGTTACAGTGTGTATAAATGATATAATAGCAAGCGCCGGTAGCTGTTTAAGACTGTTAGCAGATGATGCTGTTACCTGTAAGAAGGTAGCAAGGCCAGAAGAGAGTATCGACTTGCAGAATGACCTACGGAGGATTGATGAACGGTGCAGGCTCTGATAGATGACCCTGAACGTAAATAAATGTAACATACTGCGCACGCCTAGGGAAAGAAACCCGCTACCGTGCAACTACACTACCGATGACAAATTGCTGGCAGCAGTAACCACTGTAAAATACCTACGAGTATCTATCCGGAGCGACCTTATGTGGAATGACTACTTATTCGTAAAGCAAGTAATAGGAAAAGCAGATGCCCGACTGAGATTCATAAGAGGAACCGTACGGAAATGTAACTCATCCACTAAAGAAGTGGCTTACAGGGAGGTTCTTCGACCCATTCCTGAGTATAGTTCATCAGTCTGGATCCCTTACCTCTTAGGGCTGATAAAAGAGATAGAGAAGATCCGGTGATGAGTCGTGCGTTTCTTCACGGGCTTGTTTAGTCGGCGCGAGAGTTGTTAAAGTGATGCTGAACAAGTTCCAGTGGCAAGCGTTACAAGAGAGGCGTTGTGTGTCACCGAGAGGTATACTGCTGAAATTACTAGTGAGCACTTTCTGGGAAGAGTCGGACAACATCTTACTTCCTCCCAGATACGTCTCGCGGAATAACCATAATTGAGAAAATTCGAGAGATTACAGCTAATACAGGGGCTTATCGACAATCGTTCTCCCCACGCGTCATGCGCGAGTGCAATAGCGAGCGGGGATTCGGTTACTAGTGCCAGCAGTATCCTCCGCCACACGCCGTCAGGTAGCTTGCGAAATATTGATATAGATGTAGACGTATTCAGGTGTTGAATTGTGATCCCTCTACAATTATCAGCCCTTCACTTCCCAACGACATTAAATTGATGATTCTTTGATGTCTCAGATAGTGTCCTATCAATGAATCCTTCTTTCAGACAAGTTGTACCACAGACTTCTTTTCTCTGTATATACACACAACAAAAAAGTTTTGCATCATCCCATTTCCCAGAACTCCTGAAGACAAGCGTTGACTGCGGAAATTATATCACAGACACAGTCCCTTTGACTGTTCAGAGATGTCACTCAACTCGCCCAAAGATGTAAACAGCCCAGCATGAGCAGCGCCTATTAGACGCAGGGGGTCCGACAGCCGATCATTTGCAGTCATTCCACCAGTAAGGAGGTTGTCTGTAGTTCAACCATGCCTAGACGGCCAATACCGCGCTTCGATCGCTTCCGCATTGTTACTTTATGCCAGCAAGGGCTCTCAACAAGGGAAGTGCCCAGGCATCTCGGAGTGAACCAAAGCGATATTGTTCGGACATGGAGGAGATACGGAGAGACAGAAACTGTCGATGACATGCCTCGCTCAGGCCTCCCAAGGGCTACTACTGCAGTGGATGACCGCTACCTACGGCTTATGGTTCGGAGGAACCCTAACAGCAATGACACCATGTTGAATAATGCTTTTCGTGCAGCCACAGGACGTCGTGTTACGACTCAAACTGTGCGCAATAGACTGCATAATGCGCAACTTCACTCCCGATGTCCATGGCGAGATCTATCTTTGCAACTACAACACCACGCAGTGCAGTACAGATTGGCCCAAATACATGCCGAATGGACCGCTCAGGATTGGCATCACGTTCTCTTCACCAATGAGTGTCGCATATGCCTTCAACCAGACAATTGTCGTAGACCTGTTTCGAGCCATCCCGGTCAGGCTGAACGCCTTAGACGCACTGTCCAGCGAGTGCAGCAAGCTGGAGATTCACTGCTATTTTGGGGTGACATTTTGTGGGGCCGACGTACGCTGCTTGTGGTCATGGATGGAGCCGTAACGGCTGTACGACACGTGAATGCCATCCTCCGACCGATAGTGCAACCATATCGGCAGCACCTTGGCGAGGTATTCGTCCTTATGGACGACATTTCGCGCCCTCCCCCCCCCCCCCCCATCTTGCACATCTTGTGAATGACTTCCTTCAGGATAACGACATTGCTCGACTAAAGGGACCAGCATGTTCTCCAGAGATGAACCCTATCGACAATGCCTGGGATAGATTGAAAAGTCTACGCCGAATCGCCCTTGAGGAGTGGGACAATCTAGAGCAACAGTACGTTGATGAATTTTTGGACAATATGCCACGACGAATACAGGCTTGCATCAGTGCAAGAGGACATGCTACTGGGTATTAGATGTTCCGGTGTGTACAGAAACTGGAACACCACCACTGAAGGTCTTGCTGTAAGGTGGTACAACATGTCATGTGTGGTTTTCATGAGCAATAAAAAGGGCGCAAATTATGTTTGTGTTCAGCTCTGTTCCAATTTTCTGTACAGGTTCCGGAACTCTGGGAACCAAGGTGATGCATAACTGTTTTTGATGTGTGTAGATTGAGTACCTCTTTATCAGTTATACGATCTATGCATCTGATCTTCAGTATTCTTCTGTACGCCGCACTTCAAAACCTTCTGTTCTCATCTTGTCTGAACTGCTTTTCGTCTACGTTTCACTTCCGTACATGGCTACGTTCCACATAAAAAGTTCAGAAAAGACTTTCTAACATTTAATTATATGTTAGATGTTAACAAATTTCTCTCCTTCAGAACCGCTTTTCTTCCCGTTACCAGTCTACATTTTATATTCTCTCTACTTCGGCCATCATCAGTTTTTTACTGCCTAAACAGCAAAACTGAGAACTGTATTTTACGGAATATAAGACTAATTTTTTTTCTTCGAAAAATTGCCTCCAAAATTCAGTTGCGTCTTATACTTGAAATTAATGTAAAAATGTCAAGTGTTTGATTTAAAATTCCCGCCAGTCTTAAAAATGGCCGTATATTCGATGCTGCGGAAAATCTGTCTCTCTCTGACAACATGGATTCCACTGGCAACAGCAGTGCATCGATGCGACGCACGAGATTTGCGCGGATTCGAAAGCTTGTAACACTTTCTCCCTCCAGCCCCGCCGACACAGACCCAAAACACTGTATAGCATATGATGCGCCATTGCAATCTACGGTGCCAGTAAACTTGAGTTGAAAGGGATTTGTGTTATCGGCAACAGTACATTATTTTTGTTAGTAGCTAGCTTCATAATGAAAAAAAGTACAGGGTGAAAAGTATTTAAACCGACGAACTCTGGGAGATTTGTAGGGGACGTCAAAACAAATATTTTTCTCTAATGTCATTTTTTCCTATAAGGTGCAGAGGAAGATTTCTCTGGCGGAAAATTAATTAAACCAACAAACACTTTTCCATTTTTTTTATGACCAAGAGAGAACACATTAACACAACACAATTTCAATTACAGTAGATTTTCAAAAATGCCCCCATTGACACGTTACCAAAGGCTATACCGTCGGATCATGTTCTGTCTGACACGGGCAAAAACCCCAGGAGTATCCTGAATTGTTCCTGCTGCTGCTACTATCCGGGCAACCAGAGCCTACTCTTCTGATGCAACAGGAGTTGTGTAAACAAGGTTGCGCATCTCTCCCCACACAAAAATGTCCAGAGGGGACATATCTGGGGATCGAGCAGGCCATGGAACACGAATCCACGTTTCTGGGAACCGTCGGTCCAAGAATCGACGCACACGACGACTGAAATGTGCCGGCGCCCCGTCATGTTGGAGCCACATGCGTTGTCTTGTAGGGAGCGGGACGTCTTCCAGCAATTCTGGCAATGCTCTGGCGAGAAAATTGTAATAGTGCCTGCCATTTAATGGCCTAGGTAGCAGATTCGGCCCAATTAAACAGTCCCCAACAAAACCGGCCCGCAAATTACCGAAGAACTGCAGTTGATGAGCGCTAGTAACGGTGGCTTGTGGGTTATCCTCTCTCCAAACATGCGAATTGTGCATGTTGAAGACGCCCGAACGTTGCTTCATCGGCAAACAACACAGAGGATGGAAATTTAGGATGCATTTCACACTGTTCCAGGTACCGCAGCTAAAATTGTGCTCTGGGTGGATAATCAACTGGTTCCAGGTTGTGGACACGCTGTAAGTGAAATGGACGTAACAATTGCTCTGGTAGGACTGTTCTTACATTCGTCTGATTCGTCCCCATGTTACATGCAGTTGCATTGAAGGATCCCGCTCCACATGCTGCAAGACAGCTTTCTCAAATTGCAGCGTTCTTACCGTGCGACGGCGTCCCTGTCCAGGTAATCTGCTAAATGACCCGGTCTCACGCAGACGTTGGTACACAGCAACGAAGGTCGTATGATGCGGGATACGGAGATTAGGATATTGTTGTTGATAAACCCGCTGTGCAGCTCGTCCGTTGTGGTGCGCTACGTAGTACGCACCAGCCTTATCAGTGTACTCACTCCAGGTGTATCGCTCCATTAGTAAACAGAGACAATTCACTACTACACTGCTGGACAGCAGTTGCCTACAATTGAAGAGCGTAATACGGCCTCTAACAACTGAAGAGCGTAATATGGCCTCTACCGGTTTAAATAATCCTCATAGGAAAAAATGACATTAGGGAAAAATATTTTTTTATGTCCCCTGCAACCTACCAGAGTTTGTCAGTTTAAATACTTTTTACCCTGTAAACGTATTCATATGATGCGGGCTATAAATTGCAAGTAATAGCATACGCAGAAGAATATTGAAACAGAGCATCTGAGTGGGATATCGGCCCTCCAGCAACAGAAAAAACCATTCGCGATTTGCGGGCTAGTAAGGAAAAACTGAAAAAAATGGGGAAGACTAAATGTGCAAAATAGAGGACTGAATGCAAAATGACCAAAACTAGAAGATGAAGCATTTAAATGGATTCAAGGACACAGTCAAAATGACAGTGGAACTAATACAAAAATAGCTGAAGTACACGCTCGTAAGCTAGCGCTACAGTGGACCTTGACAAATTTTAAGGGTGGAATTGGTTGGTCCTTTGGGTTTATGAAGCGTCATGGACTTCGCATGCGAACTAAAACCGAAATATCTAAAAAAAAAAAAGAAAAACGTCTCAAGAGCATAAAGAGAAAATAATATATTTCCATCGCTTCATTATTCAACATCGAAAGAAAATCACTGAGGAACTAAGCCAAATAGCGAACATGGACGAAACTTCTCCGACATTTGTTGTGCTGAGTAACAGAACTGTTGCCATAAAAGGTGCTAAATATAAAAACAAGTAGACATGAAAAATGCACTGCACCGTTATCCTTTCATGTTGTGCTGACGGCACTGGACTCAGTTTAAGCCAAATAGCGGATATGGACAAAACTGATCCGACATTTGATGTGCTGAGTAAGAGAACTGTTGCCATGAAAGGTGCTAAATATATAAACAAGTGGACATACCTTCAAGCCAAAACCTTCTAAAATACCGCCAGTTGTTGTTCACGCACATGAAAATGGTTGGATGGACGAGGCTGGTATGAGAGAATGGATTAAGAATACGTGGGAGAGAAGGGAAGAAGAGAGAAGGAAAGAAGAGTTCTTTTGTTGTGCTAGATCAGTTTAGCAGTCATTTCAAAAATTCTGTGAAAGAGAAATTGGGACGCGGAACACAGAACTTGCTGTTATTCCGGGAGGACTTACAGCACAAATGCAACCTCTCCATGTCTCGATGAATAAACCACTTTAAGTGTAAATAATAAAGGAATGGAACAAATGGATGATGGATGAAACGAAACTTCAATTCATGCCGAATGGAGTTTTAAAGCAACCTGCACTCAAACAGGCGTCTCACTTGATAAAATAGTCGTGGTCTAGAGTGACAGAAGACATTATTGTTAAATCTTTCAGGAAGTGAGACATAAGTAGCGCTCTCGATGGCAGTGAAGACCATCTTATACAGCATATCAAGAGGACAACGATGACGACGAAGAGGAAGAAGAAGAAGAAGAAGAGGAAAAAGAGTTCAGATACTGACTTTCAGGGCTTTTAACCATCAGCTCGGGTTTACAAACTAAGAACTTTTTTGGCTTGTTTTGCGGTCTAAAGGTAAAAAAAGTAAAAATGATACAGTACTGGCCATTAAAATTGCTACACCACGAAGATGACGTGCTACAGACGCGAAATTTAGCTGAAAGGAAGAAGATGCTGTGATTTTCAAATCATTGGCTTTACAGAGCATTCACACAAGGTTGGCGCCGGTGGCGACACCTACAACGTCCTGACATGAGGAAAGTTTCCAACCGATTTCTCACACACAAACACCAGCTGACCGGCGTTGCCTGGTGAAACGTTGTTGTGATGCCTCGTGTAAGGAGGAGAAATGCGTATCATCAAGTTTCCGACTTTGATAAAGGTCGGATTGTAGCCTACCGCGATTGCGGTTTATCGTATCGACATTGCTGCTCGCGTTGGTCGAGATCCAATGACTGTTAGCAAATATGGAATCGGTGGGTTCAGGAGGGTAATACGGAACGCCGTGCTGGTTTCCAACGGCTTCGTTTCACGACCAGTCGAGATGACAGGCATCTTATCGGCATGGCTGTAACGAATCGTGCAGCCACATCTCGATCCCTGAGTCAACAGATGGGGACGTTTGCAAGAAAACAACCATCTGTACCAACAGTTCGACGACGTTTGCAGCAGCATGGACTATCAGCTCGGAGACCGTGGCTGCGGTTACCCTTGACGCTGCATCACAGACAGGAGCGCCCGCGATGGTGTACTCAACGCCGAACCTGGGTGCACGAATGGCAAAACGTCATTTTTTCGGATGAATCCAGGTTCTGTTTACAGCTTCATGATGGTCGCATCCGTGTTTGGCGACATCGCGGTGAACGCACATTGTTCGCATTGACGTCACTTTGAACAGTGGACGTTACATATCAGATGTGTTACGACCCGTGGCTCTACCCTTCATTCGATCCCTGCGAAACCCTACATTTCAGGAGGATAATGCACGACCGCATGTTGCAGGTCCTGTACGGGTCTTTCTGGATACAGAAAATGTTCGATTGCTGCCCTAGCCAGCACATTATCCAGATATCTCACCAATTGAAAACGTCTGGTCAATGGTGGCCGAGCAACTGGCTCGTCACAATACGCCAGTCACTACTCTTGATGAACTGTAGTATCGTGTTGAAGCTGCATGGGCATCTGAACCTGTACACGCCATCCAAGCTCTGTTTGACTCAATGCCCAGATGTATCAAGGCCGTTATTACGGCCAGAGGTGGTTGTTCTGGGTACTGATTTCTCATTATCTATGCACCCAAATTGCGTGAAAATGTAATCACATGTCAGTTCTAGTATAATATATTTGTCCAATGAATACCTGTTTATCATCTGCATTTCTTCTTGGTGTAGCAATTTTAATGGGCATTAGTGTATTCAAAAAATTGCCTAAAATGAAGGTGCTTCTTATAGTCTCTAAAATACGGCACTGCTTTTAGTGTGTGACTTCGTACAATAATTCTCTCAGTAACACCTCATTTAATTTGAGTACATTCCATTATCCTTGTTTTTCTTTTGTTGTTGCCCTTCTTGCATCTTCCTTTCGTGATAGCGTTCATTCCATTCAACTGGTCCTGGAAGTCCTACGCTGTCTGTGACATGTGCCTTTGGCACGAGTGTGGGGGTCGCGAGCGTGTGAGCCCGGGGCAGCACGCAGCCTTGCGCAAGGGACATTCCTGGCGGGTTTCTGCAGCGGCGGGGCGGCGGTTGCGACTGGACGGCTAGTTAGCGGCTCTTCGCCACGTGAAAGCGGCAGCCGCGGCCGCAGCGGCACGAGCGGTCGTTGATCTTGGCTCGCCACTCCGAGCCGCGCTGGCGAAAACCGCCGGTCCAGCTGGGCGCCTCTGTCCTTCCTGCACCTGCCTGCATCGGCCCTCCAGCCACCTCCGCTTTTTCTTCCTGAGACGGAGCACCCGGCAAACGGTATATCTCCTGTATACCGGTAGAGGAGTGCGTGGACCCACAGGGATCGATACTCGGTCCGCTGTTGTTCATGTTACGCACGCGAGGGGCGTTCAATAAGTAACACATCAAACTTTTTTCTCGATCAGTTTTGATGGAAAAAGTTCGGAATTTGTTGTAGAACATCGTGGAATATTCTCGTTTCAGCCCCTATTGTTTCATGAAGTTCCAATAGGTGGCGCGCTTTAAGTCATTCTTCAATATTGAGAACGTAACGGAAGTGCTTTCCAAGTAGAAAGACGCAGTTGAGTTTTTTGGCGAGAAACCAGAGCATCGACGTTATTCATAGGCGCTTGCAGACCTGTCACTGAGCAAAAGCAGGGTGAGTCGTTGGGAGAGGCGTCTGTCACCATCGAAACCAGGTCATGCAAATCTGCCCGATGTCCTGCGTGACGGCTGGCCGCTCACAGCTGGTACGTGCGGACACTCTCACTCGAGATGATCGACGGATCACAATCAGACACCTCACTGCAGACTGAACGTCTCTGTTGGTAGTGCTGATACACGCTTCCACGAGTTGGGATACTCAAAATCGCTTGCCCACTTGGTTCCTCTGTGAGGTGCCGGGGCTAGCAGTGTATTTAACACTAAATTCTTCTCGAATCTTCATATGGAAATGATGCTCTAAGCCCCCCCTTTTTTAACTCCTACTTTTGCTGTTGCACATGGATTAAGAATAAACGCGAACTGACTGTAATCGACCCTGCAAGTGGAGTAGAAATCAGTTTGGTACCTGCAATAATTTAATTGGATAGAAATTAAGGAAAGTTTCATTAACGTAGTGAGAAATGAAAGGGTTGCTCTACCGATTAACAGAATGAAAGTTCTGTCCAAAATAACAATTTGATTTGTTATGACTAAACTCAAAATAATAAATAAAACACACGAAACATTTACAATACATCAAACTGCATCAAATTGGATATTCAAATAAATGCTGTGAAGGTGAAGTTGTCCATAAACTAGATTGTGACATTTATGACGAAGTGACATGTGGAGCCAATTCCTTGCAACTCAAATCTTAAGAGAAACACACAGCCAACCCAACATTAATTGCTGCTACATTAGGGAGAACTCAGACAATGAACACCCAAGACAGGACAAAGTTAGAAAAGGCGAACAGGCGCGCTCTGCTGAGCTCTGATCATCACCTAGCAAAATCCCTAATCTGCCAATGCTGCGGACATACATTACCTAGCTGTCTCCTTAACTGCAAGAACACGATCTGGCGTATTGGAGGCGATGGCTGGTTGCTTCGACGTCCCGTTGTGGTGATGATAAATTAAATGGTTCAAATGGCTCTGAGCACTATGGGACTCAACTGCTGAGGTCAGTAGTCCCCTAGAACTTAGAACTAGTTAAACCTAACTAACCTAAGGACATCACAAACATCCATGCCCGAGGCAGGATTTGAACCTGCGACCGTAGCGGTCTTGCAGTTCCAGGCTGCAGCGCCTTTAACCGCACGGCCACTTCGGCCAGCTATGATAAATTATCCTGGTCTGGTTGTTCCAGACTAAAGACTTCCTAGCAATACAAATGCGCCTCTGAGGGAGACAAAGAAGGCTCGCCACACAATCACTGACGGTACAGTGATTGATTTTAACAAGCGAAGTCACACAGTAACTCCGATACAGTCAACTTTAGCCAAAACTGCGCAATACAGACAACATAGGCCTCTTGTACGCAGAACGCTCAATTGCCAACTGTACTCGGAAAGTTACGTTGAAGCCCGCATCTCGTGGTCGTGCGGTAGCGTTCTCGCTTCCCACGCCCGGGTTCCCGGGTTCGATTCCCGGCGGGGTCAGGAATTTTCTCTGCCTCGTGATGGCTGGGTGTTGTGTGCTGTCCTTAGGTTAGTTAGGTTTAAGTAGTTCTAAGTTCTAGGGGACTTATGACCACAGCAGTTGAGTCCCATAGTGCTCAGAGCCATTTGAACCATTTTTAGTTACATTGAAGTCGAAACTTCAGCAACTTCGTCAAACAGTTACAATTAAATAAAAGTACATTAGACAGCCAACGGAAGGCAGGTTGACCAGAGCAGCGAGAGCTCAGTCTTGTAACCTACTCCGACCGAAAGGCGAGAGCCGACCCCCCACAAGAGCACCTGTACAAACCGAACACAGAACATTCCCGCCCCCACGACAGTGGCCGTGGTTAACCGTTCCAATCAGCAACTCGAAAACCAGCGGAAAATTCCACTCTATTGCCGGAGCACTACCATTCCACCAATGTAGATTCTTGGCGCCAATTTCTGCGCTGATTTTGCTACGTCACGGAGCTATGCCCTGAGCAAGCCAATCACAGTTACGATTTTGCAGAAAACGCGGGAATTTGCCCGCCACAACTGCCTGGGTACACAAGTCATTCCCACGCCTCGCTAGTAGCCCGCCAGAAACGGTTTTCACTAAGTTTCTGCGAAGTAACGGAATCTCTAGCCCAGCCGCCCCTTCCGGCCCATCTGGGCGTGTCGCTCCCGCTTTTATGACAATGTCGGCTTCTGGAAAGCATCCACTCGACTCCCTCTCACCCGTCGGCTTAACCCTCTCAAGCTCAGCAGAACTCGCCTGTCACCGGACCGCCCGGGTGACGAGAGACGCTGCGTGGTAAGTCTGCGTGTGAAGCAATAGCAACTTTTCACCGCATGCAATTAGAGAGGAAAATCGAATTACTCAGAGTAAGATAGAAGTATGAGAGGGGGCCGGCCGTGGTGGCCAAGCGGTTAAAGGCGCTACAGTCTGGAACCGCGCGGCCGCTACGGTCGCAGGTTCGAATCCTGCCTCGGGCATGGATGTGTGTGATGTCCTTAGGTTAGTTAGGTTTAAGTAGTTCTACGCTCTAGGGGACTGATGACCTCAGAAGTTAAGTCCCATAGTGCTCAGAGCCATTTGAACCATTTTTTTATGAGAGGGGGCTCATGCCACCTCTCACCTCGCCACTTAGCAGAAGACCATAAAGAGCAACAAACGACCACCCGTGCGGAGCTGCTTGCCCGTTACGAGGCTGATAGTGACAATTTTTTTGTCGAACATGGTTTCACCATCTCAAACCGGAAGCGAAACAGCAATCCATGGAGTAGTGACACACCACCTCCCCTCCGAAGTAAAAGTTCAAAGGCGACCCCTCAGCAGTAAAGTCAAGGCTACGGTCTTCTGAGTCTCTCAAGGGTTATTCTATTTGATGCCCTCTGTTAAGGTGCAACAATCAACTCGGAAGTGTATTGTGCTACCCTTGAAACGTCTCTATGGAGTCGTTTCATAGACGCTCGTCTCACTGGATTCTGTGCATCCTATTCTGTCCACCGTCTGATTACAGTTTAGTTTATTAACCCTCCCAGATAGACTGAGCAATCAAACTAAGGCTTATTAAGTGATATTATATTTTATTTTTTTTTGTGTTCCATAGGAAATCATGACCTGTATTTATTACGTTTTTCCCTTCACCCTACCGTACGTGTGCATGAATGTGACTGAATGAGTGTTTTTACGAATGGTTTCGGGTATCTTTTGTGGGAAACGCTGAGTTGGTTGTCGTCTGCTAGGAACAGGTGATGTTTGCTTCTCGCTTGCAGGGTAGCACAGGATGACCTACTTAGGATCCCAGTACCTAGACAGAGAGGTTTACCTCTTTTATTGTGAGTTTGGTTTGCCTGTCAGGTTGGTGGCGGAAGCCTACCCCACTAGTAGTTTCCGTTGCACCGGTAGTTAGGCGAAGCTCGGTGGAGAAAAGTCACTCTGCAGCTAGCGGTTGGTGAGTACAGTTCGTAGCTCCTAGGGAGGTTTCCTGCTAATAGGAATTAGGTCGCATTAGAACTTCCCTGTGTTAAATTGTAAGTAGGCTGTTTAGGTTTTTATGTTGGTAACGCCACGTAGCACTCTGTATGAAAATCACTGAATGTGCTGTGTGAAGGCTGTGGTTGGTTTGCATTGTTGGAGTATATGCTATTGTAGTGTTGGGCAGTTGGCTGTCAACAGCGCATAGCGTTGCGCAGTTGGAGGTGAGCCGCCAGCAGTGTTGGATGCGGGGAGAGAAATGGCGGAGTTTTGAGAGTGGATGATCTGGATGTATGTCCATCAGAGACAGTAAATTTGTAAGACTGGATGTCATGAACTGCTATATATATTATGACTTTTGAACACTATTAAGGTAAATACATTGTTTGTTCTCTATCAAAATCTTTCATTTGCTAATTATGCCTATCAATAGTTAGTGCCTTCAGTAGTTTGAATCTTTTATTTAGCTGGCAGTATTGGCGCTCGCTGTATTGCAGTAGTTCGAGTAACGAAGGTTTTTGTGAGGTAAGTGATTTGTGAAAGGTATAGGTTAATGTTAGTCAGGGCCATTCTTTTGTAGGATTATTGAAAGTCAGATTGCGTTGCGCTAAAAATATTGTGTGTCAGTTTAGTGTTGATCAGAATAGGTAAACAGCGAAATGTCTGAGTACGTTCAGTTTTGCTCAGCTGTTTGAAAATCAAATAGCGTAAGTTTTATCAGCACAGTAATTCATTAATTTTTCTAAGGAGATGTTTCAAAATTCATGGCATATTTAATTACTTCAGCTTAACTGAAGCGTGTGTAGTTATGTATTTCCGGAATGTGGTATAATTATTTTGTTAAACTCGGCAATGATGGTGGTTGAAATTAAAAGTGTGAATGTTGCTTTGTTCCTTTCGTACAGTCGTGGGAATGTAGATGGAATGACTGAATGATTGTGTTCCACTTCCCTTTTGTGTGTTTTTCCTTTTTAATTGCGCGATTCTTCAATTTTTTGCGAATTAAACTTTTTTATTCAGGCACCAGTCATGTGTATTTATAGGATGTGCATCAAATTCAGTAATGAAATAAATGTGCTACGTAAAAGATAAACTCTGCTTCCTTTATGTTTCTAATTGATGCCAGTTTTCAAATTAATTCTCTATTTCCTGTTTTTTTTTTTAAGTTAATCTGCTTGCTTGTGATGAACAAAAATGGAAAATGTACTGTCTCAAAATTAAGAAATTATCACATTTCATTAAGCTCACTGATGTACGACATACAATGCTGTTCATCTTGTTAGTGTCTTTAAAAAAATTGTCTTCTTATAATTAAATTCTTAATGTAATTGAACTGATAATTTCCGGTTCGGTCTTTTCTTAATTGTTAGGAAGGGCTTGGGCTGGTGGCGACCCTGCAATTTTTAAACATATAATTGTGAGGTGGCTTAACCAGAAATTGCGCGCAAGGGTTTCAGCTCCATTATTCTTGGTACGTAACGTATGTCGGGCCTTGGCTAGGATCCGTTTACACACATGAATACGAAATTGGAGAGACAACTTTAGCTTGTTCGTCTTCACAAAGCTGCAAACAAACTTCTCATTCTCCATGACAACGCACGGCCTCGCACAAGTCTGCACACCCGAGAGGGGCTCACAAAACTTCAATCGACTGTTTTTCATCATCCACTCTGAAGCCCGGATCTCGCACCTACCGACTTCAATCTATTTGGCTCAATGAAGAATGGTTATTGATGCAGCATCAAGTTTGCTCCGACGCCGACCAACGGGGTGATACTATGGGGGCATACAAGCTCTCCCATAACGTAGCGTAAGGCCGTCGCATTGACCGGAGATTATGTTTAAAAATTGCGTTTTTTTTGCCAAAAAAAGTGGGGAATAACATGGTGTAGTTGAATCCTGAATAAAACCGACCTACTTTCAGAGAAAAATGTGTTGCAATACTTACTGAAGGCCTCTCGTAAATATCTGTGTGGTGCGAAATGTGGTAATTGACTCTAGATAACGAAAAGTATGAAGTCATCCACATGAGTAATAATAGGAACCCGGTAAATTTCGGTTTCACGATAAATTTTACACGTCTAAAGGCTGTTATTTCAACTAAATATGTACGGATTACAATTACGAATACCTTAAACTGGGTTGATCACATAGTTAACGTTGAGGGGAAAGCGAACCAAAGACTATGATTTACTGGCAAAACGCTGAGAAAATGCACCAGGTCTACTAAGAACTCCCCCTACACTACTCTTGTCCGTCCTGTTCTGGAGTATTGCTGCGCGGCGTGGAAACCGCGTCCGCGTCGTTTAGGACACGCGGAGGACATCGAAAAAGTTCAGAAAAGGGCATCTCATTTTTTACCATCGCGAAATCGGGGCGGGAGAGTGCCACGGATCTGATACGTGCATGGGGGTTGAAAAGCGTTTTTCGATAAGCAGAATCTGCTCGTGAAATTTCAGTCAGCAAGTTTCTCCTCCGAATGCAACAATATTTTGTTGTGGCGTCCACCTACAAAAGGAGAAATGATCATCAGAATAAAACATGAGGAATCAGAGCTATCACAGAAAGATTTAAGTGCTCGTTTTTCCTGCAAAGGCTTTGAAAGAGTAATGGCAGAGAAAAGTGTGAGAGTAGTTCGACAAATTCTGTGCCAAGCACTTAAATGTGAACTGAAGAGTAATCATATAAATGTATCTATAGAAAAGATCGTCCAGTGTACATCCAAGAATTAGAAATAGCTACTTTTGCTTTATCCGTCAGAGCTACCCTGGCGCTTCTCACTCTACGCCAACACAGCTTCACTCCTGCCAGTACCTCTCTCCTAATTTCCAAAATTCGCTTGTGGCGTTTGCTATCTCTGGATGTCAAAAATCATTTAAGCTCTGAGCCCTCGCTAATCAGATGATGCCAGATATCTATAAACAGTAGTAGATTTAATCGGTGTTAAATAAGAATGATATTAGATTCACTTGTTCTACGGCCCACGTATTAATAAATAAGTAAAAACAATAATTCAGAGTACATGGTTTACAGGTGAACACTGTTCACTGAAATCACAGTTTATACACAATACTAAAACGTCGGACATGTTGTTTGAGTGCTGCCAACTTAATTATGGCAGACAATCACAAAAAATACTCGAATTGTAGGTCACGGGGCCTACGCAAATGACATCTCACATACAACTGCTGTTAGTGTCTCCGAAAAATGTTTGTTTAGACATGCCTCTCCCCATCAGATTAGGGGGTATGAAATCAAGCAAACTAAGTATAAATATGTACTACATAGTAGAAATTAGCTGCCCGGTGACAAGCAGTATTTTAATTTACAATACTTTTAACACAACAGAGATTGTATCTTACAAATTAAATGAGTTGGAATGTTTGCAAATGTGTTAGCAACAATATTTGAGCCATCTATTCTATCCACAAATTGGTCTGTCACCTTAGCTAAATAAAACAAATGTAACTTTAACGAAATTTAAAATGAGTGTAAAATGATGTGTAAAGTGTCTCACCTTAAAGCATTTGTTGTGCTGATTCCAGAACTGGTTTTACATATCGCGTGACAGCCATATTTTCAAAATTATCGATAATAGACTAATGACATTAATACGACAAAATATATTGTTAATATTAATTCACCTGATGTGTTAGCAATCCATATGTGAAATTTTATCTTTTGTCTTCTAACATTATTTGAATGATCCATTTATTTCCAAATACTACTTAACTGGATATTGATATTGCACAGAGGATTCTTTTGTCTATACGTGACACAGTTATGTAACTAGCCAAAAGAGTAGATCACCCAAGATAACGCAGGAATAGGTTCAATAATGAATAAGCGTGAGCAACTATTGACGCCTTATCGTGGCCAAGATAGACGTCTCAATCTTTATTTGTTATAGATCCTCACTTAATGACAAAAAAGGGGGTAATGAATTTATCTGGTTACAACATTCGACATATGGGTTTCTTAGAGAGACCTGAAAATTAAAATTTCAGAACGTTCATTTGGTGTCTACCGAATCATCAAACAGTCAGCATTGTTGCATTGTACTTAGAAACACGTTCTGTGTATAGTAAGAAAAGAATTTACATAATGCCAAGTTAAGTTAGAAAGCTCACTCCCCCCCCATTCATGGGGTGGCTTCCGTGCCGCCTCAGCGTTACAGATAACAGTACCGTAGGTGCTACCACAACGGAAGGGTATCTGTTGAGAGGTCAGGCAGACGTGTGATCCCTGAAGAGGGGCAGCAAACTTTTCAATATTGGCAGGGACAACACTCTGGATGAATGGCTGAACTGACCTTATAACATTAACCAAATCGGTCTTGCTGTGCTGGTACTGCGAATGGCTGACAGCAAAGGGGAAAATACAGCTGTAATTTTTCCCGAGGGCATGCAGCTCTACTGTATAGTTAAATGATGGTAGCATCCCCTTGGGCAGAATATCCAGGAGGTAAAATAGTCCCCAAGAGGATTTCCAGGCGAGGACTACTCAGGAGGACGTCGTCATCAAGAGAAACAAAAACGACGTTCTACGAATAGGAGGGTGGAGTGTTAGATCACTTAAAGGAGTATGTAGGTTAGAAAATTTAAAAGGGGAAATGGACAGCTTGAAGTTAGATATAGCGGCAATTACTGAAGTTAGGTGGCAGGAGTAATAGGAATTATGGTCAGAGGAATACTGGGTTACAAATACAAAATCAAATACGGATAACGCAGGAATAGGTTCAATAATGAATAAGTGTGAGCAACTATTGACGCCTTATCGTGGCCAAGATAGACGTGAAGCCCACACCTGCCGCAGTAGTACAAGTTTATATGTTAACTAACCCCACAGATGATGAAGAGATTGAAGAAATGTATGATGACACACAAGAAATTATTCACATAGTTAGGGGAGACGAAAATTTAATTGTGATGAGGGACTGGACTTCAATTGTGGGAAACGGAAGAGAAGGACAAATAGAAGGTAAATAATGAGTTGAGCAGAGGAATGAAAACCGAAGCCATCTGGCAAAACTTTGGACAGAGCATGATTTAATCCTCGCTAACGCTTGGTTTACGACTCATGAAATAAGGATGTTTACGTGGAAGAGACCTGGAGACACCGAAATGTGTCAGACTGATTATGTAATAGTAAGACAAAGATTTCTGAACTAGATTTTAAATTGAAAGAGATTTCCGGGGACAGATATAGTCTGTGGTCACAATTTATTGATTATGAACTGTAGATGAAAACTGAAGAATCTGAAAAAAAGGTAAGAAACTAAGGCGATGGGACCTGGATCAATTGAAAGAACCAGGGGCTGTTGCAAGTTTCAGAGGGAGCATTAAGTAACGATTGACTAGCACAGGGGAAAGGAATACCTCAGACGACGAATCGGTATCTTTGAGAGATGAAATAATGAAAGAAGAAGAGGATCAAACACGTAAAAAGACAAGGCGTAGTGGAAATTCTTGGACAACACAGGAGAGATTGAATTTGACGAAAGGAGAAAAAATAAAAATGGGACAAATGAAGCAGGGGAAAGGAAATGCAAACGTGTAAAGAATGAGATTGATGGGAAGTGAAAAATGTCAAAGCAGGAATAGCTAGAGGACAATCGTAAGGATTTAGAAGCGTACCCTACTAGAACAAAGATAGAAACCGCCTACAGGAAAATTAAAGAGTCCTTTGTAGAAAAGAGAAGCCGCTGTATGAACATCAAGAACTCAGATGGAAAGCCAGTCCTAAGCAAAGAAGGGAAAGCTGAAAGGTGGTAGCAGTATATAGAGGGTCTATACAAGGGAAATGAACTTAAAAGCATTCTTATAGAAGTGGAAGAGGACGTACATGAAAATAAAACGGGAGATACGATACTGTGAGAAGTGAAAGATCTAAGTTGAAACAAGGCCCGTGGGGTGGACGACGTACTGGCAGAATCACTGATAGCCTTGGATAAACCAGCCATTACAGAACTCCTCCATCTGGTGAGCAAGTTGTATGAGACAGGAGAAATACCCTCAGATTTCAAGAAGAAAATAATAATTCCAATCTCAAAGAAAGCAGGTTTTGGCAGGTGTGAAAACTATCGAACTATTAGTTTAGTAAGTTATGGCTGCAAAGTACTAACACGAATTCTTTACAGAAGAATGGAAAAACTGATAGAAATCGATCTCGGCGAAGATCAGTTCGGATTCCAGATAATTTTAGGAACACGCGAGGCACCACTGACCCTGCTACTTCTCTTAGAAGATAGGTTAAGGAAAGGTAAACCAATGTTTATAGCATTTGTAGACTTAGAGAAAGGTTTTGATAATATTGACTGGAGAATCTCTTTGAAAATCTGAAGGCAGTAGGGGTAAAATACAGGGAGCGAAAGGCTATTTATAACTTGTACAGAAACCAGATCACTGTTATAAGTATCAAGGAGCTTGGAAGGGAAGCAGTTGTTAGAAATGTTATTCAATCTGTATGTTTAGCAAGCAGTAAAAGTAACCAAAGGAAAATTTGGAGGCTTAGTTAAAGCTGAGGGAGAAGAGATAATAACATTGAAGTTAGACAATGTCATTTTAATTTTGTAAGAGATAGCAAAGGAGTTAGAAGAGTAGTTGAACGGAATAGGCAGTGTTCTGAAAACGGATAATAGGATGATGTAGGAGGTCCATGACTAAGAAATTTATTGGTAGCGCACTCGAGCAGATGTAATTTCGATCGACTGCTCACGCGCTGCCTGCGATATGTAAGCTACAATAGAATCTCAGACCAGAGAGTAGTGTCGGCTGCTGTAGGAGCTGTGTCGGCAGCAGCAGTAGTGGTCGTCGCTCGCAGTAGGGCGGTTGGGCCGGTCGTGCCTGAGCGATGTATAAGGTAGAAACAGCCGCGCGCATGTGTAATTTGTAACAACTGATTTTGTACTATTGTTACAACAAGTCGCATGTAAATGTTTTTAAAAATCTCTTAATAATAATCTTTCTTATAAAATTAACTTCTGACAATCATTCATCTGAATTTAAAGATTTTACTAATTTCTCCTATCCATGGTCATCCCCATTATCGTAAAGAAAAATCAGTTGTTTCTTTTTATACATGACAAATCTAGCGGCCAGCATTGCACTGGGCTGTGCCAGAAAAAATTCCTTATAGGAACAGATACATACGCGTTATCCGGCGACTTCGTGAGGTGAGATTTATCAGTTTATTCAGAATGACTTTTCAGGGCCATGACGCAGCATTGCTGACGTCCAGATTTACCAGTTTAGATTCACAGTCAGTTAATTATTGAAAGGTTATATATATGAGTCACATTTTCATTGCGAGGTTAGTCAGATTTTATTCCGAGGATACGGAAGTAAACGGTTGGGAGGTTACACTAAATGTGAATGTTATAATTACAATTTTTTCTGTTGGGAGGTTACAATGAATATCAACAAAAACAAAACAAGAATAATGGAATGTAGTCGAATTAAGTCAGGTGATGCTGAGGGAATTAGATTAGGAAACGATACACATAAATTAGTAGATGCGTCCTGCTATTTGGCCTGCTAAATAACTGATGATGGCCGAAGTAGAGAGGGTATAAAATGTAGACTGCCAATGGCAAGGAAAGCATTTCTGGAGAAGAGAAATTTGTCTCATCGAATGTAGATTTAAGTGTTAGGAAGTCTTTTCTGATAGTATTTGAATGGGGTGTTGCTGAGTATGGAGTGAAACGTGGACGGTAAACAGTTTAGTCAGGAAGAGTATAGAAACTTTTGAAACGAGGTGCTACAGAAAAATGCGAGAATAATACAGTAAGAAGATTCATAGGGATGGAAGTTGTAGTAGTTATTCGGAGATGAAAAGGCTTGCACAGAAAAGAGTTGCATTCAGGATTGTATCTAATCAGTCTTTGCACTCGAGACTACAACAACAACAGCAACAGGTTATAATCGAAGAGTCTGCTACAGGTATTGCGAGTGACTTTGCTCCTACAACTGATAACTGATTACTTAAATTATATCTCAAGCTCTGCATACTTTGCTACTCGAACAACTCCTCGAAGAAACGATACTACAACTTTGCCACGACCGAGGTGATTGTTTCCAGAATGTATCTCTCACTCTGCAGCGCAATGTGCATTGTTTTGAAACTTCCTGTGTGCTGAACGGGCTCTAACCCGGAAACACGCCCTTCGCAGAAAATACCTTTACCGACAGCTGTCCGTGCAAGACCGAGCATCCACCTCCACTGTTTCAAGTTTGGAAAGTTGGAGTGATGCAAAAGCAGAATTAATGAGGTGGATGACCGATCGGTAAGAGTACTGCCCGCGTTGGCAAGGTGTTGGGTTCCAATCGCAGTCTGACACAAGGTTTTAAACTGTCAGAAGTTTTCAAACCAACTCAGACTTCGATGCAGAGTGAAATACTCATTACAGATGACGCTGATCAGTGCCTTTGACGTGTAGTGTCTGTGAGAGGACGAAAACGGCGAAACCTACTGTCATCAGATATCTTGCTACTCTGGACAGTGAAATACCCTTACAGATGACTGTGATCAATGTCAGGTGTAGTGTCTCTGCGAGAAGGGGAAGGCTGATATCTAGTGTCATCACATTTCCTTCTCTTCTCGAATATCTCCAAAGGAGCCGGCCTTGCGTTCCCTTCTGACAAACGAAATACTGTAGAGCAGTTGAAATCTACATCTACATCCACATAGATATTCTGCAGTCACACTTAACTACATGGGAGAGGTTTACCCAAACCACCTTCACAATAATTCTCTATTATTCCACTCTCAAAGAGCGAGCGGAAAAAACGAACATCTATATCTATCCGTGCGAGCTCTGATTTCCCTTATTTTATTGTGACGTTCGTTTCTCCCTATGTAGGTTGGTGTCAACAAAATACACTACTGGCCATTAAAATTGCTACACCAAGAAGAAATGCAGATGATAAACGGGTATTCATTGGACAAATATATTATACTAGAACTGACATGTGATTACATTTCCACGCAATTGGGTTCATACATCCTGAGAAATCAGTACCCAGAACAACCACTTGATACACCTCGGCATTGAGTCAAACTGAGCTTAGATGGCGTGTACATGTACAGCTGCCCATGCAGCTTCAACACCAAATCGCAGTTCATCAAGAGTAGTGACTGGCGTATTGTGACGAGCCAGCTGCTCGGCCACCATTGACCAGACGTTTTCAATTAGTGAGAGATCTGGAGAATGTGCTGACTAGGGCAGCAGTCGAACATTTTCTGTATCCAGAAAGGCCCGTACAGGACCTGCAACATGCGGTTGTGCATTATCCTGCTGATTGTAATGGCCAGTAGTGTATTTTCTCATTCGGAGTATGAAAGTGGTGTTTAAAATTTCATGAGAAGATTCCGCCGCAACGAAAAATGCCGAATGCCGAATGCCGAATTGCTCGATAACACAAATCGTGCTCCTTTTCTTTGAACTTTCTCGATGTACTCCATTAATCCTATCCGGTAAGGATCCCACACCGCTCAGCAGTACTCCAAAAGAAGACAAGTGTAGAGTCGGCACTCTCTTTTCTAAGTGTTCTTTCCAATTTAAGTTGCTGGTAATTGTAATTCGTTGTTATTTAGCTGAATTTAAGGCCTCGTGAATGACTTCACACTTTTCTTTATTTAGGGTCAATTGCAAGTTTTTGCAGCATACAGATACCTTTTCTGAATCGTTTTGTGTTGTGGCGTAGCAAAACAGCCACGCCACTCGGAGGTAGCCGAAAGGCACGCGTACACACACGCCGGCTGGTGTGAGTTCTGAAACAGGATACTTGATGAATGCTATAGAGAAAAATATGCAGTTCCTCGGATACTTAACTTTATTGCATCCTTGTGGTACATCGCTCTTGACTATACAAATTAGACTATCTTCAGATACGGTTAATGGCGCCTTGCTAGGTCGTAGTCATGGACTTAGCTGAAGGCTATTCGAACTGTCTCTCGGCAAATGAGAGAAAGGCTTCGTCAGTGTAGTCGCTAGCAAAGTCGTCGTACAACTGGGGCGAGTGCTAGTCCGCCTCTCTAGACCTGCCATGTGGTGGCGCTAGGTCTGCAAGTACTGACAGTGGCGACACGCGGGTCCGACACGTACTAATGGACCGCGGCCGATTTAAAGCTACCACCTAGCAAGTGTGGTGTCTGGCGGTGACACCACATTTTGCAATTTGATTTGGTCTTCTGATCATTTTACTGGAAGATAAATGACAGCATAATCAGCAAACAACCTTAGACTGCTAATCAGATTGTCTCCTAAATCGTGTATTTGGATAAGGAACATCAGAGGGCCTGTAACACTACCTTGGGGAACGCCAGAATCACTTCTGATTTATTCGATGACTTCCCGTCACTTACTACACGAACTGCAACCTTTCTGACAGGAAATCACCACTCCAGCCGCATAACTGAGACGGTATTCCATAAGCACGCAATTTGATTACAAGCCGCTTGTGATATACAGTGTCAAAAGGCATTGCGAACAGATATGTCACTTACTGGTGGAAAACTTCGCAGAGTTTGTTGTGGAGATCGAGGCGATGCAAATTTCCGCTTCGCTGGAACTGTATCGGCCACCCCATGGTTCAGTACCGCTGCGCAAGGTTGCATTGTCGCTGCGGAGGCGGGTGCAATGTAAGTGATTTATCCTTCACAGTATTGCTTCGACAACGGGTGGTCGACATTGGTTTTAAGACGGATGGGTTGGTCATGGTCTGAACTGTTCTCGCTACGAGTCCCCTGGCAGATTTATTGCCGTGAGCTACTGGATAGAGAGCAATAAGTTTTGCGAATACGTCGCATGTCCAATAAAAGCCGGAAGTGAGACGATGACGAGAGAAATGCTTGAGTTGAAGTGAAACTGATGACTCACCACGTGCTGGTGCTTACGAAAGAAACTGAAGTACCATATTCTCGATAGGCGTTTTCATATTTTCTCCGCGCATTGAGTGATGCATTAGATTTCGGGTGAGCACCCACAGTAGCGCCACCATTTCAACTGATATTTCGACAGTTTATCGGTCAGTCACTGTCCTAACGAGTTGACAGACTGAAACTACAACACTCGCATCCGTCATTTCAATCGTGGTAGCCCCGTCACTGCCCTTGTGGTCACAAAAGAACCAAGGATATTGTTCGGCGGCAAAGAGTTGCGTATGAACTCAATCTTTGCTTAGACGCTCGAACCTTGCTAAGGCCGGCCGATGTGGCCGAGCGGTTTTAGGCGCTTCAGTCTGGAACCGCGCTACCGCTATGGTCGCAGGTGCGAATCCTGCCTCGGGCATGGATGTGTGTGATGTTCTTAGGTTAGTTGGGTTTAAGTAGTTCTAAGTTCTAGGGGACTGATGAGCTCAAATGTTAAGTCCCATAGTGCTCAGAGCCATTTGAACCTTGCTGAGATATCTAAGCACCAATGGGAGGTGTATAGTTGTGACGTCTTTGCGATTTAATAAAATAATGCGCCGAGTTGCGTGCTTTGTCCAGGCTAAGTCAGTTAATAAATTCTCCGCGAAATAAATTTCCAGTACTTCCTTCACGAGCCCCTGTATGATGGAGTCGTCAGTGTCATACACCACAGAGAGCCGCTCCCATTGATGTATCGATATACTAACATGGATCGCTCATCTAACCACAGATTAAGTTCATACAAAGCTGTTTTCCCTTAACAACGTCTCAGAATCTTTTGAATCGATGGCTTCAAGCGTAGTGTTTGAAATAGAGGATGCGAATGCTGTAGTTTCAGTCTGTCCGCACATTCGGATTGGCTCTGAGCACTATGGGACTTAACATCTATGGTCATCAGTCCCCTAGAACTTAGAACTACTTAAACCTAACTAACCGAAGGACATCACACAACACCCAGCCATCACGAGGCAGAGAAAATCCCTGACCCCGCCGGGAATCGAACCCGGGAACCCGGGCGCGGCACATTCGGATTATGGATGAAAGATTTATCATATGAAGAAACGGAGTTCCTGCGACTCCACACCGTGAATCCTTGTTCTTCATTGCTGTTGCAGCACTTGAGTCATAGTGACATACCATGTGACCCGGACTAGATGCAAAAATTACAAATACCTCTAACGTGAAAGACAACTATACTACCAGAAAATGAAAGTAGATATGGGAGGTACAAACGTAACATTTGTATGGATACCAATAGGGGGGAGGGGGGCAGTAATGGTCATACTGTAGAAAATATAGCAACCACGGCCTAGTCGCGTAGCGGCTGTATCTGATTTTCTGAAAAAGTGATCTGTTGTTTTGACCGTGGTACGTGATCAGTAAACAATCAAAAACTCCTGTAGTAGTAGAACCCACGCAGCTACACTGACGTAATAAAACCACAACACCAACAAAGAATTATCTGACATAAACGGCCGGCCGTGGTGGCCGTGCGGTTCTAGGCGCTACGGTCCGGAACCGCGGGACTGCTACGGTCGCAGGTTCGAATCCTGCCTCGGGCATGGATGTGTGTGTTGTCCTTAGGTTAGTTAGGTTTAAGTAGTTCTAAGTTCTAGGGGACTGATGACCTAAGATGTTAAGTCCCATAGTGCTATTTTCTTTTTTGACGCCAAGTTATTCCCTACAGTAACATCTGTGGCTCTCCGTGTACGAAAAAAATGGTTCAAAAGGCTCTGAGCACTATGGGACTTAACATCAGTCCCCTAGAACTCAGAACTACTTAAACCTAACCAACCTAAGGACATCACACACATCCATGGCCGAGGCAGGATTCGAACCTGCGACCGTAGCGGTCGCGCAGTTCCAGACTGAAGCAGCTAGAACCGCTCGGCCACTCCGGCCGGCCCGTGTACGAAATTGCTGCGAGAGATATCAGGAAAGGCATGAAAAAGGGTTTTTCCCGCAGATACATTTAACGTTGTTAAAGAAACTGCATTATTTCATTTATGTGTGTAATTACTGGACTCGTTCAAAGTAAAGTTTGGCTAACACTTTTAACAATATTTCTGACCATGATTATAACCAGCAACATTTATGCATAAATCGAAGTCTCTTTTTTATATTTCTCAGTTATTCACGAACGCCACACCACTCCCCCCCCCCCCCCTTCCCAACCTGATTCTTTAAGTAATCGAAGTCCGATGTTTTACGTATCTCAATGTTTATGACGTCATATATCATAGAGTATGTGTCGTACAACAATACAAATTCGCAGGTGCATTCACTGGTAGATGTGGATACTGACTGTAAAACGTGTTGCCTATAGAGTTAGCAGTAAAGAATTCAGAAACCTTAGCGCCACTCCAGATGAAGAAGTTTTACTGCATGAACAGAAAAAGTGTAGCGAGCGATAAGCTTTGTCTCTTTCGTTATTTTGTGGAGTGTGTCAGCGAGAATATATTTCCAAAAGGTTTAAAATCACACTACTGGCCATAAAAATTGCTACACCACGAAGATGAGGTGCTACAGATGCCAAATTTAACCGACAGGAAGAAGATACTGTGATATGCAAATGATTAACTTTTCAGAGCATTCACACAAGGTTGGCGCCGGTGGCGACACCTACAACGTGCTGACATGAGGAAAGTTTCCAACCGATTTCTCATACACAAACAGCAGTTGACCGGCGTTGCCTGGTGAAACGTTGTTGTGATGCCTCCTGTAAGGAGGAGAAATGCGTACCATCACGTTTCCGACTTTGATAAACGTCGGATTGTAGCCTATCGCGATTGCGGTTTGTCGTATCGCGACATTGCTGCTCGCGTTGGTCGAGATCCAATGACTGACAGCAGAATATGGAATCGCTGGGTTCAGGAGGGTAAAACGGAATGCCGTGCTGGATCCCAACAGCCTCGTATCACTAGCAGTCGAGATGATAGGCATCTTATCCGCATGGCTGTAACGGATCGTGCAGCCACGTCTCGATCCATGAGTCAACAGATGGGGACGTTTGCAAGACAACAACCATCTGCACGAACAGTTCGACGACGTTTGCAGCAGAATGGACTATCAGCTCGGAGAGCATGGCTGCGGTTACCCCTGACGCTGCATCACAGACAGGATCGCCTGCGATGGTGTACTCAACGACGAACCTGGGTGCACGAATGGCAAAACGTCATTTTTTCGGTTGAATTCAGGTTCTGTTTACAGCATCAAGATGGTCGCATCCGTATTTGGCGACATCGCGGTGAACGCACATTGGAAGCGTTTATTCGTCATCGCCATACTGGCGTATCACCCGGCGTGATGGTATGGGGTGCCACTGGTTACACGTCTCGGTCACCTCTTGCTCGCATTGACGGCACTTTGAACAGTGGACGTTACATTTCATATGTGTTACGACCCGTGGCTCTACCCTCCATTCGATCCCTGCGAAACCCTACATTTCAGCAGGATAATGCAGGACCGCATGTTGCAGGTCCTGTACGGGGCTTTCTGGATACAGGAAATGTTCGACTGCTGCCCTAGCCAGCACATTCTCCAGATCTCTCACCAATTGAAAACGTCTGGTCAATGGTGGCCGAGCAGCTGGCTCGTCACAATACGCCAGTCACTAGTCTTGATGAACTGTGATTTGGTGTTGAAGCTGCATGGGCAGCTGTACATGTACACGCCATCTAAGCTCAGTTTGACTCAGTGCCCAGGCGTATCAAGTGGTTGTTCTGGGTACTGATTTCTCAGGATGTATAAACCCAATTGCGTGGAAATGTAATCACATGTCAGTTCTAGTATAATATCTTTGTCCAATGAATACCCGTTTATCATCTGCATTTCTTCTTGGTGTAGCAATTTTAATGGCCGGTAGTGTAAGTGTAAAGTTTCTTGCAAGTTTCTAAGTGCTCTCGTTCTCAACTATCGTATTAATGTAATTTGGTAATTTGAGGGCTGTGAGTTACGCAGCCTCAAGACACTTAACAGTTTCGTATTTTGATACTTGATTTACTGTTTCAGATCTTTAACGTACGATCATAGCTCTTGGCGCAAATAGCTCTGAGCACTATGCGACTTGACTTCTGAGGTCATCAGTCGCCTAGAACGTAGAACTAATTAAACCTAACTAACCTAAGGACATCATACACATCCATGCCCGAGGCAGGATTCGAACCTGCGACCGTAGCTGTTGCGCGGTTCCAGACTGAAGTGCCTAGAACCGGGGACTGATGACTTCCGACGTTAAGTCCCATAGTACTCAGAGCCATTTGAACCTTTTGAATACACTTGTCGTGAGGCATATGTTTTGCTTTTCATAAACCCCGGGAAGAGTAATGGATGAAATCGTTATTATCGCAGATGGCAAACAGACAGAGTGGAGACTTGCATAAATAATTACAATAAACAATAGGGTAGCAACCTTGGAGAAAATTATGGTGAGAACCATTCTAACACACGAAATTTCAAGTCCAATGTTAGTAGTTCGAGTTATTAATTTCCGATTATTTCATAATGGAAGATACGAACAACTAAGTACACCGTGATCAGTGTTTATATTGTGAGATCCCAGTCAGTTTCCAATGTATGCTTGAATAACCATTTTCGACTTCTGTTACCAGCCAGCTTCAAAAGCACATGTAAGTACTGTGATGATGATGATGATGTTTGGTTAGTGGGGCGCTCAACTGCGCGGTTATCAGCGCCCGTATAAATTCCCAACCTTTGCTCAGTCCAGTCTCGCCACATTCATGAATGATGATCAAATGAGGAGGACAACACAAACACTCAGTCATCTCGAGGCAGGTGAAAATCCCCTGACCCCGCCGGGAATCGAACCCGGGACCCCCTGCTCGGGAAGCGTGAACGCGACCGTGAGACAACGAGCTGCCGATGCAAGAACTGCGAATCGTTGTATCGCTATTAGAGCGAAGCATAAGTTAAAAATACAGAAGTTGTGCCAAATTAGTAACGCTAATCAACGTAATAAGTTGCCCCAGCGGTGTATGTCTATCCTTATTATTTATATTTTTTTATGCATCGCATCCGAAAATTACATTCAGTATGAGGCTTGCATATTTGATATACTTCCTGTTACATTCACTTCTTTTAATCTAACAAATTGGCAGCGCTTTCCCATTCTCAGAGTCCTTCATTAATTATTTCATTAAATTATCTATTGATAGTAATTGTGCCTTCCTTTATTATGCGAATTGGTATGCTACTGCAAATGCATGGGGGAAATTAATGAGCAATGAGGCTGTTTCACGAAGTAAGTTAATTAAGTAAAATAATCGAGCCTGCATAACACGGCAAAAAGCCGCTGAAACATACAGAACAAATTTACTCGGTTTAATTTAAGTGAAAGGAAAAGACCCACGACACATTACGACACATTACGTCTTCTACGTTCAAAAGGGAGAAAGTAAACGTGTAACACACACTTTAGATGGGTTATCAGTTTCATAATTTCATCGAAATGAGGAATGAAACATGAACTAAATTAGCATGTCATATCATTTATAGATTATTTGGTTGTAATTATTAGATGAAAGTTGTATGTATCACACAGTCTGCTTCTTTTCTCCTCTGTCTCCTGTGTGGGAATTTTCAGCTAGTCTTGACATAATTTTGATTCAATGTGCATTTCTTTAAGTAGTGTGCGCGGTGATCACTAAGAAATACTCAGAGTCCGAAATCAGGTGATAGTGTGAAACGTATAGACTTGTGTCTAATAATTACGGGAAAATAAAGAAAAATGACGTCACTTAATCGTCAATGTAAATTTGCGTAAAATTTCGTCAGACGTCATATTTATTTTCATTAGCTGGAACGAGCACGTTGCATAGACGATACGTCTAATGCGGATTTCCAGACGAATTTATTCAGTTGATTTGTGTGAATCGACCTAGTGAGCTATAGTCTTTGTAATGATAGCTGATCGATGAAGCTGGAACAGTATTAAGAGCATTTTACAAGAGAAACTGTTCTGAGTGAGGCAGAGGTCAATATTCTACCTGAAAAAAATTGTCAAATTACATTCCATCTTCGCTAAGCGATGTAAATTTTTTTCGAGAAACCACTGCAAAAAAGTAATTTGGATCTTGTCCCACTCTGTACATCAGCTCAGTGAGCAAAGATTTTCGTGATAGGTGTTGTTGTTGTTGTGGTCTTCAGTCCTGAGATTGGTTTGATGCAGCTCTCCATGCTACTCTATCCTGTGCAAGCTTCTTCATCTCCCAGTACCTACTGCAACCTACATACTTCTGAATCTGCTTGGTGTATTCATCTCTTGGTCTCCCTCTACGATTTTTACCCTCCACGCTGCCCTCCAATGCTAAATTGGTGATCCCTTGATGCCTCAGAACATGTCCTACCAACCGATCCCTTCTTCTAGTCAAGTTGTGCCACAAACTCATCTTCTCCTCAATCCTATTCAGTACCTCCTCATTAGTTATGTGATCTACCCATCTAATCTTCAGCATTCTTCTGTAGCACCACATTTCGAAAGCGTCTATTCTCTTCTTGTCTAAACTATTTATCGTCCATGTTTCACTTCCATACATGGCTACACTCCATACAAATACTTTAAGAAACGACTTCCGACATTTAAATCTATACTCGATGTTATAAAATTTCTCTTCTTCAGAAACGCTTTCCATCCCATTGCCAGTCTACATTTTATATTCTCTCTACTTCGACCATCATCAGTTATTTTGCTCCCCAAATAGCAAACCTCCTTTACTACTTTAAGTGTCTCATTTCCTAATCTAATTCCCTCAGCATCACCCGACTTAATTCTACTACATTCCATTATCCTCGTTTTGCTTTTGTTGATGTTCATCTTATATCCTCCTTTCAAGACACTATCCATTCCGTTCAACTGCTCTTCCCAAGTCCTTTGCTGTCTCTGACAGAATCACAATGTCATCGGCGAACCTCAATGTTTTTACTTCTTCTCCATGGATTTTAATACCTACTCTGAATTTTTCTTTTGTTTCCTTCACTGCTTGCTCAATATACAGATTGAATAACATCGGGGACAGGCTACAACCCTGTCTCACTCCCTTCCCAACCGCTGCTTCCCTTTCATGCCCCTCGACTCTTATAACTGCCATCTGGTTTCTGTACATATTGTAAATAGCCTTTCGCTCCCTGTATTTTACCCCTGCCACCTTTAGAATTTGAAAAAGAGTATTCCAGTCAACATTGTCAAAAGCTTTCTCTAAGTCTACAAATGCTAGAAACATAGGTTTGCCTTTCCTTAATCTTTCTTCTAAGATAAATCATAAGGTCAGTATTGCCCCACGAGTTCCAGTATTTCTACGGAACTTCCCCGAGGTCAGCTTCTACCAGTTTTTCCATTCGTCTGTAAAGAATTCGTGTTAGTATTTTGCAGCTGTGACTTATTAAACTGATAGTTCGGTAATTTTCACATCTGTCAACACCTGCTTCCTTTGGGATTGAAGTTATTATATTCTTCTTGAAGTCTGAGGGTATTTCGCCTGTCTCATACATCTTGCTCACCAGATGGTAGAGTTTTGTCAGGACTGGCTTTCCCAAGGCCGTCAGTAGTTCTAATGGAATGTTGTCTACTCCCGGGGTCTTGTTTCGACTCAGGTCTTTCAGTGCTCTGTCAAACTCTTCACGCAGTATCATATCTCCACTTCATATTCATCCTGTTCCATTTCCAAGTACATCGCCCTTGTATAGAACCTCTATATACTCCTTCCACCTCTCTGCTTTCCCTTCTTTGCTTAGAACTGGGTTTCCATATGAGCTCTTAATATTCATACAAGTGGTTCCCTTTTCTCCTAATGTCTCTCTAATTTTCCTGTAGGCAGATAGGTATAGTGTATATTTTACTTGGCACGTAGGTATGATGACATATCATAGAATTTTCTCTGACGTGGTAAGCGCAGTGTTTGAGTACTCCATCCTTGATGCGTATGTCCCAGCATGCCATTCTGCATCATTTACACTTGTTATACGGTAATCACCTACTTAGGATGACTGAGAGAGAGTTGTCAGTTTTCCGGTAATGACAGATGGCATTGAACAAATGAACTAGAACCCATAGATTTTAACACGAATTAATGTTTTCGTGCCTTTGTGTTGTTACCTACGATTATACAACTGTTCTGAAAATTCTTGGAAGCATGTATCTAGACATAGCATTAAGTTTATAGTATTACAACTGCACGTGAACGTGATTGCCTCGTATATTGAAATCTACTGGCAAAAAACGAGAGGCAGATAATGAATATTCTTCAAGTGGAAAACTTAGAATTGTTTCATACTGTAGCATTGCTTTTACAGGTAGCAAAGTTAAATAGTAGCAGGAAAGGGATGAGGGCACGAGTATTAACGTTAGCAATGTAGTTAATGTTTACACTGGCCATTTACGCTCCAACCTGCTGCTTCCTACACAATAGTCCATGCGCGACCGATGTATCACCCGAGCAGTTTCCGCACCAACACAGCAAAAGAATTAATCTAAGTAGAACTAGGCTCAGTCACAATAGAGAAAGGTAAAATTGCAGAAGAATAAAAAGTGACAGGCTAGATCGCAATTTATTTCGTCCCTATTGGTAGTTACCGGTTTCGGTTACACAGGGTGTTCGGAAATTACCGTTACAAACTTTTAGGACTTTCAGAGGGGAGTAAGTACATAATATTTTGAATAGGAACCAAAATGGCTCTGAGCACTATGGGACTTAACATCTATGGTCGTCAGTCCCCTAGAACTTAGAACTAGTTAAACCTAACTAACCTAAGGACATCACAAAACACCCAGTCATCACGAGGCAGAGAATAGGAACCCATGTCTGGAAACACCGCCCAACGAAGCTACAGGGCGTAGAAGTTATAGATGCCGACGCCTGTTAATGTGTGTACTTACGGAGTGATTCCGTGATGATCTAACAAACTTTCTAGGATGATGGAGAAGATAAATGAATCAATTTGAGGTAAGGGTCCTTGTACCGGAAACGAACGAGTCGAAAGTTGTAAGCGAAAGCCATTCTCATACGTCTCACTGTGCAATGCATATACTGGTAGTGCTGTTGCTATGACTGTACCGTAGGCAACTTTCAGAGTTGGTAGTATGGACCAAAACAACTGAAAAAATGTGCAGTCAACATGGGCTCTAAAACGTACACCTGAGGAGCTTGTTCAATAGAAGAGACCTGTTTCACAGTGGTGAAGGTGAATACGTGCTCGCAGATCCTCAGGTACGCGTTTAGAGCCCAGGTTTACTAGAAATTGTTTCCTTGTTTCGGTCCATACTACCAACTCTGAAAGTTGCCTACCATAAAATCTTAGCAACAACAGTACCAGTACATACATTGCACAGTCAGGTGGATTATTTGTCGTCGAGATACTGGTTTAAAACTTTATCCGTGCGCCTTACACACATCAGTATTTGGGTAATTTGCACCATCCTTTATCAGTTATAAGAGGAGAAAGAAGTTAAACTCACTGATGCTGAAAAGGGAAGGACATGAAAGTGATTCGAACTGCAGAGTGCCTACACGTCTATGGACTCGTCAATTCTCTTTCGTCTTTCGCATCAATCATGCGAATGGAGGGCGTTTAACAGTGTCGTGGCGCACGAGGTATAAAGCAAACTCCTGCGCAATCAAAGAGCATTACGAAAGGAAACTACAACGTTGGAAGGAGAAGAATGACCGACCTGTGTGAAAGGGCGGGAGGTTCCCACACCGAGATTATTGCTTGTAGGGGGCGTAACGCCTCTGCCGTGGAAAGTCCGTACAGGCAGAGATCTGAAGAGAGCCACGAGAAGTCAGAAACCTGTATATCTGCATGATTAGCGAGGGCATGCACGTATTGGACAATTTTTTAGAGTTATGGAAGTTACTCATGACGCCATTCTTGTATAAACCATTTCCTGTTTACTTGTTGCATCAGATCTTAGTAAAAATCATAGCTTTCGAAGAAATCGTCCATCATCTTCACCAGGAACAACTGACTATCGTGGCTGCTGTTGTGGTGACCCTTTACAGCCTATGTGTGGCTTGTGATTCGCCGGCGCACGTCGTCAGTACGTCAGGCTTCCGGAGATTGTGTCCGTGTCTACACTGGTAGTAGTACCATAGCTCTCGCAGGACGTAAATAGTCCAGGGAAATTGGTTGTGTCTTCTTAGTGCCGAGAGCCCGTTTCCACGCAGTACTAAGTATATAGCCACTGTTCCGGCTGCAGTTATTCTCGCACTTTCTAATTTATAAATGTATCTTTAATAACAAAATCCCAATATGCAGAAACGATGGACAAAATTTTAGTTTCGTCAAACATCATTCGGTCACTGTTTGTGCGACTGTATTCAGCGACTTGTGAATAAGTTGTCGATTTTTAAAGTGCCTTTGTGCTCTGCGCAGCAATCGGCTAGGTACGGATAGACCAGCTGGTGATTCCGCACTCACAAAGTATCATACAAATTCCAGGGACCCTGTGACCGAGTCTTCTTAGGTGGTCGGGATGTGGATTGTATGCCTAGTCTTTTTACTCGAGAGAGGTGACGCAGTGGTTACCCCACTGGACTCCCATTCGGGATGATGTCGGTTCAAAATCCTCGTCTGAACATCTAGATTTAGGAGTTGCGTGATTTCCCTACATCGTAACAGGAAAATACCGGGATGGTTCCATTGAAAAGACTCAGCGCATTTCCTTCCCCGTCCTGGCAAAATTCTGAGCTTGAGCTCCATTGCTAATCACTGCGATAGAGGACGAAGGGACGTTGAACCCTAATCTTCCTTCCTTTCTGATATCCGGGTAGCAACGATTGAACATGTTTATTTGCAGAAGATGTCGGCTTAGACACAGATTGAAACAAAACATAAAATAATTTACTTCTTGAAATAGAACCTTAATACTTCAGGCGTCTGAAGGTCAGTTAGTTTGTCACTGAGTCTAAATTCATTAAACACACACTTTATAAACGACAAAGTCCCATAGGAAGCTCAGTGTTAAAGAACAAGTTGAATGAACAAAGTTTAAGTCCTGTAGGTAGTAAAACTGCGTAAGTCTGGCGTGTGCTCTTTTGAAATTTAGGAATATATTTACAAGTCCACAGGTCTGCCACAGTCATAGAGTCCTGGTCTTCTTTGGCAAGGAGGCTATGAACACTCGTAAGTTCATAGCTGGCGGCTCCCGTGGTCACAAAGTCAGATGTGAATAGCAGTGACGTCATGGAAGTGGGTCTCAAGTGAGAGTCAAGATTGATGGAATCCTTGTGGAATCGGTGCCTGGCATCAGGAAGACTCACTTGGTGTGAGCTGGTCTAGTCCAGCTCAAACGTTGCCTCAAATACCAATTGGTGCTAGGATACAGCCGAGTCTATGTCTGACAAAGTGTCTTGCAGAAGAGCACAGGTCCGTGCGGACCATGCTATCCAGCCTCCTGCTGTCTGTCAGAGCATGGTCGTCTGTCTTCTGGAAAAGTGTCCCTTTGTGTTACGCATCTTCGAAGCACTGATATGGTGTTGGTTGCTGACACAGCAGGTGTTAAACCTCGATACAGCACTTTCTTCTTCTTTCCGGGACCCTGTGTACCTTGCTAGCTGCTGCACTGCAGAAAGGAATAGTTAATATCATCCTACCTTCTAGTGTTGTAGCTATGGACTTCACTGTTATTATATAATTGGGATGGCTTATTAATGACAAATTTCATAAGTGAATATAAGTACTGCGAAGGTACTGTGAATATTCCGGGTTCCTTAAATAAATGTCTGCAAGGTGATCTTGTGTGGTCTCCAGCTATTATTCTGATTACATGCTTTTGTGCAATGAATACTTTCTCTCTTAATGACGAATTGCCCCAAAATATGATGCTATATGAAAGCAGTGAATGAAAAGAGGCATAGTAGGCTAATTTACTGATATGTTTATCACCAAAATTTGCAATAACCCTAATAGCATAAGTAGCTGAACCTAACTGTTTCAGCAAATCATCGATGTGTTTCTTCCAATTCAATTTCTCATCAATGCACACACCCAGAAATTTTGAGTATTCTGCCTTAGCAACAGACTTCCGTTCATAGTCTGTATTTATCAATGGTGTTATGCCATTTACTGTACAGAATGGTATGAAATGTGTTTTCTCAAAATTTAGTGAGAGTCTACTTGCGGAGAACCACTTAATAATTTTCTGAAAGATATTATTTGCAATTTCCTAGGCTGATTCTTGCCTCTTGGGTGTCATTACTGTACTTGTATCATCAGCAAAGAGAACTAACTCTGCATCTTTATGAATATAGAGTGGCAAGTCATTAATCTATATTACGAACCCTGTGGGACTCCATTCTTGATACTTCCCCAGCTACAGGACTCTGCTGGTTTTTGTAGACTATCTGTACTGTTAATTTCAACTTTCTGCATTCTTCCAGTTAAGTATGAATTAAACCATTTGTGCACTGTCCCACTCATACCACAATACTTAAGCTTATCTAGAAGAATTTCATGAGTCAGACAATCAAAAGCCTTTGAGAGATCACAAAATGTCCCAATGGGTGATGTTCGATTATTCAGTGCATTTAATATTTGATCAGTGAAAGCATATATAGAATTTTCTGTTGAAAAGCCTTTCTGAAAACCAAATCGACATTTTGTTAGTACTTCATTTTTACAAATATGTGATCCTACTCTTGAATACATTACTTTTCCAAGAATTTTGGATAAATAAGAAGCGCTGTAGGTAGATTGTACCACGAGTGCTAAACATTTCCATTTCCTGGAGAGCGCTAACTTAATATCTTGAATACCATAGCTATTGTTTTTGACCACGTTCATCAGATACTTAATTTCGGAATCCAGGTGGTTCTTCACACAAAATGTTTTAAGCTCTACACTAGTACTAGTACTCTATGTCTAAGTCCTCTCTCTGAGCTGGGTGGTGAAAACTCTCTATCTGGCTGATCACAAGCTGTCTGCAGGGCTATACGAGTAAGTGGTCGTCGCAACAGCAGTCGCTACAGTCAATTGTTCCTGACGAATAATATTGAGGATTTCGTCGAAAGCTCTAGATTTTACACGGATTTAGTGCGACAAGTAACCCAAGAATGGGATAGCTGCATTGGCTTGATAAGAATTCCATTAGCCCAAAACTATGACACCTTCAGACAACAATGACTATGTGAGGAACAGAAAAGGAATTTAGGCTACCAAGGTTTCTGACTGACTTAGAGGTCGTATATTAGCTCAGAAACCTCAAAACTGTAAAAATGCGGAAAATAACTGGTGAACTAGTCACTGAAAGGAAGTGTTAAAAAGATGATTAAGAGCTGAATATAGCATTTGAAAAAAGTTGAAGTAGATGTATCATGCATTTAATTTAGGAACTAATTACCAAAATAATTTACAGAATATAAAACTGATGTGTTCACTCACCAATAACACTACTTTATTAAGATCTATGTCCGCTCCTGGTAGCTCAGTGGTCAGCGTTACGGAATGTCATGCCTAACGGCCCGGGTTCGATTCCCGGATGGGTCGGAGATTTCCTCCGCTCAGGCACTGGGTGTTCTGTTGTCCTTAACATCATCATTTCATCCCCATCGCCGCGAAAGTCGCCGAAGTGGCGTCAACTCGAAAGACTTGAACCAGGCGAACGGTCTACCCAACGGGAGGCCCTAGCCACACGGCATTTCCATTTCCATTAAGATCTACGATTGTGAACACAGGTCTGCAGGTTATGCGGGAATTGCTGTTTCTTTCAGCCGTATCCAGATACATTCGGAAAGTCAGTCTTTCTCTAAACATGTGTGTGAAATCTTATGGAACTTAACTGCTAAGGTCATCAGTCCCTAAGTTTACACGCTACTTAACCTAAATTATCCTAAGAACAAACCTACACACCCATGCCCGAGGGAGGACTCGAACCTCCGCCGGGACCAGCCGCACAGTCCATGGCTGCAGCGCCTTAGACCGCTCGGCTAATCCCGCGCGGCAGTCTTTCTCTTTAACTAGATTTGGGTTAGTAAAGGCTTCTTACCTTTCTGTGTCCCCTTACTCATCTTCCTAAGATTTAACAGTTCTGACTGTGAACTCACGGACCGTATAGGATTGTTGTTGATGGCAAGTACGGCGTGTTTACGTGACTTGGATATTACCAGTGCACACACCCCTTGTGTGAACAACTGAAAAGTATCTTGTGTTAAACTTAAGAGTAGCTTCTAATTTCTAGAACCCATCGCATTTTCGAGATTTTAGATACCTCTTTACTCTCCAAAAGTTGGTTGCGAAATTTGGAAATTGAAATACGTAAAAATAAAAAAGACTTCTACATTTTTGGGAGGTAGGGATCTTTAATCATCCCCCCCCCCCTCCACTCCTCTCCCTCACCACCTCTGCACCTTGGATTCGTGACTGATGTCATTGAGGACAAAGTGAAAAGAGTCCTAGATGATCCTCTAGCTCAGGCTCACTGAAGTTAGCGCTTGTCTTTGGTGGGTGGCGTCTGAGTGGTTGCTCACGATGTACCAGAAGTCTCTAGTAATGAGTTCCTAAACAGCCCACCAGTACTCGTTCCAGTGCACATTCCAGGACCGAGCTCATAGGACTGATGCCACCGACAGAGGAAGGGTTGAAATGGTTCAAATGGCTCTGAGCACTATGGGACTTAAAGTCGGAGGTCATCAGTCCCCTAGAACTTAGAACTACTTAAACCTAACAAACCTAAGGACATCACACACATCCATGCCCGAGGCAGGATTCGAACCTGCGACCGTGGCGGTCGCATGGTTCCAGACTGTAGCGCCTAGATCTGCTCGGTCACTCAGGCCGGCGACAGAGGAAGGGAAAGCAGCACCATCAGCAATGTATGAATTGCCGGACTAGGAGAAAGACGGCAGCCACATCCGTTGCATGACACTCAATATGCTAAACAAACTGAGGGCCAGTGCGAACATCTGCCACAATGATGGCGGCCACGTTTACAGAGCCCGGAGGCGACTGCCGCGCGTGCTGCATAGGGTGACCAGACGTCCGGATTAATCCGGACATGTCCTCCTTTTTAGCTCTTTGTCCGGGGTCCGGGCGGATTTTTACAGTGTCCGGCTTTTTCGCAAAGTTCAGCGTAATACAGTTAAATTTACAATTCGTCCCGTTCTATTGCTCTTTTCTTAAATACTTTAACAATTGGCACAGCCTTTGTGATAAACACGCACGAAGCCGGTATTAGCAGGTGGCACCAGGATCGTCGATGTTATCGTTGTTCGAATAGAAATATCGATTATTTAAATTTTTCGTTTCGTATGTTCACTTTGTATTGGCTTGGCTTCCTGTAGTGCACGTATGATTTGTGAGGGTAATTTTTAACCGAGTGAGTTACGTAAAATATTTGGCTATGCCTGAACTGTCCTTTCCTACAAATATCCGGCTTTCAAGAAAGGGAGAAATGAATTTGAAGCGGAATGTAAGATATGTGGAGCAGGAACGTACGTCTCAGTGGCCAACAAAGGTAAGAAATAACTCGACAGATTAACTGTCATAGTTTTATTTCATTGTTTCGTAGTAATTCAATTTATTTGCATTCGGAAGGTAAAAAGTGCAGTTTACATGTCGTCAGCTGCTGCTTGAATTGTAGGTGTTGGTAGCGGTGCGTCGAATGAAGGGAGGTGAATGGTCTTAGGTTTTTCGCTTTGTAAACAATTCCGTTTTGTTGACATAACAAAACAATTGACGCCACATTGTTACCACAATCAATGTTTTTAATTTAAAATAAAAAATATTGCTCTGGGAATCACCATCTGACCACCAGCAACAATTAACTACTAGTTTTACCGGTAACTGACTTGTCCAAAGCTGACTGGTGGTATCCTCATCTGCAGTTGACCCGTTTGATGTGTCCTCTTTTTTCTTCCTTTGTCCTCCTTTTTGAACCTGTTTGTCCTCCTTTTCAAACAGTTGCATCTGGTCATCCTAGTGCTGCGGCACTCCGGATGTGGTGCCATGGACAGTGACTGGTAGACTTCACTTCGCCGTTTGCGGATAAAATCATATTGGAACCATGAAAAATAACTACTGTTACAATGCGTTCGCTAAGTCGCTATGACCTGGACAACGGCCTGCGGTTGTAGAAGATGACGTTGTAAGTTCGAAACAAAGTTGGCAGAACTGTTTTGTCTTCCTTCCGAAAGCGAGTCCGGTGTGCTAACCACTGCGCCACCACGATCGGTCCATCTGCGTCGAAGTGGCCGAACGGTTCTAGGCACTACAATCTGGAGCCCCGCGACCGCTACGGTCGCAGGTTCGAATCCTGCCTCGGGCATGGATGTGTGTGATCTCCTTAGGTTAGTTAGGTTTAAGTAGTTCTAAGTTCTATGGCACTGATGACCTCAGCAGTTAAGTCCCATAGTGCTCAGAGCCATTTGAACCATTTTTTTGGTTCAAGTGGTTCAAAGGGCTCTGAGCACTATGGGACTTAACATCGGAGGTCATCAGTCCCCTAGAACTTAGAACTACTTAAACCTAACTAACCTAAGGACATCACACACATCCATGCCCGAGGCAGGATTCGAGCCTGCGACCGTAGCAGTCGCGCGGTTCCGGACTGAAGCGCCTAGAACCGCTCGGCTACCGAGGCCGGCCATTTTTTTGGAATGTCCTACATACTGCTCACTGTAATGTCGGTAGGGAATATGTGATACAGTCATAATCGAACAAGACTTACAACAACAAGACTTCTTTTAAAAAGAGATCAGAATTTGACAATCCTAACTGTTGAAAAAGGACATCAGGAATAAATAGTATTAAATGCGAACTTGGATAGTAAAAGTTATTCTTACGTTCAACCTCTAACATTGTAGGCCCTGGTTCATCCATGAGTACATCACAAAATTTGTTTAGTAAATAAATATTTCATTTTTCACTCTGTCATTCAAACCATTCAACTTTTTTGTCTTTTTTTAGCTTCCTTCCGTCATGGTGCATTGGTCCGACCAAGGATTCATAGCCTGAGAACAGTGTCTTTTTTTTCAGTCCTTCAGGTCTTTTTACGACCATTTATCCAACAGAAACAAAGCAAAAAAGGAAACTGATATCCTCTTAAGCTGTAGATATAGCTGATTTTAGGCTTTACGCTTAGTCTAGTACAGTTCTGAACAAACTAGGTCTCTCCCCATTTTCCTTATCTAACAAGCAAACATATTTGTTTAGCTTCGAAGTGATAACATAGTATCAGGGTCACGCTTGACCCATAACCTGCGTTGTCTTCAGTGTGTCAGTCTGCCCTGCCTCCTCTAGATTTGGCGCTCCGTCTCTACCTGTTATTTAAGCCAAGTTAACACTTGATCCCTTCACTCACATTTCGCTACAGTGTGTGCGATGTAACAATGTTTGCACTTTGTTACAGAGAATTTCAGTACTGACGCTTGTACACTATTAAAATGGACATAAAATATACGACGACTTGCTGAAAAATAATACCTCCGAATATTTTGTGTACTAAGCCTTAAAACTTTTAAAATAAAGCAAACGTTATTAACATATTTATTCCCCATATCTATACATTCTCACCCCCCTGTCGCTAGAGGGTTCCGAATTATAGCGTATAACATGACGGTGTGGAACGTAACTACTTTGGTTCATGAGAAACAGAGTGCTCTAATCGAACTTTAAATTCGAACATCTTGTAAACACATGGAACACCCTCTCCTTCAATATGTCAATGCTAGATCACACACGAGAGCTGCGACATCTGTAAAATCCCAGTCTTCGATTCACTGTCATTGCTCATCTTCCTTATAGTCCCGACTTGCGCCGTCTGGTTTTTATTTCTTTTCGTAAACACCGCAGCACAACATCTGCTAACAGATGACCTGAAACTTGCCGCCGGCCGCGGTGGTCTAGCGGTTCTAGGCGCTCAGTCCGGAACCGCGCGACTGCTACGGTCGCAGGTTCGAATCCTGCCTCGGGCATGGATGTGTATGATGTCCTTAGGTTAGTTAGGTTTAATTAGTTCTAAGTTCAAGGGGACTGATGACCACAGATGTTAAGTCCCATAGTGCTCAGAGCCATTTGAACCTTGCCATGGATGCACAACAGGCAAGTATCCTGTGCTTCTTAGACTTCAGCAAAGCGTTTGACAATGTCGACTTCGACATTTTACTTACCAAACTTAGCAGCCTAAATTTCTCGCCAAGTCCAGTGCAGTGGTTTCGCACGTATCTGACGTATCACCAGCAATGTGTCTTGTCCGGCATCATAGAGTCACAATCGATGCAGGTAGTGTGAGGCGTCCCCCAGAGTTCGTTATCAGGTCCTATATTCTTTTCACTGTAGTCCTCCAGTTGTATCAAAGTATAAAACCAATAATCCTGAAAACAGCTATGAAGAATCTCAATGCCGTCCTGTGTGCACTATCAAAATGGGCACAGAGTATACTGTTAAAGCTCAACCCATCCAGAACCCAATCGGTACTGGTTGGTCGTTGTAGTCTCATTAGCGCTAAGTATCGGGAATACCCATCATTTTTAAGCCTAAATGGGTCAAATATCAACTTCCCTCCGTCAGAAAAGAGGTTAGGAGCAATAATGAATGAAAATCTAAATTGGCCTAAGAATATAGTTACAGTCTGAAAGAAGGCATCAGCATCTCTCCATGCACTACAAAACTACAGAAAGCTCTTTCCCCTTGAGGCAATAGAGAAACCTGCAGAAACATACTTTCACTTATTCATTATAGCGATTTTATCCTGCAAGATCTTTCTGTGGAAAGCTCACGGCACCTGGAACTGGTTCTGAATGTCTGCGTTCGATATATGTGTGTGATGTTCGACGCTTTGATGATATTTCACCATCATATACACAGCCATCCCGTCTACATGCAGACAAACGCAGGGAAGCCAGAGGGTATCTATGTCTTCCCTGTCGTCTTATCAAAGTACATTGTCCTTCAAATCTCTCCTTGACCTCAACGCTCTTGCCTGAACTATATGGTAGAAAGAGCCGTTCCCATCAGAGCAAAATCCTTTGTGTTCCACCCCATTGTTCAGCCATTTTCTCTAAGTCCTTCTCAGCAGCAGGAACCCAACGCTGGAATAGCCTTCCGCATTATATTATAGAACTGAAGAATATCTCCAGCTTCGGAAGACATTTAACGACATATCTACGAAAGTAACAAAATGATTACCGTTGTCCCTATGAGGACATACCCCTCAACATCCTTCTTTCCAATTTCGTCCTCCTCATTTCCCCATATCCTTAGCTTGTGCAGTCTCCTTAAATGTCCTTGCCCTAGAACTAGCTATATCAGAAAAATCTGCATTTTGTAGCTACAAAATCTTTTTATATCTCTACTATCATTATTGTTACTACTGTCATTATTAATATTGCTGTTATTATTATTATTGCTATTATCACTATTATTAGCAGCAACAGCAGTAAGTAGTACAAGTAATGCCCGTTATAACTTTATTACTTCATAGTCAGTATTATTTACTCACATAGTGACATAGACACTCACATCATTTTAATATTATTTGTCACATTAAAACTGTTATCTCTTATATAACTATGATGTAGAAAAGGAGCAGTAGGTATGAAACCATGATCCAATGTAAGCGATGGCCTGATGGCCCTAATCAGATCAGGTTAGAAGAATAAATAAATAAAGTGAA